>NC_091431.1:29657297-30282297 GCF_032191515.1 Phaenicophaeus curvirostris | reverse complement strand
AGAAATTATCTACAAGTAAAGATTGCCAGATACCAAATGTGCATTATGCAGTCTGAATTGCCAGTTCAAAAAAGGGTGCTGACCTTCAGGTAGTGAAGTTGAGACATTTCCATAAAAATCTAATGGTGAAAATTTTCAATCAAATGCATAGTCTTAAACTTGTGATTTTTTTAGAGAAGGTGAAGAGATCTTTATTTTCTGTGAAGGTCCTTACCTGTGAAAATTTACAAGAATTTTTCTGTAGAAATGGAAAGCCACAATCTCTCTCTCTTTCTCTCTTTCTCTCTCTCTCTCAATTACTTTCATTTATCAAAAGTATTAAAGTTATTGAAGGTATTAATAGGTAATACAAACTAATTTACAAAGGAAATAAAATCTTAAAAAGTCAGAAACCTAGTGTTCTACTAGAGGACAAGCTAACAGGCTGAATCGCTGGATACTTTTACTGTGTAAGGCTGTTACCTTTTGTATCATTAACAGTCTTAACTTTTGCCCTTCTAAAGAGAGATTTTCTGTCCATTCAGAAAGTTTTGAGTATGTGGACATAAAATAAATGGGTAGCAAATACTAGAGAATGTTTGGGGCTTTTTTTATCGTTATTGACAATTAAGTAATTAATGTTAACCTCTTGGAGTCTTAAGAGCAGGAGGGCAGAAAAAGTTGTCTTCCTTTCTAGAGGTATTGTTCTTTCAAAATAATTTCATTCTAAGAGACTGCATGTTCTCTCGTCTGATGTATTGTTCTCCTGAATTGAAGGGTTAGATTGAATATTACCCATTGGGCAAAATCCCGTTTTGAAACTGTTTGGATTTCTTGTTATGGCTGTGACTGTAGTGGAAAGAATGCACACACCAGCATCAGTTGTATCTTTCCCCGGGTGGCATGGAAAATATAATACAGTGTAAGTGCAGTTCAGCCACTGATAACAACATTTTTAATCTTGTAAGTTATACAAGATTATCTTAAAATTCACATAAACAGATGTTTTTATAACCAATACAAGGTTGTCTCAACTCAAAAGTTACAATGTTTATTCAGGCTCATGAGGACCAGGTGTTCAATGATGGGTCTCCTCCAGAATGACATGCACGCCTTTTTTTTTCTCAAAATATACCCTTGGCTGAGATGACTATATTTGAAGTATATTTTTTTTTCTGAGTTATTTGTGGTAACATGTTGAAGTTACAGAATAAGAGCATATTTCATGTTCTGGTTTCCTGTTTCAATCAAGGAAGAAGACAGTTTTTGTGATTAAAACACTGGACTGTAATTTTAGAGGTCTGGATTCAATTTCTGGCTGTGCTCCTGTCTCCATGTGTGATTGCAGCAAGTTGTTTAACCTTTGTCTGTTCCGTGTTTCATGTATCAAATGGAGATGGTCAATCTTGGGAATTTTTTGTCTTCCTCTACCATGAGATCAGATCACTGCAAAATGTTTAGGGTACCTTCTGTCCCCACAAAGTAAGGTGTGTTATTCCTATTTTACAAATGAGGAACTGAGGCACAGATTATTGCGGGCTGGTCTACATTAAAAAAGGATATGTTTGCCTTGGCATATATCCTGGCTCCCTGACAATCGAATTTGGGAATCTGGCTGCCATTCCTTCCTAGTCCCTGTGTGTCAGTTTCCTTTTTTCTTTAAGGGCTTTGGGGAGGGTTATATCTTCCCTTGGTGTTAGGCTGGAGCTCCTTTCAGGGAATTTTGAACCACAGCCTCAGATCTGCTTTTGGGTCCGCTGGTTTAAATGACATTTGAGAGTCACTGAGGCTGAGACAGGAAATTTGTAGAGGAAGGAGGGAACTGAAGCCAAGGGTACACTAGATTATTTTACATACTCTTTGCTCTCTTACTGATTTTGGAGTGTATTTTTTCAGTACAGTGCTTTTTTTAACTCTAGGTAAGTAGTATACATCCTGGTAGGGCTCACAGATATACTATGTCACAAATAATATATAACTAAAAAATAGTACTCTGATCTGTCCAGAGATGTAGATTGCACTCAGAAGATACTAACCCCCTGTCTCACAATGGCAATGGCATAATTTTTATGCTAAACTTACTTCTGTGTTTCAAAATCAATTATCAACAATCTAATGCATTTTATAGTCTTTAGGATAGAAATAGAATTTCAGTATGTGCTTACAAAATTTACTAATTTTAAAAGCCAGAGGTACATTTAAACTAATATGCGTAGCATCTTGGAGTGGACTCAAGTGTCAGTATTCCTGCAACTTGTTATCGAGGAAAAGTATTGTAAGTGATAGTTTTTTTGCTTTTCTAAAAAGGAAGGAAAGAAAGCTGACAGGCAATACAGTGTAAAGGATGATAGTTTGTTTCAATCTGTTATGCTTACTAATCCATGTTGTTCAGAAACTCAAAAAAACAAAGGCAAGCATCTGCAAAAGTGATTAAAAATAGACCTCCAGGAAAGCTTTACTTTCTTTGTGCTGCTGTGTAAATCAAAGGCCCCTGAGACTTAACAATGTAATGCAGTTATTTTGCACTGTTTTACTGAGAGAGCTTGGTTGCAAAGACAAGAAAGCGGCCCTATGGGACATGCCTGCTCTTGGGCAAGGTTTCCAAATACTTTAGGGAGAAGAAGTGATTAGTTGCAGTTCTGTTTACTCTTACAGTTAAGCTAATCTGGGGTTAAATGTGAGGAAGCACCTTCCCACTTACATTACTAGTACTGTCAAAATGCTTTTAAATGGGTTGGATCAAGTAGCACAATGAATGTCATGCATGCCACTTTGCATTTATCTATTATTTATTTATGAGACTACAGCATACATTTACACATTTACTGTGTAGGTGGATGTTAAAGGAAGTTGAAGGTTTCAGTAGGGGAAAAATTACCCACAGACTGTTTGTTGGGAGAGCCTGCTTCAACTTTGCAGCACTGTGATTAGGTTTTTGATAGCCAGCCAGCAGGCTATCATATCCTATCATATGCCTATCATATCAGGCAAGCTGTAAGGTGAAACACTGAGATGTGGTGCAATATATAGTAAAGAGCCAGTTGCAGCTGTGACTTCGTAAATATGTGACCACAACATACCTTTTTCTGGCAAATTCCAGATCAGCACCAGGTACTTAGGTTCGGGCAGCTCAGATAAACAGTTGGTGTTAAGCTACCAAAGAAGCTGCAAGTGAAATAAGACATTTGTTAGTCCGTTTAAGGATATATGTAAATTGATATTCAAAGTAGTGATAGCCCTTAAGCTTTTGGCAAGTAGCTACTGCAGCTGTTGGACATCCCTGATATAACCAGTGATCTTTAGTTTGTTTTGATTTTACTTCCTCCCCCTCACTTCTGTCCTTCCTTCAGTAGCTTAAATGGCTTTCAAAGTATTTATTGTATGTCCTACAAAAAGGTAGTTATGTGTCCCTGAGACTTCCTGTCAGCATTTGATGCCACGTTGAGTTTAATTAGAGTTTCTTAGGATGCTGAATAGCCTTTAAGTGCATACAAGGAAATGGGCACAAAGATAAAGGAACACCATTCTAATGAAAACTAGGTAGTTTAGCAAAATGGAATAATGTTGTAAGAACTCACTATAAATCATCCTTTCAATCTTTATGGCTTTATGGTTAATTTTTTGCTACCTTTGTATTATTTTATTCTCTGTTGCAGTTTGAGGGAGCCAAACAAATACAGATGCAATTCATTTACGGTACTTAAGAAAAGGTAAAACAAACAGTATGAACTCAGAAAATTTGAACATTTCCAATCAAAACTAAATAATATTAGGAGTGATAGAAGGCATTGTTTTTACAAAAAGGAAGAAATGGTCTAAGAAAATCTGCTCTTTTAGGTCAGTACTGCTCTATTAAGTCTAAAGTATTTGAGGTAATACTACTCTAAAAATAATGTTGCAGGAATTGCATCTCATAAGCACTCTCTCTGATGCTCCTTAAAAAAGTAAGTCATGTCTCATTGATCTTTTTTTTTTTCATTCTGATAATAACATAAAAGAGGCAGAGGATTACTATAGTTGGGACATAAACAATATTTGATCTATCACAGAAACTTTGTTTTTATATGTATGTGTGAACATGCATCCTCCCCTCCCACCCCCACCAGTTTTACTAACACTTGAATTTGCAGCCCGTAAAGCATATTTACCCCTGCCTCACTGTGCCTCACCCCTTCACATTGGAAAATCAGTCTCATTAGTTCAGTAGGACACTATCAGCAGGCTGACCTGCCTGTAGAAATCCTGATACTTTCATGTGACTCATGTCACCCCATCGTCAGCTGATGTAACCCCATTTACAATAACCCTTTGAGCCCAGTTTGTCAGTCAACTGTTCATCCAGTGTACTATGGACTTGCCTAGATGTGTGCTGAGCATTTTGTCCAGGAGGATGCTGTCAGAGACACTGTCAAATGCTTTCCTAAAATGCAAAACCTCCTCATCTGCTGCCTTCCCTTGCTCAGCTACATGGATGACCTTATCATAAAAAGATATCAAGTTAGTTACACAAGACTTAGCCCTCATGATCCCATGTTGGCTATGTCCAATGACTGCATTGTTTCTCAGGTGGCTTTCAAGAACTCCCAGAAAAGCCTTCTCCATAATGTTAAAAGGCACTGAGGTGAGACTAACAGGCTTGTAATTACCAAGCTCTTCCTTCCTACTCTTCTTGAAAACTGGGACAGCATTTGCCAGCTTTCAGTGAACTAGGACCTCTCCAGACTCCCAAGACTGTTGAAAAATAATGGAGGCAGAACCCACAATGACATCAGCCAGCTCTCTCAGCACCACAGGATGAAGCATAGTGGGCCCTGTAGACTTGTTTGGGCCCAGCTTGAGTAGCAAGTCTTGAAGAAGTTCAGAGTCAGCTGGGAGTTTATCATGCCCCCAGTCATAGTCTTACAGCACAGAGCTCTGGGGTGTTGGGATCCATCATCAGTGTTACAGACAGAGGCAAAGAAGGCATTAAACACCTCTGCTTTGTCTGCTTCCCTATTTGTGAGTTGGCAAACCTCATCAAGCAACAGACCAATGCTATCTCTGATCCTCCTTTTGCTGTTTACAGGCCTTTTTTGTTGTCCTTCACAGAACTGGCAAGCTTGAACTCTAATAGACCTTTAGCTACACAAATTTTCTCACTACTTGTCATACAGCATCTCTGTAGTCCTCCTGTGTCACCTGTCCTTGCTTCCAATGTCCAGACACTTTCCTTTTCCACCTAGAGTTCTTGAAGAAGATCCCTGCTCAGCTAAGCCGGCCTTCAACTCTACTTTCTTGACACTTTGGAATTGCCTGCTCCTGCATTCATAAGAGATGGCTTTTAAAAACAACCAGCATTCATGGACTCCAGTACCTTGAAAAGCAGATTTCAAAGACATGTTGTTAACTGGCTACTTCATCAGCCCAAAGTCTGCTCTCCCCATACTCATGTCAAAGTTTTGCTGACAGTTTTTCTCCTATCTCACTAGTGATTTGAAGCACAACTACTTTACGATCTCTGCGATCAAGACAGTCACCAGTTACCACCTGGTCGATAAATCCCTCTCTGTTTAGAAGTAACAAATCTAGAAGGGCACCTTTCCTAGCTGGCTGACCTAGTACCTGCACCAAGAAGGTTATCTTTAACATGATTCAGAGATTTGCTGGGCCTCTTTGTGTCCACAGTATGATATTTCCAGTGGACATCTGGGAAGTTAAAAGCACCCATATGGACAAGGGCAGCTGATCTAGAGATATCTCTTAATTCCTTGTAGAATAATTAATTGGTATTTTCCTGGCTCAGTGCTCAATATCCACTGTATTTGCTTTCCCCTTTTGCTTACCCAGAGTTTCTCAACTGTGTTGTTGCCAACTGCATGTGCCGTACAGTCCAGCCCCTCCCTGACATACAGCGCCTAGCCCCAACCTCATCTGCCCTACCTATCCCTCCTGAAATGCCTATAACCATCCATCATGGCACACCAGTCACAGGACTCATGCCACCAGGTTTCACTTATGCCAATGATGTTGCAGCTCTGGGACAGCACGCTCAATATGTATCAGCAGTGTGTCCTGGCAGCCAAAAAGGCCAACCATGTCCTGGAGTGCATCAAGCACAGCATTGCTAGCTTGTCAAGAGAAGTGATTTTTCCACTTTGCGCTGCACTGGTGTGGCTCTACATTGAGTATTGTGTGCAGCTGTGGGTGCCTCAGGGTTAGAAGGACATCAGACTATTAAGAGTGTGACCGTGATGGTGAAAGGTCTTGAGGGTAAGATTTACACAGATCAGTGGAGTTCACTTGCCACATTCAGATTGCAGAAGAGAAGGCTGAGAGGTGGCCTCACGGCAGTCTACGACTTCCTCAAGGTCAGTAGTGGATGGAGAGGTGCTAACCTCCTCTCTCTGGTCACCAGTGATAGGATACAAGGAAAGGGAATGAAACTGCATCAGGGGAAGTTCAGCTTGGACATTAGGGAAAAGTTCTTCACTCATAGGGTGGTCAGTCACTGGAACAGGAGTAATGGCTTGAAGCCTGTCAGAGTTGAAGGAGTATCTGGATATGCTCTTAGATTATTTAGTTTTAGGGACTCCTGTGAGGAGCAGCAGGTTAACTCAGTGATCCTTATGGACCCCATTCAGCCTGAGATATTCTATGCTGTCAACTGGCACCACTCAATCCCTTTCTGCAGGGCTGCTCTTCAGTCCTTCCTCTCACAATTTACACTTGTATTTGATGTTCCTCCATCCCAGGTGCAGAAGTCATTGTTTGTTCTTGTTAGATTTCATGCCATTGGTGATTTTTCAATGCTTAAGTCTATCTAGATCCATCTGTGAGGCCTCTCTTCCTCAATAGAGTTAACAGCGCCTCTCAATTCAGTATCATCAGCAAATGTACTAACAGTGCATTCAAATCCTTTCTCCATATCATAGATTAAAGTATTGAACAGAACTGGCCCTAGAATTGAACCCTTATGAGCATTGTTAGTGACTGGCCACCACCCAGCTGCAGCCCCATTCACTACAACCCTTTGAACCCTACTGTTCCGCCACTTATTCACCCAGCACACCATGTGTCTTCCCGAGGAACATGTGCAATGTTACCTCAGTCCTCAAAATAGAAAGAGTAAGAAATGTCTGTCTCAGTAGCAAGCAGTATAAGAAAATGTTTCACGCTTTCAGTAGGTGTAGTGCAGACTTTTTACTTTCTTCTGTAATAGAACACAGTTTATTATATAAAATTATGCAATCATTTTAAGATCATGAAGTCCAACTTTAAAATGTTATGTGTTACTTAAAAACATGTTCTTATCTGTTAGATCTGCTGAATTACATAGGAATCCGAAACTTAGAACAAAGGCATGCTTATGGGTGCACTGTGTTAACAAAACTAAAACTGTAGCTGCTTTTTGACTCTGAGTTGCTATGGTGAAACTCTCCATTTGCTGCTGGTAGCTGAAAGGTAGTGTCTTCATACTGCATTTGGTAATTAAAAGACAACATCAGTGGGTAACAAAGTTCAGCTGCATATTTTTTATTTCACCATTACATTGAAGAAGAGAAGAGAAAAAAGGAAAAATATATTGCAAAATCAACAGTTCCAATACTCAGACACTCCAGCAAGAACGTGCAATTGCTCATCACTGTACTTTTAAGTTCCCTGTCATTCAGACTGACAGATATATCAGTACACACAGGATTTTAGTTTTCAGCCACTGAGAGCTAAATGCAGAAATGCTAAACTTGGAGAAGCATTTGATTTTCTAATTGAATTTTTACACATTTTGATTCATGAGGACTTTATTAATATTAAGCCAAATTAAATTTAATTTATGGAGCTGTGGTGCTGGTACAATTGCTACTCACAGCCTATTAAGCTAATAATGTTCACGTAACATTGTATGTGGCATCTGAAAATAAATTGTAACTCTGACTTTGGAATTGAGCTATTTTGCTTTGCCTGAGATACAAGGGAAGTATCCACTATTACACTGTGGGAAGATATAAATTAAAAAATGTGACATTCAGCCATTAATTGGTTATTAATAGGTAAAAATAGAAGAGAAATATCTAAGAAAATGAGGTCTGAGGATCATTCAATAAGTGCTTTTAAGTCCGAAGGAAGAAAAGTAGGTTATAGTTGTCATTTGGGATTACATGAGGGCTAGATGGATATCTTGGCCTCCCAGCAGTTTTGGGTGGTTCAGGGTACCGTGCCCCCAGCCTCAGCAAAGGGTAGCTGCAGAGCTGGAGATCATTAATTTCTACTCTCTTCCAGCGGCTGAAGTAGAGAACTGCCTGATTATTTTTAAGTCTTGAGAATCCCAGAGGCTTTGATTGAAACTGGCATAGAATTTCCTGTGTAGAAAAAGCTAATTTTCCTGATTTGGAAAAAATCAATATATTATGTGGAACTATGATGACACACCAGAATTATTTCATGAGTTCTGGATTCCTCAGCCATACCACCCAGACCTCAGTCGCTGAATCCAGCTGACAGGCAGATAATGCTAATAATAGACTGCTGTCTTCAGTACAGACCACCCCGGAAGAGGAGACGCGTACTTATCTGTTGACAGAAAGAAATGCTGAGACACAAAAAATATTAGGTTTTCCTCCAGATTTTGGTGAACTATGTGCTGTCCTGGTGGTAGCCCCTGTATGTATGCCTGACCTGCCTCTTCCTCCCAGTTCCACAGCCCGTGCCCTTCTGGACCCTCAGCAAAATCCTTAGACCATTACCTCAATTAATCTTGGGTGCTAGCTCTGAGAAGAGTGCCAAACAGTTTTATTTTCTCACTTACATCTGCAAAGCTTGCTGTAGATGGGATGTTTGAATCATGGAATCGTAGAATCACCAGGTTGGAAAAGACCCACCGGATCATCGAGTCCAACCATTACTATCAAACACTAAACCATGTCCCTCAGCACCTCGTCCACCCGTGCCTTAAACACCTCCAGGGAAGGTGACTCAACCACCTCTCTGGGCAGCCTGTTCCAGTGCCCAATGATCCTTTCTGTGAAAATTTTTTTCCTAATGTCCAGTCTAAACCTCCCCTCCACATTTGGAGACTGTATCAGCTACGTTGTTATGGATTGGGCACATTAACTTGGAAGTGATGTAAAGGCTGGACAAATTTGGGTAGTGTTTCATGGGAACAGCAAAAGGTATGTTCAGGAAGTCTCAGGTGTCTGCTCAATAGCAAGGAACATAACAGCATCACAACCAAATAGCTGCTCCTTTTCCTGGTTCTGGTTTTCTTTTGGGTTCTATGTTTCTTTTTTTCCTGAAGAGAAAACCGGTAATTTTCTCTGGCCTCAGTTTTTAAAACACCTGAACCATTTCTTTTCAAGTAAAAGAAGAAATAAAAAAAAAATCAGCTTTGGATTGTGGAAAATTTCAGCTTGAATATGTTCTGCAAAATTAAGAGCAACTATGAAAACAGCCTGTAACGTTATGATGACATTTTCAGCTGGTGGACTCTTCCAAGACCTGCGTATACTTTCTCAGAGTGGCATGGCTGGAGGAGGAAGAATCAAAGTGAAAATTTTTGCTTTCCTCTGGCAGTTTGGAGAATTGGGAGGTGCTTGTTAGGGACTCTTCAGAGGGCTTGTTGGCCCTGCTGTTTTCCCCTGGTTTTGTTGGAGGAAGACAATTTATTAGACAGTCATAACACACTGAGAGGGATGACTTGCCTTAAAAACAGGAGCTGGGAGGACACTCCATTCCAGTAAGAAGAAGGAATGCTGCATGGTCAGGTTCCATGTTTCCACATGTTGAAATTAGTTTTCTGGAAGTTTTTGTTTTCTCTAGTTCATCAGTAATCTTGTTTGTAACAGAGTCATTTCTCTTAAAAATGTCAATGCTCAGGAAAACAAACCTGCAGACTTCCTTAGACTGTCAGCTGACTCATCTGATATCAAGATCTCATCCCAACATGCTGACACCTGTGAAAGCAAGGGGAGAATTTACAAAGATGTCATTTGAGTAAACAGAGAGTTTGTAAGTAGAATTAATATCTGTTTGAAACTACTTGTGATAATAAGAGGATTATGGCAGATTATCCAAGGGCAATCCTCCATTCCTTGCAGAAATGCAGGACATAGATGCTCCTTGTATAGCTTTGCTTCTTTGACTGTTTTGTAACCAGGTTACTGTAGTAAGACCCATCCTGCCACCCTTGTCTTGGCTGCTGTAGATGATTACTGTACTTTGGAACAGCAACAGTTTTTGGTACACTGAAGCCTTTTCTAAATATGTAAAACAATAATAAATACGTGAATGCCTGTGATATTATCAAAACACAGCAGCATGTAGTGTTATTTGATGAGCATCCTGGCACACTTTTGTATGTTCTGTTCTTTCCTACACAGTGCAGACTATGCATTTTTCTTGTTATAGAAGTGATATAGGATGACTCTGTGAAAGGGAGGATGGCAATATGATTTTTCATTGATTTAATTGATTTAAATAATTGAACATAGTATCTTTTAGCAAGGAGATAGCTCAGCTAGGAGTGTAGACAGAGGTAATGCCTAGTGAGGAAAACAGTTTAGTTCCTGATTCAATGAAGTATTCATATGCTTAAATCTTCCTGATGTCTTCCCTCTTTCTTATGTGTAAGTGCTTTTTAAATACTTTACGTTAAAAGCATCCTACTTTCACGGTGACTTTGGAATATATATTTAAAACATGATTTAGACTATGTGTTAGAGACAGACATTTGAGCCTGAGTTCTGCGTTTAAAAATACTGATTTTATAATCTATTGTGGAGATAATTGCAACAGGCTAAAAAATAAGGTTATTGTTTAAAAATTGCTATTTGACAACAACTTACTTTCTCTGGTTTGTCACAAACACTAAGTCCATTGGCAGCTGTGATTTTACTGGTGACATTTCAATGAACTGCTTCATGTACTACCTGGCTTAAAATGCTGTCTCAAATCTTTAAGGCGGACTTTTAACAAATTCATCATTTAGTAGAATCAGTAGAATAAAAATCAACTGTTGTTTTTTACTGATCTTAGACATTAAATCTGGACTTTCAGTTCATGATGTACTTTTTTTTTAGGAATTAGCATGTAAATATTCAAATCAAATACTACACAATTGCTGTGTTCAATAAATGTGACTAATTTTTTTAGGGATTCTGTTATGTGCTACTTTTAAGATAAAAGCACAAAAATGGATTCTGTTCTGAATATTGGTTAATATTTATCAAACTTGTATGCTAGATGTAAGGGAATCTTGCTTTTGGGGTCTGTTGTTACACTCCATGAGCATCTGGTAACAGAATTCATGGATCATATTCCTGGTGAGTGTAAATTGTAATAGGTCCATTGACTTCAACTGAGCTATGACTATTCACACAAATTCTCCTGCCCGTTAGTGTTTGACTTTCTAACACTAGACTCCCCTTCTTTTCTGATACTGTTTCTTACATTCCTTTAGTGTATGGGAGAAGTTTTTACATCCCTCTTGTATTTTAGAGAATTGTCTCTTTGAGCTGTTAACTACTTCGATGAATATTTTATGATATCCCTGTAGTGCTAATCTTTAGACATGGGTGAAGATGTGCAAATAAATTATTTTATGTGCTGCATAGGTAGGTTATTTGCAGCTAAAGATTTAGTCAGAGAATGAACCTATTCAGAACATGGAAACCCATAGGGCAGGAAGCCTGCACCCTTCTCTGGTGTCATGGGCTCATGGTGCCTCTGTCCAGGCAGGGGTCTGATGAAGCAGTGAAGTTGTCCTGGCTATCCTTTCACTTCTTGGCTTCAGCAGGCAGGTCGCAGATTTGCAGGTGTGTGTGTTTTGATGCTTTGTGGTTTGGGTTGGGTAGGGTTTTTTTTTCTGTTTTCCTGTACACCTGGGCTTTGGAAACTTTGCTAAAACCTCCAACCAATTTGTGCATATTACGGAATTTCTGCCCTGCGTGGGTAGAAGTTACGCGTTTTATTAGGAGCACCTGCTATTAGCCCAGCCCTTCTCAATGGATTAATAGTAATAATTCATGCAATTCTGGTATTTAAAAATCCCATTCTTTTCCTCCATCAAATATTTATACAGCAGTCCTGTCGCCTTGAATGTCAGTATTAAAAGTTGCATTGATCTCCTGTGAACAACAGGAGGCCTATGAGAAGGAACAGTTTTATAGCCTGTCAGATGTATTACTTTAAAAGACAACACTCTCGGCAAATTTTAGTTCGTGGTAAAGCAAGAAATAGAGGGGTTTATTTGATTTTTCCCCGAAGGGCAAATATACAAAGCTGATCATAAAGCACCAAGTATTTTTCTATAGTAACATTAATTTAAATTCACTATGTTTTTGACAGAAGGCAAATTTTATAGCTATGGTACAGCATGGACAAGGGTACTATGTTTCTCTTCCCTCAGATCTTCTCTGTGACCTGTTTCATTGGGAGTAAATATTTGGAGACGAGAACCCATTTTAGTTATCATAGAGCGATCCCCTTTGTGAACTGAGTTTGCTCCCTGACACTATGATATGATACATGTTAAGACTAAGGGTAACAAATTACAAGGGCTGTAGTACCAGATTATAAGAGGTCCTGATTTTGAGACACAGTATAAAAAAACAAAACCGAATATATATGTATATATATTAAAAATATTAATTCCTGATATTTTACTGCAACCATTTATAATGCTGTTCCCACAAGTCAAAGTGATTTGCCTCTCTTTAATTAACATAAACCCTTTATTCTTTAATTCTTTGTATTGCAGGTCATTTAACTTGTGTGCTTTATGTTTATGGTGTAGCCTCACACCAGGCTAAGTAAACTCATAATCTGAAATACGATGCCCGTCCTTTTCTCTGTGATCTTACTGTCAGTTATAAATCATCCTCTTTACATGGCTTCTGCCATTAGTTTTCAAGCTGTAGCTATTAAAAACTCTGAGACTTACCTACAAAATGAGTGACTGTATACCCAATTTATTTTTTACCCTTAGCAAATAGGATGGTTTAAATAATTTTTCCTTTCCATCAGCTGTCACTGTCAAACTGTGGTTTTCTGTGACTTTTTCCTTGCTTTGGCATTCCACTTATAGTGGAATATGAAGGGGAGTCCCAATGACCTCTCTTAATATTTAACAGTTTTTAATTAAAAGCTGTTTAATCCCTTGGTGATATGAAAGAAGGTCAAAACTTCAAGTTTGTTTTTTGTTGTGCAAAAATTTATAGGAGATTTTAACTTCATTTAGTTTGCTTGTGGGAAACTACTGTAACAAAGTTTCTACTATCTTTTAAAAAACTAACCTCTGGAATATCCTGTTATAGTCTGTGAGTTGGCTTCATATTACGTACTTTGGTAAAGTGTAGGCTGAGGACATATCCCTCCAAATAACTTATAAATTTATTGTTTGAATAATTAAAATAAATTGTTCTCAAATTATAAGTTTAAATTACATTTTTGTTAATTTCATTACAAAGGTCTGTTGGTGGGGTATATTAAATTAGTTGGGCATTTTATTGTATTCAGTAAAAAGTTTTTCTTTCTTAGTGTTCTAGAGGATTTCTGAGTTTCTTTCTATGGCCGATGCACAATGTTCTATTTCCAAGAAAGTAGATTTAACTTAAAAGTTTTTATTGTCTTTGCAAATTAAGTTTGTAGAATGCAACCAGATGAGGTATCTTACTAGCAAATAAATATCTAGCATCTCTCAACTTCACTTTCAGAACTGCTTTCATGAACCCTTGATAGAGATTGTTATACCCTCCTGTATTTTCTCTTTATTTTTCAGCAAAACCACTAGATCTGCACTTACTATGTTTTCAGGGGCAACAAATACATACTGAACGCTCTCATTAGACCTAGGTACTTCCCAAGGTGATCTTAGTATTGAATAGAGTTTCCACGACTGGGACTTTTTCATTTCAGATCCTCTCCGGATTGTTAAACTGTGACTGTTGCATAGAATAGATTATGTTACATACATATCATATAGTGTATCGTGCCTAGCTGTATTCTTTCAGTATTTTAGATTTCTTGTTAAGAAAAGCCTCTTTGTTCACTAGGTATTTTCTTTTGTAGTGTTTTGATTGGTTTTCTTTCTGTGTCACATGTGAAATTAAAGTAGTGGTTAATGCAAGGATGGAAGTGACAATGTTTGTTATGTTTTCCGCAGCACATGCAGTATGCCTAGAAATCTCTCCATATACTTGCAGAGGAAATATTTACCTTATGGCTATTTTGCCTGATCACCGTCTAGAGAGATTCCTGTTCATGCATGCTGGGTTTTATTGCTATTTGGAGGCATCTGGATCTTCCATTGCTTCCTTTATATACCCAGATGTCTCTGGGAGTAACAGTTTCTGTCAGTGGGAGGAGATTTAACTGGCAACATAACACTGAACCTGCATCTTTCTACTGCATTTCTTGTTTGGTTAATTCTACATGTCATACAGACTTCTTCCCACAAACCTGAAGGCAGACTGTACTTAATCAGATGGTACAGCATTTATGTGTTAAGAAACTTGTAAACATCTTATGAGTGGTTGCTTCTTCAAGAAGTTTTCAGACTTGTAAGCCTGGTCAAACCTATACGCAGCGCATGTTATACACTGAAATAGTATCAGTGTTCTACTTGTGCATGTGCAAAATAAAAGGTTATTCTGCTTTGACTTTTTACTTGAAAATGTAGTTCTTAACTTTATTGTCCTGGTAGAAGATTACCTTATAGGCCTGGAAAGCTAATGGCATTCATCCTAAGAAGTGGAAGTTGGGGTTTTAGGAATAGAGGGTCTGTTTAGTCAGATTCGTTATGATTTTATTTTTAAATCCAAATTCTGGTCAAACATCTGACAAGTAGCTGGGAGGAGAGTTCTCTCGGTAGGAGAATATACCTTACCTCCACTCTTATCTGTGTGATGAGAAGTTTCATGTTCCAGCTGTACTGTCTCTGAGACTTTCCTCTAGCAAAGGTGAAAAAAGGAGGTCAACACTTAGCATGTTCCCAACTCTGTTTTTTGTTTTGTATATATGTATATAATAGTTACATGAAAATGGAAGAAAATCATTAGTGAGGAAAGATAATGACATCTTGAAACATTCAGAAAGAAACAATAAAGAACAAAGGTAGAAAAGTACCTATGGCAGTTAGCTCGTAAGATTTCTGCAAGTGGAACGAATTGGACTTCTCTAGATTCCTCTTGCAGAGTCAGATTTCTGCTTTTACCAGGTTTCTTGATCAGAGTAGACTTTATAGCTCAAGCAGCAGGAAATTGAAGAGTCAGTTTGTCTGCGTATTTTCAACAGCTTTTAACTCTTGCTCTGATCAGCAACTAAATCGCTGGCATATGGTTTGGAGCACAAATCAAAGCCACACATGATTCCAAAGACTCCTGTTTGAATGAAGCATGACGCCACTCCTGTGCTGTGCTTGCTTTTTGCTGCGGATGTTTTGCCATGTGCTGTGTGTACATGTAGCCAAGGGAAAGATTAATCAGTAAGGAGAGATTCTAAGTGTTGCCACTTCTGCAACTTTGTTGAAATCAGCTGTTTTCCTAAAAACACTAATGTAATTTTATCCCCTTGATCACTAGTACTAATCAAACTATATTCACTGAGTTGCCTAACCTGACAAAAATGTGTGCAGAATAATAGCCCGGCTTCTGTCCAGTGTCTGACATCAAGTTACTATTTACTTCTGCATGCATCCATGGTGATGGTCATTGGGCACTGGAACAGGCTGCCCAGGGAGGTGGTTGAGTCACCTTCCCTGGAGGTGTTTAAGGCATGGGTGGATGAGGTGCTGAGGGATATGGTTTAGTGTTTGATGGGAACGGTTGGACTCGGTGATCCGGTGGGTCTCTTCCAACCTGGTTATTCTGTGATTCTGTGATATCCAGTCTAGTTTAATCGTTGGTTGACTATAACATGGGAGAGGGGAGCATATGTGTGTATATATAGCATCTATGCTGTATTTAGAAGTTCTTGACAGAAATAAATAAACTGAGCTAAGTAAGAGATCACACTGCTTTTGTCACCAAACTCACTGAAGTGCTGGTTTTCATGGATTTGGGGGTTTGGTTTTTTTTTTCTTTTGTATTGGCAAGAGAGCCCTGCATTGAGAGTTGTAAGTGTGAGGTGCAGTTTCAGCTAGATAGATTGCAGACTTTGATCTGCAAGATATGGGTATGAATTTACCCTTGAGAGGGAGGTCAGATCGCGATTTCGTATTCATTCAGCTCCTTATAGGAATTGCTGACCTCCTACTGAGGTGGTCAAGGATCATTAAACAGGTACAAACAAAATGCTTTGATATTTTTATCCCTTCAGGCATGATGCAGTTGTTGCAAAACTAGAGGGTTTGTTATGAGAGTGAAATAATTTCACTGCAGGAATTAGTTGATCTGGTAAGAGTCTTCCATTACTTCATCCACCATAATAAGAAACTTAGGTATCCTTGTGGAAACAGAACTTGTTTTGGAGTGTATAGACAAAAGGTTGCTTTGTGAATATTTAACAAACTTAGAGATCAGTTCTGGGCAACAACTGCATGAGACACATCATATCACCATGGTTTATCTAACAGCGGTGTGATGGATTGGGTCCACTTAAGTCATTGTCTTTCTGGGAGGAAAGGGAGAGAGACGCTGCTTGAGTGGTTATCAGCAGTTCCAGCTTTTGGCTACACTGTATGGACAGTCCTGCCCAACCACCCACTGCCAAAGAGTTTATACTTTAAGAAATAGTGGTAACATTTCCCTGAAGAGATGTGTTTTACCAGGGAGATGCAGCAGAGGAAAATTCAAAAAAGGTTTCTTAGACAGAATAAGATACCATAAATAACGGGATGTTCTCGGCACTGCACAGGTTTTGGGTGATGTGCTCATCACAGCTAGCTTTTGTCAGGCAGCAGGTTTTCATGCCGATTTGGCCCAACTGAAGTGATGTGGTTTTACGTGTATTCACTAACAGTTTTGTCCTGCTTATGTAGCATGCTAAGGAAGGCTGAAAACTTTTTATAAGAGAAGTGGAAACATGGGTGACCTAAACAAGTATTGATCTCCAAAGATGATATAGTACAAAGTGCAGAAGAGTATTGAAGTAATACTTTGAAAATCGGTGGTGTGGGAGAGCTACCTCAGACTTTTAAACTGACTGTGTGATTACAGAAACTGATTAAGCTTTTGAGTGTCCTAGGATTGCTCTAGAGTCTGGTTTTCTAGTTTATGTTATACTCTGGTTTTGGTCCATTGTGCAGAGGTTGACATGATGTGCATCCATCAGGCTAGTGAATCGTAGCATAGAGGTTGTGCCATGCCGGAGGAAATACACAGGATACTGGATATTAGCTTTGAGGTCGCTCTCACTCCGAAGCCTCTTTTCAGTGCTCAAGACGATCATGATCTACAGATGAGCTCTGTATTATTTACTGAGGCTTTCAGGATAATGTGTTGAATGACAGTCTTTTACACCAAAATATTTTTGTTGATGTAATGGAGTAGAATGTGGCCCTTAACCTCATTGAATTGAAAAATGTATTAAAGTACATGTTGGAAGGAGAATTTGTCATTGACTATGACTAGAGAGATGAGAAAAAGAACTTAAGAACTTGATTACTTTTCATTCTGTTTACCTAATTCAGAGCTCAAAGTTATTCTGTGTTTTACTTTGAGCTTGGCAAAGTCTCTTCTGCTGCTCTGCTGAAGAAAAGGAGAAAGAGGTGGGAGAAGAGAACCGGCTGTTAGCCTGGGTGCAGTTTGATGCAATTGTACTGGGTGCAACTAGATTCCAAAAATGCATGGGGATGTGTAACAAAGTCTGTGTTTCTGTCTTAGTCTAACAGCTTTTTAGCAGACTCATCTGTTAAATACTGTTACTATTAGCATACGATTTTTTAATTAATCTTGGGGTTTGGTTTACTTTTTTCTCCAATTAGCTATTTGCATTGTGCCTCACTAATGCTTCTGTGGTAGTGTGAAGAGAGTTGGAGGACAAAGCTGCACCAGGGGAAATAGAACAATTTCAGATTTACAGTTTTGTTGAATTTTCTTCTTTTGTAAGAATGTGTTTTGTAAAAATTCACTGGGGATGGATAGACTTCTGCTCATAAAATCCTAATCTGTCTTTTACAGAGAAGATTACCGTGAAGATGGGTTCTGTCAGCCATACAGGGGAATTGCATGTGCACGAATCATTGGAAACAGGACTATTTATGTGGACTCTCTCCAGATGCAAGGGGAAATTGAAAACCGAATTACTGGTAAGCTTTTTTATATATCTGTACTAATGCGAAAAAACGTTTGTGAAAGTATCTAATTCAGATATTGTGTTATCAACCTTGGATTTCAGTTTTATTGGCTAGTGACAAAAATATCCTTATGTTAAGGTTTATAGGATGTGAGCCAGGTTCTTACATGTGTGGTTAGCAAAATTTAGATTGAGGAAGATTAACTTCTGCCATCATGTATGGAAACTTTTTCCATATCCTTAAGTAAAATGTCAGAGCATTGACTTTTTAACAGCTGTAGTTTACACTGGACCTTTTTGAATAGGATGGAGTCAAATAGAAGATTTTTTTAAATAATCAACTCGAGATGTAATAAATCTATTTTTTTTTTTTTTTTACTTTCTTGAAAACTATATGGTGGATTTCCCCTGTGTTTCCTCCCTTACTGCGTATTTCTGTCAGTCTGGATTTCACATTGATTTATATAAAACTAGAGTCAACTTTCATATGGCCTGGCCCTGCATGTGGAGCCTTAATGGCTCCTAATGTTCTGTACATCAATGAGGGGTTTCTTTTTTCATTGCTGGACCTCAGTTAGCTGAAATTAGTGGCTGTGACTCTGATGTACACAAGCAGACCCAGCAAATGAATCCATGGAATGGAACAAACTATTTATTATAATATACAGCAAATTAAGTCAGTCCAACAGGAGCTTGTTTGCACCTGGCCAGAAATGGCTAACCAAGTCTGCAATTTTAACATATCTAGTTGCCAAAAGGAGCTTGACTTCACTTGTCAGCTATGTCTCCTTAATGATATTACCTTAAAGGCTTATTTTCAAGCCAGAAATCCAGGTCAGGTGTTTTTATCTTCTTGAGATGGTGATCAGATTCCTGGGACTGGCGAAGTTCAAGTCCTTTACTTGTGCTGTTACAAATCATTCCCCTCCCTCTTTTCTCCTGCACTCTGTTATGACTCCATGTACTTTTAACTTTATGTCATTAATCAGTACATACTGTTGAGGCAATTTTTTTCTATGACATAACCTCTGTTATATTTGGATAGTTTTCAGCAATACAGAAATGTTCAATCTATCTGACATTATTAAATTTGTAACTCTGTGAATTGGATTCATAATGCCCTTTTAAAAAAAAAAAAAGTGATACCTTCCAGAAAATGTTTATAAATCAAGTTATACTTATTTCTGGAATATACAACACTGACATTCATGACCTGGCTCCTGGATCTGTAATACCTCCAGGGGCTGAATCTCTCTGTCCTGGAGTTGTAAAGAATTTCTGATGGAACGTTCTTTTTTAGAAAAAATTTGTGAGCCAGCATGTAGAACTTCCCAGTACCTAGGTAGGCAGCAATGATAATATATTAAAAATATGGCATTTTCAAACTATATGCATCTAAAGGATGTGAAATAACCCTGAGGATTTCACAGCGTACTTGATTCTTACTAGTCGTGTAATATGTAAAACCAGTTTTGCAAGCCTGGGTGTTCCCTGCCCTAATGACAGAGTATTTTGGAAACTGCCGTGACCTGTTAAATGAAAAAAAAAAAATCTACTATGTAATTGCTGCTGAAATTCGGCTTATACTTTTGCCCATACTTCCTAAGCACAGTTTTTAGACCCTGTACTTGGAGCTATAAAGGGTTCAGGGGAGGCTGCATCTGAGAAACAGGGACACCTACTGCCAATGCCCAGAATATTTAACAAGGTTACAGGCAACATCCATGAGGAATCCATGAGGTGAGAATTGCAGTCTTATATTTAAAAAGAGGGACGTTTCTGGAGAAAAGATTGAGGCATGACTTGAAAGACTGGAAGGCCAGCAATAAAGAGCATATGGCCCTGACCCCTTGCCTGTGGTTATGGGTGGCTAGCAATGTCTTTGCTGTGCTGTTTAGTATCTGTTTAATAACAAAAAATAGTCCTCTTAGATGCCACTACACAGTCCTGCTGGCTTTTGCGCCTTCCATCAAAATAAGGACAGGATTGTGAGTCGTGCACTCTGCGTATGCTAATCTAAATTCTGCAACACTTTCACAGGAATTAGTGTGATGTTTCAAATACCCAACAGGGACTGCTTCACTCTTTTAGGTTTGATTTTTTCCTGTTTGTGTTCAGGACAAGCACATATCACAGCTGTCATTTGAGGCCTGATACCATGCCTTCATGGAGTGTTCCCTACATGACTGATAAATGGTTATATTTCTGTGTTAATATCCCTGCATTAGAATAAGCAAAAGTGTAAGCAGTACAGAAGGCTGGAGTAGGGGCTGCTTGCTACATCTGTGGTATTTAGGAAGAGTCAGGAGACTGACAGTAAGTGGCAGCAGGAAGTAGGTGGTTGAAAGGAGAGAGGTGGACGAGGGGGAAGAATTTGTTTTGTAAGTAGCAAATAGACTGCTGAATGACTTGAACTGCTCATTTCCTTTCTTTTAACAGTGCACTGGTGCAACGTGCAGTCTAGTGAGCCTCACTCACAAGTGATAGTTTCCAGCATGGGAAACATTCCTACGTTTAAAGCTACATCTAAAGCTTGATTTATCCCTAGATACACAATGCACATGCATGTTTGTCTTTTCTTTACAATATTCAAGAGAACTCTCAGATAAATGTGTAGATACTGTAGATACTCAGTGTGTAGATACTGAGAGCTGAAGGGGAGGATTAAGCTCCTAATTCATTATGACATTCACCTTAATGTGGTCAATATGCTAAGACTGATTACATTGATTTTTCTCACAGCCACTGCCTGTTAGGCTTCTCTATTAGTCTATTAATAGCAGTATCTATTAGTCTATTAATAGCAGTATCTCCCCAAATACCTATGCCACACTTCCTTTTGCCTGTAAAGAGGCAAAACCCATTTTGTTAAAAAACATTTGTCTTGTTTCTCGGTCAAAATGTCTACAAAAGGAAAAAGGTAAGTGATCCTCATTCAGATATTCCCTGATTGGGAACTTTGGAAATACATGTCAACATCCTTGCAGTGTTTCTTGCCTTTGCTCTTTATCCTTTCGAGTTAATATTAGTCAAGTGCCAAAAGTTGGCTCAATGCTAGTCACCTTGGTAACTTACTAAGAACTGATGCACTACAAGCTCTGTGCAGACATCAGAGGAACACTGAGATGCTGGGTTTACTGTCTGAAATTGTCAACTGTCTTTTACAGCAGAAATGACCGCATTTCGCTGCTGCTCAGTAGGCTTTCAGACCCTAAAGAAAGGATGAAGGTTCTAAAATGCATATGACATGGAAATTATATTGTTTCTCATACTTTTCATGATTAATACTTAAGTATTATTTTTGTTCCTTTCCAGCTGCATTTACTATGATTGGCACTTCTACACATTTATCTGATCAGTGCTCACAGTTTGCTATACCATCCTTCTGCCACTTTGTGTTTCCACTGTGTGACGAGCGCTCCCGGAATCCTAAGCCACGGGAGCTGTGCCGGGATGAATGTGAAGTTCTGGAGAACGACCTCTGTAGGCAGGAGTACAACATAGCTAGGTCAAACCCCCTCATATTGATGCAGCTACAGTTGCCTAAGTGTGAGGATCTCCCAAAACCTGACACCTTGGAAGCTGCCAGCTGCATAAGGATCGGGATCCCGGTGGAGAGACTCAGCCGATGTAAGTTTGGGTGTTTCATCACTGGGAAAAAGTAGGATTTATTGCTTCCTCAAGTTGGGTCTGAGAAAAAGCATTTTTATGAAGAAAGTGCTGCTATACTGGATGCTACTGCTTTTTATCATGTTAATACTGACCATATTCTTGCACTGTTGTAAGGTATAGTTAGGATGGGGGGGAATTCCAAAGTATGCTGCTCAGTACTGGAAAGGATCATATCTACCACCCTGCACTACAAAACTCTATTCTCACACAACCTATTTGACTCCAATTTGCGAGGGGCAGCAGTGTTGCAGGCTTCCCTTCCAACACGTCTGGCTCACCTCTGGCACCATCCTTGCCTTTCTGGATGAGTCCCCCATAAAGCTGTTTGTGAGTTCTGTTTACTTATCAGTAAACCTCAGATAGGCTGTGGAAACTTCAGTGGAGAAAAATCCGTTCAGAAATTAAACATCTAAAGTGCATTCGTTCTATATGGAAAACTACAAGAATATTAATCCTGTAAAAGGAGCATGGAGTATTCACGCACACAGGATGGGTGAAAACACTGATCTCACTTCCATGAATTTATATTTGCATCCAAGAATGGAAGGAAATTTCCATGTCAGTAATTATGTCCTGAGAATTTTTATGCTTATTCTGTCTCCTAGCAATTAATCATCACCCCCTAAAATGTTCAGCAAGGAAGCCTAGGACGCTAAAGATGTTTGAAGTTTAAAGTGTAGTAAGATTATTCTGAGCATCCGTTGTCTGAACCCACAGTTAGGAGCAGGGTTTATGGCATAATCGTGGGCATGGAAGACTATATGTGTGCAAGTAAGGCAATAAGCTAGTGTAGCTGAGAAGCAGAAATAGAATCATAGAATCATAGAATCACCAGGTTGGAAAAGACCCACCGGATCATCGAGTCCAACCATTCCTATCAAACACTAAACCATGCCCCTCAGCACCTCGTCCACCTGTGCCTTAAACGCCTCCAGGGAAGGTGAATCAACCACCTCCCTGGGCAGCCTGTTCCAGTGCCCAATGACCCTTTCTGTGAAAAATTTTTTCCTAATGTCCAGCCTAAACCTCCCCTGGCGGGAGGTAATGATGACAGAGACAAATAGACAGGGGACAAGTACCAAGTAAACAGGAAGGAGGATAAAAGCAACCAAAATACTGGCAATGTTGTCCTCCATCCTTGGAGCTAGCAGGGCTCCCTCTGGTGGAACACTCACCGCATGAAGACTCTGGAGTGAGAAGCAAGGGCTTTGAGAGAAGTGAGTTTGCAAGGGCTCTGTTGGAGACTTGTGAAATGGAGAAGGTGATGTTGCAGACTTACAGAAAAAAGCATTATTCATTCATGTGATACATATGAGAGAAACACTCAAAAGTACGAAGAGATGATAGCAGAAAAATAAAGAGTTCAGCAGATTTGAAATTAATATATTTAAGGAGAAGAAAACCCTGAAATCCTTCTTTCTAAAGAGGAAAAGAAGGAAAAATTGGCAAGAGGCCTTAGAAAATGCCACACTAATTTCTCTAGGAAGTTATCAATGTAAGGAAGACAGGAAGATTATAAGAAATAAAAAAAGGCAAGGATGGAGCCGGAGTAGGGGCAGACATGCGAGAAGGGAAGCCAGCAACACTCTGCCACCCCTCACTACTCCATAGTCACAGAGCTGAGACACTCCTGGCCAAAATGTACAGATACTTGCAGAACTGAAATTTCAAAGCCCACATCTTTAATTTCAGTCAAGTACCTGAAGTACCTTCAAGTACTATTTGCTTACATAGCCTACGCAGTAAAACACTTTTGATCTTGCTGGCCCTTGATTGTTCTGCTATTTGCAATGCTTTGTCAAACCTTGTGTTGCAGATCATCAGTGCTATAATGGTTCTGGAGCAGACTACAGAGGGACGGTCAGTATTACCAAGTCTGGCCACACTTGCCAACTCTGGGACTCCCAGAGTCCCCACAGCCATGATCTGACAAGCGCACAGTTTCCAGAACTAGGTGGAGGACATGCATATTGCCGAAATCCTGGAGGTCAGATGGATGGGCCCTGGTGTTTTACAAAGAATAAAAACGTACGCATGGAACTGTGTGACATACCTTCTTGTAGTATGTATTCTCTTTCTTTTTTCCCCTACTACTGTCCTGAATTTTGTGGAATTTTGAATGTTCCTTATTTTTACTTAACAGAATTATGCTTTAAGACGTTTCACTTGCTGTGATGTGTCACCATTGTTTTGTGTTGTAGGTGTTTAATATTTTCTGGAGATCAGAGCTTGTAACTGAGATATTGTGACACTTTTTTGTTACATATTGCGTGCCTAAGCTGAAATAATAATTAATGATACCACTGCAGATTGTATTCTAACTTGTCAAATGCCAGACTTGACATACTTCTCACCTGCATGTGTTTGGTTTGCTGACACTACTCAGTGGTATATCGCTTTCACTCTATATGGCATCTTGCAGGCAGCAAGGATTTTCAGATCCTGTAGAGGGAGGTACAGCACCATGCTTGGTTGGAAGGAAACCATGTGAAGTGCAGAAGCAGAGATGTCATGATACAGATGATCTTATCAGAAAAAAACTGCACTATCTGCTAGTGGCATTGCACTACTCAACTGAAAACACAGCTCTCAGAGCTTAATATTGTCCCACTCACTTCCCTCTATTCGTACAGCCTTCACTCTAGAGCTGTTACAGTGGTGACAGTCTTCAGGCACGACAAAGCAGCTTAATATTGTGCTTCATTAAGAAGAAAGCATGTTTTCTGCAGCATGTGCAGCAACAAATGTATCATGGAAGCCATAAAGGGGCTTTGTTAGAGATTGTTTGGATATTTAAGAGTACTCAAAATTGATCCAAGATTTCTTAGTTACTTCCCTTTTTTTATGGTAATATGATTTGATGTTTATAATAAATTTCTACATTGCATGTGACATGGTGTAAAGATAACACTGGGATGTGGTTGTGGTGAAAGCAGTAGCCACAAATAGCAAAACCACAGGTTGCAGAAAACATCCCAGGCAGTTCCAATGAATATTTTGGACATCACTATGTTTTCCTAGAATCAGTAAGTGTAAAGAAAAAAGAAGTTGCAGAAGGTTCCAGAACAAATATTATTATTTTTATTGATGGCTTTTTCATGTCAATCTTAATGTAACATAAAAGCACTTTATTAAGTATAAAACAACTAATGTATTTGCCAGTGAGAAGTGAGATTTATTTTATTTACCAGTGGAGGTAAAAAATGTGCAAAGTTCTGATGAAGTGGCTGAAGTTGAGTGAGAAAGCCAGACTGCAATGTTGTACTGAGGTTTATCATATTGAGTTCACTGCCTTATATATACTGTGATGAAGAGTACTCACCTGTTTCTTATCCCCTGAACAAGATACAGTTGCACTCTGGTCTATGTTCTGCGGTTTCCACAACCAGAAACCTCAAAAATAAGGTGAAATAAACCACATACTCTTAGAGTCAACACATTAAGTGTGGGGCTTGTAGTTTTATCTCCATACTGCTAGTTCCTATGTCTGTTCAAAGTCCTTTGAAGTATTCAATGCAGAATTACAGAGAAAGAGGAGATTGTAATGTGTCTTCTGTTTTCAAGCTGCAAGAGTTAACTTTTTTTTGAAATATAGTACTAATAATCATACTATTGTTTCTTTGCTTGGTTGTTTGGTTTTTGCTTTACTATGAAGTGCACTAAAAATATTTATTGTAAACAGTGAAAATTTCTGTGCCTGACAGGTCCACATGACAATAGTAAAATGGGAATCCTCTACATCCTGGTTCCCAGCATAGCCATCCCTCTGGTTATTGCCTGCCTTTTCTTCCTGGTCTGCATGTGCAGAAACAAGCAGAAGGCATCTGCTGCTACACCACAGCGCCGCCAACTGATGGCATCTCCCAGCCAGGACATGGAAATGCCACTCATAAATCAACACAAACAGGTATTTTTTCCAGAATTTGCTTAGGTCACATATATTCAAAGTGTTGTGTTTTTCAGAGTCTCATGTTGCCAGTGTTTGAATTGAGCTATGTTGGAAGAGACCTAATTTTCATTCTGTGCTGGCCATCTACATCAGTGAAAATCTGGTCTTAATACTTGCTATCTGTACCTAAAAATCCTGGCCTCAAACAACAACTTTCAGGACAAAGTATTTTATGACATTTGCCCTTATCTGTCAATCCCCATTCTGCCTGTTGTCTCAGGCGCTGGAAATGTTATTTCTGATCCAGTCTTTAGCTTGCAGCTCATTTTTGCTCCTGGTAATGACACAACCAGTTTGCTTTGTTAAAGCAGGATGTCTGGTAGGGTTTCTTGTCTAATTTGTTGACTCAGTCGTCTGGTATGGTGAACCACCACTGGGCAGGGAGCTGAGCTGGGGTATACATATTTCTAAGGCTGTGTATGGCAAAGGACGAAATGGCTTTGAACTTGTGTCTGCAGACCTCAGCTCCTGCATACAATTTTCTGGGTCAACTAACTGATCTCCATGCTAAAATCCTTTGCAAAACTAATGCTGAATTTTTAATCACAGCATTTACAGCATTCCAGCTCTAGAAAACAACACTCAGTTTGGAACAATTGGCAACATCTCTCCAGGAAATAGTAGAATATTTGTGGGATATTACCAATTGTAACAAATTGTATTGATTTTATTGGTTAATACACTGGTTTAACAGCTGAATCTGAGCTGTGCTGGAAACTGTCTGGTCCATTCCACAACCTTTTGGCCACTGAAATCAGAGCTTGTTCCCAAATCACCTGGTAAAGCCCCTTTCCCATCTGTTCTGCTCCTTCCTGCTGCTGTCCTGCGTGTGAAGCTGTACCACCTGCCTCAGGCTTGGTCAGGGACTCTCCAGCCCATTCTGATGAAGACTATTTGATCACCATGACAAACTTCCTTGCTTCCTCTGCCAGCAGCAGGAGGAAGGCTCTGGGAATTTGTTTTTTTTTGGTTTTGCCACTTTTTCCTTTAGGTACCAGAGAGGTACCTAAAGAGGTACCTTCTGCTCCTCTTCCACCTCTGTCTTCATCAGAGGTAGCACAAGGTTTCTCAGTCGATCCATAGGCAGGAGCTGTTTCTGTAGTGCAGTGGAGGAGAAAGGCTGTATCTGCTACTGCAAAACTGAGAGAGGGAGGCTTTTGTTCCTCCTGCAATAGGGGATGTTTCTGTGCACCCCAAGGCTGCCACCTCCTCAGCCAGTGCCCACAGCTTTTCTGACAGATCTCCAGTGGGCACCTCTGGGCAGATCTGCAAGGCAAGTGCAGCTGTGGTTAATAAACATCATCATTTACCGGATTTACTTTGAATGATACTCATTTAGCGTGCAAGAAATGCGGCCGCTTCTTTGTAGAAATAGTTATACCCATCATCTTGAGGATAATTCAGTTTACACTTCTGATAACCGTATACCTCATTTCAAGGTGAACAGTAAAATCAATATACTGAAGTGTAGATAAAAAAAAGTTGGTAAGTCATTTTGGCACAATTTATCTTCCATTTGGAGCATATGATCATGGGGAACTTTTCTTTAATAAGAAATCCTGCCATTTAGAAAACTTTTTTATTTTTTATTGATTTACCTTTTTTTACTTCATTTCAGGCTAAACTGAAAGAGATCAATCTGTCCACGGTCCGTTTTATGGAAGAACTAGGAGAGGAGAGATTTGGCAAGGTCTACAAGGGGCATCTTTTTGGTACGGCACCAGGTGAACAGACACAAGCTGTTGCTATCAAGACACTTAAAGACAAAGCAGAACTGGCTCTTCGGGAAGAATTCAAACACGAGGCCATGATGAGGTCACGATTACAGCACCCAAACATTGTTTGTTTGCTGGGAATAGTGACAAAGGAACAACCCATAAGCATGATCTTTAGTTACTGTTCCCACAGTGACCTCCATGAGTTCTTGGTGATGAGATCTCCCCATTCAGATGTTGGCAGCACTGACGATGACAAGACAGTAAAATCCACTCTGGAACCAGCAGACTTTTTCCACATCGTGACTCAGATAGCTGCAGGAATGGAATATCTTTCAAGCCACCATGTTGTCCACAAGGACTTAGCCACTAGAAATATACTGGTGTTTGATAAGCTGAACGTGAAAATATCCGATTTAGGTCTTTTCAGGGAAGTGTATGCTGCTGATTATTACAAACTAATGGGAAATTCCCTTCTTCCTATCCGGTGGATGTCCCCTGAGGCTATTATGTATGGCAAGTTTTCTGTTGATTCGGATATATGGTCATATGGAGTTGTGTTGTGGGAAGTTTTCAGCTATGGCCTGCAGCCTTACTGTGGTTATTCTAACCAAGATGTCATTGAGATGATCAGGAACCGACAGGTTTTGCCATGTCCTGACGACTGTCCCACATGGATGTACACTTTGATGTTGGAGTGTTGGAATGAATTTCCCAACAGAAGACCAAGATTTAAAGATATACATAACAGGCTAAGAACATGGGGAAACCTTTCTAATTACAATAGCTCAGCGCAAACCTCTGGGGCAAGCAACACTACACAGACAAGTTCTCTCAGCACAAGCCCTGTTAGCAATGTCAGCAATGCTAGGTACATTGGAACAAAGCAGAAAACTCCAGCTTTTCCTCAACCACAGTTCATACAAATGAAAGGGCAGATGAGACCGATGGTCCCACCTCCTCAGCTCTACATTCCAGTTAATGGTTACCAACCAATGCCTGCCTATGGCGCTTACTTGCCAAATTTTTACCCCGTCCAAATTCCAATGCAAATGGCTCCTCAACAAATACCTCCCCAGATCATTCCCAAACCAGGCTCCCACCACAGTGGGAGTGGATCCACCAGCACAGGCTACGTAACAACAGCGCCTTCCAATGCATCAGTGGCTGACAGGGCTGCACTGCTCTCAGAGGGCACAGATGACACACATAATGGAACAGAAGACATCGCTCAGAATCCTGTCCAGGAGGAGGAGGAAGAGGAGGGCTCTGTGCCTGAAACAGAATTGCTGGGTGATAATGACACACTTCAAATGGACGAAGCAGAAATTCAATCAGAAGCCTGAGGAATTTGGCCTCATTACTAAGAATTTCACATTACTTCCATGCATGGAGACTGTAGATCATTAGTCTTAATAGCAGTGATTTTGTTCTGACTGAAAGAAACAAAACAAAAAAACTACAACCATGTAAAGTGCAGCAGTAATAGTACACCAGGTTTATTGACCATTGCCACCATCAGATTTTGCAAATATGATGGTATAGAATTATTTGGTTTAATCTCTTTTACTGTCCTGCAGTTCTTGAGGGAAGCTGCTTTTCAGTTACGTACTGTTGCTGTGCAACGAATTGCGGAGTAACATTGCACATCATGTATATCATGATATGTGATTCTAATGTTAGCGAATTATGCTTAAACCAGTAACACAAAAAGGAATCCAACTATGGTTGCAGAATTGCTCTGAGCATAAAGAAGTGCCCTGGACGTGATGGACAACTTAGTTTATAGTATTTATCTCTTTGAAGTAATGGACACGAGATTGTTGTTTGCTTTTTGAGTCTGAAAAAATGACACGTTGGGAATACTGGTCCGTGTATGTATTACAAGAACCAGAAAAAATACAGAAACTGAACACAAAATTGGCTGTGCTGAATCAGACCATGGGTCTGTCCAGCCCAGTAGCATGTCTCGTTGGTAATGTCTACCCAGGGAAGACTGCAAGGGCGATTTTCTTTGTAGAATTTCCCTGGGGTATTTCCCCAGCCTCCAGCAATTTGTGACATAGGGACTTCCCAAGCCGGAAGTGGAGTTTTTTTCTGTTTAATAGCCCTCGATGGAATTTTCCACCATGAATTTATCCAAATGATTTTGAACACACATAACATCCACATCATCCTGTGGAATAACGTGAGAAGAGAGAGGATGGCTTTCTTTCATCATTCCCAATGAATGACAGTGACAGAAGCTTCCAAATGAAATCATCTGACTGCATTTGTGGATGAAAGTATTCCTACTCTGCTGTGTATTTTCAGCAGCATGCAGCCTTAATACACTGTTAACCAAAAATGGGGATATTGTAGGGGATATTGTAGGTGTGCACTAACTTAACAATCCAACTTTAATTGCGTGTTGGTTATCAAGTATAGAAAAGGGCTCCACATGTATGTTCCTGCACTGCAGAAGTGCTGGGGTTTGTACGGGGTTATAGACTTACTTGATTTACTGCAATTACTGCTGGATTGCATGTGAAACCATGTTTTTTCCTGCCTTTTTAGCAAAAACGGATCTTTGAACTTTAGAAGACCAAAATAAGCAATACTGTACAAAGTGCTGGTTTTGTGCTTCTATTTGCAGAATGAATCATGTACAAACCTTTAAATGTAATTTATGTTTTACTACATTTTATATACTTTTTTCCATTGAAATATTTGGAGTTTTGAATGAATGACTTTATAACTTAAACCATTTACAATATTTACATGTGGTGCAGTTTTATTGTATGCTGTTTCATTTTGTTAGACATGCAGACAGGTCCATACATTTCATGACCCTTTCTGTAATAGAAGCAATACACATTCTCACTGTAGCATTGTAGCCAACACACACTATAGCTGTAAGTTGTACATCCAACATGGAATATTCAATAAAGTGATGCAAAAAGTATAACTAAGTATGTTATCTTTATAGTTCCCACAGCTGCTGTTTTGTTACGGTACTTTGTGGAAATAGAAATGATCACAATTCCTTAAGTTGAGAGTTTCATACTTAACTGCAAGTTTTTATTTTATTACATTGCTGTTCACTTGTAAGTTTTGTATCATTGTGATCTACACCCTGTGTTCATGGTATGGCAGCATTACTTATTTCCAGCATTTCACCTGGATTTGGAAATGCACTGGTAAGAATAAAATATGAAAGTGTTATTACTTCTTTTAATATAATGCAGCTTTGGGTGCTATTACTTAATAAAGTATAAATAAATTTAAAAATCTGAGGGTTTTTTACTTTAAGTTGTTTGTTTTGTCTAGACTTCACATTCCACATTCTCAGAATAATGAACTTCATTAATCAACTACATTGGCTTCCTTTGTGCTTGAAAAATGAAGAGTGAGTTGTCCAGTTACACTACAGGTAAGAGAAGGGATAGAATAAATGAGCAAGTGCCAGTCAATGGAAGCTTCTCTACAGCAGAGTCTGAAATTCAGCCCATTTGTGACAGTCAACGAGCGTTACAACTTGGTTGCTTTGAGTGCAGCTTGAGAAACTCCTAATTCCTTTCTTCAAGCCTCATAAATTCAAACCTATGAATCACTATTGTCACTAAAAATAGGACAAACTCCTATGCTGACTTTCCTGTCCCCACTAAGGTGTGGATGGGATCTCAAAGTGACAGTAGAGGAGCAGTATATGATTCTCTAGGCCAGCCTTGGTGATGCACATATAGTATCGCAGAAGGGTTTTCTGCTTTTGATGTGGATAGACTTCCTTAAGCTGCCACAGTCAGAGTCAGGATGGCATGCAAACATCTCCTCTGTGGCTCAGATGAGCACCTCTGCACAAGTTACTGCTACCAACATATTCGTGTTTCATCTAATGCTGAAACATAAGGCAGGAGGGCTTTGGGTGTAGCACAGCCACAAGTGCCAAGGCAAAGTCTTTACCCATAGCAGGACTTTCTTAGGGGTCATTGTGTCCTAGAGCATAAAGAATGAAAGGCCTGCAGGATCCAACAGTGCCTCGGTCAGCTGGTCATCTGCCTGTGCCTGAAAACAAGTGTGGGTCCATGTTTGCAGAAGCATATGGGATGGATGGGCAATGGATTTCCAATAACACAGCAGATATTGATTGGGATGGTTGGTAGTTTGAGTAAGGAAACAAAGTAATTGTAGGTATGCACACCTTCTCCACCATGCTAATGCAGCCTGGCAAGAACACCAGTCTGAATCCCATTCCGATACTGTCTGAGATCTGGGTTATTGGAGGGTGTTTTCATCTGGGAAAACAATATAAATACCTGTGTAAGAACAGAGGGATCACTAACAGCACAAAGTGATAAGTACAAATAAGCATTGTTATTACAAGCTTTGATAGGCAGTTTCATTGCTTCACCTACATCTAAGTGTCACTACTCTCTGATTCATTTAATGATTTCCCTAAAGGACATGGTCCCTGCGGAGATAAGAATCCTTTGCTGCTTTTATCTGCTATGGCTATGAACATCATAGTAAGTCAAAGGGAAAATACTCCACAGTAACAGTACCTCAAACTTCTATAAGTAAGTGATACAAATTTGAATTTGTTTCTTACTTATTATCTAAGGAGTTCATTAGAAGTCCCTTGCTTTTGTGTTCAGAGATATTATCTCACTTCAGCCATAGGGGAATGAAGGGAAGAGGTCTGATGTTTTCTGTGAGAGGGCTCAAGGGCTTTTGCTCAGTTGGAGTGTTCTTGAAAGGTGTCAGACCTTAAGGTGTAAGTATGAAAGTATGAAACACCCATCTACAAGCACAGTTGTATCTTCAAATAAAGCCCTGCTTTTCTGGTTTTAAGTCCATTTGGCTGTGTAGACAGTAAATATATTTTTAGACATGCAAACTCTACTGCAAACTGTTCTCAAAACCAGCATTTCATTTACCCAAAATATGAAAGAAAAATCCGCTAGCAAAACCAACCTCTATTTGAGGAAAGGGACTAAATGTATGTTGTAAGGAACATACATTACTGTTCTATATATAAATCTACAAAATACTAGTGGAATGGTGAGAATGAAGTTTTGGGGATTTTCTCAGGCACTGGAAAAGGGTATTAGATTAGTGGCATACTGCTTGAACAATGACATGGCTTAGTGAATGAGGTTTAGTTCTGTCATCAGAAAACTGAATTTTCCTCCATTTTTTCAAAAGTGAAATCTTTCTGTTTTGCCCAGCTAGCAGATATGACAAATTGTTGGCTTCTTCAGTGAGTAATACAAGGTCTGACCAATCTGGGGACCATCAAGCAATACTAAATGTGATCAGCTGGCAAAATAAACCAAGTCCATAATATCCTGGTGAGGCAGAACTTTCTCTAGACCAAAATATATTGTAGCTACTGTCATAAAATGTAGGAAAACTGGTTTGACAGGAGTTCCTTTCTAGAGAAATGCTGTAAATCCATTTTGCACCTAGTGTTCCTGTCTTGCCCTATGTTTGATGTTGAAGAGTGGTAGCCTCTGGACTCTCTAGTTGTTGCTGCTCCTTGATGGTGGCTCCTAGCACTGGGTACCCACTGCAAAAGGCTGGGCCATCCAGCTTGCTTTTGACTTCAAGTAGAAGGCAACCCTTGGGTGGGTGAGTGTGTGCATGTCTGTTTCTTTTGGAAGAAAACATATCCTGGAACGTGAGGCAATAGCTCTGTGTCCAGGGTCAAATGAAATGTGTGTGTGCATGCCCACAAGCACACGTACATGCACACATACACGTATAATTACACACATGCACGTACAGACACAAAACAACAAGAGGCAATGCATATTCAAATAATTGCAGTTCATTATGAGGTGTTTTTCCCTTTGCCCTCTCTACAATATGCAGGTGGTCCAGGGTTGTGTGAGGTTCTTTGCAGCTCTGGATCCCAAACCAGTTCCTTCTAGTAGGAAGACAAGTACTTCCCTCTGGCACTGCTTCCAGCCACTCTCAGTACTGAGGGCTGTGACATGAGAAGACTGACAGGGCAAGTCTAGCTCAAGAAATCCCCTGACTAGCACCCATGGGGCTCTGCTTCCATGTAAGACTTGCAGGGCAGGGGGTGTCACTGTAACAGTTAAGCTCCTGCTCTCCTTACAACACCCACACTGAGGATCTCGGTGCTCTCCCCCAAAAAAGCCCTGTCCAGTTGCTTTAAATTAAAAAAACATGGCTCTAAATCTTTGCTAAATACTGCAAGATTGCACAAGCAGGAGGAAGTAATATAACTGAGGTTATGGTGGGAGCTGGAAATAGTATAGGGTTCACAGGGTTGTAAATCTCCAGAAGGGCTGGAATTTAAAATAATACAATACTGAGGGAACACAGAATCCGATGTAGCTACTTCTCATTTCTATTGATCTGAAAGCGGAACTTTACTTTATCTCAATTACAGTGTACCTGATGGTTTAACTGTCCTCTTTAAGACCTATTCTAAAACTGGAAGTAACCCATCCGTTTAGTAGGTTCTTTTGTTAACTCTGAAAGGAGTTGAATTAGTGGAAAATTACTTAGGATTAATTAGGATTAAAATGTTAATTTGATTGAATGTTTGTCATTGTGGAGATTCATAGGAAGTGCTTTTGTTGCCACTTATGTTATACTAGTTACTGAAGAAATATTGTTTGTAGCACCCACCCTTCACATAGATTTCTTGTAAATTTGTTTTCAAACTAGTTAAGTAGTCACTGGAAGTACTCGAAGGTGTTGTAATTTTCATTTATAACAATCAGTTTTAACAATACTATGAAGAAATCCAACTCTTAGTCTACTTTAGAGATAACTATTTGATATACACCACTGTTAACAGATGAAAGAAATTCCTTTCAGAACCACAAAAGACATTGTAACTAACAGATGGGATGTTGGGTAGGAAAACATGCAGCAAACTAAAGAAGTAATTGACCACTTAGGGACTGTCTCTAAGTAATTTAAAACCAGAAACATTTCAGGGGCATAGCATTAATTTAGATGTAATATGATTTCAGCTGAGGATGATTATTCCCAAACGTAGTCTGAGGTTTTATAGCTATGGTAAAGATAATTTGTGTTCCTCTGTTGTTAACACTACAAATACATTCTTTCATAACTTGATGTGGTTTACCATTTAATTACTTTCATATCAGATTTATATTAAATATATATCTGAGGTGTAACCTGAAATATTGGGAGAAATATGTAACAAAAAAGCTCATAGCCATCTGCTTTTCAAACCAAGAGGAGGATGTTGTGTTCCATTTTTTCCCATTGTCTTGTTTCCACACCAAATGCTTGTCTCCTCAGTGTATATTCTTGTTCCCAGCTGATTTATGTGATCATTTAGGTACAAATAACTGAGGAAGCATTTCAAGTTATGCACTGTGAGCACTGAAAGAACTGGGATTAAAGAATTTGTTTCTTTATGAAGTAAAGGTATTTCATGCTGTCTTTGCTTCTTCTGTTCCTCATTCCTCTAATATATCACTCGCCTTTGCCGTCCATTAGGTATTTCATAGAGGACAACCACAGTATTCACTATTACATTTCCCCTACTTGGAATACTGTTCTCTAAAAGCAGACTAAAAGACACAATTTATATATTTATAAATAGATATGTTTATAAATGAGCTCAGTCTTGACATGCTGAAAGGCATGCAGAGTTAAAACTGTGCAGATTTTGTCGTTCACTAACTTGCAAACCCAAACATTTTGAAATAAAACAGTGTATGAAATGAAGGTCTTCAATTTTCACTGCAAGTTTGCTACTGACTTTGCTGTGGCCTGCAGTTTTGCATCCTATAAAACTTAAGTACTGGCTCTTCATTAACATTTTCCAATGACTTTGCTTATTATTAGTGAACATTTTTGTAATTTCTTTACCCATTCTGTTATCCAAATATTTGATTTAAGAAGTTCAACTCTTAACTGTCCTCTGCTGTTGGTGTCTGTTAAGGCTGTTCTGGTGGAAAGAGCTTCCCCACATAAAAAGAATCCACCCAGACCAATGCAGAATTCAGTTCCAAAACAGATGCAGTGCTCTTAACTCAGGTGTCCTCCTAGCTCTGGGATGCTGTGCAAAAGGTACAGCAGGGAACGGTGCAAGTCACCCTCTGGATGACTCTGTATTGGAGGTATTAAGTCACTGACCTAGTGCTGACGGAGGTGAGAGGAATGGGATCCCTTATCAAGCAGGAGCCTTATGCTGACAGCTGGTGCTGAAGTGGTGAAGGTGGTAGTCTTCTAAACTGCTCTAAGAAGACTCAAAACTACAGGTGTGCATAGGCTGAGTGTTCTTCCTAAACGTGTTTGTTTGAGGAGAGGGGTTAATACTAGACTGAGTGCCCACCTCTGGCACTGGCACCATGTGGGACCTCATGTAAGTTATTTAGGTTTCTGCTGTTTCTCCTGTAAACAATGAAATTGCAGATGCGTCATATAGGTATTTTGAGGGGAAGCTCATAAGGCACAAGGCAATTCATACTGGACACAGGCTTAGCAGAGTGATAATATAGTATGCTTGATAATAATTGTGCCACAAAAGCATTATGAAAAGGTATCTTCTACTCGCCAAAATATTAACTGGCTGTGGGTTTCTTGGGCTTGGTACAAGCTATCCAACTATAGTCATACTGTGTGCAGATATAGTACTTCCGTGTGGGACATTGGTATGAGATGAGCAGGGGCATGTTATAGTGACAAATGGTCTTGAGACCTGAACCAAAGCCCATTGAAGTTATTTGGAAAAACACTTAAGCTTCAAAGGGTTTTGAATCAAGGCCATAAGATATGTTCATCTTGTACTTTTAGATAAACACTCCTCAACTTGTAATCACAGTGTTATTAAAGCATGGTTTAAAGATCTTTTTTTTCTGTGGTAATTTCTATGACAGAGTGAACATCATATTCTTTTCTGAATAACTTAAAAAGCCTGTGATTACTTTTTTCTTTCAATGTGGCAGTGTGACATTGTATCACCTTAAATTGTTCTGTATGTATTGAAAAGTATTCATGGTACATACTGTAATTTCTTGTAATTGTTTTGTTCACAAGACTGTGCCCCTGGGAAAAATATTTGCCAAAACAGCATGCATTTTTTTTCCTTATGGCTTTGCTTGGAAATCAGTGTACATACTTACAATGATCTGCTTTTAATAAGTGGGAGTTAGTATACCTACTCTGTTCATGCATTTTTAAGCACGCTAATAGATGAGAGGCTTTGAAGTGAATGAGATGGAGAGTTAGGATCTTGCCACTTTGGAAGGTGTCCACCTCCAGCCCGAGACACAGATCTGACAGAGTATGCCTGGGCAAAGGAGAGGGTGAGACCAGAGAAAGATTTTGCTCTGTCCTATGGCAGCATTTGTTGAGAACAGCCAACATCACAGTGGGACTTCCCTGTTGGGCAGTGGCTCTGGAATACTTCTTGTCTTCTTCCAAGACGTGGATACTTGGGGTTTGTCCCAGGGCACTGAGCACTGCAGGGCCACTGAAGCAACTCCTCATGGCTATAGGGAAGGTGGTTGTGGGTGTTAATATATAGAATCATAGAATCATAAAATAACTGGGTTGGAAAAGACCCACCGGATCATTGAGTCCAACCATTCCTATCAAACACTAAACCATGCCCCTTAGCACCTTGTCCACCCGTGCCTTAAACACCTACAGGGAAGGTGACTCAACCACCTCTCTGGGCAGACTGTTCCAGTGCCCAATGACCCTTTCTGTGAAAAATTTTTTCCTAATGTCCAGCCTAAACCTCCCCTGGCGGAGCTTGAGGCCATTCCCTCTTGTCCTGTCCCCTGTCACTTGGGAGAAGAGGCGAGCACCCTCCTCTCTACAACCTCCTTTCAGGTAGTTATAGAGAGCAATGAAGTCTCCCCTCAGCCTCCTCTTCTCCAGGCTGAACAACCCCAGCTCTCTCAGCCGTTCCTCATAAGGCCTGTTCTCCGGCCCCCTCACCAGCTTTGTTGCTCTTCTCTGGACTCGCTCCAGAGCCTCAACATCCTTCTTGTGGTGAGGGGCCCAGAACTGAACACAGTAATTCAAGGAGCGGTCTCACCAGTGCCGAGTACAGAGGGAGAATAACCTCCCTGGACCTGCTGGTCACACTGTTTCTGATACAAGCCAAGATGCCATTGGCCTTCTTGGCCACCTGGGCACACTGCTGGCTCATGTTCGGTCGGCTGTCAACCAACACCCCCAGGTCCCTCTCCTCCAGGCAGCTTTCTAGACAGACTTCTCCTAGTCTGTAGCGCTGCACAGGGTTGTTGTGCCCCAAGTGCACGACCCGGCATTTGGCCTTGTTAAACCTCATCCCATTGGACTCAGCCCAGCAGTCCAGCCTGTTCAGATCCCTTTGCAGAGCCTCCCGACCCTCCAGCAGATCAACACTTCCACCCAGCTTAGTGTCATCTGCAAACTTGCTAAGGGTGCACTCAATGCCTTCATCCAGATCATTGATAAAGACATTGAGCAGGGCTGGACCCAGCACTGAGCCCTGGGGAACACCACTTGTCACTGGCCTCCAGCCGGATTTCACACCATTTACCACCACGCTCTGGGCCCGGCCATCCAACCAGTTTTCCACCCAGGAGAGTGTGCGCCTGCCCAGGCCAGAGGCTGACAGTTTCTCAAGCAGAATGCTGTGAGAAACTCTGTCAAAGGCTTTACTCAAGTCCAGGAAGATACATCCACAGCCTTTCCCTCATCCAGCAGCTGAGTCACTTTGTCATAGAAGGCGATCAGGTTAGTTTGGCAAGACCTGCCTTTTGCGAACCCGTGTTGACTGGGCCTGAGCACCCGGTTCTCTTGCACGTGCTTCATGATAGCACTCAAGATCACCTGCTCCATGACTTTCCCTGGCACTGAGGTCAGACTGACAGGCCAGTAGTTCCCTGGGTCCTCCCTGCGACCCTTCTTGTAGATGGGCACAACATCAGCCAGCCTCCAGTCCAGTGGAACTTCTCCAGTCTTCCAGGATTGTTGGAAGATGATGGAAAGGGGTTTGGCCAGCACATCCGCCAGCTCCTTCAATACCCTGGGGATGAATCCCATCCGGCCCCATAGACTTGTGGGTGTCTAGCTGGGCTAGCAAGGCTCCGACCACCTCCTCTTGGATCATGGGAGCCTCATTTTACTCCTCTAGCTCCTGGGTTTGTACACAGATGGAACAACTTTCTTTACAATTAAAGATTGAGGCAAAGAAGGCATTAAGTACCTCAGCCTTTTCTTCATCCCCTGTCACTGTTGTTCCTTCTGCGTCCAATAGGGACTGTATGGTCTCCCTAGTCCTCCTTTTATTATTTATATATTTATAGAAGGATTTTTTGTTATCTTTCACAGACTTTGCCAATCTGATTTCTAGTTGAGGCTCAGCTCTTCTGATTTTTTCCCTACACAATCTCACTTCCCTCCCGTAGTCCACCCAAGAGGCCTGTCCCTTCTTCCAGAGCCCATAAACGTTTCTCTTCTTCTTGATATCACTCAAGATCTCTCTGTTCAACCAAGCTGGTTTTCTCCCCTGCCGGCTTTTTTTTCCAGAACATGAGGATTGCTTTCTCCTGAGCTGCTAGGATTTCCCTTTTGAAGAGCTCCCAGCCCTCATGGGCTCCCTTGCCCTTAAGTACTGTCTCCCATGAGACTCTGCCAACCAGCCTTCTGAAGAGTTCAAAGTCTGCCCTCTGGAAATTTAATGCTACTGTCCTACTAACCACCCTCTTCACTTCACCTAGAACAGAAAACCCTATCATCTCATGATCACTTTGTCCTAGGTGTCCACCTACTGCCACATCCCCCACAAGGCCTTCTCTGTTCACAAACAGCAGGTCCAGGAGGGCACCCTCCCTTGTTGGTTCATTCACCAGCTGTGCAAGGAAGTTGTCTTCCACACACTCCAGGAACCTCCTAGACTGCTTCCTTTCTGCTCTATTGTACTTCCAGCAGATATCAGGAAGATTGAAGTCTCCCACAAGAACGAGAGGCATTGATCTAGAGATTGACCGCAGCTGTTTATAGAAGAGCTCATCAGGTGCTTCTCCTTGGCTGGGTGGTCTGTAACAGACTCCCATCACAAAATCTACCTTCTGGTGGGCTCCTCTGATTTTAACCCACAGGCACTCAATCTCCTCATCACCACAATCCATCTCAACGCAGTCCAAGTCCTCCCTTACAAAGAGGGCTACTCCGCCTCCTCTCCTGCCCTTCCTATCCCGGCTGAAGAGCTTGTACTCCACCATAGCTGCACTCCAGTTATATGAGTCGTCCCACCACGTTTCCATGATGGCAACAACATCATAGGCTCCTTGCCCTACGACAGCTTCCAGCTCTTCCTTCTTATTCCCCATGCTGCGTGCATTGGTGTAAATGCACTTCAGCTGAGCTGCCGAGCCTTCAGCCCTCCTAGAGGGAACAGAGTTCATTCCCAATTGCCTGGTAAATATGCCCAGGATCACAGTGAGATGTCACAGCGGGTGGTGGTACAGCCCCTGTCTCGAAGGCTATTGTGTTTTCACCTGGCCTTCTCCAGAAAAAACACCAAAATAAGAAGGCACTCGTCTTCACCTCCTCAGGGAACTGCCCTGTCAGCAGGTTAATGAAAAACTTTCAGGCAGGGTTGTTTAGTGCTTCCTCTCTCTCCAGGATGAAAGAGCAGCCCCACAGACCTCCTTCTGCCACTCCAGCATTTCCACTTCTGTCTGGTATCTGAAAACATGGAGGCATGCCACACTGAGGGAGGAAGTCTTTCGGACCCCAGAAAGTATATTGTACAAATCCAGCATTGGTTTTAGGTTAATTGATTTTTTAAAAAAATGAGCTTATAATTGATAAATATATATTTTTTATAAAAATCAATTTACATCTTCTTTATGTGGGTTTAATACACCAGGTTTCTTATATTAGTTCTTAATATAGAAACTTGGTAACAACAGAACTTCCACATTTATCTAGTTGCTTTGCTTTGACTTGCAGTTTTTCAAGACACTATTATCAACATATGTTCTTCTACATATACTTTCACCTAGTATTTTTCCCTCAGTGATCTTTCCGTGAATACTGCATTGCAAGGCAAGATTTTATATTTCTGCTAAACATTGCAATGTCATGTCGAAATAATTAAGGTGATGTGATATTTTCCTAAGGAAGTCCTTAGTTTACCCTATTCTGAAGAAATGCTAGACCTCATTCTTCAAGAGTTTTACACAGAAATTCTGCTAGCACCGTAATAATTTTAAACTTAACCTTGAACTTAATTATACATACTTTAAATTCTTATTTGTTTAGATTCTTGCTGTACATGCATGCATGTGCATACCTTTGTACTCTCACAGAGACTGAGCAAACTATTGAATGACTACATAATTGTAAACCTGGCCAATATCTCCCAGTATTTTAGAAGCTGTATTAAGCAAACTGAACTTCCCCCTCACAAAACACTGTCAAATACAATGCTGTTCTGGCAAGGGGTGTGCTTGCAGCACTTTGTAAAGGGATTTTAAAAATAATGCTTTTAAAAAATTATTTGAAAGTAAAGCAATGTCCCAGGAAAGATTCAAGGAAAACAGAGTTAGCAGTTAAGTCCCGCTGTTTCAGGAACGGAATCCAACAAGCTACTGCCATAACTGTGCTGGTTTTGCTGAAGTCAGGGAGAGATGATGCTTCATCAGTTCTTTGGCTTGAATCTTAACTATCTTAATGTTGGATTTCTGGTCAATCTAGAAGTAATTTGAAAATCATCCACTTTGAAAGCTGACTTTCCATTACAATAGAAAATAACAGAGAGAAATAGGCTAATTCTCTTTATTGCAATTCAAATTCCAGCTAGCGGTGAGAATCAGATTAAAACTGGCTTGATCTTGGTCTCTGACCTTGATCTCCTCTTTGCCTTGATTTTCACTTATCACAGTTTAAAAAAAGGGGGTGAGGGGAGGGATTTGAAAACAGTACTTCAAAATATATCTTTTCTAAGGGCTGACAGTTGTTAAGACACCTCACATTTCAGGCCTACGGATATCCAAGTTGTATAAAAGTCCTCTTAGGTAACATAATTGAGATTTTCAGTTTATGTTGAACAGGGAAAAACTTGACACATCAGAAAGAACATAATGATAAAAGATATGATGGAAAATTCTTTCAAGACAGCGAGGCTTTCTATTTAAGGAGTTAACTTTACTGTACCACCAAAACCATGTGTAGGTCTCACTTTACAAGAAGAACATGGAAGAAGGAGATTTCTTTTTGTGTATTGCATATATTCTTTGCTGTATTCTTTTGTGTATAAGCCCAGATCTGGTAAGACTGGTAAGTATATGTTTAACAAAAGGCACAAAAATAATTCTTAGGGTTATTGCAACTCATGCTGAAAACAGACCTAAAAATGAGCACTGTAATGAGAGAGTTCGATGTCCTAAGAGTCATGTTTAAAAACCTCTTTTTCTCCATTACCTTGGAGTATTACTAAATATGTGTTACTGAGTATTGCTGCAAGAACTGAAGCTATGTCTCATTAAAGGTAATGGCCATGCTTTCTTGGACTTCCCTGCTTATCATGCCGTAAGTGGCAGTACAGACCATTGGTCACGTTAACAGACTAGGGTAAACAGAGATGTGCATTTAGAGACAGTGATAGCCCCTTTAACATTTTATTTTTCTACTGGAATCACTGGAGGATGTGAATAAGATGTATTTCAACCATAAGTGCAGCTTTGACCTATGATTTCTAGGTAGGTATTTTGCCTATCAAATGATGTATGTGTGTGGGTGTCTTTAAATAATTATTTCTGATGCTTGGAGGGAACTAGCTGAGGGAACAAGGGAAAAGTGTCACTAAAACTGTTTCCCATGGGAAAACACAGAGATGTTTTGAATATTGTTATATGCCTATAGTAGGCAGACTTTTGCAAGTGTACATGCAGCAGGACAGCATTAAGTAAGTGTAGAAACAATGAAATTACAGAAATAATAAATTACAGAATGACACCTAAGAAATATGTGCGCTTTCTTCACAAGTGTGAGATGGGACAGGAGAGATACAAAATGAGATGTTTAACTGTTTTTCTTTTGAAATGCAGTTTGCATGCTTGTTTGCGTATCATTGAGAATGTATAAACTTGTGCTGTACTGTGTTCAATAATAAGATAAAAACCACTAATATAATTGTGTATCAGCATGCCTTGATTTATCAGTAGACCTTCGGTAAGTTTTGTAACAGGCCAAAGTTGGTGCATTTTTCTCAGGAGCATGAATCTATTACCAGTAATCCTGAAACTAGACACTGTTCAGAAAAAAAGTGTCAATTAATTCCACAATCTTGAAAAACGGCCACTTCAAATAATAAAATGAAGGGCACTGGATGTGACAGATGCTTTTTGTAGTATCCTGGAGAGCTGTGATAGTCAGACAGATTTGCCCATATGCTTCATATCACACTTTCTCAAAGATTTTTAGTGATTTGATTAAAGTGTTGCATGAGCATAGCATTGCCAATAGCAGAGTATTAAGATGTGTTACCCATGACGGCACTGTAGCAATGAGTTTATTTGGCATCCTTTGTTATGCAACAAAACATCTTGTGTTGACAACCTTATGGAAAACTAGGTAATAGAGTTGGTCAGTTACTGCCTAGTTCATTTCCTCTAAAATGAAGTTCTGTACATGCGTAATATATTTATTTGAGCAGTGATTTTCGTTTACCAAGATACCAGTCATCCAAATTTCCACCTTTGCACCTTGTATCTCATGCTAGTGACAGTGCTCCTGTTGGTACTGCAATATTGGGGGAAAACAAAGAGGAGTTTAATATGTGCACATGCCTGTGGGACTATGATTTCATTGGTGTCATGGAGACATGGTAGGATGGATCCTGTGATTGGAGTGTTGGAATGGAGTGGTATAGGATCTTCAGGAAAGACAGGCGGAGGCAATAAGGAGGGAGTGTTACTCTCTGTGTCAGTGACTGGCTGGAGTACATGGAGCTCCACCTGAGGATGGAGCTGACTTAGAGTTTAAGGGTCACGATTAAATGACAGGTGATATTACAGTGGAGGATCTTCTACAGGCCATTGTATAGGACAGAGCAAGCATGTGAGGTCCTCTATAGACAAACAGGCACAGACTCTTGTTCACAAGCCCCTAAGTGTGGGGAGCATGAAGCTTAAGGGAAGCCTCAGCTGCTGTGACCATGAAATGGTGGAGTTGAAGATCCTTAGGGCAGTGAGGAGGGCACGCAGCAAGCTCACTGCCCTGGACTTCAGGATAGCAGACTTTGGCCTGTTCAGGGATCTGTTTGTTAGAGTACCATGGGATAAAGACCTGGAGGGGGGAGGGGCCCAACACAGCTGGTTAGTATTCAAGGATCACCTCCTCTGTTTGCATCCTAACAAACAGAGAGTCAGGCAAAAACACCAGGAAGCCTGCATGGATGAACAGGGAACTCCTGGACAAACTTAAACTCATAAAGGAAGCCTACAGGGGTGGAAGCAAGAGAAGGTAGCCTGGGAAGAATAAAGAGAAATTGTGCAAGCAGCCAGAGACCAGGTTAAGAAAACTAAGGCTCTAATAGAATTAAATCTGTCCAGGGATGTCAAGGACAACAAGGAAAAATTCTATAGGTACACAGGTAATAAAAGGAAGACTTGGGACAACGTGGGCCCTCACTGGAAGAAAATGGCAGGCCTGGTTACTCGGGATATGAAGACAGCTAGGGTATTCAGAGACCTGTTTACCTTAGTTCTCACTGGCAAGGGCTCAAGCTGCACCCAAGGGCACCCAACGTGAAGAAGGCAAAGGCAGGGACTGGGAGAATGAAGAACTGCCCACTATAGGAGAAGGTCAGGTGCGAGACCACCTAAGGAACCTGAAGCTGCACAAGTCCATGGGACCTGATGAAATGCAACCACAGGTACTGAGGGACCTGACAGATGAAGTTGCTAAGCCATTATCCATCTTATTTGAGAAGTTACAGCAGTCCTGTGAAGTCTCGACTGGCTGAAATAACCCCATTTTTAAGAAAGGAAAAAAGGAAGACCCAGGGAACTACAGGATGGTGAGTCTCACCTCTGTACCCAACAAGAACATGGAGCAGATCCTCCTGGAAACTCTGCTGAGACACATGGAAAATAAGGAAGTGATTGGTGTGCTGCAGCCCTGTACTGCAGTCAGCACGCAGGAGGGAAGGGATGCCATCCAGAGGGATCCTGGCAGGCTTGAGAGGTGAGTCTGTGCTAACCTGATGAAGTTCAACAAGGCCAAGCCAAGGTCCTGCACCTGTGTTAGGGCAATCCCAAACATATATAGAGGCTGGCTGGAGAATGGGTTTAGAATAGCCCTAAAGATCCTGGATGTGATCTATCTGGACTTCTGTAAATCCTTTGACACAGTCTCCCACAACATCCTTCTCTCTAAATTGGAGGGATATGGATTTGACGGGTGGCCGGTTTGGTGGATAGGAAACTGGATGGATGGTTGTATTCAAAGAGTAGTGGTCAATGGCTTGAAGTCCAGATGGAGATCCATGACAATTGCTGTCCCTCAGGGGTCCATACTGGGATCAGTGCTGTTTAGTATCTTCATCAATGATATTGGCAGCGAGATTGAGTGCACCCTCAGCAAGTTTACAGATGACACAAAGCTGAGTGGTGCAGTTGTCACACTGTAAGGACAGGATGTCATCCAGAGGGACCTGGACAGGTTGGAGAAGTGGGGCTATGAGAAGCTCTAGAGGTTCAACAAGGCCAAGTGCAAGGTCCTGCACCTGGGTCGGGGCAACCCCCATTTTCAGTACACGATGGGGGATTGAGAGCAGCCCTGCACAGAAGGACTTTAGGGTGCTTAAGGACTTGAGCTGACAACATGCACTTGCAGCCCAGAAGGCCAACCACATCCTGTGCTACATCAAAAGAAGCATGGCCCGCAGGTCAAGGGAGGTGACTCTGCCCCTCTATTCCTCTCTTGTGATATGCCACCTGGCGTATTGTGTCCAGTTCTGGAATCCTCAACATAAGAAGGATATGGAACTGTTGGAACAGGTCCAGAGGAAGGATGATCAGAGGAATGGAACACCTCCCATTTGAGGACAGGCTGAGGGAGTTGAGGTTGTTCAGCCTGGAGAAGAGAAGGCACTGAGGAGATCTTAAAGCAATCTTCCAGTAACTGAAAGGGGCCTGCAAGAAAGCTGGAGAGGGACTATTCATAAAGGCTTCTAGTGATAGGACTAGGGGTAACGGGTATAAACTGGAGAGGGGCAGATTTAGGCTAGACATAAGGAAGAATTTCTTCACCGTGAGGGTGGTGAGGCACTGGAACAGGTTGCCCAGGAAAGTTGTGGATGCCTCATCCCTGGAATTGTTCAAGGCTGGGCTGGAAAAGGCTTTGAGCAACCGGAGTGTAAAAGCTATTCCTGCTGATGAATGACACAGGAATTGGAACTAAATGATCTTTACGGTCCCTTGTTACCTCCTGTGTTTCTATGCCACCACTGCCATAGATATGTTTGCCACCACTATTCTCACCCCCATGAAGTCCATTTTGAGTTCTGCATGTATTTTGTAATCCATGTGTAATCCATAACATTTGATGTTTCTTTTGCCATTTTTCTTGTTTCTCTAATAGATTTACTTGCAAAGCATGTTTTTGCCATTTTCTTTTGTGTTACAAATTTGTGTTTCTGCATCTTGATAATATATTTTTTCTTTAATTACAAAGGACCTTTCTGTTAAGCTGTTTCAGTGCAGATAGCAAGAATAAGTAGAAGACAACAAAAACATAGTCCAGAGAAATATACAGAGGAAACCACAGCTAAAGGTTATGCCTGTAGCTTTAATTTTTTATAAGGTGCAGTACACTTGCAGCATTATCAGATTCACTTGTAGATCTTGTTTTAGGTCTGCCTTTTTGGTGAAATACTGTGGAATAAGAGGAATATGCTGCTTCTTTTTGTATATTCACATCCATTTAGTTCTAGAAAAGGTCCTTTATAACTACATGTTGCTGAACTACATTTGCAGCAGAGGTAAGGATGTGATACTCTAATCCTCCAACATAATAATTAAATACCTTATAATGACTTTAGTGACACCTAACTGTTCCACAGAAACGTTCCGCCTTCAGGATTATCACAGACAGAAACAGTAAAGGTGTGGTGCTTGTCAACTTCTAGAGATTCAGGCTTTAATATTACACCAAACCAATCTTCCAAATAAGTAGATACTGACTCATCACTGTTTACTACCAGTGTAAGTATTTTTCATGCCTACATTCACAGAGCTTTTATTTTTCATATTTGCCATGACTGGGTCTTGCATTTAAATGAGATAATTTTCTGGTGAAGGACAAATGTAGGAACTTAACAAACATTCTTTTCTTTCTGAGTCCTTTATGCCAGCATTTCCCTTCTCTACTCTCTCTCTCCTTTGAAAAAGAAAGCAAATATTTACTTTGGAGAAAAAAAAAGCCAGTCCCTCAACCAATTTTTTTTTCCTGCTGTGTAAATTCAGGGGCAGTTATATTGCTTTTTTTGGGTTTCAATCTGGGGCCATTAAATACTCGTTTTGTAGTCCTTTGCCTCATCAAGTAAACGCAAAGCAGGTAAGAAAAACAAACTACTTAAGATTGTGTTATTTGAACTCTGTACATTATTATTTCAGGTTCTCAGTTGTTGACAATGCTTGTGTGTAGCTAAATAAGTGCACAGAAGAATAAACTCACTTCTTCCCTCTATTTTTTTACAATGAGGATACATTATTGAGTCCACTCCAACCAAAACAGCTCACGGGTTTTGTTACAAAAGGTCTTTGTAAATAATTCTAAGACTTACCTGAAGTTTAAAAAAACAGGTGGATGAAAATTTTAAGTTCTTTCCTAAAGCCGTATTGAAGTCTAAGAATTATCTTGCCTATTAAGTTTAATGCCTTTTAATTTGATTGCATAGTTTTGCACTCTCTTTTCCATTTGTTCAGTAGATGTGCAGGTAATGTTATAGCATTCCCTTTCACATGGCTAGCATTAGCAAACTTTTTTATTAATTAAAAACTGAAGTTCCATATAAAAAATGCCCTAATGTTTTATTTGCAATTACAGCTTTAAATCTGCATATCTGTTTCTTTATAGTAATTCTGAAGGGGTGAATGATGTCTAAAATTTAAGTCATGTTGGTTCCTAGCATTTCACTGTAGCATTTTATTCTCAGCACTTGTTTGTGGCTTTGACAAATTTTTGAAAAGCTTTGACAAACTTAGCCTTTCAGATTTATATTTTCCATTTTTATTCAATGCTGTAAAAAAGCATCATATGAGTAGAGTGGATGAGTAGAGCGGAAACAAGTCCTTGAACTAATCATAACAGTTGTCTCTATAGCTTAGTTTAATGTAGACCACTGTGGTAAATAATAGATGATGTATCTAAATGGTTGACCACTTACCAGAAAGACTAACACAAGAAGCCTCCTACTAGAGGTCTAATTCTGTGTGTCTTCTTTTGAAATAATTTAAAATATTATTTGAATGCTAGTCCACAAAATTTTTTTTCTTAATTTCTAGTTTTCTGTTTCAGTAGAAACTTTCTGCATGGCTGCCTCAGCTGAATAGATTGGATATTCAACCTGTTGCCTTTGGTTACAGTCCTTGCACTAAAGACGGGCAAACACCCATATGTTTATAGAAAATTGGCAGCTTCTATATTGTTTCAGAGCTAATTTATTTCTTTTTCTTTATCTTTCTCATCCCAAAGGACTGGATTTTGCCAGGAGACCAAATTGTGGTTACAAAATGTGGCTTCTAATATGTACTTCGTATTTTACCTGACAGTGTCTCTTTTAATTTTGTACCTTTTTTTCCGAGTAGTGTACTTTAATTACCATCTGGACATAAATTTAATACTTACATTTTGGGTGTTTGGTGTCATTCTTTTCCACGTGAACATGTCATGGTTTTATGTAGAAAGTGTAATACGAAGTTTCTACTTGCTTTCCTTCCTCCATCACTAGGTTTTCTTGTTCTTAAATGAAATTAGTAAGTTCATCTGTAGTATAAGGTAGTAGGTCACTGCTCAGATTTGTAATCCTCTTTTAAATCTGTGAATAACATGAAGCTGAAACTGATGTATAATTTCAGAGGACTTACAGATTTGTATGCCCGCCCTTACTAAGTATAAGGTTGGTTTGCATGGTACAGGAGTTCTGTGCAAACAATTTCAGTACTCACCTAGTGTTTTCTCATTTTAGTTCATTCTGAAATGCATTTTCAGTTTAAATGAAACATTGAGAGTCTTGCTTTGATGTGTTAATTTCTTCCAGTGCATATTTTTGAGTGTCGTGTAAAGATGATGATTTATAATGAAGTTCATTTAATGTGATTCATGTCTTAGTAGTCTCAGAGGACTTTATAGTTGGAGACTTATACTTCAAATTAATTTAAAAATTGAACAGTAAAGTAGTGACAATCATCTGCTATTCATCAAGTGTAAAAAGCTCTCATCTAAGAAATTATTTATAACTGCCTGAGAAAGAATCACCAAAACACTTTGTAAATATGCATTAATTTTCTATCATTGCATAGGCTTATATTAACAAAAATCTCTAACATTGATGCTGATATCATTTCCACTGTGGCAGATAAAGATGTTATGGCCAAGGTCCTATCCATGGGGCCATATGTGGCCACACCCTCTGATTGGCACACACATCTTAGATACGAAGGACCAAAGTAAGTTGTGGTTCCTTGTGGGACTAGAGAAACTAGTCACCTCCATGCGTCACCCCCATGCCCTCTCTGAGGCGAGCGATGACATCTTGCACACCACCCCTGCTTTATGTACAAGAGATTAAATAGGAGAAACGAAGCATGTCCAGAAGCAGCGCAGGAATGTTTTGAAGAAAAAACACCTGGCAGCAAGTAAGAGAGTAGAGAAGAAAAGTCAGGCATTAGCTATACTTTGAAATGTGAATATGGAAATTGACAGGTTTTCCAATGGCAAAATTAAGTTCATGCTATTTTCCTCTCCTGATGAACTTGCACAGCCAACACAGCTGGGAGGGCGTTACCCAGCTCTCCACCCTTACTTCACTATCAACAAAGCAGGCGATTTCCATTTAAGTCTGTATCTGTGTACCCTCTGACGGCACCACAGTTGCACAGCTATAACTAGTGACATAATCAGAAACCTGTGGGTCTGTTTACATGTTATTAATCATCTAATTTGTCTTGCAGAATCATTATTACTGCTTATTATGTACTTCAGTTCCTTGAATATGCGTCCATTTAAATAGCTACCAAATTGCCCTATGACTTGGATTGAACTCAGGAGTCTTTATTGACTTCTCTTTGACAAGGATATTTAGATTTAATTTTTAATGGGTTGCAGAAGCTGCAGTATGAGTAGGTCTCAGACAAAATATCTAGTAGAATTATAAACCCACACACCTAGAATAAGGAAACTGTCAATACCTTATCCTTCAAAGACAACCTGGAAAACAAGATTCAATGGGACTCTGAAGTCCCTGAAATAAGATAAAAATTGATTTGACTCAACTTAGAATCATAGAATGGTTTTGGATGAAAAAGACCTTAAAGATCATTGAGTTCAACCATCAATTCTGCCCTGCTAAGTTCACCGTTAGACTATGTGCCCAAGAATTACATCTATTCGGTTTTTAAACACCTCCAAGGATGATGACTCAATCACCACTCTGGGCAGCCTATTCCAACCCTTGACAACCCATTTGATAAGGGAATTCCTAATATCTAAACTAAATCTCCCCTGGTACATCTTGAGGCTATTTCTTCTTGTCCTCTCACTAGCTACCGGGGAGAAGAGACCAACACTCACCTCACTACAAACTCCTCTTAGTTGCAGAGCGTGGTAAGGTCTCCCTTCAGTCTCCTTTTCTGCAGACTAAACAACCACAGCTCCTTCAGCCACTTCTCATAAGGGTTTACGCTCTAAAGATTTCACCAGCTTTGTTGCCATTCTCTGGACATATTCCAACATCTCAATGTCTTGCTGTAGTGAGGGGCCCAACACTGAACACAATATTTGAGGTGTGGCTTCACCAGTGCCAAGTACAGGGGAAGGGTCACTTCCCTAGTCCTGCTGGTCACACTATTACTGATACAAGCCAAGATGCCATTGGCCTTCTTGGCCACCTGGGCACACTGCTGGTTCACGTTCAACTGACTATCACTCAACACCCCCAGGCCCTTCTCCTCCAGGCAGCTCTCTAGCCATTCCTCTCCAAGCCTGTAGCATTGCATGGGATTGTTGTGACCCAAGTGCAGGACCTGGCACTTGGCCTTGTCTAACCTTACACAATTGACCTCAGCCCATTGATCCAGCCTGTCCAGGTGCCTCTGTAGAGCCTGTCCACCTTCAGGAAAACCAACATTCCCACCCAACTTAGTATGATCTGCAAGCTTACTGAGCGTGAATTCCTACCATGTCATTGATACAGATATTTAACAGAACTGGCCTCAGTACCGAGGCCTGAAGAACACCATTTGTGACTGGTCACAAGCTGGGTTTAACTCCATTGACTACAATCATTTGTGCCCAGCCATTCAAGCAGGGTTTTACTCAGTGAAGCGTATGCCTATTCAAGTCATGAGCCTCCAGCTTCTCCAGGAGAGTGCTGTGGGTGACAGTGTCAAAGTCACTACTGAAGTCCAGGTAGACAATATCCACAGCCTTTCCCTCATCCACTAGGTGGGTCACTGGGTCACAGAAGGAGATCTGGTCATAGAAGATTAGTCAATCAGGACCTGCCCTTCCTGAACCCATGCTGACTGGGCCTGATTGCCTGGTTTTCCTGCATCTGTCATGTGATGGCACTCAAGATGATCTGCTCTATAACCTCCCCCGGTACTGAGGTCAAAATGACAGATCTGCAGTTTCATGGGTCCTTCTTTCAGCCCTTCTTGTAGATTGGCATCACATTTGCAAGCCACCAGTCAACAGGGACCTCCTTGGTTAGCCAGAACTGCTGATAAATGATGGAAAGTGACTTGGTGAGCACTTGTGCCAGCTCCCTTAGGACCCTTGGGTGGATCCTCTCTGGTCCCATAGACTTGTGTCTTCATTTGTTCAAATCTTGTAATTTTCAGTGGTTAGTGTTTTCACATGGCCTGCTTAAGACTGGCAGTACAAGAAACTCTGTATGTTCAGCTATTATACCCAATCCATAAGGTATCCAAGTTCACAAAGTCAAGAGAATGGATCTGAAGTCTAGAAGTGATGTTGAAGCCTAAGAGGTATCATAGATATCCTCAGCATATACAGATTTGGGGATGAGGTCTGAGGAAAGGTAGGCAAGTTACTTGAGGAGGTAGCACAGATAAAATTTTGAAATCAGTTTATACTATTGTAATTCAATACTGAGTGGAAATCTGGACCAGAAAAAAAATGTTGTTTGCAAACATACAGTACATACAGTACTGGGCAGCAACAAACAAATGGGAAAGTGTACTTATGTGAATTCTTGTTACAAAAGAATGTACATTATTCATTCTAAATGGAGAGAACTTAATTTTTTGTACTTTGTCAGCACTTTAATTTTATATTCTCATTAATTCATATGTAACTGAAATGGGACTTCTGTTCTGATCCGATTTAAAAAACCTTCAACAATAATCATCTACCTCAGGTCTGGTTTTGGTAATGATTTGAAAGGTAGTACTGAAGCAAATCTTCCCATAGGTTTACATTATGAAGAACAGTGTTCAAGCTGTATACAAAGAAAAATATTTGTGTCAGAGTAAAACTGACTCATGGAAGCTCTCGCGTCAATGTAGCATGGACTAGGCTTGTTCAGAGAGGTTGTAACTCAACACCTTGCTGTTTGCAACGTTACTATTGAGGTTGCAAAGCTTCTGGAAACAAGGGCACACAGCAAAGTTGCTGAGGGCAGCCATCCAGGCACTTAGGCCTGTATGCAGCCTCTACTACACTGCATGCTGGAGACCAGTATAATACAGGGGCTGTGACTGTGTCATGTTTTTGTGTTTCTTGTCTGAGTCAGATTAAGAAAAGTTGTCCAAAAGAAGCACAGGAAAGGATTCTACGCCACTTATTCAGGCTCAGAGCTGTAGCAAAACATTGTATGGAGCTATAGATTTTTACACACAGTAGATGCTTCTGTGTTTCTCTGTGCTGTGATTGACCCATGTGTTACAAGGACTTGACACAGCCAAAAGAGTAACTGCTCTCCACTGCAAGTACTGGTGTCCCCCAGACAGGTTCATCATGCTTTATAGCATGAAGATATTGCAGTGACTGTAAAGCAGGAAAGGCATTAAAGGGTCAGAGGAATTTAAATAGTACAATATGAAGGTCAGTGCAGCACTATGTTAGCACAGCAACTTGCCATGTCAAGTGACTTTTAGTTAAATAACTGCTCAATTTGATGGTCTTGACATTGTCTGTGAAGGATTCTTGACCAATTGAGACACAACATGCAGTAGCATAAAGGAGCAGCATTTGCTCTAGAAAAAAGCAGAAATAGGGCAAATGGGCATGTTACTGCCTAGATGATAGATGGGGAGGAGGGAGCGGCAAAAAGCAGTCCCTGACATGTTTGCTGGATTAGGTTGCTTCCAGGCAATTCTAATTCATTTTGCAATGAGTAAATGGTGCTGAGCTCTGCTGTTATCTTGTTTGGTAGTATTCATATGCTGAAGTGTTATCAAAGGATAACGATAAATAAAAGAAAATAATTCAAGCCCTCACATATGTAATTTCGAAGTAGAATATAGAGATTAGTTGCATGGTTAAATCCTCCAGCATCACTGTTATTCCACCACACTCTTGCTGGGGTTTCCTAGAGCTTATCATTTCTGTTCTCCTGTGAATGTAGTTTAGCAAATGTCTATGGATTAAAGATATGGGATTTAGATAAGTGTTCAGGTCTCCTACAGATGGAATATCATATGGCTGAAGGGAAGGGGACAGACGGAAGACATAACTCATGTTTCAGATTCTGATGGCCTGCGAGTGTACTTAGAACAAAAAGATGACCTAAATCCTTTGCAAAATAGTACTCTACAGTTGTCTTCTGAGCACCCTGTGATGCAGCACAATCCTATTAACATTTCTGTGTTAAAAGCTGTTTTCAGGCTTTTTGGTGCTTGTTCATTTTCCAATTATGTAATTGATGTTCTATTGGATAACAGAAAAAGTTATACCTAATCTTTCACCATTTTGGTAATATGCTCTTTTTTAAATTATTGTCATTGGTTTGGGATTTTAATTTGCATTTTAATAAGTCTAATTAAGCAATCAGTGAATATTTATTGTTAGAAAAATTAGTTTGCATTTTCCAAAGAAGCACTGAAAAAAATATTTATTCTAATCTGCAGTCCAGGTGAGAATAAATGCTTTTGTTGTGCAATGAATTTTAAACGAAGCATATTGTCTTTCTGTGTAAATCTGAACATGAAGGAAGATCTAAAAATATTTTGTAGCAAGTAAATTAAATCAGAGCTTTATGATGGAGACTGCAGAATCCACAAGCCATACAGAAAGATAAACCACTGAGTTTATGTTGAGTGATCAAAAATACTTGACTATAGGATGTTAACAAACCAGGTTACTACTTTGTAGGAAACAGACTTTGCATGCAGGGAGCAAAGCTGGCTTGAACTCCGTTCCTGACATTTCTGCTTATACAGAACTATGTGAGATAGCTTGAGATTTTCTTGCAATCAATAATTTTTCCACAAGATGGCACAAGAAATCAATCATTCTCTTCCAGTCTCAGCAGTATTACTTTCTGTATTTTGATTCTGACAGACAGGTATGCCCTGATAGCCTACTAAGTAATTGCAATATTATGTTCCCAGCTGAGATTCTGGAATTTGTTATTGTGTATGAATAAATGAGACATAAGTGCGTGGCAAGAGGGGCACTTCGTCATATTTGTTGACTAGGGGACACAGAACAGTATTACTGTAGCTGAATTGTTTTTAACTAATATACATACATATTCATGAAACTCACATGAATTAAATTAAAAAGGCATCTGTTACCCCATGAGGGACTTAGTGCTACAATGGGCACTTAATGCTTAGTTGGAAACCAACATCAAAAAAACCCACCCCTTCCGCCCAATCCCTCTTCATATGGCAAAGACACTAAAATATATAATAAATCCCTTGTGGAGTCCACTGAAATATTAAGCATAATGAGCTTACAGGGTGAGGGGAAAAGGATAGGCAGAGGCAGTTTCAATCCAAATTTTTTTACAAGTTCCACTGAAAGATACCTTCATAACTGGATATCAAAGGATATCCATGCTATGCTGGATAGCATGAAATGTCGCGATCTATCTCGTCAATTAGGAATTGTTTGAAGAAGCAAGAGTGAAAATAACGTGGCCTAAAAGCTGTCTGTTGAAAATAACAGTGCATTTTGATCAAGGTTTTTCCAGTCTTTCTGAAATGCATTAGCTAGTCTAAGGCTTTTCTTTAGAGATTTACCGTCACTGGGCTATTTGCAAGCATCAATACCTGGCACATTGGTGTTGACACCTGCATTTTCCAGACCGTAGAAAGATTTTCTTCTCTTACAAAAAACACTAAACCATGGATATTTGTATTGCTATTGTCCTTCCTATTTAAAATGGCCCCCACTGGCAGCAGAGAAATTCAACCTCCCTTTTGTCCTGTGCCTAGCAGAGATCCAGTAGCGAGTTATTTCCTTCTTTCCCAGTCCTGTTGGTGTCGCAGGTCTGACTGCAGAGCCTGAAGGGGACATAAGTCCCTAAAATGTTGTTCACGGTTTGTGATTTAGAGTTCCTTGGCTTTATGGTTGTTTGTTTAGTTCCATATCAGAGCGACTGTAGCAAGACTGGGCAAAGGCACCACAGAAGTTTTCATCAGTTTGCTTCGCAGGGCTAGATGTAACACAAGCACAAGGGAAAAAAGTGGGGTGGGAAGAATAAGATTTATTTTTTTGTTTTTCCAGGAGCCGGATATTCCAGTTTTAAGTGTTTTGCATACTGAGCCACCTAAGTGTCATTGACATCATTGATACTACTAGGACTGATACAAGTTCTTACAGAAACAAATCAGCTGATAGCAAAAATGTGTCTCTCTCTAGGAATTGATTTTATCATGGCCTGTATCTGACCCCTATCATGTCAAATTGTGAAGTGGATGAGTATGTTATAAAGGCTTAAAGTCTTGAAGTGCCATAACTCATGTTTTGTCCTTTTTCTTAACACAAGTGAATTTATGTTATATACAACTGTTTTAGTCAGACACATTACTACGTGCATTATTACAAACAAGCTCAGTTATGCTAGTTTTAGGTAAATGGCCTGTCTAAAGAGGATTACTGAGAAAGTAAATGCAAGACATGCTTGAACTAAAGCAAATTCAGTGAAGTGTGTCAGTTTATTAAAATCTCTAGATCTTTTGGATTCCTGAGTTGCAGTACATGAATTACAGAGTCATTAGAAAGGTTTTGCTTTATTACAAAACAGAAATTCTTTGAATTATTTAAGAATAGTCCTTTTGTTATGATAAATGTACAACAAAGAAAATTTCAGCCCTAGACAAAAAGCCGAGGCAAAAATCTTCTTGCTGCAAGAATGGCACTCACTGCTTCATTTTTATTTAAATGATAGTCAAGGTGAACTTCATTCTCAAAGCAATGTTATAATATCATTGTACTTTGGACTTAGATACCTTACACTACCTTCTGGGATCTCAAAGAACTTTACAAACTATCCTTGGGATCGGGAAGTGAAGTGACGGTGGTCACAACGAATGGAGATGGATTAATTTTTCTTCCTCTAAATAAAAACTACCCTCTCTGTGTGCTTTCCCACAATATTTATTGTCTCCTCCTGTGAAAGTGATAACTTGAAGAAAACAAATATTTTTAGCCATGATCCACAAGTCACAGTTAAACTACTTTGTCATACAGTATTCCATCTTGCTCTATATTTCAGTATCGTGAAGGCTTCCATATCTAAACCTAATTTATAACCTTTTTTTATCAGGATTTTTATATCCTGTTTAATAGACAAAATTTATTATAGACTACAGCAACTGATGCACTTCAGAGCTTTTAGATATTCAGATAATATAGTCTCGGTGAATGACAGTTCTCCTCAAACTGTCTTTAAAATATGGATTACTTAAGTGAGTGGTTGAGAACAACTCAGTCCCACCCCACTTCTCATTCTTCCATCAAATAATTTTTGCTACATTGCCTCAGTTCATTTACATGTTCCTGCCTCTTAGCATCTCTCCTCTTTAGTAGGGAAGGTATGTAACTGCCCCTCAGACCCTCCCTGCTACATTTGCTACACCAAGAGCTGGCTTCCTCCAGCCACTGGCTTCTGGCTCATTTGAAGACTTGAGGGATGCTTGGTTTTCTGCAGTTTGTTACCTTAATAAGTAGCCTTTGTGGTGGCTGAGCTTTGGTGCATTCATGCTGAACAACTCCAGTTATAAATGTATTACAAAATGGTATGATTAAGACCACAGATGTGAGATACTTTAAAGGTGAAGTCTGGCCCAGGTTTATGGAAGGTTTTGACCACATTCTGAATACTTTTCTGTATCAGAACCTGTCAAAATTTTGTCCTTCCCCATCGACATTTCCTTTTTGGCAATGACGGGATACAAATGCCAATGTTTTGTTTGTTGCAACTGGTTTTCATTTTCTTCACTAAAGAGAAACAGGCAATGGAGGGAAATAAATTTTGGGGAAATGATGTGAAGTGAATGTAGAAGTTTTGCATAGTTAGTGTAGAAGCTGTGACTCTCAGGCAAAACAGAAGAAAAGGGGAACTCATAGAGAGACTGAGCAAGCCTGCTGGAGTTGCAATTTATACTTTCTGAGAATAATAATATCCTCAAATAAACTAGCTCAGTTTACAATAGCAGAGGTTTTGTGTGTCTGCGGGTGGGGGTGTAGGCCCACATTCATTTATTCTTCTCTGTGTTTGGAATGTGTAATCAAATACACCTTCTCAGTGTATTCCAGAAATAAGGAGGTTTTCTGGGAGCCTCTTTCAGGGGCACAATAAAATGCAGGGGTACTTCAGAAGCCTCCAAACATTTGAAGACTTTAACTAAGCTTGAACCAGACTGTCTGGAATACGTCCATCACCAGTTCAAGCCATAAGGAAAGAGATTCAAAAAGATATGGCTGCTTTCTTTATGTTTTCAAATGGAAATATTCCCTGGCTTTCCTTTGTGCAGGATTGTTTGTCCAGAATCCTTAAGGGAAAACTGAGCAGCCAAACCACAGGCTAGTTTACTGAGATACTACTAGGTGAATTAATAAATAATGGGTAGATAAATAATTGAGTCCCAGATTTTTTTTTTGATGTTGTAAACAAAGATTGAAAGTAGTCATTGGGGAAATAGTATTCATCTTATCTAGTACTCAGAGTTCATTCCATTAGAAGTATTTTCTTCTGAAGTGACTATATGAATAAGCACATACTAGCTGCATTAATCCATCTATATTTCACAGCTGCAGGTCATACAAGCTGGGTGTTGTTTTGGCTGAGTACAGTATATCCTGGGCTGAAGGCGGTTCTGAACATTAACCAATCACCCAGACTCTCTATATGCCCATATTAAGGTTTTATAAGAAGTCATAAGACTGTAACATTCTACTGTGTTCCAATACAGATTAATATTAAATTCGTTACATATTATATTCCAAGGTCTGAAAGCAGTGCTGGCAGGGGAGGAAGCACTTGATGCTAGTGCTTCACTAATGAGAATGTCCTTGGCAGGATGTAGAGAAGCAAGGGTTTGCACTAGACAGACCTTTCCCTTCTGCATTGAGAATTAATTCCCTTGCTCTCCTTCACCTTCCATTATAAAGGAGAGATGCACTGAGACCTGCTCCACCAGGAACAGAGTTCCTTCCCTACCTGTTGTGACTCAAAGACTATCATCCATCTCTCACAGACCAGTGGGGAGGTCTAACATAAAGCCTATTCTGAACTGAACTTTTCTCCATCTGCTGCAGGAAAGGTACCAATCAACAGTTAAATTTTAAAGGACTGTTTCTCTTAAAGCACATTTAAGGTCTGTTAGGCAAGTCACTTAACACTTCCTTTTTAGTTTTATCAGCTGGTAAAATCAAAGAATCACAGAATGGTCAGAGTTGGAAGGTTCCTCTGGAGATCCTCTAATCCAACTCCCCAGCTAAAGCAGATTCACCTACAGCAGGTTGCACAGGAGCACATTCAGGTGGGTCTTGATTATCTCTAGAGAATGAGGTTCCATGGCCTCTCTGGGCAGCCTGTTACAGTGCTCTGTCTCTCTCACAGTAAAGAAGTTTTTCCACATGTTCTAATGAAGATTAGATCTTTGGGAACAGCTCTGGTTTGGGTACTGACCCATCCTATGGGAAGGGAACTTTAATTGTGGTGGTGGCAAGTTGTGGGCTGACCTGATTTTTGCCCAGATGACTCTCTAACACTCTGTCTTTAATTTCAGCATCAGATCACAAGACAGAGGTAAAACCATAGCCCCAGGCGTTGTGTAGGAAGAGTTTTTACAGGAACATTAGCCCATAATCTCTGGCACCCCTGCTACAGCCTTGGCACTCTAAGCACTCTGCCACTCCCCAAGCCCTGCAGAGTCATGCAATGACAGCAAAGAAGGGAACAAAAGTAATGCCTGTCCCTTATGAGACCGTGTATGTTGTATTTGCACATGGGCTTCCCTTGGTAAGGTATTACGCACTTCCATTTACAACCTGCAGTTCCCCTTTACGGGAAAGAGTCCAGGGATAGGGTTTGAAGGTGGAGAAATGGACTCTGTGCTGCAAAGACTGTGACTCCTGTTTCTTAAATGAAAATGTGGAAGTAAGAGTGAAAATAAAAGTTTTCAAATCAGTAAACCGTAAACTAGATTCAGTGGGAAGTAAATATATACAATATATACATTAATATACAGCACATATATGTTTGTGTGAGTGTGTGTCTCTGTATTTACATGTGTGCATGTTTATATATATGTATGTATTTCTGTAGTGTGTGTTTCAGCCAAATATCTGCAAACCTAGAAATGTTGAGTCCTTTCTAGGCGAAGGAGGACTTTTCCCTATGTAACTAGAAAGAAAGCAAAATTCCGCTTTGGGACAGATTTGACTTATTTTCTTTGTTCCCATACATTGTTCTCTTTTCTGTGTAGTATTTGCTATTCCTGTTTCCATCAAGTATTCCTCACCTCTTCCGAAAGAAACTTGGAACAACTTGGATGAAAGCCAACAGATAGAGATACACTTTAAGAAAAAAAGAACATTAGAAGTATTGTAGGTATTTTCACCTTCCTAGAACAAAGTGCTTATAACAGTGTGTTTGGAAAATCTGTTGGGCTTATGACACTTACTTTCAGGAGAGAAAGACAGAGTCTTTTGTGTTACACACATTTATCTACCAAGATTCTTTTATGAGAGATCACAGAAGACATTTCTTTCAGGGCTGTAGGTCATACAAACAAACTATTTAGTATAATATTAGAAGTGAGCTAAACGGGAGCTCAGACTGCTGTGTGTCTCTGAAAATCAAGCAAGTTTTGCTTAGGTAATTCATATGCATTTTTCTCACACAATCAAAACTTTGGCTTGAATCTTTTAAATACCTTGTGAACACTGTTACAAATCTGAGTCTTTCTCAAAATGCTTCTTTCTGGAATTATTTTCAGCTGCAAATCTAAAGATATTTAGCTGTGATTTTAACATTTTATGGGAATTCAATCAGTGGTAGCAAGTAAAGTGTGGATTTCAGGACATTGCTGGTTTTACATCTGTCTTCTAAGTGAGGCAGACTGCGCACACAATGGATATAACAATGTGAGGTGAGTTTCAGCAACTGCGGAAAGCCTTCCTTTCTACTTGTATTTTTCTCCCTTAGTATGCAGGTCATGTACAATGCATGGTGCAGAGTCATTGATGTAATTGCCAAGTTTCCAGCATCATGTTATGATTCATCTATAAAGAGTCAGTTGTCGGAAAAACTACCAAATAACAGCCCTATTTTAGACCAGTCTGACACAGAAGATTCAACATTATTCTGTTGCACCTCAGAACAACAAATTGCGTGTTCAACAAACAGGCCTATTCCTGCCTTTTCTGAAAATTAGTATCATGCTTTGCAGAAAGAAAAGGATCATCTCATAAGACTTTAAGGTAGTCAAAGGCATTTTAGTTTCCAGTTAGGTTAATTTACATCAACAAGCAAGCATTTCTATGGATGTTTTTATATTATGGTAATAATTAGTTTAGTTTATTAAAGAACATTAGATTGCTGTTGTTTGGTAAGAACCAAACATTTTTATTAGCAAGTTAAAGAACTTAGCACTGACATTTATTTGTAAGGCTAACAAAAAGCCTATAATATACTGTGTGTGCCTATTTAAGCAGTTTGTAGCTTATTATAGTAAAAATAGTCAATGGTGCAGTTTTAACTCACTTAGTGATTATTCTTTTCTTTATGGTTGATGTCAAATTGCTTTTGAATAGAGCTGGAATTCAACTGAAGCGAACACAAATAGCATTTAAAAACTACTTCTATTAACCAGTAGAACTATCATAAATATGTTGCATATATAATCCATTTTCTAAAGTTAAAATATATTCTAGATACTAAAAGAATGTGCGTGGTTGAGCAGGAAACCATTATCTACAGAAATGGAAATGAAAGGATTGTGTCTGATCACGAAGTCTTTCTACAGCTAGTAGATCTCGGATTCTTCAGTCTAGTTCCGTAGAAACAGATAAAGCTCTAGGTTTTGGTGCTGCTTTTTTTTTAATATCTCGTTCATGCAGGCTATCACTAGTTTCATGCATTGGACTGAATTAGCTGAATAAACTGAAGAATGTGTTTTCTCTGTATTGGTAAAAGAATTTCTCATCATCCAAGTCTGATTAGGTGAGCTGCCTGATTCCACAATTCAGTCTTTAAAACTTTGGCAGCAAACATGTGTTGTTTCTTTCTTGAAAAAGGAACTCCAGTGAACTTAAAAGCTTTGTGTTATAATTTGCAATTCTCTATGCAGTCTCCTTGCAGTTCTGATATTCTCTTGACATTGTTTTGATTTCACAATACATAAAAGCTTTCTTTCTGAATGTAATGATGCAAGAAATTAATTGGGTTTGGTCTGGTGCAGAGTTGAGAATAATTTGTATTAGATAAAGTTTAAAATTATTTCATATTTCCTGAATTTCATGCGCATATGTATCATCAAAATTAGAGAAACTTGGGGAAATCATGAAGTTGTATATCTTTTTTGACAAATAAAGTACTTTAGGTGTTCTTATCATGGAGGCCACCTTTTAGGTAAATCAGCGAACACTAGATAAGATTTACATTTTTCAGCAAGTAAATTATAAGTATTTCATTTAAGTGTGGCTTTAGAAGTTATCTTGTTAATATTGAGGTTTTAATGAAGTGAGTTCTATTTAATTTTATGCAAATGTTGCCTTTTGACTTTATGTGCAAACGGAGCCCTGCAGATAATGAATATACAAATTCTATGTCTGGAAAGAACAAAAAATTTAGTTCTTGCTCAACAAAATCCCCTCTTTCACTTGAATTGTCATTTAAAACTAGAAAATGAAAAATTTTGAAGAAGTTTTGATTCAAGGTAAAACAAACAGTGAAATATTGCACTTACATTAAAATTTTCCAAACTTCTTGTATTTTGTATTTGTTATGCTTGAGGTTGTTTGTACACTCGTTATCAACTTTTCATGACATTTTCCAGGCTGTTAATCTGAAAAATGTTCCCTGATTCTTCCTGTGAAGCGGATTGATATTATGCTACCTTGATATAAGTTACATTGTGCAGGCAATGTGCATAGGATGTTCTCCATATTTATAAATTCACTTTTAACTAATATGCTTTCGAACAAGGACAACAGGAGTTTATTTAATTTGGGAAAGTGTTTCGTATTAGGTATACAGGAGCAGCATGGGAATTTTCTTGAAAATATAACTTTTAAACAGGCAACAAGAAGGACTCTTGTTTAGAGAAGATAGGAGGCTGGCCTTTTGCATTTCCCCTTCACTGAGAAAACGTATAACCTACTTGGCATCCATTCCCAATGATTAATTTATAAAGCATTAGTATGAAAGAGCTGTGTGAAACCATATTTAAGGAATGAAACATGTTCTGATGAAAAAATGCTCTTGATGCCTTCTGACCATTGCATGTTTGGCAATTATAAGTGTGCTGATTTTTAAAAGGAAATGCATATAACAGCTTGTAAGGTGAGACTGCTGAAGAACAACAGAAATTATACAAAAATAATCAGTATGAAAATAAACACAAAGATAAGATGTTCCTTTCTTATAAAACAGCTAATTAAAAGCAACTTGTTCTCAGCATTTTAAGTACCTGGTCCCAGTACAGCAGGATGACTGGGACCTCTCTTTCATAGACTGAGAACTCATCTTGAAAGAACGTAAGAATCATTTTGAGCCTAAAAATCCTTTTGCCCCTAACTCTGCTTGCTTGCTGGAATTTGATGTTTTTACAACAGATATGGTTGAAGTATTTTCCATCTACTAATGAGGTGCAAAGTCCTGGTCCTCAACCACAGTGTGTGAGAGCTGAGAGAGGACTTCTCTGCTGTGTGAGGAGGTTCAGGATACTTGCAAGATGTATGATACTGTACAAAGGCTTCCCTGAATAAAATCTTGTTTCTCCACGAAACAAAGAAACAGAAGAAAGGATTGCCTGCAACAGTTTCCCAAGATATAAAGAGATACTTTTCCAGAATAATTCTTTGTCTTCAAGGAACCCATGGTTTGCAGATCACTGGTGTTCACCTGTCCCTTTATCAGTTTATCTGCTAGCATCTTCAGAATTCTGTGGCAAGGAATTCAGCCACTGAACTCATGTTTTATGAAGAAGTATTTTCTCCTGTTTGCTTTGAAACTGCCACCTACTAGCTTTATATGATGTTCACCAGTTTTTGAACAAGGGATAATAATCCAATACATCTCCACTGCTTGTGATCAAGTAACAATTACGATATGCCCTGTCTGATCTATTATGTGCCTCATCATAAGCAGGCAATATTGTTATTCCTACCTGGATAAATGTAAGACTCTCAAGTTGAGGATGTTGGTTAAGAAAAAAAGAATGCAAATGCATTACAAGTTCACCATTCAAACTTTTTGTGTAAAGTAAGGAGCCAAGGCCATATGTGGCTTTTGAAATTTTCAGCAGAATACTTGGGTATGTGACAAATATCCAGCATACTGATTCAACACCTAAATGTGGAAGTATTGCTAGCTTAGGCATTCAGTTTTGAAAACTGGGTCTTCATGAATCATTTAATGATGCTTAATTGCCTCAGATTTAATTCATTTTTAAATGACCAAAAATGGGCATTATCCACTTTAAATTTCAAGGGTTATCTGTATTAAGTGAGTTAATGCTAATGGAAATGTATATTACATGATAATGACTATAATTATTACATCTAAGGACATGGAATCTGTTTTTAACATGGCTTCCTGAGGAAATTATGATTACGCAATCTCTACTTGTCTGTCTGTCTTCCTTTTTGCTTAAGAATTTTGTGTCTCTTGGCCAACTTTTGCAAACATTGGAGGAATAGGAATCTCAAAGACATATTCTTATGAAGTCTGTTAAAATCAGAGTTGAAAAAGGAGAGAGGGACAGCAGGAAGAGAGACTTGAGTTACTGTAATAGGTGAATTTTCTCTGCAAATGTACATCATATTTGGCAGAAATTATCCAGTCAATCAAGGTGCATGTGTAGACTGGCTGCTACTATAGGCACACACTGAGCTCCAGATGAGCAGTTATGATACACCCTGTCTCTGGCATATTAGAAAAGACTCAGGAAAGCACTGTGGAAGAAGAGTCTGTAATACGTACAAAGTTTAACTGGTCATGGGAAGCTGGACTTTATTCCTTCTATTGCTTAAATAGCTTAAAGGCCAAATGACCTTGCTTGCTGGCCTAAAAATCATGGTGAGGCATGGAAAGAAGGTGAAATATAGAGAAGAAAAAGTATATTGGGTCTACTAAGTGGGAATTCAAATGATATCCCAAAACAATGAACCTGACGTGCTTTTAATACAGGGATATTCACGGCAGCTTAATTTCTGCATGGATGAGAAGACATTTTCTCTTTAGATGGACGTCTTTCAATCTATAGAATACAGTACCTTGGAATAGGTACTTTCTAGTTCATATACTTATTTTTAAGGTTTTGGGAGCATTTTTCCATCCTCCTATATCTGTCTGAAGAGGAACAGGAAGCTCAAGGTCATAAGCTGGTCATTCACATTTTCTAGTAAAGCTTAGAGTGGCTTAAAGCAGAGCAGGCAATCCCACCCTATTGCACAGAAGTAAGCTCACCGTACAAAACTGCCACTGATGCTAACAGCATTTTTACCTTGCTGCTTAAGGGGCATCAGCGCAGGAGCCAAGGCTCAAAAGACATATGTAGGAGAGTTCTAGTGGAGCATCTCAATGGAAATATTTGCTTTAGGGAAGATAAGAAGGGTGTTTTGTGTTCCATATGCTCTATTGGCAGATGTTAAAGACTTCGTAAGTATTTTACAAAATCAAAGGTGTGACTTTTGTAAATATCAAACCACATCACACATATTTTAGTTGCTCAACAAAATGAGTTCGCAAAACTGATCTGCAACAATACACTGAATGTATATGAAATCTCTATATGTACTCTGCAGAGTAACAGTGTTAAAAACATCTTTTGCTAGCAAATAGTCTGTTTCAATGTAGATACACCAACAAGAGCATGACCACAAAAACCACAAACTCCTTTCCTTGGAGGGCGGACTGATAGTATGTGGAAGACTGGCAGGTTCTAATCCAGAGTATGAATCCAACTCAACACAACAGTTTATTCAGTGACTGTTTAAGCATAAAGATGACCCGGTGATACCTTTATATGGTTTAGGAATAGGCCTTTGTTTTCAACACAAGAGAAGCTAGAAATAGTCAACTTTCCCTTTCTTAATAAGAAAAGATGACAAGGAAAAGTGTTGAAGTAGTCACTGACTCAACTAATGAAGGGTGTGCATACACATACAAGGGAATTTGATGAGCCAGTACATGAAAAGCTCTTCCTTGGTCTCCAAACTGGTCGTGTCAGGCACATGGTTTAGAGGAAACATGGGACAAGCTGCACTGAAAGATCAGGCTATTTCTCTTCATACAATGAAAACTCTTACCCTTTAGTGACCACACTCTAATGCTGGCTGACTGTGTATTTTACTATATTCTTTTGAAGAATTTACTATATTTTGAAGAATTTACTATATTCTTTTGCGCTATTTCAATCTTTGAGAAAATTGAACCTTCGTCTTTTTCAGAGAGGATTTTGGGGGCTCAGCTCAAGCCTAGACCAGGGCTGCACAGCCTGGTGTTGCAACAAGCAACAGAGGGCTGTCCACTACCAGGAGAAGAGCCACCAATCTTGTCACCACCCTAAGTATGGCCCCCGCTGTTGTGGCCAGGTCATATCCTGCACAAGGACACTGTTGCTCACAGCATCTATGAGCTTGATGCTTTGCAGATGCACCCTCAAAGTCATTAAGGAAGACATAACAGAGTTTGGACGGCAAAGGCTTTAAAATCCACAATTTGAACACGTAACTTCTTGCTAACTTCTCTTGTAGCTAATCTCTTACTAGATGTGTCCTATAACCTCAATAAGCTATTTTGGTGCCTCTTTATGGAAGAGACCACTGTCTTCACTTCTGACAGTGAAGACAAAGATGGTCGTATTTTTCTACCTCTTATCTTTTTTCTCCCTCTTAGGCTATCAAGATTCTCTTGAAAATCTTTTCAAGGGCAAGTGAAAGTAAACTAAAATTATACTTTGAAAAGAATGGCATGAATCACACACACAACTATTCAGACGATATTTTGGTTGTATAAGCAATTTTTTCCAGTCATGTCATCTTCAAATCAGGAACCAAATGAGAAAATATTTGTGCATCCTGTGTTCTTGATATATAAAGCAATGTCACTGCTAGTGTAAAATCGGATTAATACACAATTTCAATTTATTTTATGTGGTCTGCTTTCTTACAATGTTTAATTTTCCCAGACTTTACTGTGAGCATTATGGAAAGTGAAGGCAAAAGTCTACAATATATCTCTTCACAGAAATAATCATTCTACAAAGCCCAGCCTCTTCAGAAAATGTATCAGCAATCCACATGCACTGTTTCAGAAGCAGAGCCATATGCCATTGATAACAGCTGAAAACCATTCTACATATCCTCTCAACATTCTAGAATAATGTATCAATTATCTGTTATAGATTTGAATTTCAAGGGGATTATTATTATTTCATGATAAAAACATTTCTGGAAAGGATTATGAAACATAAAATTCAGCTCAGGATTTCCTCAATATACGGTGCATATAAAACAGTAAATCCAATCAGGTTGATCATTGCGTTTCAACATGAATTGTTTAGAGCAGGGAAGAAATATTTTGCTGGGAAGGCAAAGCAGACCGCATTTTAAAAGAAATTTTTGTGTCTTTCATGCTTCAGCATGGAATGTTGAAAAAATAAATGGTGATTTCATAAAGGAGAAGTTAATATGCGTTATATTCACTGCTTTTGGAAGTGCTCAGATAGTTCAGAGTATTTGTAACTGTCAATGAACTCCATGCCAGTGCATCGCAGCTGTACTTGAGTACATCCAGCTGCATTTTATAGTGTGAATTAGATTTGAGTCTGTCTCATTTTCATCCATGCACTAAATTGTAGTCTGCAGACCAAAACTAATCCACAAACATTTATTTTGAAAATGAAATTCATACAGCAAAACCTAAAGAGTAAAAACCAACACCATGAAATATTAAAACACCTAGGATGCATGTGCTTAGTTGAAACACCTCTGGCAAGAGGCTGGTTTCTAGTTATGTGTCTAGATAAATACAGGGGCCTTAGTATGTGCAATCCCTATTGCACTTTAATATGTATGATCTGCTTTGCCATATATTAGTTATAGCTGAATTTTTTAAAATGTGTTTAGTCTATATATGAAATATAAATGCTAGCAGTAATGAAAAACCTTTTCTTATTCACATTTACTTTGAACACCAGCAAGGTCACTGAGGTAGAATTTAATATAAAGGAAGGGATAATTAACCTCTGACTATGAAAAGCATTTTGTGTGTGGAGGTATGCTGGCTGAGACACAAGGTTTCTAGTAAGCATTGGATGCTAAGGGTCTGTAAAAATGCTTTTACTCATCTAGCACCTTCATTGCCTAGTCTCCCTCTAACAAGATGCTGTTTTGTGCTCCTGATGCCTGCGAGTCAAAGAGGTTGCCTAGGGATAGATTTCACTTCTAAGTGCTAATCAAAGTCATGGGTTTTGTTTTATATTAAAATCGTTTCATGCTTCCACCATGTAACTCCTTGAACAAAATTTCTGGTTCTGTGATCTCTTATAAATATAGACTGTATGTCATGGCTTTGCTTATCCAGTCATTACAAAAGAATGATGCAAATACTGTGCTTAGAGTATTTTGTACAGCATGTAACGTGCCAGTAGTTGTTTTCATAAGTACTCTTTCATGGCTCTGTAATGTCATGTGGTTTTAAAACCAGCTGTATTTGATCCTGAAAAATTAATGAGATCAAAGGAAAGCAAAAGGTGATTTTTTTAAAAGAAGACAGATCTGAACTCTTATTATTGCTGCTAACACTAGTCTGGGTTGTTTGTTAATACAGCGATGCCAGCATCATGGGTTCCAGGGGACTAGGGGCACCCACCAGCTAAAAGCCACTGCGTGAACACAACACAGAAACAATTTTTCAGGGTATTACATCAGACGCTAAGTCTTTCTTGAAAGTCAGCAGTCTCTAGAGAAGAAAGCACTGATGAGACAATACTGACCAGCATGACACAGACACATCTGCCCTGAATATTTCACCAAGCATCCTCGCAAAGAGGGTGGCTACTGCCCCTTCCCTTGTTGCTCCTTCCATGTCTTAGAGCAGTGCCTGGAAAATTTGTATGGCAATGGCTGGAAAAGCAATAGTTGGTGTAGCCAGGCGCATGGAGGCAGGAGAGGATGGACCATGGAAAACCCAGAAAGACAAGAACATCTTAGGCTGATGAGTGAGAGGAAGGAAAGCTGAAGCAGATATAAGGAGTAGATAATGAGAAAAACAGGCAGGTCAGAAGGAAAGGCTCTGAATGAATGTGGAAGATACATTGTGGCATTCGTCAAGGGAGAGAGAGAAAGATCTGTTATTGGCTGAGCCATAAAAATGTAAAAATCAAAGAGTCTGGAAATAATTTCTGAAAGTGTGGATGAGCAGCAGGAAAAAAAATGTTTCTAGATGGTAGTACTACCAGGAAGAAAAAAATGTGAAGCCAAACTGTATCTCTAATTAATTAGAACCAAATTTCTTGCAGGTCAGCTTACTTCATAATACAAAAGTTACATTGTCTACAAATGATGATAGCTGAATTCAAATATGTTTCTGCACTGAAACAAGATGGAACAATTACTAGGAAAGTGAAAGGTGTCTGTAGAAAGTGTATTGCTGCTTAAATTGCGTGGGGGAAAAGCTTATGGAGCTCCCAAAAATGTTGGTTTTTAACTGTATTAATGTGCACTTCAATGTGTTATTTGCCTTAAAAAATAGAGAAATTAGTCCTAAGCACTGATCTTTGGCAGCATAAGATGTGCTCCTTTTAGTTGTTTGACCATCGCTCCATTTAGGAAGTGTGTAGCACTTGTATTGAAGGAACAAGTTTGGGAACACTTTTTTTTTTCTCCTCTTTTGAAGCATAGGAGGAATCATTTCTATTGGGTCCTCTGTGGAACTGATGACACAGACTAGCATGATTATTTATTATAGCCAGTGTCCTAGCATACAGCAGTTAATTCTGTATTTTCCCTGTCACTTAGCCGTCTTTGTTTGGATATTAATCCCAGTGAATTTTTAAAGGTATAAATTTGTAAAGGAGCTTTAATATTGACTTGTGCTGCCTTTGTCTAATTAAGTATTCCCATAAATGCACTAAAATGTCATTGTGTTTGTTGTATTCCTAGGTTTGGGTTTTGTTTTTTTAAGGGGAATAAACACTCCGGCTGTTTTTTTTCCACTCACCTAAAAGCTCTTTCGTGAGTATAATTTGCTGGCTTATATTGACCACACAGTAAAAAATGCTCAATTGCCTTTGATTATAAAGAGGAAAAAATATCTTCTGGCAATTCTGTATTTTATTAGCATTGCTGTAAAATACAAGAAGAGTACTTGCTAACTCCGTGATGCTTTGAGATCTCACAGAAATCTAAGATTCTTTACCATGTTCATCAGATTTAAATACTGCAGTGGTGGACAACGGAGAGGAGTGGTTTACTGGGAAAATGAATATTTCAGGCAGGAGCCAGTCTATTTATTTTTAATGTAATGCAGACTAGAGAACATGAAGCAGCCTAATACATCAGTTTTTAAGGAGTGTGAAAAAAATTATGACTGTAGTTCAGAATCATAAGTCTGGAGAAATGAGGGATGCTAGAAAAAAACTTTGAAAGCTTGAAGAAATATTTTCACTGTGCAGATACTATCATCTCTAAACAAATTCCAAAAGCCCTATGCACCTCTATTCAAATACCCAGAGGAAGGTTTTCAGAACTTCCCCATGAATAACCAAGGCAGTTGGTAGCTTCAGTGACATTTTAAACTAAAGAGGCCATGGAAAGGTCTACAGGAAAAATCCAACACTTTTCACCCAGACCTTTTTTTTTCTGGAGACAACCTCCCAAAAGACCTAATTGTGTTCTCTCTTCCTAACCACTGTTAAAGCCTTTCTGTAGGTGAAGTTCAGTATATGGGTATAGAAAATATCAGTCTATCCATTTTTCTTTCATGCTGCAACCTTTTCATTTGGGATTCATTATGATGGGGAAAAGGTGACCAAAGATTCCTTTGATGGAGAGGTCAGCTTTCATAAGTACAGAGTACAAATCTTCTGAAGAAGGAAATATTTCTACAGGTTTCTCTGTTCCCCTACAAACACCTGTACTGTAAACTAAAGTGTCCACAGAGTAGCTAAGAGAGAGTTTGACATCTAACCCGAAGAGAAGTATAATAATTGTATGGTCTTTGCATTTCCAGTTTCAGGCTGTAAGCTTTTCTAAAGTATGAGAAAAAAATCTGTGGGGTCAGAACATATGAGACAAACAAGAAGACCTCAACCCAGGACTTTATCTATAATAAAGTATATGTATCTGAAGAAAAATTAATCCAAAAAACAAAGTTAACAATGGATATAATAAAGAATAACAAATCAACAGGTGATAAAGACAGACCATGTAGGCTAGTCAGTTAAGTTTACTGTGTTGATGTTGTTATCCATTTAAGAAAGTTCTTTTAATGTTATTTATCAAGAGAGGGGAGTTATGAAGTGCTTAATATTTTCAGATTCTATAAAATAGAAAAGGAATGTTGTATAATTACTCGTATTTTCATTGTTCTAGTCAAATAGAGGAAGCCATGCTTACTTATGCTAGTTGATCATAAATAGCCTTAGCACAAGTAGTCCTGCTCCCAGTTTAGAGTTCTGAAAAAAAACATGAACACCTGAAGAGGGAGTAAAACTAATTCAAGCTACATACAGGAAAGGGGTTTGTACAGGATTCCTCTCAGTGCCAGTGATCAGATATAAATTATGACAAATTCCCCTTGCAAGATGCTGCAGCATTCATCTTCTCGTTAGTAAAATAGGATGATAGCGTACTATTCCCCAAATCATAAAAGGGTGTTTTTATGATTATTTGTTTGTGGAGGCTGGAAAAGTGATTCACTCTATTTTTATTAAGATATAGATCACCTGACTAAACATGTTTTTTCTTCCAATATACTATAAGACTGAATTTATAGGTACCTAGTAGACTGTGAACTCAAGTGTTCTTTAACAAATATTCATGTTCTTTTTTAGCTGTGATGCTTTGAATTGCTGATGTTTGTATGTGTGAAAAACAAACAAATCTCATGCAGTTGCCGGAGACCTGCTTGTTTTAAAACATAAAACCTGAGCAGCAGGGTCTCTAACAGCCTATGCAGGAACTCAAGTATGGGAGCAAAAAATTAAACTGCTGCCATACTTGCCTGGCCAAATACTTGTGGACACTCTTGGAGCAGGTTCAACATGCAGGGTCAGGGCTATTTGCTCCCATTAAATGTTTCAAACATCTGTCCCCAGTGTTGAGAGCTCTACGCTGGCATCTGTTGAATAGCAGATCATTTGCAGCATTGTACATCTTGGTCTTAGCTCATCCCAGTTTTGGTAATTTGTTTATTCCCTGCATGCTTGCTGTGATGTGAGTTCTGCTGGTACAGGATTTCCATGGTTCATAACTTCCACCTCAAGACACAGAATGAGGCTTTAGGGCTTGTACTGCTTCATGCTTTCCCATTTTGAATTAATTCCCACCTGATGAGGTTAAAGCCTGACAGTTCTTTTGATATTGAAGCACCTCTTTCTGGCAAAGGCTTATGTTCACCACTTGCGCTACGATGAGTGGAAATAAGTTTCCAAATCTTATTGTGGGACTGGGACCCACCTAAACTTTAATCCTAGGTGCCACAAATGGTATACATGGCTTGGGCATGGAAGGCCATGCAATTACATAAATTCTACAACTTCAGCTTCCTTCTTAGCAAAATAGGCATTGAAACTCATGAACCTTTCACCGAACTGCTTTGCTATTTTGTATATAAAATGCTTTATTCATCTACTGGGCAGTAAGTGTCACCTTTATGTTAAGACAACAGCAAATCTCTGAGGGAGTATCTGAGCTCCAAATTTATGCACTTGTTAAATATTTTGGTTGTTCTCCTTGGATGGGATGCCTTAAGATGAATGAAGATGTGCTTTTTAATAAATACTATTATCTTTACAACCTGTTTAAAGTCTTTGTACATTCTTATCTGGTTTTGTAATCTTTATTGCATTCTTTAGCAGCCCTTTTGTCAGGAGATTGGTAATCCTGAGCAAAAGGCTCTCCTACAAACAGAAGTTCTTTTAATTGTCCCCTGGACCAGCTTGCAGGCTTTTCATTTGGCTTAGCTGGTTGATTTCCACAGTCTGGCCTGTTTAATAGGGAGGGGAACTTCTGGCCTAATACATATACTCTTGTCGGCAGATGAGGCCTTGTAGTGTACATTCCTGGACAACAAAATCTGTCACTGGGAGGCTGGGATCAGGACACTTATACTTGCTTTAGAGTCACTGATTGTGGTTACCTTACAGCACGCTTCCCAAGCCAGCAAGCACACAGAGAACACAAATCCATGACTGTGATTCCCAGGCACCAGAATAACGCAAAAAAGTAATGGGAATTAAGGCATGAAAGAGAAGTGGCTTTTATCTACAGTCTGAACACAACAAAATCAATAAATTCAGGCTTACTGTTTAGATTCCCTGAAGCAAAGGACTGGGGTCATGGACGGTCTGAAAACTGGTGCGCTACTTGTGTTTGAAGACTTGCTGTTGCAGAGCCTACAAAGACCTTCATATTTGCCAGTTACCCTGTAACAGCTCTAAGAAGAGCTAAGTTAAAAGAATATAAAATAATTTCTCTGACAGAATCCAAATATAGGTCACTAGGTACCAACGGTTACAGAAGCAAGTAAGCAGCTATGAAAAGAATATAAAACATACCTACCTTCCATATTAGATCGAAAAGTGTGTTTTACTTACTATTGTCCAGATGATAGCTGGTTATGATGCTTCACACCTACATGAATTAGTCTGTGGTTCTGGGGTGTGTCCTTAAATATTAATTTTCCATTTACACGTGATAGCAGGAATTTGGGAGATCACACTTTTTTTGGTAATAATCAAAATGTATGCTATGTACCTGTAACAATACCCTAGACTTTAAGCAGGCTAAAATTTTAGACTTCCAAACTATTTATGCCCCTTCCAGGGAAATGTTAATGACTCTTTTCTTGGATAGGTGTGGCTATCACCTGCCCAGACAGTAAACAGAGTCAACTAACTAATACTCTGGTGCTGGGCTAATAGTTAACCTATTGCAAGGCAGTAAAACTTCTTCTCTGGGTGTGGCAGTGTTTAAAAGTCAGAATAAATAATTTTATGTATCTCATGAATTTACAACTTCCTAAATATGCTTTATGCTATCAACAGATCTCATTAACTGAGTTTGATGAATATAACCTATAATGTGCTCTCATATAGCAGTAATTAATGACGGGTTTAGAAATGAACTGAATTTTTCTCACCTCCTTCCAACTTCTTTTGAAGGATACTATACTGATACTTAACCTGGCTTCAAGTCTGCAATTCCTGGTTATAACAAACTGATTTTTTTCAGATGCATAGGTGTTCAGTTTATGTGTTTTCTATGCTTAGAATACTCTCTCCTCTGTCTTTCACAACAAGCAGAAATATGGGAGAGATGAGAGAAATGCAACAAAGATGAAAAAGATCAGCTGAGGGGTGGTATTAAGTGTAAGTGCAAGGGAATCATAAAGAATCTGAGAGGTGACATCAGTATAAGGAAGCAGTTTGAAGAAAGGAGGAGCAGAATGAACACAAAAGGCGAAAGAAATTGGAATAATAGATATGTTTTTGAACAGCTGCACAAGAAAGAGGCTTAAACAATGAATCTGAGAATGTAGCATAAGGTGGGACAAGAAAACAATTCAGTAGGTAAAGACAGGAACAAAACAAGGCGGTAGAAGAAAATGAGCACAACATAATGACAAGAAGATGAGAAGAACAGCAACACCAAGTTTATAGAATTCTAATTAATTTCTGCAGAATGGTGAGTGTTTTTAGAAGTTCCTAGCAGCAAGGTTAAAGGTGGTACTAAAAGAGTTTTGTTTGAACATGTGAAAACTCTATAGTCTCTCAATAAGCCTGGAATTTCCATCTGTTGTTGCATTTAAGGGTCTGCCTTCAAAAAGCAAAGTGGAGATCCTAAAGATAACTACAGCAAGTCCTATGCAACTCAGATGAAGGTCTTCCCTGAGAATTTTTCAGCAACCCCATACCCTGCTCCATGCCCTCAGGACAGGAATTGTCACGTCATTTCATTTCTGCACACCTGATTGACAGATCTTACAGAAGTGCCATACTTCCAGCAGGAAAAACTGCAGAAGAGAAGTTGAATGACGGCCCTTCCCATCCATTTTTTCCTACAGGAGGTGAAGGGACATGGCAGCATGGAGGGGAGCTGCTCATGCTGAGAAATAAGTTAATGGAACTGGGGGAGTGGGAGAAATCAATTGGTTCTTCCATCTCATGGGTGTTCTGGACTGGCTTTCTCTCAGAGTGGCTAAAGACACACCCTTCCTTCTCCCAGCTCCTGTGTCTTTTTTAGTCCAACCAGTGCTAAGAGGGTGACCACCTAGGACCTGGCTTTTTGTGCTAGGCATTGGTCCTTTGTAGGCACACAGAATTCACCTAAGACAACCAGACTGTAATGAATCCACTGTTCATGACCTTTCTCCCACCAGGTGACTCACTTAGCTGTATAACCCTTATGCGGGAGCTGGCCTTTTCTGTTTGGCAAATATTGATTCTTTTCTCACCCATTGTTTCTTCCTGAGCCCAGGCCAGCAGAGCCCAGGTTTTCATAGAACCCTGAAGATTGGACTGCAGAAGAAGTAAAGGATGCTGCAGAAATGATCCTCATGCTGGTATTGCAACAGTGGGCAGTGGCTCAATGTGTTGATGGAGATCAGTGAAAAGTGGCACGCCTTAGGGGTCTGTACTGGGACCAATATTATTTAGTATCTTCATCAATGACACGGACAATGGGACTAAGTGCACACTTAACAAGTTTGCACATGATATCAATCTGAGTGGTGAGGTTGACACCCCTGAGGGACAGGATGCCATCCAGAGGGACCTTGACAAGCTGGAGAAGTGGGCTTGAGAAAACATAACGAGGTTCAAAAAGGGTAAGGGCAACCCTCAGTACTGATACAGGTTGATGGCTGAAGAGATTGAGAGCATCCTGCAGAGAAGAACCTGGGGGTCCTGGTGGATGAGAAGCTCACTGTGAGCAGGCAACGTGCAAGTGCAGCCCAGGAAGCCAGCCGTATCCTGGGTTGCATCAAAGGAAGTGTAGCCAGCTGGCGAAGAGAGGTGATTCTGTTCCTCTACTCCACACTTGTGAGACCACCCCTGGATTTCTGCATCCGCCTCTGGAGCCCTCAGCACAGGAAAGACATGGACCTGTGGAGAGGGTCCAGAGGAGGACCACCAAAATGATCAAAGGCCTGGAAGAGCTCCCCTGTGAAGAGAGCCTTAGAGAGTTGAGGTTGTTCAGCTTGGACAAGAAGTCTCCAAGGAGACCTTATTGTGGCCTTACAATAGTTAAATGAGACTTATAAGAAAAATGGGGAAATACTTTTTAGCAGGATCTGGTTTAAAACTAAAAGAGGAGAAGTTTAGACCAGATTTTAGGAAGAAATTTTTTTCAGTGAGTGTGGTGAAACACTGACACCAGTTGCTCAGAGAGGTGGTAGATGCCCCATCCCCGGAAACATTCAAGGTCTGGTTGGATGATGCTCTGAGCAACCTGATTAAGTTGAAGATGTCTGTGCTCACTGCAGGGTGTTGGACCGGATGATGATCTTCCTGGTCTCTTCCAATCCAAAACATTCTATGATTCTGTGATACTCTCCATTTTGCAGATAAGAAGAGAATGCATAGAATCATAGACGCATAGAATCATAGAATAACCAGGTTGGAAGAGACCCACCGGATCATCGAGTCCAACCATTCCTATCAAACACTACACCATGCCCCTTAGCACCTTGTCCACCTGTGCCTTAAACACCTACAGGGAAGGTGAATCAACCACCTCTCTGGGCAGCCTGTTCCAGTGCCCAATGACCCTTTCTGTGAAGAATTTTTTCCTAATGTCCAGCCCAAATTTCCCCTGGCGGAGCTTGAGGCCATTCCCTCTTCTCCTGTCCCCTGTCACTTGGGAGAAGAGGCCAGCACCCTCCTCTCTACAACCTTTCAGGTAGTTGTAGATAGCAATGAGGTCCAGAGCCTCAACATCCTTCTTGTGGGGAGGGGCCCAGAACTGAACACAGTAATTCAAGGAGCGGTCTCACCAGTGCCGAGTACAGAGGGAGAATAACCTCCCTGGAACTGCTGGTCACGCCGTTTCTGATCCAAGCCAAGGTGCCATTGGCCTTCTTGGCCACCTGGGCACACTGCTGGCTCATGTTCGGTCGGCTGTCAACCAACACCCCCAGGTCCCTCTCCTCAGGCAGCTTTCCAGCCAGATTTCTCCTAGTCTGTAGCACTGCGTGGGGTTGTGGAGCCTCAGGTGCAGGACCCGGCACTTGGCCTTTTTAAACCTCATCCCATTGGACTCAGCCCAGCGGTCCAGCCTGTTCAGATCCCTTTGCAGAGCCTCCCGACCCTCCAGCAGATCAACACTTCCACCCAGCTTAGTGTCATCTGCAAACTTGCTAAGGGTGCAGTCAATGCCTTCATCCAGGTCATTGATAAAGACATTGAGCAGGGCTGGACCCAGCACTGAGCCCTGGGGAACACCACTTGTCACTGGCCTCCAGCTGGATTTCACACCATTTACCACCACTCCCCGGGCCCGGCCATCCAACCAGTTTTCCACCCAGGAGAGTGTGCGCCTGCCCAGGCCAGAGGCTGACAGTTTCTAAAGCAGAATGCTGTGAGAAACTCTGTCAAAGGCTTTACTCAAGTCCAGGAAGATACATCCACAGCCTTTCCCTCATCCAGCAGCCGAGTCACTTTGTCATAGAAGGCGATCAGGTTAGTTTGGCAAGACCTGCCTTTTGTGAACCCGTGTTGACTGGGCCTGATCACCCGGTTCTCTTGCATGTGCTTCATGACAGCACTCAAGATCACCTGCTTCATGACTTTCCCTGGCACTGAGGTCAGACTGACAGGCCTCTAGTTCCCTGGATCCTCCCTGCGACCCTTCTTGTAGATGGGCACAACATCAGCCAGCCTCCAGTCCAGTGGAACTTCTCCAGTCTTCCAGGATTGTTGGAAGATGATGGAAAGGGGTTTGGCCAGCACATCCGCCAGCTCCTTCAATACCCTGGGGATGAATCCCATCCGGCCCCATAGACTTGTGGGTGTCTAGCTGGGCTAGCAAGGCTCCGACCACCTCCTCTTGGATCATGGGAGCCTCATTTTACTCCTCTAGCTCCTGGGTTTGTACACAGATGGAACAACTTTCTTTACAATTAAAGATTGAGGCAAAGAAGGCATTAAGTACCTCAGCCTTTTCTTCATCCCCTGTCACTGTTGTTCCTTCTGCGTCCAATAGGGACTGTATGGTCTCCCTAGTCCTCCTTTTATTATTTATATATTTATAGAAGGATTTTTTGTTATCTTTCACAGACTTTGCCAATCTGATTTCTAGTTGAGCCTTAGCCCTTCTGATTTTTTCTCTACACAATCTCACTTCCCTCCCGTAGTCCACCCAAGAGGCCTGTCCCTTCTTCCAGAGCCCATAAACGTTTCTCTTCTTCTTGATATCACTCAAGATCTCTCTGTTCAACCAAGCTGGTTTTCTCCCCTGCCGGCTTTTTTTTCCAGAACATGAGGATGGCTTTCTCCTGAGCTGCTAGGATTTCCTTTTTGAAGAGCTCCCAGCCCTCATGGGCTCCCTTGCCCTTAAGTACTTTCCCATGAGACTTTGCCAACCAGTCTTCTGAAGAGTTCAAAGTCTGCCCTCTGGAAATTTAATGCTACTGTCCTACTAACCACCCTCTTCACTTCACTATGATCTCATGATCACTTTGTCCTAGGTGTCCACCTACTGCCACACCCCCCAACAAGGCCTTCTCTCTTCACAAACAGCAGGTCCAGGAGGGCACCCTCCCTTGTTGGTTCATTCACCAGCTGTGCAAGGAAGTTGTCTTCCACACACTCCAGGAACCTCCTAGACTGCTTCCTTTCTGCTCTATTGTACTTCCAGCAGATATCAGGAAGATTGAAGTCTCCCACAAGAACGAGAGGCATTGATCTAGAGATTGACTGCAGCTGTTTATAGAAGAGCTCATCAGGTGCTTCTCCTTGGCTGGGTGGTCTGTAACAGACTCCCATCACAAAATCTACCTTCTGGTGGGCTCCTCTGATTTTAACCCACAGGCACTCAATCTCCTCATCACCACAATCCATCTCAACGCAGTCCAAGTCCTCCCTTACAAAGAGGGCTACCCCACCTCCTCTCCTGCCCTTCCTATCCCGGCTGAAGAGTTTGTACCCCACCATAGCTGCACTCCAGTTATATGAGTCGTCCCACCACATTTCTGTGATGGCAACGGCATCATAGGCTCCTTGCCCTATGACAGCTTCCAGCTCTTCCTTCTTATTCCCCATGCTGTGTGCATTGGTGTAAATGCACTTCAGCTGAGCTGCTGAGCCTTCAGCCCTCTTAGAAGGAACAGAGTTCGTTCCCAATTGCCTGGTAACTGGAGTAGCTAGGTCTACCCATAGCTAGGAAATATAGGAAATATAAGAAACACAGCAAGGAAAGATCCTGGAATGGGATCCTGGACCCAGCCAGGGTGGCTTTTCCCTCTGCTTGTGGCCATAGCTGTGACAAAGGCATTCCAGAGGTGCTGTGGTACATAGAAGTATGCATGTGTCTGGGGGACTTAAAGAGCAGAGGTTACGCTAGGAACCTCAAAAGCCCTGCTGGTGGATTAGGTTCTGCTAAAGATAAACCATATTCTGGTTTAAATATCCTGCTAAAGTAATTCAAGTACTCAGACATTTTCTAAAGCCAAAATTAACTTTAGTCTGCCCCGTAATATTCTGGTGTCTGAGAAGTGTCAAATCATGCTCTGTCTGAGACTAAAATTGAAAAATCAGCCTCTATTTTCACTGTTCATGCTATATCACAAACTATTTAGCAACAAAATGTGAAAATGACATTGGAAACTGAGATCCAAAGTTGGTAGTTTTGTAGTTTAGGAGGAGAAGCAGCGGGCATGATTTTATAAGATTCAGCTTCCCCTCCCCAACACAGCTTCATCAAAGTGCTTTATTATATTATTGCTCATGCTTTTGTACGGTTTTCTAATATTGCACTGTCTTGTCTGAATCACTTCGAAAACTATGGCTGCCTCCTTCTGAGACAAATCCAGGCCTCATTAAAATTCATAAACAGGCAGCCAAGAGCTTTGAGCACTTTTCTATTGATGCTGAGAAATAAAGTGTCCTTATTTATCCTGATAGCATATTATTTCAAAAAGTGTCCACATCCATAGGCAACTGGGTTTTGATTGATAACATTTAAGGCTCACTATGAAAGAAACTGATTTTCATTATGGAGTTCTGTGACAGAAACTAGTCAATGATATCTCAAATCAGCACGATTTCAATGTTTAATTGCATTCTTTCGGTACAAAAATTTCACATTAGCATTAATTACAAATCTATGCTGACATATAGCAGTGGCCTGATCTTCTCAGGTAGCATGCATCTGTTCTGGGACTTCATTGTATACTGTCACTGCTAGAGGTATGAACTTTTCTTCATTTTGAGAGAGTAGTGGGGGAAGTCTAGCTATCTAGTCTAGTCTGCTATCGAGTCCATCTGAGCTCACATTACGCAATTTAATGCCAGTTGTGAAGTGTATTTGGGCATTGCAATGTTTATACTTGTCATATTGCCAAATATGCACTGGGAATGATAATATATTTCCAAAATCATCCTCAAATTCAATTAGAATAAGAAAAATTCATATGCTTTGGGCAAAGATGAAAACTGAAAAATTTTGTCCCAACAGAATCTCAGAAATAAAAGAATTGGAATATATTAATTGGCGGCTATACTGCCAATAATTGATCAATAAGCCTTTGCAGGGCTTCAATATGGAAAGCATTTAAACTTCAGTAGACAAAATGCAATAGGCTAACATGCATGTTCAGAAGTGTGTGTAAGTATCTGTAGGACATACTCTTCAAAAAAAATTTACAGAATCAGACTTCATTCTGCAAAGTTAGCACTGCAGATACACTATATGGAACATTCGTAATTGATTGGTTGGCCTTCATCTTAGTATCTTTGTATCATACAAATGTGAAATATAATATAAATAGCAATATAACCCCCAAGTAAGAACTGACATTCATCTGTAGCTTAAGGTCATTCTAGAACTACTGTCTTAGAACTAAACTAATTGTTAGTTTTACACTGATTTGTTTATTCAAAAAGTTTGGGTTGTACATCCAACAAGCATTTTTTTTCTCTGCTATCCAATCAAGCTAGTGTGGATTCTGGAGAGAAGCGGCATACTTGTACTTATCTACAGCAGTGGGATATCTTTCTATACAGGTCTTTTTTTAAAAAATGGCAAAAATTGAAAGATCAGTTGGTTTCCTGAGATCGCCACACTTTCAGGTAACATGATTTACATGGTAAAAATGTAATTATATATATATATTTTCATTTAGTTTCAGCAGCATAATTCCAAAACCCCAAGTCTAAATACTACCTCTACTGTGATTCTTCAGACCTCTGTAGTCTGCCTTCCATGGTGTGCTTTACGTAAGCAAAATGTTTCTAGGACATCCTTCTCTGAAATTTAAGAGAGAATGAGCCAATGTGTTAAACTCATAAGCATAGCAGCTAAAAAAATTGTTGTTATGTCCATAGAAATTGTGTTGGTTTATTACCACTCAGAAAATACTGATTATAAATAGGGAATGTTAGATTTGTCATTAAGAAACTATACATAAAAATAAGTTACATTTTTGAGTCTTACCTTATACAGCAAGGCTCAAAGCAATCCCATTGTAGCATGAATTCCCCAGCAGAGTTAAATGTTGCTTGCTTTTGTAAAAAGCTTAGCAAACATATGCTACTGATGACTTATATTAAATATGTCTTCAAAATAGCAGTCTGTACATAACAAGTGCACTCTGTATTTGAAATCTGTATGATTTCTAGATTTGATGTATGAACACAAACCCACCCAACAGAATTTTTGTAACTTTGTGTTTGGCAAATCAACGTAAAGATGGTGACAATTTTTAGTAAATGGACTTCCAAAGGCACTCATTTCAGAAGTTCTGGACCAGACCTAGACCCATTACTCTTAGAAATACAGAGCCTAGTAAGGAATACTCTTTGCAATGTTTATCACTCTGACTACCTATAAAAAGGCTCAGATATCGTTTGTTTTGATATCTGGGATGAATAGTACCCGTCTTTGGACCAACCAAGTTGCTCTTTTTCCATGTACTAGAGCCTTGTAAACATAAGTTATTTTAAGTCAATTGTGTATTAGCTCTGTGAAGTCAGTGAATACTTGATGAAATGCTTTTTCCTTACTGAAATATTCATGAAGCTAATTTTCAACAATCAACAAAATCGAGTCCTGTTTGTGAGAAAGAAAACATCTTTCCATATCTGCATGTTGAATACAAATCAAAAAATCCTAAAATAGAATTGATCAGATTCACTTTATGTATTTGTTCCTGATTTCATAAGAATTGGAGTCCCAATCAGCCAGCAAGTGAATAGCTCCTTTATTATTACTCTGATTTCAGTTATCAGCCATCCTCTTTTAGGAGTGAGACTATAATAGTGAATTGATATTGAATCAGGAACACAACTCTGACCATAACAAGCACTAAAATTTCTACAAGGGTTTTAGTTCTATGTAATTCTCTAGTATTTCAAAATCTTATTAATGTCCTTATTAATGTGTGTGTCATGCACACACAGAGAAAGTTTAATTCATTTCCAGCAAAATGATCTCACTAATATTTTTCATACTGTCTAGGAAAAAACCTGAACCAGTATTTACCAATACTAATTCTGGTGAAGTCCATTAAACCCCTGCAATTTGGCATAATAACTGTCTTGGAGATAAGCGTTTATGGTTGCATGCTATATCAAATTCAGGCTGTGGAGGAGTTTAATTTGTAAAGGATCCTTCCTTTATGTCATTTTTGGCTTTTACCTCAGGAACATATTTTGAATACTCCTAACCATGACATCCAAAAAAGACCACGAATACCTTGAGGACAGATCCTGTAGCACCCCTCATTTTAGCTGAGCAACCTAGAGGTTGCTAGAACCTCACTTCTAACAGAGAAGGATGTACAACTGGAATTGCATGACACGATTTGGAAAAATGTTGATCAGTGGCCAGGCAAATTAGTGGTGAGGGAAGAAACATGGCATGGTGAACTTCTTAACCGCCAGGCAGGGCAGTTTGGATGGCCTGAGAAAATAGCCCATGACCTTACATAATGCATGTAAGGTCTCTACATAGTCATGCTGAGAAGCAGCCATTTGGAAGAGCCACATGGAGAAAATTGCAGCCTTATTCCTGAGCAAGTTGCTTCCTAGAACACTCAGGAAGGTTTGCAAAAAAGCAAGATACTGGATATCTTGCCCATGCAGGGAGCCAAGGCAACCTACTAAAGCATCTAGTTCTTCTGTTCCCTTCAGGTTTGCTGCTTGGGGCTGTGCTCAGTGTCAAGAGACAAGCAACTGTTTAGAAAGGATTCAAAACTGGATTGGAGGATAAGTAAGATTGTAGCTGGGCTTGCCTTAAGCAAAATACCTGAGTGGCTGGAGTGTTGGGTAAGGAGAGAGGAGTTACTTGCCCTCCTCAGCCTGAGGCTGTCAAAATCCTTTATCTCCTATCTCTCTCCTTGGAAAGTGCTGTCAGCACCAGGCTAGCCGTGAACCCGGCTAGAAGGAACCTCCACCCTTCCTGTGTAAGCTTTTCTGCTGCAAAACAAGAAATACAAGAAACATTAGGAACAAGTGAAATACTGTAAAAGGATACTGTAATGTGACTTGTTGCCAAAGATTAGGTGAGCTTTAAGACTGCGCAAAGTAATATCCATCTCCCAGAGGGCTGTGGCAGAAACACAGTTTGTTCTTGAATCCTCGTCACTTAATTCAGCAGCTGAGTTTGGCATCAAAATGTTGGATGGTTCTGGCTGTAGGTAGCTAGGAATGTGGGTGTCAGATGAGGAGCTGGGTAGCTCTAGGTTTTGCTGGCACCTGAGCTTGGGAGGTTCAGGGCTGAAGCCCTAAACCCAAGTAGTGGTGTCCTGGGTGTTCTGTCTAAATCTTGGTGTGGGAACAGCAGTTCTCCAGAGGACCTAGTTGTAACTCCTGTGAAATGAGTCCAATTATAAATTCATTTAAGTAAACACATTTCTTGAAGAAGGAGCAATTTACCTCCCTTAGATTCAAAACATTTTGCTTCTAGAAAAAGCTAAGTTGGAATAGGAAACACCTTGGGAAATTAGAACAAAATGCATCCCCCATGCAAAAAGCCCTCATTAAATAAAAAAGCCAAAAAAAACCAGCTGTGAGACTGTCAGGTTGAACAACAGAAGGGTAAAGTTAGTTTGTCCCCCTTCAGCATTACAGTTCATACGATAGATCTGAACAGGCTTGGGGGAGGGGAGTGCAACTTGTTAAATTCACTGCTTGCTTAAATAGCTGACCTTTTCTCACTTGGCAGGATTTTTAGGTCTCACTTCTTCATGTAGATAAACTGTTCTTTTGGCTAACTTGGCTCTTCTTTAAGAACAGAAATATTTTGGAACAGATACTGAGCACAGCATAGACCTGAGCATGCCATAAATATAAATGTAATTTAGAAAAAGCACTCCTGGTCAGACTGAGTCAGCTGCATTTTAGTTTGTTGACTGTGTTAGTTCTAGTGGAAACAAACAGAGAGCACTGACATGTTAACAGAGAATGATGAGAAGAAATAAACTGTGCCTTTCAGAGCCAGCAAAAGTGCTGTAATGCAAGAGGCTTTCAACACATTCCTACAAGGCAACCATCTTTATTCCACTGAGAGGACTGGGAGCTCCGGGTTGTCCTTTGTCCATTATTGATCCACAACTCTTCTCTGATTTCTCAGTTGTATTTTACTGAACTCATGGGTGCTGTGCAAGATGTAATGTGTGTTCTGCAGCCAGAAAAATCTGATTTTGTTCACTAAAAGATCAGTGAATTTCTTCTCCCATTCCATCTTTTGAATATATTTTGTTTCTCATTTGATCCTGTAGGTTTTTGGCATACTTTTATGATACTACTATTATAAATGAGTAAAAATGTCCTTATTTGCAGAACTGCTGTAGGTAGCATTCTCAGTCTCTGGATACCGAAGTCTTGTCCGCATGTGGAAATCAAGAAATATGTTAATGTGATGATACTCCATGTACCTTTACATAGATATATTTATCCTCTATTAAAAGTTGTTGGGTTTTATTCAGTAAACTTTGGAAGCAGGTTAAGCACAAAAGTAAAAATACACCATTTCTATTTACATTGAACTAGGGTACAAATAAAATATAAATTTAATATAAAATATCTTCTAAGTATTTAAGATAGAGAATAATAAGAAGGTCTTATTCAAGTTTAATTAAATTGCCTTTAAAGCGGATTTTAAAATTGTCTTATTTCATTGGTAATTGTTCCATACTAAATTCTTTAAGAATAAATTTGGAGTATTTATTCCCAAAGTAAATATATTTGCATAACTTCTCATGTGATGATATTTTGGTGCAGAATAAAATATTCTTCTGTTTTATATAGTTTAATCCAGACTACTTCCCACATTAAAAAGATTTTATGATTTGGCACAGTCTTGCCTTATTTGTCTATAAGAATAGTATCGGAGAGCCAGATAACTGGTGTAGTCTGTAAGAATAGTATCGGAAAGCCAGATAACTGGTGTAATCCAAATAGATGATGTCAGCTGTTAGTCGACTGGTTTCTGCAAGAAATGCCTAATCTTGTTCTTGTCATCCTCATTCTGGCAAGGTGTCTTGGTATAATGAAGGGTAACTTTGCCTGTGTGAGATGTCAGGATTAGACTTTGCGATTAATCATATCTCTGATCTGTCTGCCTGAAGCCAGTTTGTACTCTGCTGATGGCTTGATGCTGCAGTATACAGAACGCTATAATGCATGGGATTTCAGCCTTTGGTTTATTGTTCTCGGAACCTTTGTTAAAAATCAGCCATTTATGTCCTGATTTACAGTCTAGCCCATATTCTGCATATCTTCTGCATAACTCATGCAGAGGATGTACTGTAGTACTGCAAAGAATGACTAATTCTTTCTCTATTATGATGACTCACTATTTGTTGTTCTAAGAAACAGGCTTTTCAAATCATCATTCTCCCTTAAAAGGTTTTTTTCCTTCTTTTCAGTTTTCCCCCTTTTCATATTTACTATTTATCAGTCTAAGCAGATGAGAGACATTTTAATTTTTCATATAATTTTTCTTCCAGCTTCTTCCCTTAAGTATTGTCTGTAGAATTTTTACCTCCTACATGAAGATTTAAGAAAAGATCATTCAAGTATATTACATGGTGAATAACTTAGCATTTGAAAGACATATTCTCTCAATGCTAAAACGAAAGCACCATTGCTCCTTACAATTATATATAAAGAAATTTTCTGTCTAATCCTGTTGATTAATCATGTCTTCTTTTTTTCTACTGACTAGCTGACTAAATTTGCATGCATTTTGCAATTACCTTAAACACAGACCTTCAGACTTCTGCTGTTATAGCTAAGTAATTGTCGAAACAAGCAGTTAGGAGTCAGGCCTTTGACAAAATTTGGGTAATGTATTTCTACATTTAATATTTCCTTTCAACTCATTTATGGCCACGGTATACAGGTGAGATATTGAGTATGCATATTTTGCATCTTTTCAAAGCCTTGCAGTTTTGCCTCCATTTTATAGTACATAAAGGTTTACCATGCATTAAGCCAATGTAATAGAATTATTATATCTTTTGGCAATGTCAGCTACTTTGAACAATAGAATTCTTCTGAAAACACCAGACAGCTGTACATTCTTATAGCACTCATTTCAGTTTTGTGAAATGATTGTTTTGTTTGCTTTGGGTTGGACTGGTGATTGTAAGCACATTTTTCTTAATTGCCTCGTCATAACTTATTTTATTTAAGTAATTATATTTTTAATGTTTGTGTGCCTTATGATGCCAAAAGTGGGTGCATCGTTAAGTCCTGGTAAAAAGAACTACAGATTTAAGACCTACTCTATCTTTCTGTTAGACAGATGTTGGCATGCACTTTAAAATTCTGCCCCTTGGTAGTTATGACAACTAGGGATAGATTCTGGGGTATTACAAGCAAATATTAAAGATGGTGAATAGCATAGAGGCTAAGAAGGATTTCTCTTAAAGGATAGTTACAGCCTGTTTCCCCACTGAATTTCTCCACAAGTACCTCAAATTTAGCTTCAAGCTTGTTCACATCCCAGATGCTGCGTATTTATGTATGAGATGATGTAAAGAAACAAAGAAGGTGAAAAAAAAAAAAGGGCATCATATGAAATAAGGTTTTGGGTTAGGAACTTTGATGCTTGTTTTTCTTGATACATTTCCATCTTTCCTGTGTGAAGCTCTCTTTTTAGTAAAGAACCCAAACGTGGCCTGCAGACTATGAGGACTTCATCAGTCATACGGAGTCATATGGACATGCATCTCCTCCCTGCTCAGCTTCCATTTAAGTTCAGGGATGGGAGAAGACAGTCTTTGCAGGGTGCCATAGCTCTCACTGCAAGGAGGGAAAGGGTGTTTATCTCCAGGATGTGAGCCAAGCTCCTTCTGGCACTTAGGATCATAGAGAGGAACTGCAGAGTTCAAATCAACTGAAATCTCCCTCCACAGACCAGTTCTTCCTTTGGATGATTCTGACCTGGAAACAAACAGATCCCCTGCTCCCCACACCCACTATCAAGACTGATTTTAGTTGCTTATGAAGAGACAACAAGAACCGTAGAGAAAGGATTTATTTACCTCCAGGACAAACAACTTGATTTTTCTATTTAGAGACTTACTAGTCAGACAGTGCTCTTAGAGGCTTGAGAAGCAACATACCTTTGGAATACTAAAATATAGTTTCACATGCTGGACACCTCATGGAGAGCAAGAAGGCAGCACACACTAAGATGGAATCCACTGCAAAAAGAAGAGGCAGGGCAGGGCAAGGCAGAAAGAGGAGAGGACTGGCTTCATTTAATAATTTATTAGTCTGTAAGCAGTATTTATCAGTTAGAGAAAAACAACTTTTTGTGTTGGATTTCTTAGTAAAACAAGACCACTATCAAACGTGCCTATATTTGTTAGATCTTCTGACAAACTTGTAGCAAGTCTGAGAAAATAAAATGGGCCAAATAGCCTCAGTTTGTGGAGTCAACCAGGAGCAGGCTGCCCAGGGAGGTGGTTGAGTCACCATCCCTGGAGGTGTTTAAGGCACGGGTGGACAAGGCACTGGGGGGCATGGTTTAGTGATTGATAGGAATGGTTGGACTCAATGATCCAGTGGGTCTCTTCCAACCTGGTGATTCTGTGATTCTATGATTCTGAGGGAGTAGTCCTGTCTGTTGGGAATTGCTTGGTTAAATTGAACTTGAAAACCTCAAAGCAGCTGGGGCTTGCAGGTGTGTGCGGTGGACAGGAGCGAGGTATCAGGGAGGTGTATGGTAGCACTGGACTTCACAGTACAAAGGATTCATTATTACCAGCAGAATGATGTTAGCATGGAAAAGTTTAAGGAGAGGGCTGAATTAGGATAATGACAGTGCTCAGTGAATAATTCCAGGCCCTCTTCTTGTGCTCCAAGGGCTACAGGGAGAAAGCATAACAGCACTTATTTAAAAGTTTTAAAGAGTAGCTGATGTGGTTTATATTGTGGTCTTCAGTGTTTATGACTGGCCATGAGCATTTCCGGCATGATGGCCACGAGCTCGCACTGCTGAAGCGTTTGCTGCTCGTATGCAGTTATGTCTGTTATGGTCCTGTCCTTACAATCCACTCTTCCTAATAAAGCCATCACAGGAGAAAAAGACACAAAAAAATTTGGTACATAATTGTCAAGTATGATATGCACAAAAGGAGACTTGTACATGCTGGTTTAATGAAAAGTTAAATGAAACTCTCAATATGTGAATCACAGCGACATTTATTAGCAATTTACTCAATTTCTGAATTTACCCTGTTAATATACTAGGCTGTATGTATGGTAGAGTGACTTTTCCAGGAAAAATCCTTCTGATCCTCTGCTGCTTTTCATGTTGTTCTCTACATTTTTTAACTTTTTTTTTTTTGTTGGTTTTTTTGAGCAGAAAAGAGTGAAAACATTGAATAAGACCAAGGTTATGAGCACTTAGAAATATTTCAGAGGAGAAAGTACAGTCTGTAGAAATGCCTGAAAAAAAGCACTGGAATTCTTTGAGTGCATTCTAAATTGGTAGGGAAAAGTGAAACCAATATAAATAATCTTATTTGGAAGACAAAGATGTGTATCACAGAGGAAAAAGTAGTAATTGTCTTGGAAGACCAACAGATTTTTAAAACGGGTGTCTGTTCAGCATTTGTTCTCTTGTTTTCTTTTTCTTGCATCTTTCATGTTTCTTTAACTTTCTTTAACAAAAACATACGACAGAAACAAAAGAAGAAAATATTACTGCTTGAGCCATTAAAAAAATATTTTTTTTGAACATGTATTGACTCCTAATATTTGCATGGGTTGTTGGCATCTTCTTGGCAGCCCATTATCAATCTAGTTTAAGATACTCAAATATAGTGCTAGTTTACAATATTTGCTCTACTCTTTTTAAGTTAGGTCAATCTATGTCTTAATATTTGCTTAGAGGTTTTGGTAGTATGGATACTATCATGGTATTCCATGTTTCCATGTGCACTGCTCTTTCAGTGGCAGGATAAGTCACTTCTGGTACCATGACACTTATTTCTTCTGTTAATACAAACTAATTCCATATGCCCAAAAAAACCCTCCACTGGCTACTGTCTTATCAAAATATTGGAGGAAGTCTGTATGACTCTAATATTTTTCCTTCTTAGAAAAAACTTTGGAGTTACCATCTATGTATCCAGGGTTTAAGCATGCATGATAACTGACCAGAGTTATGAAAATTAGGTTTGTTTTTCACATTCTGGTGCTACAAGCATTTCTTTTTATGGCATATACTCATGAGTCTTGTTATAGTACTATTGCAGGAAGCGGTAATTTCACCTTTTATCCAATATTACATCATTTTAAACATCCAATTTTATGTCTATATTTTCTGGTTGAGTTTACTGTATCTTTATGAAGACACCTTTCAACCCACATTCTCTTCAGTAGCCAGTGATACAGTTCTGTCAATTATCTTTAAAGGAGTAATTATTGTGGCACTTCTTGCATTAATAGCTTGTAACAATTATCTTTAACTTCTGGGAAAAAATCTTGAAGAGAAAGCCACCCTCCTTCAATTTCGGGGACAAAACGCAATGGGAATTTCCTTATCAGAAGCCTTTCTTCTACTTACTAATATAATTAACTTTTGTCTTCTGTATCAGGCTTATTAAGTTCACTGCTAGGTTTTGAAATTATGCCCTTGGACCTTCCATAAAATTAATTATCACTTCTATACCTCTGCATGTGGTCTGCAAATTCTACCCTTTCTTGGAGGTTTGTAATAACAACTTTTTCAAATTAAATTTGTATGAATGCTTTGGTAATATCTCAAAGATCTTCCTTCCTTCAGTTAATCCTCTTGTATTTGGGAGGCTTGCTTTTTCCTATTTACAGAGAAAAAGAAGGCTTAGTATCATTTGGGAACTGGGGGTTATTGAAGTTGTTCAGCATTGAGCTGTATCACTCATGTCAGCTGCAAAGATGCGTCTGAGGTAAGTAGAAGTTGTTACCTCAGCACTATTGCCCATCTTGCTTCCCCTGAAAGATGCTGGGGTCATCTTGGAAATCCCACAGATGGATCTTCTTCCTTATTAGAGCAAGGTAACTGAAGAGTCCTTGGTATCTTAGCAGATGTTTGCTATTTTCTTTCACCAATTAGGCACTTCCAAAACCTACCTTTGTCTCCTAAAAATATCTGGGAATACAAGCAGGCAAAAGGCACAGTCATGGAGACAATACTGGCTGTATCAAGCCAACGTGTACAGGGCAGATGGTCAGTAAGATAGTCACCAGTGCAGTTTTGTATAACATTAACCTAAAACAATTTGGAGCAGTTTAACCATGTCATGTGTTAGAGTTATGGATGTACTCCTATCTTTTGCCCCTTCTCGAAAAAAGGCAGCATGTTTATTCTTCACTGTTAATCTTTCTGTCAGCTACCAATAGGTATCTATCAGTAGATTTTTAATTTAACTTAAATTTAACCTGCCTTTTATGCCTGCATTGGTATGGTTAGCCATTCCTCTAGCTTAGCTAATTATTGCTGTCTCCTCTTTCTGGATCTGCTATACTGTCGCTTCCTAACAGGTTATAAAAATGGTGCGGAAGGGAGAGGTCACTGTTGCCCACATTCCTTCCAAAGTGTACAAATTCTTCCTTCGTGGTTGGCTGATCTCACTGCTTTAGCTGTTCAGATCTGCACCTTCTCCTTTATATGTCCTGCTTATATTAATTATCCCCACTGGGCATAAAAAAACTTTGATGGCATTTACTGATGTCACTTTCACTTCTTTACTAACTCAATCCACTGCTGCCAGATGTTATCCACCTGCCAGTACTGAAACCAACCTGATTTCTGCTAATCGAGAGCTTTATGCAGTTTTCTAATCTGTTTGCTAAATTATTTGAAGGTATTTTTAATATTGAAATAACATGTGAAATGGCAACAGACATACTGATTTAACTTCATGAAAGGTAACTATTTCCAACGGATTAATTCAGTTTTAACTGCCTTCAATTTAAAAGCATCATTAAAGATTCTACACAGCTTAGGAGAAGACATTACCTCCAAAACGCTTAAAAATCTCAGTTGGGAATCCATCTGTGCCTGTAGCTTTTTTTCCTGTTGACAAATACTTAATTACCTGGCTAATTTCCTGATGCAGAATTTTTGTCTTCTCTCTAAGCTGCTGCAGCTAACTTTGGAGAGATTTTCTCCATCAAAGGTGATGCAGGGAGGTATTTCTCTACATGGGAAAAATACAGTCTTTATGCAGTGTGTGAGTTTAGTCTGATGGCCTCAGTATTAGCCAGGCTGGTTCTTATGCTGTTTTGTTGTTGTCGTATTTTTGAATTCTTAACTGCAATTGTTTCTTTGTAAAATGTCAAGTCTGTTTTATTATTTTTCCAAAGGAATCTCCTTCTGTGAATTGGATAAGACTTACTTTCATTATTTTATATGTTGCTGAACAGTTTTGCTTTGCCTTCATTTATTTATTTATCTACTTATTAATTAATTTATTTGTATTTATAAGTCTCTAATCAAACAGTTGAAAATCCAGTTTTAATGACATCTGGGTCAAGAATTTTGTTGCTTGGTGCCTAAAAATTACAATATGGACTTTATTCTGAAGTAGAGCAGAACCCAGCATGACAAACTGAGATGAAGAGTTGTATCTAGTACTGTGGTCTGTAGCTTAGAACCTGTGTGCAGGTGATAATTAGCAAGAATAATTTAAAAAACATTCATAGGCAAGTGAGTATGAATTATGTTTTCTGGAGCATAGGACTCTATTGCCATTTTAGGCAATATTTCTTCACAGACAACACTCCACTGTCCAGGGCTGGAAAATCTGGGAAAATTACTTATAACTACAGTGTCTCATCTTCTTCATGAGGAAATGAAGCATCAGAAAAAGTAAGAGTGAATCCAATTGAACTCAAAAGTGTTGTGAGTCTTGGCTTTTTCATTAGTGCTTTCTGAAGTGATTTGAAATCTTCGACTACAAGGTGACATTAGAATGAAAACTGTTCAGGCTGAGATGTGTTTCTACTGTTTGCATAGTCCATACTGAGGAGAACAGTATTAAATCCTAACAATCCTTTCAAAAATTAAACCAAAGCTGAATGCTTTCATTTTAAAAGAGGTTAGCCAAAGGCAACATCAAAAATGAGTGGTCCAAATGCAGCCTTCCAGGATTTTTGTTGATTATACCAAACCTTTAGGGATTTCGAGTGCACAAACCATGATATAACAAGGCTGGCACCAATCTGATAGTTGCTGCTGCAGGGTTTGCCAAGAGGAGGGAAACTAGCAAACAGCTTCAAGTATTAATCACATCTTTCTTCATTTCCCCCATATCTAAGAACTATTCTGTACTAAGAGGGTTAGATGAAGAGATGGAAAGCACTGACTCATAGCTGATGGCAGCTTGCACACCAGGGGATACAGCAGTCTTGCACTCTCATTTTATGCACAAAGAAACCGTGGATGCAATTAAGATATTAAGTTCAAGGAAACTGTATACTGTAGCCGGAGGAGTTCAGTAAATACTTCACAGATTAGCCGATCCTTCTTTTATTGCTGACTTCAATTAGCTCTTTACATACACATACAGTGTGCTTTTTATTTCAAACAAACACCAATGTTTTCTATAGTGGATTAAAGTGGCTTTGAGCAGTACCTGGCAACAAGACTCTTGCCTTTTCTAATAGTTCCAGTATTGCTTTCCAGGCTTGTGGCTCAGATAGAGCATTGAGAAAGGGCCCTGCAGCAGGAAGGCTGCAGAGGCTGATTGTACCAGAAGGAGAAAGGAGGTCATTGGGCAATCCTACCCTGCTGGGAGAGTATGCGCTCACTGCAACACCAAACCTGTCTCTTGTGTCAGCCTGCACAGAGCAGGAGCAGTCCTGAGATGCTGTACATCGGATGCTGCAGTTGGAGTCGTGCATCAGTAAAACACAACGTGTGCATGCACGCATGCAGGTGCATGCAGATTATATGGAAATTACATCCCTTCCTCATCCTCAACTTTCACTCAAGTTCCACTTGAGGAGAGTTTGCCATTGCTTGCCAAGATATTATAAACCGAACAAAACCAAACTTTGGATTAGACCTCCCTCTTTGACTTTGGTTCAAAATTATTAATTGAAAAACTTTTCCAGAAATGTTGTGTGAACCTCTTGCTTTTTACGTGGATCTGAACATATTTCTGTTGCCCTTTCTTCTAGAAATTGTCATAAAATGTTTAAAGAGAGAAAGAAAAAATTTCCCAAGAAAATATAGACATTCAGACTGCTGCTCGGCAGAAATATGCTGTGTCCTCTTTCCACAGGGAAAGCAGATGATGCTGGGATTTCACCCCTCTGACCTCTTTCAGAAAAAAAAATGTGCACAATCCATACAACAATATTTTGGTGTCTGCCTTCAACAGAGTTTAAAAAAAAAGAGAGATGAAGGGTGCCTTCCCTTTCCTCCTGAGCACAAGTTTTGATTCAGAATAAGAAAAAACCCTGGTACTATCATGCCATCATTGTATGAGAGAGAACTGTTTTTAACTTTTTTAACCTCCTTCTTGGAGGCATGGAACTACGACACCCTCTTTAAAAGGCCCAGTGGGGAATTTTCTGAATCCACACACCAGTCAGTTCACAGGAAAATGTATGTCCCTGCTAGTGCTACCACAGCTGTACGTTAAATCTAGATGCTAAGCAGACAAGTGTTCAAACAGGCATCTTGTCCATGCTGCTTGCTCTTAAGGTGCAAACAGTATGGGTTGCAACTCAATGAGATTCCAGCCCTAGATGAGCAACTGGGTTTTGCAAAAATAGAAATATGCTATTACTTTTCCTCTGTGACAGCACTGCCACGCTATCATCCCATTTGACATCTGATCATATCTGGGCAGAGTTTATGCTTTAAAGTACCAGGCATCAATTAAAACAAAGACAGTGGTGGCAGTGGTGGGTGTTTGACAGCAGGAAGGCAACAGTCCAACTCTTGAGGCCAGTGCCTGGCAAACAGCGAACAACTTCGTTGTGTGAGCAGTGAGCAGAATGACCCTGAAGCATGCGTTTTTCCTGAGGAGGGGCCTTAGAGCAAGACAGATGCAGGGCTGCTTGGGGCAGGAAGAGATGTTGCCCTGACAGGAGGGGAAGACTTGGAATTCCCTGTGTTATTGAGGTGCAGGGTAGTGCAAGGGCCAGCCCTAGTGGGGAAAGGGCAGTGTAGAGAAATAAGAAGGAGGTACGAGATATTTAATATGACTTGGAGGTACCCTAAAGGTGGTCAGGGGCAAGAGATGTCCGTGCCAGAACTAGTGCAGTCTCAAGGTGGTTTTGATTTCTCAAGAGTCCAAAGCCTTGGTACCTCCTCCAAGGCCGTGGGATGGAGTTACACTAATGATGTGTATTTGCTGGCATACAGCAAGGTTCATGCCCAGCCTTTTGCTGAAGGTGTCCTACATGACAGAAAGAAGAGCCTGTTTTACACTGGAGTTACTGGAGGTTTAAATAAAGTCAAATTTGGAAAGATCAATCAGCCTTGGGTGGTTGAATTGTCCCTTCTGTATTTAATAATATGCAACTGTGTTCTGGAGTCTGATCTCCATTAATTGCTTCCTGACTTTCCCTTAGATTTCCGAATCACCTATGAAGGTTGTGGAAAAGCCACAAACGCAGGATTTTTGCTGAAAATAGAATCTGTATGTTTTTCCTCCATAAAGATGTCTTGAAAAAAAGGCCAGTGACAAAGCTTACAACTGAATGTCTTAGTCACGAGTGTGATGGTACCACAAACCACAAATAATAATCCTAGAGAAAAAGGGAGGGTGATAATCCTTTCTACACATTTCTTTCTGCTTTCCCTTTGCACGCTGATGTCATCATTATGAATTGTCAGTTCCTGGGATCAAAGCTAACGTTCTGGTGGTTTTGTTAGAAAGATAATGTAGTGGCAGAAGCTAATTGTTCTTTGGATTTGTCCTTCATTGTAGAATTTTATGAATAAGATTTTAAGTGAATTTGAACATTATCTGAGTCACTTGGGATTGTCTCCTGATGCTGCTAGCTTTATTCTCAGGTTAAACCATCCAAGTAATAAAAGTTCCTGCTTCCAGAATTAGCTAAGGGGCACTAAGAAAAGCATTTGACACTGTAAAGTGGAGAAGTTAAAGTACAGTAGTGGCGGCCTCAGGTTTCAGAAGTGCTTTTATTGTATTATTGTCAGCTTTTCCAAAAGCTGCAGTAGTGTCTGGTGACCTGTCTGCAAACACTTCCATTACAAAGAATAATAGGTGAATACATCCTTTGTCAGTTCTCTTTCAACACGTGCTTAAGAAAATAGCAGAATATCTCATTAGACAAAAGAAAAGCACGGAGAAGTATAAAGGAATGTTACCAATAGGCAACAGTATAATTGTTGGATGCTGCTGCTTATAATTCTGATTTTCCTGTGGTTGTCTTCAATCCCAGCAGCCTCATTTTCAGCAGGATCTGAACCTAGCGCTATTGAACATCTTTCTCTTTAGTATACGAGGTAATTTACCATTGCAGTTGGCCTTGCGGTGATTGAAATATTTAGGGGATTTGTGTAGTGACAGAAATAGATAAGATGTTTGAGGCAAATGGCTTAGCTCTGTTTAGGAAAATCTCCATGGGACTTAAGAGGATGCACTGATGTAATACAGTTGGTGGGTTTATTAAAATTCTTTCTGAATAACATCTATGGTGAAAGTATAGTCTATTCCCATTACAAAGTCCTCCCTGTCTCCTAACCCCCACATATTATGAATTAGAATTAGAATCCCTCCCAAAATGAATTAGAAACCTGTCTAGAGATGTAAATAATACAGCAACAACAATGAATGCAGAAATAGTTTGGAAATCTATTTATTGTCTTTAGACACTTGCTAATAGCTGTGTAATAGAAGTGTAAGCTAAAGCTTGAGGCAGTTTCATGTCACTGTTTAAAAACAATAATGTCAGACCTAGCAGATTATCTGCTTGTTTAAGTAATATTTTTATCTTGCTTAATCATAATAGGTGAATGCAAGTAATAATATTATGTAGTACTATGTCCAAGCACATATCTACGTGCAAATGTAAATATGCACACATCTGCATTCATTGATATGGAACTACTTTGCACGTGCATGAGCATGCACACACGGGTAAAATATTATTATTAAGGATTCACTCAAAAGCACTCAAAAAACTAATACCAAGAAACTGAACATTGCTGGGGCAACCTTGATTTGGTTTCCTGGTGTCTCTTTGCTGCAACTGAAGCTGTTTTGGAATTTTTCTATACAATATTTTTGTCAATCTACCAAAATCAAGACACTTATGTACACATTCCAGATTTGATAAAACTTTTCTCAAGCGCCGTATGGAATCTTTACAATGAAATATTCAGTTTAGGGCTGGTTCAGACCAGTTTTGTAAACCTATCTTTTTCCAGGAAGACCCCTAACTAGGTGACTTCCAGGCAAATTCCCAGGCCTGGCCACTATTTTATTTCCCCATATTTCCGGGTTTTCTGGCTTGAGGCTATAGGACCATCTTTCAGTAATGCTGAATGCTCACAGCTGCAGCTGTAGCTAGTGAAAGCTGAGCTTTGAAAATGCAATGCTGAACAATCCTAAGAAACAGGTTGTAGACATTTGAAGTCACCTCCCATCTTTGAACATCTCTGCCTCTCTTCTCAGTCTGTGAACTGATTAATTAACGTTTGTGTATTGCTCCAGCATTATTATGGAAAGCACCTCAGAAAAGCCCTTGAGGAAATGTTATGTTCTTTTTTTCAGAGCAGGCTTGAATAGTGTTCAATGAATAACGCATTAGGCATGTATCGAACAAAGAAAGAATAAAATATTAAGTATCTACAGGGCACTGTCCTTCCTAAGTAACTGAATGAGGCAGAGGTCTTGTGAGAAGAAATCTCAATGTGACAGTGTCACCATACATGATGACATGTATGTACGACAGAGGTTGAATTAAGGTTGCACGGAGAGCCTTAATGCTGGCACTTCCTAAATCCTGGATGCTAAACTTTCTCATCATTTAGAAGAACAGCATTAAGGTGGGCTTTCTGTCATTAATACACATATAATCTATAAAGAAAATAAATGCCAAATGTTTGATAGAAAGGTTTTACTGGGATGAGTTTGGTTGACCTTGTTATTTCTAAACAGTCAGTAACTGAAATTATATTTAATTAATTTGTTTAATAAAGTTAAGTACATTGATCTGTGCAGGGTTTGGAGAAGCAATAATTTTGCCATTAATATGTTTTCAAGGCCTCCAATAAAAGCTGAGGTAAGATCTTTCTTGCACACAAGCATAGCCCATACTTACCCCCAATGTCTTTCAGTTACTGGCTTGCTAAATATTTGCACCAGCTGTGGTCTCTTTTGAACCGACAGAACTGCAGTGGGATTCAGTGTGGAGGCAGGGACAGATGAGAAAGAGGTGAGATGTCTTATGGAAGTGGTCATTCTCTCTTTTTTTCTGATTAAAAATTTAAAATTCCCCTTCCCATCAATACTAAGGAACAATAAACCAAATTTCAAACGTGACTCTTCAGTGCACTGATGGGACAGGGGCGAGAAGTAAAAAAGACAGAAATTATCCTGTTCTGAATAGTAAGATCCTCAGCACTGCAACAAAAATCTTTCCTTCTCCCAGAACATACAGAGTTTCCTTTGAACCTCTTGCAGCAGAACTCCTGGGCAGCCTATACAGCTAATTATTCTGTAGCATGCCCAGACCCTTTCATCTGGAGGATCAAAACTCTGAACAATAGGGTTTTACACAAAGAACACAGCTTCGTGCCAGCCAACCCCAGAGTACTATTCCTTATATTTTTTCGGAAGAAATACTTGCCAAAAGATGGGGAATCAATGTTTAGGTGCTTAGGAGGAACAAAACAGAAGAGAGTGTGCTACAATAAATAGTGTTACAAGCAGCATTACCTCCAGTACTGCAGAGAAAGCTCTCCTGAGCAAACAGATATTTATACGAAACTGCTATTATAGGCTATGAAATGCCCCTGTCACCTCAAAGTAAATACGTTTAAGAATGAATTGTCTTTATTCAGCAGAGATCCATTACAGGAGGCAAACGGATTTCTTTGCCTTCTGTGAAGACGTAAGTTACACATTACCCTCTCTGGAATGTCCATGAGAAAGTTATTTAATTCGCTGAGCAGTACTTACAGGGAAAGGAAAGGCAACTGTTATCACTTGGGCTCCCCTTGGGGGATGCTGTGATGATAACTTTCCTGTTTAAATTTGGGAAATACATAGCACATAAAAGAATGAACTTCATTGTCTTTGAAGTTTCCTATGTGAGTCATTGTGAGGATTCTACATAATTACATTAAAATTACGGGGACAGGAATCAGCATGCAAACAGGCCATGGGCAAATATATAGTTACGTGATTCTATCAGCTACACAAATGAAAATTAGCTCCCTTTCCACGCTACTTGCCATGCTCTCTGTGACTGTTACATAAGTCACTGATAATATGTTTTCAGAACTTAGAAAAATCTTGCCAGGAGAATAAATCAGTGCAGAAGTTTTACAGGAAATTTGCTGAAAGCCTGTATTAGTAATTAATTTAACACCAAACCTGCCAAACATGCCTAATTTGGGGGCCCAAATAGAGAAGCTTAGCCAAGTGCTCTAGCAACAGCACTTTTCTGTCACTGTTCAGGCAACTTCCATTGGCTCACAACCTTGTTTTCACATTTTCAGTGTAGCATAGAGGCACATTAAACAGACAGTGGTGATAAAGCTGGCAGAGTGGCTGGGAAGTCAAGAGGTATTTAGAAAAGTTTTGCTAAAGTAACAGAGGCACAAATATCTTGAAGAAACTTCAAACCTTGTCTTATGCACAGCAGTGCTACGAGGAACCTGAGCAAACGCAGATTACACTGTACACTTTCACTCCTGGCTAAACTGACTATTAGATGACTAGATATAATTGATGGCAAACAGGAGCTTCCTTCAGGTCCCTCTGAAGCTTTAAGGGGAATGCAAATTTTTTTGTAACTGTCAGAATATTTCCGAAGCCTGTTGCTGCCTGTCACCTCATGGAGGGCAAGCAGGAGGGGGGTAGAGGGAAGGAAGTGTTACAGAACAACCCGAGAACAAGTTTCAACACTGACCACTGCCTGCTTGTCCTTTCATTTATCACTATTCTCTTTTCTTTGTTATGAAAGGAAGTTAAAGTTTTCCTCCATGGTACATTGTGTTTTGTGATGAGCAACTAGAATGTGTTTCAAAAATGGACAGTTTTCCAAAATCAGTTTCTGCTGTTCTGCAGCTTCTCTCCAAGTGCAAGCAGAGTAGCAAATATGAAAAGATGGAGCATGTGCACACTCTTGTTTTGTCTTATGGACAATTATAAATAAATAATTATATAATAATTATAAATAAAATTTCTATGTAATTTCTTACTACAGTCTGCAGACCAGATAGATTTTCAAAGGTTCCTGTTCTAAAATGGTTCATAATTCTGCTCACATTAATTTGGAGTTGTCTCTGCTGCAGAAACAGCACAAACAGAATCTGCAAGTTGGAGTGGCCATAGCCAGCACCCCCAAGCCCATATTTAGGCATCCAAAGAAATGGTCTGATTTCCAAAACTGCTGAGCAGCCGGCAAGCCTAATTGGAGTCCATGGGAACTGTCGGATGTTCAGCGCATTTGGAAAATCAGGTCACTTATGTAAGCAACTAATTATTGTTGTAAGAGCCCAACTTCGGCACCTAGTTTTACAAGGGCTTGGTGTCTGTTTGCCCAGAAATCTCTCAAAGCCAAGTTTCTGGCTTGTGCTTACTGCTGACCCACGCAGAGGCCCAGACTGCTGTTTGCATTTTGGGAAACTCCCTCCAGCAGGCTAGGGTTTATCCCCATCTACCTTTTTAAGATACCTCTGTGAGGCACCCATGCTGGGGCCGTAGGTATGCAGCTACTCTGTGATTCGGAGAGAGTGGTCCCACCGGGCTGGGGTGAGTGCTCCCAGGTCACCTCCCTGGATCCCACCTGCTGCCTATGAGCAACCTGGGACCACCAGATGCTGCCCTCGGAGCGCCCCCTGCGCCTCTGACATGAGAGAGGGGACTCTTCATAGTGTTTGCACCATTTAAACAGTATTTCCAGAAACACTGAGGCTTTATTGACTTTCTTATGTTAGCTCTGGAAAAGAGGACAAAAAGAAACCAAACTCCCCACCAACAAAATCCCGTGGAAAAATCCTGCAGAAAGAGATCCCACTCTTGACTCAGTTACAGTCCCCTTTGTGTCAGCAGGGATCAGCCTCCAACCCCGTGAGGCACGCTGCTTGCTGAAGCAAGTATGGGACAAAAAGTGCTGTGAACTATTTTAGTGCTAAAATGAACTTTGTGTAGTAAACATGGGGGTGCTTAAGTTCATTTAGTACCTAAGAGGGTAAATTTGCAGAAGTTCTTGTAAATCCCTATTGCACAACAGGCTCTGCAATACCATCATCCTGAAGTAACAGATATTCCTCAACGTTGTGAAACAAAAATAGGTGTCTTAGTCTGACTTTCCACATCAGCAAGGATCAGTGTAGAGTGTTTTCCTCTTTGTTCTTATGTTTAAAATAGTACACAACAAATGTAAGCAAGTTTCTTCACTCCTGGGTAGGGTCTGGTTTCCTAACTCCTGGTGCAGGGCCAAGTCTAATCTTGGGCACACTGCATGCATAATCATGTATCTCCACAGACATTTCCAGGTACACGGTGCTGCTTACATTTCACCCAAGATTACGATCTGACCTGCGAAGAGCGTTCTGGATGTGGAGGATACAGGACAAACAAGTTGAGTGAGGGAGCAGAAGCAACAGTGGCATTCCTTGGGCTGTGAGCCCTGAGTGCTGCTCACAATAACAAGACCCAAGTGATGACTGGCAATTTTCAGAAATAGTGTCTTTATGAAGATGTGCTAGTATTATGAAATATTTGCATCCCTTTCATTATAACATCCCCACAACCTTCAGAAAGTAGGGCAGGCTGACAGGCAGCATTCAAAGAAAAGCCGCACTGGGTGTAACGTCAACACCATCACTTTAAATTGCAAAATTAGCTGTCTTTGTTTAACTTAATTTGGGGGGGCGGGAGGGGGGCAGGAATAGTTGCTTGATTGTGAGCTCCACAGATTTGAGTCAGCTCTTTGGGTTTAGGTGATGTTGGGGTTACCACAGCTGTCCCATTGCTCCTCCATGTGCACTGCCACTGCCTTCCAGCGCAGCCTTGGCACTGTTCTCCTTCAGGATCTAGGCGACGGGTGAGCCCTTTGTGCTGCTTCTGAGAAGGTGAAAGTCACCTTTCATACTTGAAATACTTTCTAGTGTTTCTGTTGCTCCATGTACATTCAAAGCACTGCGTAAGGAGCCAGCTGAGCTGTGCGGCTGCCTGGACTGGAACAGGATTGCAAGGCGCTTCGTCTGTCAGGTCCCTGAGGTGGAGCCAGAGACGTCTACAGCTCTGGCACACACTCAGTCATAAAAAGAACATCAGATCCAGTGATCTTTCTGCCAAAGGCTGCACTGGATCAGTTCACTGAACCAACACAGGTGCTAATCCACCATATGTCTAAGCTACACGCTGGCCAGGCCTACAAGTCCTGAGAGTAAAATGGGATATGAGGAGAAGCAAGCAAACAAACAGGTGTCCCAGTTGCATTCAGCAGGACATGGTGTGAAACCGTGTGCTGAGCAAAGCGTGTGGAGCCAAATATCCTCCCGATTTCTCCCTGTACACCAACGCCTTCCTATTGCTGAGGCTCCTCCATAGGAGAGGAACACTGCAGCTTCCTAATAGAGCTCCAGCCCTTTGACTAGAATGTTATTGCTAATTATTTCTAATACTATTAGAAACACAGTCAAGGGGGCATTGTATTGGCAATATTCTATTGTAAATCAATGGACTAACATGTCAGCATAAAGAAGGGAGGCAATAAATTACGCAGGATTTGTACAGTCAGCCCTACAGGCTGAATCACATTTGTTGATGTTGTGATAGAAAATACCTTGCAGTTCACAAGCTGCAGTTAAAGTACAAGTTGGTTCCTGTGGTGTATGGGTAGTTGTCGATATAAAACTATCCTCCTTTAATGTCTTAAAATACTTAAGATGTAGAAGCAAAATTTGATATTTCATCACTGTTCATCTTTTCCCTTTCCCATCCCAAAACCTAGCCTTCCCCAAATAATTTTATTGACTGACTTGTGGTGTTGCAGAGCTGAAATGTGTGTTTGTACTTTCTGCTAAATACAGATGTGAGCCTGCTCCCTCTCCCTTTTCTTCTTCATGGCACATACTGTCATTGTGAGATGACACAGAAGTGCATCACCGCAGAGTGTCACGACTTGTGAGGGCAGGCATCACCTCTAGCTTTGTTTTAATGACTGGCTTAGGACTGAAATGAAACATAAATGCTGCCATACTGATGGCAGCTAGTAAATATTACTGGGAGTCAAAGGAACAGATAGAAAGCTGGCAAGAAAAATCACTCACCTACTCAATATCAAAGAGTTGTGTCTGTGCCAGAAGCAGCAAGACAGTGCCAGAGAAAATGTTTTGCAGTAATATTACATGTTGCCTTTCTGTGCAAAAATACTAGAGAAAATTCAGCCTTTGGTGTAAGCTAAGGCAGCTCTGTTAACGCTTCTGGTGTTGTACTTACCTGCTTACAGCCATGTGGCCCACAACTATATCTTTAAATTACATTAAGTGATTAAGAAGGATTTGTTTAAACTGATGCAAACAAGAGAAATACAGCTCCAGGGGGCAATGGCACAACCTTAGCTCACAGTGCTGGGGCTTGGGTGTTAAGGGATAAAAAATTGTCAGTGCAAACTCAGAAAGAGAGAGAAAGGGCAGAGTAACCTGCACAGGAATGGGGTTGTTCTGCAGCCAGAGACCTGCTCGAGCGCCAGGTTATGCGGGAAGCTCCTAGCTCCTTCCAGCTGGCATTTCCTTTCCCAACAGGACCCAGAAGCGAGGTTACATGCAACTTCTCGGAATATGTTGCCAAGCCTGGTGCACCCCTGCCTCCCCTCCTCCCAGCAGCTGCTCTCACCCTTTCTGCCTGTGGCCTGACGGGTGACAGGCTCTTCCCTTCCACCTGTACCTGGCTTCATGATGCCGACACTGTATTTTCCCCTCACTGCTCTTTTATTTCCAGCCTTATTTTCTACCAGAGCTTTTTTCTCTTTTCTTTTTTTTTCCTTAAAACATGTTTTTCTTAAGCCAGATAAAAGTACTGTCATGGAAAATAATGTGGTGAGGCATCTGAGCTGCAAACTGGTTAAACCTGAATGTAAACTGTTCGATAATGAATATTGCTGGTATGTGGGCAATAGCTATGAATAATTTCATTAATTAGTGATATGCCAGTAACTGTTTTTAATAGGGCACACTATTTACACTGCAGGCACTAATTACACGCTAAGGTTGCTTGTTATTTCATTGTCATGAACACTGTGAATTCAAGACAAAATACATGTTATAGAAGCAGGTGATCTGATTTATATCATAACTATGACTAAACTTTTTGGAGTCTCTTGTTTTAAACATACGATTTGTGTTCAAAGCTGCTTGCGTGTCCATCGTAACAACCATTTTCCCTGCATTTTCAACTCTTTTTAAAAAAAAAACCTTATCATATACATTGATAAATGGAACTACATGCATTTACTGTTCTATGCACGTTAAAGAGAATATATAACTAACAAACAATTACTTTAAACCTCTAGAAACATTTCATGCTACTGCAGCTATTTTGATGACCTTAGTGTAAATTTCTATTAGCGAGGCTTGAACTTTGAATCTCAACTGTTTCTAATGTCTGTTTGGGAGATAATTGCAATATTACTGAGAAACTTCTTTTGATTTCATTGTAAGCCTCAGCTCTCTCTATAACTCTATTCTTAATAAAGTCGTGGCCTGGGAATACTATACAATAAGTGACTCTCCAGCCACATAACTGACTCCTATGCCCCATAAGTGACTCCCCAGTCCCATAAGTGACTCCTCCTGCCCCATAAGTGACTGCTCCTGCCCCATAAGTGACTCCCCAGCCCCAAAAGTGAATCCCCTGACCCATAAATAACTCCCCAGACCCATAAGTGACTCCTGTGCCCCATAAGTGATTTCTTCTCCCCCGTAAGTGAATTTTCCTGCCCCATAATAGACGTCCCAGCCCCATAATAGACTCCTCCTGCCCCATAAGTGACTTCCCAGCCCCGTAAGGGACGCCTCCTGTCCCATAAATGACTCCTCCCGCCCCATAAGTGACTCCCCTGCCCCATAAGTGACTCCTCCTGCCCCATAAGTGACTTCTCCTGCCCCACAAGTGACTCCCCAGCCCCATAAGTGAATCCTCCTGCACCATGAGTGACTCCCTAGCCCCATAAGTGACTCCTTCTGCCCCATTATTGACACCTCCTGCCCCATAAGTGACTCCTCCTGCTGCCTAAGTGACTCCCCAGCCCCTCAAGTGACTCCTCCTGCCCCATAAATGACTTCCCAGCCCCATAAGTGACTCCCCAGACCTATAAGTGACTCCTCCTGCCCCATAAGTGACTCCCCAGCCACATAAGTGATGCCTCCTGCCCCATAAGTGACGTCCCTTCCCCATAAGTGATTCCCCCTGCCCCATAAGTTACTCACCTGCCCCATAAGTGACTCCCCAGCCCCATAAGTGACTCCCCCAGCCCCATAAGTGACTCCCCAGCCCCATAAGTAACTCCTCTGCCCCATAAGTGACTCCCCAGCCCCATAAGAGTCTCCCCAGCCCCATAAGAAACTCCTCCAGCCACATAAGTGACTCCTCCTTCCCCATAAATGACTTCCAGCCCCATAAGTGAATTCCCAGCACCGTGACTCCCCAGCCCCATAAGTGACTCCTCTTGCCCCATAAGTGACTTCTCCTGCTCCATAAGTGACTCCCCAGCCCCATAAGAGACTCCTCCTGCCCCATAAGTCTCATCCTGCTCCATAAATGACTTCCCAGCCCCATAAGTGACTCCCAAGCCCCATAAGTGACTTCCCAGCCCCATAAGTGACTCCCCAGAACCATAAGAGACTCCTCCAGCCCCATTTTGTCTTCCCAGCCCCATAAGTGACTCCTCCTGCTTCATAAGTGACTCCTCCTGCCCCATAAGTGACTGCTCCTGCCCCATAAGTGACTCCCCAGCCCCAAAAGTGAATCCCCTGACCCATAAATGACTCCCCAGACCCATAAGTGACTCCTGTCCCCCATAAGTGATTTATCCTTCCCTACAAGTGAATTTTTCCTGCCCCATAATAGACATCCCAGCCCCATAAGAGACTCCTCCTGCCCCATAAGTGACTCCCCAACCCCATAAGTGAAACCTCCTGTCCTATAAGTGACTCCCCAACCCCGTAAGAGACTCCTCCTGCCCCATAGGTGACTCCTCCTGCCCCATAAGTGACTTCTCATGCCCCATAAGTGACACCCCAGCCCCATAAGTAAATCCTCTGCCCCATAAGTGAATCCTTCTGCACCATAAGTGACTCACCTGCCCCATAAGTCACTCCCCAGCCCTATAAGTGACTCCTTCTGCCCCATAAGTGACTCCTCCTGCCCCAAAAGTGCCTCCCCAGCCCCATAAGTGACTCCTTCTGCCCCATAAGTTACTATTTCTACCCCATAAATTACTCCTCCTGCCCCATAAGTGACTTTTTAGGAACTGTGTGGGGTAGAGTGCCTGACATAAGTTGTGCCTGTGGAGTGGTGGTTCCCAAATCTCTGACATCACTTGCACAGAGCAACCTTCCCAAGAACCCCTGATACCTCTTTCATGAAGGTTACTAGCACTGTATTAGAAGACAAAATGCTTGAGCGCATTGTTGCTTATAATCTGTTTTTTTCATAATCTCTTTTGGATCTGTAGAGTTAAGCTTGCTCACATGTAATTGGTGCTGTGTGGCTGCTATAAAGCACAGGAGTTTGGGGCTGGGGGCAGGGAGCAGGACGGAAGAGGCAGGACTGTTAAATGCACACTCTATACACAGAATCCTTGCCATTATTTTTAATTACTAGAAGACACGGTGTATATATCTAAGTCACAGGGAAGGGACTGCAGAAATACGAGTGGCTATGAAAACCTGCACTGATGACTGCTCAGTAATTAAGCTGAGGATTTTGTTCAGCGAGGCTGCTTTTTACCCCCCACGGCAGTCGTGCAGGCTTCCAAAAGTAAGTTGCTTATATGCAAATTAGATGCAAATACCTAATAAGCTTGTTAAATAATTGGCATAGAATATCACACATGCTGCAGCATCAAACTTGGCAGCTATGATTGTCCGTACTGTATGGCTAAACTCATCTATACCAGCTAAGGATCTGGCTCACATAGCACATGGAATTGCCTGTATAAGCTGCTACTCGCTGTCATACTTAATCACTGATATGTACAGGCCAGATTTACATTGTATGTATGTGCTGAATGTATTGGATGATCTTTCTCGTTCTGACATCAGTTAGGGCCATCAAAACAGTTGTTGCAAACGCACTGTATGCTGGAGTCAGAGCTGATCACAGGCTGGCATTTAGTTTTCTTGACAAAGAATAGAGGAAATAGCGTAAACAAGTATGCTTGATTACTTTCTCACCCCTGTTCATCCATTTCTGAATCATGTTGGATTAACAACACATTCGAAACAAAGATACTGAATTTTATTTGCGTTGCTCACTCACTGGTGTCGTTATTAAATGCTCCGTTATTAGATATTTGGGTATAGCACACATTCTTCCTGTACTGCTCCTCAGAAAATAAGCACAAGCTGAATTGGTTTGTGGCACGCTGAAGCCAGTGCTGACTTTACGCAGCAGATGTTCATCTAGCCATGCATGTAGATGATTTCATAGATGGGGCGAGCGTGCTCACCAATCACACACATTGCTTTTTTTCCTCCAGCACTGAATCATCATCTCTCCTTAACAGTATTTTTTTTTAAATGGAGAAAGTAGAGCACTGTGCAAACAGTCGTGACCTTTCCTGTCTTTAACCAACATTTTTTTAATGCCCCAATTCCAGGCTGACCTCCTTTTTCAGAGCTATCTTTGGAACTCAAATAGTGCTATGAAAATGCTTTTGTCAGCTTCACGATTAGTGCTTTAATGGTGATTTTCTTTCACTGCTTATTTTCCCCCTGCTGTTTGTATTATGGCAATTTCATTTTTATGAATACAGAAAATGGTACAGGAAAATCCAATATACTTCTTTAAATTTACCTCTTTTCTGAAGACATTTCTGAGGGCTGTGCTTCACGTGCATCTTTAAAACCAGAGAACTTGCAAGACTACTTGAACCTTTTGTTTGCTCTAAGGAAGAAAGTAGGAATTACTTGCTTTACTGTCACTATCTTAAGGCGCTTCAACAGCTCTGCACATCTAATCTGGCTGCAGTACTAATGCTATTAACACACAGTTCACAGGAAATCACAATCAGCAACATGGGTACATTTAAGAGACACATTTGGAAATATTAAGGAGGTCGTGCTGTGAAGGTCAAAATTACTAACTTGCTCCTTGTTGCGGAGATGGGATAATACGCTTTGATATTGTGCTATCATGAAACAAAACTTTCTACAACCTTTCTTTAAATTTCAGGCCTCATATCTGTTATCTCATGGTGCTTTCCCCCACTACACTTGTGACTGCAATGCATAAAAATGGCAATTTATCGTTGAAGGGGGTTTCTTAATCATGCCATTATATCAGCATTGCCCCACTGCAACTGTCTCACCAGCACGATGGTTAGGTTTGTATTAAAACACAATCAACTTCAGCTGCCTGTGTATATTCAGAATTCCCCTGTATTGATATCAACTACTTCACAAGTTTGCTGCAGGCCAAATGGTGAATAGAAACAGTGGAGTTTGTATATATATAAACATATATATATATGGTCTTAGCAAGGCATGGTTTGGGCAGGGTGTGTTGCCTATGCAGCCAAGTGTAGACATCTCGTTCTACCATTCCAGATCTTACTTGAATCCATCTTCTTCTCTCTTTTTTTCTTATCATGTTACTGCTCGTGTTTTTCACAAATCTAGTTAGCCTTTTAATTTAAATTTCTACTAAAACAAAAAAAAAACCCCTCAACTATTGCAATGCAAAATAAAATTTGTAAAGCCACTGTAATGATCTTTATTCTTCAAATATTTAGCCGAGGGTCAGGAAGAAAGATGACTGGATGAGCAAAGAAGCTGAGCAAGCTGGTGAAGCAAAACAGAAAGAGTGGCTTTAAGTGACCCTTCAGGATTCAGTAGCTCCAGCTCAGTGGTAAGGAACATACTCTGGCCTTTCCTAGCTGAGCGTATCCTGACAGTGCTTAATACCACCTGGGTTTAGTATTTGATAGGAATGGTTGGACTCAATGATCTGGTGGGTCTCTTCCAACGTGGTTATTCTATGATTCTATGATTCTATGATATGCCTTATTAAAAAACAATGCCATCCTCAGTGGCATCCCATCTTGCTGAGTGCCCGATGCATCACACCCCAGCTGCAGGGCAGCTCTAAGAGGGAAGTCAACTGACCCAAGCCCTGCATAACACTTAGTTTCTGTACATAGCCCAGTCTTCAGAAAAAAAACCCCAACTGTCTAGCTCCCCTTGCAGATGCTGAACAGTGTGGACATCCCTACAAAACTGTGCCTGGAACACCACTGAGTTTTGCCTGTGCAGTAGCAGCTCCGACACCTGCTCCACAACAGCAACAAGACGCTTTGAAAGTGAATCCTGTATGATTATGAAACGTAAGCCAGTCCTTGACAAAGAGGAACCCATTTCTTGGAGACTTTTTGACAAGTAATGTCCAATAGTGTACAGCACACACTACTGTGGCTTCAGCAACAAACACAGACGGCTGGTAATGCTTGGATTTTTTTGAACATTTTGCAAAAGGAAATAGAAACTGCTGGCATCAGTGCATAGGCGATGATCAGATACTTAAATAGAGCCTAGAAATGGAAATACCCAGCCAATATTACTAGACTGAGCAAACAAAACTTTTAAATTCAGAAGCTTAAACCCACGTCATTCAGAGCTATGCGTGTGTTGTATAAAAGGACCGGGTGTAGCAGTATGTCAGACACATAAGCTGCCAAGGAACCCATGTTGCTGGCCTCAAGTGCTGTGGAGGTTTTTCTAGCTGTAGATCGGAGGCTAATCTGCTTCACAACCGCAGTCAAGGAGCAACTCACAGCTTCCTGACACTGCAAAGTTTGCTATCAACCTGCTAGGAAGCCGGATACTAGTGACTCCCTCTGATATGGAGCAGTATACGGACATTTATATGATAAATGGTCAAATTTCATGTCTCTAGTAGTCCATTTCCCCAAAATCCCTGCTGGTGAGCTATGACCATAACCATAGACAGATAACATTCAGACATGTCAGAAAGATGAGCAGGCATTGAATTTGTGGTGAGGGATACCAGCAACAGAAAGATGGAAGTTTGCTTCTTAAGAAAAAACTATAAACAGCAAATTGGCTTGGCTCCAACATTCAGCCCGCAGAGAGTAAGAACTTGAACAACTTAACCAGCAGCAAGGTAGCAGTAATCAAGAACTAGTTTATGGCTGCCCAACCCACACAGCAGTTGCTTTAATGAGCCTGTAATAAAAGACTTCATGCTTCACAAAGGGAAACTGGAGCTTGCTCTGCCCGGATGTGAAACACCTACCAACTTAGCCCACAGTCAGCACTGAACACATAACAGTTTCAGCTGGGTGAGGTCCAGTCCTATGCACAGATTGTGACCATTTTGAATAGTAACACAGACCATTGCAGCTGGCATCTAGTGTAGTTCAGAGGAGCAGCAAACACACTGGGCTGATGCAGGATGCATAAATCCCTGCCAGCTGCCACAGTACGGAAACTGGCAGCATTACCCAGACATGACAGTCATGGGTAGACCCACAGAAGGCAGCGAAAACCCCATCTGATCTACACGAAGTGAGTTTTCATGGGGTTTATTTGGCCATGACCTACAGAGATACACACAAATCTCAAAAATCTTATGTTTGCTTGTTAGCCATGAGTTGTCCTTGGCGCTGAGTGCTGAAACATACTGTGATACAGAGGAGCCCAGTCTCATTTCTTCTGCTGAAGAGGTGTGGCCATTGCTCTGTTGAAAGCAGGAATTAAATAAAAACTACTGCCAAGTACGAGAGCTATTCTGCTGAACTGACAGGGTGGTTGTGCACCAAAGAGTAGTAGGGCATGCTCCTGGGTAACAGGTGATGAGTCAGTCACTGGGGTACTGGGGCATCCCCTTATCAAAAGATTTGTACCTGCTGCAATAATGAAGTTTTCTCTACTGTGTAGTTCTGAGCTATCGAGTTCTGCAAAGAAGAACATAAGACCCTCTTTCTTTCTTGCTGCTGCACTGTATATATCACAGCATAAAACTCATTAAAAAACTCCATATGAACAGTCCGTTTTGGCTTGGTTGATAGTGCCAGCCAGGGCACAAGTGTTGACAATGATGATTTGTTTAGTTTGTCATAGAAAATTGTAGTGTGATAAACTTGATTTTTATTGATTAAAATAGACTTATTTTTATTTGTTGCAAATAGACAGAAAGAAGGAGATGGAACAGAATAGCAGGAAGAAGTCCTTTTATGTTGCTGTTAATCTATAAGTTGAAATAGAATAATGCAACATATGGTATTTCTACATCCAGTGATATGGTTTATTACTAGGGTGGTTCTTTTTCGGAATGCCTATGGCTAATTATTTTGAAATTACAAAGATTTATGTAAGATTTATGATTGGAATAAACTGAGTGAATTTCAGTCAGAAAGCACAGCTGTGAAAAGCAAACATGGAAAAAAAATCCCAGCTGCATGCTAATAAAATTTAACTGAAAACTAGACTATTACGTCCCATCATCTGAGGTCAGGTTGTACAGTAAACACCCTCAGTGCTTGCTTGCCCACTGGTTGGTGGCATATTGTTCACCTGTGTCATGACTTTGATATTTTTACTCCAGGCTCTTTCTGCACTTCATGGATTGGACTGGTTCTCACACTCAGGCTCTTGGTCTTCTGTAACTTAACCAAAGTAGTGGCTATATAAGACTAGTCTTATATAGCCCAGCCTTGTTAATCTGTGTGTACAGTTTCTTTCTGGCATCTTTACTGACCTGCATAACCTCTTTTTACTCATGCTCCTTACATGCTTCTTTCCTTGTTATACTGTTCTCAGCTTTATACCTCCTCTACTTTTTTGTCCTTTGTTGGAAGATTACCTCTTGGCCATGTCATCTTCGTGAAGGAGTTCCTGCCTCCTTTTCCCATTAGGTTCATTTGCTGATGTGGGCCATCAACACCCTGACTATAACAGTTCATAGTGTGACCTTTAACTTCAAAGAGATTATGTTTCTGTTTGAGTCATAACCTGCAGGTCTGTGGTGTCCATTTACTAGAGACGCTAATCTTTATGCTCTTTATAGTTCCTCATCTCCCTAGCCACCTTACTGATGCCAATAAAAACTAATTGGTACTTCTCTATTAATGCTAAATGGCAAACATAACATGGTCTTTAGCCCCTTCCTAAACTAAACTTGGTTTATTTATCAGGATCAAGTACTCTCTTGATTTTAACACACAAGGTATGTTTCAAGATGTTGATTTCATACAGCTCCACCTCTTCCTTCTTAAACTTCCAGTTATTGCTATTTAACTTCCTGTGTACTAGGGCCAAGCTTCATATTGCCATAAAATGTTCTTTTTCCACCAACTTGTGGAAAACCAAATATGCCTGAAGAAACTAATCACATATTTCAAGAATGTACATGCAGATACATTATTTTTGAGAGAAAGGATTGCATAGAGTATTACACATCAAAATGCAGAAAATGAAACAAAGAGGGTGAAAAGTTAACAGTGCTCGCACATCTTATGTTGAGTTTAGGATTCTACTCTCTTGCTGCAGAAAACAACAAAACTTAGAGAGAACCAGGGTAAAATTAGCCGTACATCACAAAACAGTCTTTGAATATGTTGAAGCCTGATCCACAAATTAACCAAATACTTAAATTGGCATTAAAAGTAGAATGGAAACCATAGCAAGAAATTGAATGCTGGATTAATTTGATTATGCAGGCGTGAGTCAGAGAGAGGGCAGGCAGCCATGGTATGTGTTAGAGCCCAAACCCCGTCTGCCGTATTGCAGTCATCCATCCCTGAAATGACCACAGAATGAATCTCCTGATGGACAGGTTCCTCATGAGCAGAGAGGGATGACTTTTTTTAGCACACTGAACTTGGAAGAGGCATTTGGGGGTCCTTGCATGGTATACAACTGCCAGGTTCTCTTGCTATTTTTGATTGAAAGGCTCGTGTACCTTTCAGGTGAACCTTTCCAGAGTAGCCTTCCTGTCTGATATCAGCTCACAACAGCCGGTCTTTATTGAAAGATTGATTTCCTGTAAGCAGGTTGATGCTCTACGTGTGATCATGCTTAAATTACTAAAAGATGGGCACCAAGTCCATGGCACTCACACAGATATTGTGAGGTGGCATGGATCTCTGTAAAGCTCAAAAATGATGGGCAATTCAAGAGGGAGAAGTTATACTTGCTACTCTCCCAGTCTTCTTGGACAGAAAGCTTTGGAGCTGTACTGCTGTAGGGCTATCTGCTGCCACTGTGACTCACAGGAGTATCAAAATCAGCCCCTGCACTGATATAGCTGTACGCGTCTGGACAGTGGCAGTCTCTCAGTCCCAGATAAGCACTTGAGAACCAGAAACATGTCCTCTGTTAAGTTACCTCAGCAGAGGAGATGAGAAAGCCTTGAGACTGACAGTCAGAAACAAGGACAACTCTCTGCATTGAGATAGTCTTTTTCTCATAAATATTTCCTTCCAGGTATATCTTTTCATTGCCAAACCCTAATAGCTTCTTTACTCCCCAACAGAAGAGATACCTGACCTGAAAAAGGAGAACCTGAAACACCCTAGCCCTGTAGTCCATTAGGGATTTTGGGTTTGATACTGATGTTACCTGTGAGGCGTTCAGGCACTATTTATAAGTAGCAATATCAGTAACTAGTTAGACATAGATGACACTAAGTGTGGGAAGTATTATTATCATGTAGTGAAAGACTGCGGCTTCTTCTCCCCTACACCCTTTTCTCCCTAGAAGAAATACAATGTAATAGTGATGAATTTTTCATTAATTTTTCCAATCATGGCTAACATGGTCATTGAAATAAAATCCAAAGTGGTCAGAGAGGAAGGGAAAGTAAAGGGAAATGTGTCAAATTACTTGGGTAATTGAATCGTTGTACATTCCTGAGATGGTCCAAACCCAAAACCTCAAATTTGAACTTCCTCAGACCCTGGAAAAACAAGATTCTGTATGTGAACTTTATGGCTTGGCCCCTCTCTTACACTCAGCCTACCTCATGAGTCACAGATGCAAGAAAGTGCAGGAGAATTATTACATGCCGTATGATAACTTAAACGAAAATAAATGAATCAGTTAAACCAAAAAGAAAAACAAGTGTGACAGGCTTATTCTCTTCTGGGTTTCCTGTGTGTCAAATCCTGCTTTGAAATACAGGGCCTGAGAATAAGTTCAGTTTGTCAGAGCAAGAAGAACCTTGTTTTTATTCTCAAAAAGGACAAAGATGAAAACAAATAACATTGGCTTTTAAAATATATACCAGACATTGGTGGGGGCGGGCAGGGGAGAGAGGAGGGTGTAATGAGAAGCAAGAACAGAGAAAGCAAAGTAGAGATTGATAGTTTCTTTTCTTTAACCTGCATAATGATTTCAACGTCCTTATTTTCCTAATTCAGCAGTTCTAGTGCCTGTAATTCATAACATTAAATTGCAAACTGAGAGCGGGTTTGTTTGAGACAAAGTAATTTGAGGAATGTAACTCGTAATTATGAGTATTTGTGAGGTACCTTAATGTATAGGAAGGATTTTGTTCTTTCTGCCTCTAAGTATTCCTCTAATGTCAAATGGCCCAAGCCTGGAGCCTTTGCCCACACTGTACCCTGCCCTTATTCATGACAGGCATGCTGGAGCTTAGCATTCCCCTAGAGTAGCACTGAGTTTCTTGTCAGTGTGAGCATTTTGAGTGGGACGCACTGAAGGACCATTGCGATGGAGTCTGCTGTAAACATGCAGCTTATTGCTGGTGAAGATGGTCAGAAATGTTCCAGGAAAAGATGATACCCACCCTAAATGCTGATTAATCAAAATAAGAACATTCTGTGGGGATCTGTCTGTTTTAACAAATCTCCTGACAAAACACAGGCACATTTCCAAGCTCTCCTGCCAGGCAGGTTTCAGTGAGAAGCCTGCCTGGTTTCATGCCAGTTTGCCAGCCCAGCTCCTTAGCAGTCTGCCCAGCAGCCTGCTGGGGAGACAAAATGCCAGGCCTTCAGGCTTCTCAGTGCTTCGGCAGCCTGTTGAACAAAGTGCCGCAGCGCTGGGGGACCTCAGGCTTGCACACTGTCCTCTAGGCTCATTTTAACTTTTTTCTGTGTTGAGGTGGAACAGAGCACAGAGCCTCTTTTTTTGTCATTTCATCATATCAGCTAACTGACATGCACTGCAGTGGCTGCCTTGTGTGTGGATAGTAGACCAAGGTCTTTGAAACAGCAGAAGACTCACTGTGCCCTGGCTACACTGCAAGAGTTCTGCAATTACCCCAAGAAACATCCCAAGTCTTAGTAGTAATTCAACTAACGTGTCCCTGATAGACATTTTCTTTTTTTAACTCAAGAATGAATCAGGAACATAAAATGGAATAAGACATATATCAAATGAGGCATTCTGGAAGTAACAGTCTAAATTTATTTCTAACTTTGGATCCTCTTACTGCCTCCTTCATGCTTTAAAGGATGTCGTCTTGTCATGTAATGGAAGAGAACATGAAGTATCTCCACAAAAGCTGATAGGTAGTAGTGAGCTTCCATCAGCTCTCAAACTACTCAGCTCCATGTCATCTGCTGCCTGCTTGACCCCAGGTTTTCACTGGGAAGCCAGTTCACAAATTGTGCGAGCAGGTCATCTGTGGCCTGAGGTAGGAATGAGAACTGAGAACCCATGGGTGATAAAATGGTCTTGCTAACCATGTTTTTAACTTTTTTTTTTAGTACACTTTATTGTTTTGTTTCTATTCTGTGAGGGCATGGATTTTATTCTAAGAATAATACCTAAAAAACCATAAATAAAAAGGGCAAATTGGGGATATGGGTGAAAAGTGTTCTTAGCCATCTTACTGTATTCCCATTACTGACCACTGGAACTAACATTAGTTCATGTCCATATGAATTGCTGACAGAAATCAAAATCAGCTTCTTTTTTTTTTTTATTAGAGAATAATATGTCGGTCTGGAAGGAATTGTCCATGCTTATTCTTGTGAGACTTGGTGACATTTTTTAGGCCTAATTCACCCAAGCAGAGTTTAGCTGAGGTACACTAGGCAGGACTACAGCTGCATCAATTTACCACTTAGCTGACTTCTCTATCTAAACTGTTATATAAACTATATAAGTTATATAGCTCAAGATGGCATATGTTGTACCTTCTAGACATATGCTTAGTTTTAAATGGAAAGGTTTCATGTTTCAGAAGACTATTTGTACCAAGGAAATAATAGTTTTCTGCTCATACCTGTTTTGAGTCAAATAAACTCAAACACAAATAAAAAAGTAAACATGGACTTATAGAGACTATGTAAAAAAAATTCTAGGCTTATTTTCACCAATTGCTTGGAGAGCATATGAGATTTGGCCTAGAAAAAGGAACAACATCTTACTGTTTCTGTGTTTGCTCAGTGTTAAATATCCTCAGGAAGTCTTGGTTCATTGATACCTTATATTCTTAACTTTTTTTCCTGGATCTCTTTGTACTCCTCATCACCAGCAGTGGCAGATTGGCCTCTTTGATCTAATTCTGGGCCAAGGCTCTCTTCATTGCTTGATAATAAGTTCACAGCCAGTGTTTCACACCTCAAAGACAAACCCATGCAGCTACATCAGGTTTTGCCACCACACAAACACCAGCTCTCCTCAGTTCTGTCCTCCCTGTCTGGTGTCTCCTTCTCTGCTTGAAAGTGATGAAGGCACCTCAGAAGTTAACTTAGAGAACCTTAGATAAAAATTTTTATAGGATGTGTCAGCCAATACAAAGGGCAGATTTCACTGTGTTCTGAAGGGAGACTGGGTGGCTTGAAAGGGTGTCATGTGCAACCAATAATCATGGGATGGTAGGAATCCATCCCTCTAGTTTGCTGCCCCATTCCTTCTTGTCCTGCCACAGCTCAGCTTTTAGAGTTAATTCAAATAATTTCTTTAGTTGGTCTAACAATAAAAAAATTCACTGGACTACTGGATGGCTAGCAATACTATGTAAAGCTAGCTTGCCACTAAAACTGCAGGCTTTTAAAGCCATTATATTATTTACTGTGTTATTTCAAACCTTTGCCCTGTGTTTCAGACAGCTCAATGTAAAAGTAGCATTACAGTCAAGCTTAAAGTTTTCCTGTGGTTTTATGACTTGTGTTAGCAGCAGCTCTGACATCATAATGAATTAATTTTTCTAGAGAAAAGATCCTTGTAACTCTAAGTGTTGCAGCCACATAGGTAGATGAAACACTAAGTCAGGATTTCCTTTTCTCTAGTTCCAGTTTAATTTTGTAACAGATTTCATCCATGTGCACCTGTTCTAACATAAGGGATTTGTACTGAATATTGTTGAGGGACGGGTGTTTATGAATGAAGAACACAGAAGCTGAAAAAGGTTAACACATTAGAATTCCATCTCCTGTCTAAAGGAAAGGCACAGGCATTAAAAGATAAGATACTTCTGAAATTGCTTTGTTTACAGACTGCTGAGTCTTACTGGCTTCGTTGGACTATATATTCTCCAGCTGAACTCTCTCACTACATTCAGATTTTTTTTGCATTTGCCATCTGTTTCTTGCATGAAACACAACGAAGAAAACTATGTATACATTATTGTGTAAGTCTGCATCATACTTATTTTTAGGGAACTATTTTTGAGCTAGCTTATTAGTAGTTTTTGTGGTGCTCTATGAGGGAATCAGCATGGTTCAGGAGAGAATGAACAGAACATGTTTGCACAAATCCATGATGACTATTTATCCCTGGTAACACAGGGTGTTCTTCAGGGTTGGGTCCAGCCCGCTCAAAGCATAAAGTGTCTTTGAAGTAAGTACTGAGACACAGATACCCTTCTCCCATGGTGAATGTCCTGGTAGCATGCAAGGTCACCTTTGCCCTTTTGCATCTGCTCTGGTGAGTTTTCAGCTCTTTTTTTCTGCATATTAGGCCACTTTCAACCTACTCTCCTGGATGCCGGCTTGAGAACTCCAAAAGTTAGGAAGCCAGCAGTATATCAGGGGTTTACACCAGCAGTGGTTGGTAGAGATTTTTCCAGAAGTCTGTCAGATGAAGCCCTGTTCTGGAATGAAGTAGAAGAGGTCCCCATTTCTCACAGCTGTAGGTTCCTGTTGGACTCACCTACAAGAAGGTCACATCCCTGCTGCATACATAGAAGGAAAATCCTCAGTAATCTGAGCATGTTACGGGTGAAAAGGAATGAATGATGGCAATGTTATTCCTAGTCCTCCAAGGTTACCGAGTAGCTGAGCACAGAATTTCAGGAGCAAAATTCGAAGTTAGCCGTCTACCTGACTTTAAATGATGAAGCCCCTGCAACAACAGCTGTTGAACCACCAGGAGCCTGCTTTTCAGTGATCCCTGCTAAAGGTGTTTTCCAGACTCTCTACAGCCCTTGAGAGCGAGGGTCTAAGACTCCATTCTCCATTCTCTCGCCAGGCTATAATTAGCCTGCCCAATGCTTGCACAGCTCTAAGGTACAATAACCATAAACCAGTAGCACAGACATCCCCTGCACAGAACAAAGGCTTCTTCTTGTCTTTCTGCTAATCATTACTGTGTGACAAACTTTTTATAGCTCTTGATGTCTTTAGTTTACTACTCAATTTCCACTTCAATAGAACACATTTCCAACTATTTTGCAAAGCATAGTGGCTTCAACAAGTGACTCACTGATAATTACTGTCATAGGAGAGCCAAGTGCTCAGTGTTTTAATAAACATTTTACCATTGTTAGTTGTTATGATGGCTGTAAAAATCTATCATGTGGTGTTTGCTCTCAGCATCACACCTCAAAACACAATGTCATAGAAAAATACGTGTCCTCGGTGTCTCTCTGCTTTCAGTGGTCAGTGTACTAAACCTCAGAATACTTTGGTGAAAATCAAATGAGGTACATTTCTTACAGATTTAGTGCTGTCACTTAAGTAAGGATTACTCACAAATGTAAATCATCGAAGTCAGTGGGATGACTCATGTGATCAAAGATTAAATGGCAAGACCAAGTCTCAAATGTATATAAGAAATGACTGCAAAAAAAAAAAATCCCACTAGTTCTTCGTGCATCTCTCATCTTTAAGTATGACAAATGAAGCAGAAATATAGATGATGGGAAAAGCAGCAGTGAATAGTGTTAGGTCACACCTAAAAAACTCTGCCCAAGAGTTTCTACTTTCCCTGGTCTTGGCTCTGCTGAAGACCAGGCAGTGAAGTTTTTGACTAGTATCATCATTTTGAGTAATCTCATTTAGATGACTAACTGAATCAGGCTTGTGTTAACTCTCTCATTAGGGTAACTTTTATGTAAGACAATTTTATTTTGTTTTGGAGATGATACTGCTCATATCCATGTGGACGGTCAACTGTCTTAAAGGAAATATGTGAAACAGGCAGTTTTTTCTTCTTGTTTACCTCTGTGGGTTTGGTTGCTTTATTTCTGTGACAGAGAGCTTCATTCATTGGGACTGTAGACAAGAACCTGTCAGCCATTCCTTCAGTTGCTGTAGACCAGGAAAACCTTTGGACACGAGGGGCTTTTAGGCCCTCTCTAGCACGAATGGTCTTACTCTTCTCAAGAAATTGTCACTTCACATCAAAAATCCGGCAAATTATTGGCCTGTCTCATCTAATTGGAATGATTCAAATGTCAGCAGTGAGGCAGCTCTGAGTTAAATGCACATCACAAACCTCCCTGTTCCTTGACAACCTCTGAGCAAAGAGCCTTGAAACTGGAAACTTAGCACGCTGCCTGGTGAGCTCATTTTGCCACAGGCTGGAAACAGCTGTTCCCAGTGGCATTGCAACGTTTCTTGTCTCCCTCCTGTACTGTTGGCTGTGAGAAATTGCTGATCTCCATACCCATGTGTCATCTCCCCCTTCCATTCAAATGAGTGTGGGTGTAAGGTGTGCCTTGCCTCCTCAGTCACTGCAGGGGACCTGCTACTTTCCTTCTCCAGTACTTTGATGTGTTGAGCTCCAGATTTCCTACTCATCATGTCTGCTGCTCAGTTGTATATAGACGGAAGCTAGGACTTTTTTTTTTTTTTTTCAGGGATATTCATAGCATTTCCCAATTTCTATATACATACTGTGCACTTCACAAAATCCAATATTTTCACCTTCTTGAGGGCTTTCCAGTGATTTTTTTTTTCAGTCCAGTTTTGAAAATGAATGGTGATACATGTTTCTACTTTCCACAGTATTGGCAGCACTGCCTCGGTGTTTTAGTAGTGACATTGTTATATGCATTAGCACCATATGTGTTCATTAATTAAAAAGAACCTTTTTGAAAATACTGCTCTTCTTTGTGTTTAAAATATTCAAGTGAAATCGGGTACACTTCCTTTAGTCCTAAAGATATTGCTGTTCTCTAGATTGTTTCTGAACCTCAGCAGGGTAACTTGCTAGTGGCACTATGGGCAGAATTGCTATCTGTGTCTTAAGAAACAGGATATTTTTGTTTGCTTTTAGATTAATCTAAAATATCTGAACAACATAACCTTTTTTCGTGTTTTACATTGCACCTCTGCTTGAGAATATGAAAGCCATTCATAGTCATCAAGCTTGCTTCTGCACTTTCATGTGATGTGAAGGTTAAGAATGACCCATCAATCTTAAATTCGCTGCCAGAGCACAAAAGTATCATGTAAATTCTCTTTATTTAGCTCATGCACTTATTGTGTAATTTTTGGTGTTTCTTCACATTTAGCATCTCTAGTAAACATTGCTTCACTCATGTCTATCTAAGTTACAACGTGAACATCTATTTCTCTTGGGTTTGCTTTTAGCAAGAGTACATTACAGCACAAACATTTTCTAGTACAGTTTCCACAAATGTTCCCAGATGCATGGAAATATTTTGATTAATACTTTGAACTGTAGTCAAATTACCTGCCTCTTTCTTTAATGTATTTTATTTCTGGCTTGGATGTTTATAAAATCACAATATTTTATGGAACTTAAACTACTACTCTTCTTGAGGAGGAAGCCCTGGAGAATTTGGTTAGTATTAAACATTTCTAGGCACTAATCACATTAAATGTATAAAGAGCTTGGCGAACATAGTTTTCTGTGATTGCATTGTTATGTAGTAAACCTCCTACAGGTACAAAGAATGTAATGCAAGGAAAACAAAGACCATAGCAGAAGTCACTGTATCTTCAGTTAATTCCAGTGTGTGTATATACAAGTGCACACACATATAAGTCACTAGAATATGTTTAAGTGATCATAACCTTAAAAACTATTTTATTCTCATTTTTCTCCAAACTACATACATGTTATTTCAATGATTATGTTGCACTGTGTGTACCTGTATAACAAAGGTGAGGAATTAAAGCCTTTCCTTTCTGGAGGTACTGGGACTTTCACTGCCAACATCAAATAATTCTGAATTTCAGGCTGGGTCACACTCAGACCTCGTATTACAGAAATCCCAAGAGGTGTGGACACAATCGCAAAGGAATCAATCAATGTTAGAGATTACAGACATTATTTTCTGTTATATTTTTTGTTAGCTACTACTCAGATGCCCCTTTTCTGCACCCTCCATGTAGTACTATGACTCAGTATAGGCTCAGAATACTCATTAAGCCAACATGAGATGTAACATTAAGAGGGTTTAAGTCCTGCAATAAATACCAGTGAATCTGAAGGAGTTGAAGTTAATATTGTGCCAACCAAATGCATGCATAAATCCTATCATGCTAAACTCAACTAGAGAATTACGTTAAAGATCCTCATGACCTACTTCATCCCTCCCGTAGGAAAATCAGCAGAGGAGGATAATCATAGAAAGATTCTCTTTTTAGAGTTTTCCTGAAAGCCTTGGATTCCCTTTGTGCAGAATGAAAGCTATGGCTTTCATCCCAGCTATTTTTTCCTGTACCTCAGGACAGGAAGAAAAATGATGAGTATGTTCTTTCAGCTACATCAGCATTCAGCTTTCTGTCTCACCTTATTGTTGGATTTACCAAGCATCCACCATGAGGTCTGAAGAGTAAGAACAGATTTTACCGTAAAAGGTCTTGACTCTCCGCAGAACAGAAGTAACGCAAAATATAGAACTACCTTTGTAATGAATCTGGGAGAAAGATCAGGTTTGTTTTTATGGCTAATTATAATTAGTAACTAACATATAAGTAAATAGGCAACTGAACTCCATCTGGAATATTATTTCTAGGACTGTCCACCCACATAAGAAGAATATTATTGTCTTGGAGACTTCTTTCTGTATTTCGGGAACCTAAGTTATGAAGGCAGACTTGAGCTACTGCATTTATTTTTTCTAGATATGGGATTTAAGGTTGTTAAAACTGTATGTCCAAGACTCATTAGGAATATTTTCCATAGTGAAAAAGTCATGCATCTTTCCATTCAAAAAACTGCCTGAAGTTTGGGGATCTGCTTTATTTTTTTACAGTCCTGGGGACTCTCAGTGCATTGTAGTAACACAACATGCATAGTATGGGACAAAACACATGCTGCACAAGTTTGCTTGCATAGGCTCTCTGATGCGTCTGAGACTTTTAGTAGGCCCCAATCATTTATGCACAAGTACGTCTTCAAACTCGACGCCAGAGCTCACGCCTGACGTTTCCAGTAGTGAGCTAACTGTGTTTGTACGTAAGTGCACACGCTGGCAAGCAGAAGCATGGCAAAAACATCGACCGTTCACCCTTCAGATGGAGGCAGTGGCCGGTGCCTTGGGCTTGAGCCCCCTCTCTAGTCATGGTGGACTGTTAGTCTGTTATCATTAAAAAAGGCTCCATATCCTAGATATTAGAAACAGGGAAGGGAGAGGGGAAAAATTACGTAAAGGTTAGACTTGCATACTAAATGATCTGGGGAGATATGTATAAATGAATTCAAGGCATTTAGATTTACTGTGGAGGGATGGTATGGGCAATTGTGATAAAAGACTGAGGGTTGGGACAAACTAGAAAGTATTCAAGTGAATTCATCCGGTGTCTGAATTTGCTTTCTATTAGGTTTGCTTTGCTCTCGAGAGCTATCTCTGTTGACATATAAATATGGGATGACAGAGTAATGTAACGGGGTTGTTAGCGAGGACTGTGCTATTTTGGTGAGAGTGCTTAACAGAATGAAATCAGGCATCATTTATGTTCTGGAACTAGGATTTAATAAAGACAGTTTTTGGTTGTCTCCATATGTTTTACTTGCGTAGGAAAAAGAGAGGGAGTGGCCAACCTGTGAGGGAAAAAAAAAAAAAAGAGTAAGATAGTTACCACTCACTTAATAAAATCGGTGCGCATTCAAACACACCCTGGGAGAAGAACTGAATTTCTTGCCGGCCATGTGTCATTTTCTAGAACTGAGGTTAATCAGGGGTCAAACCCGCACCAGCGCCCGCCCGCACCCCCGCTCCTCGCAGCGCCCCGCGGGGAGCAGGGAAGGTGCCTCGGGGGTGCGGGCGGTCCCGGCGGGTCCTGCCCCTCCGACTGCCCCCCCGCCCCTCCCCCCCGCGAACCCCGGGGGTTCAAGGGAATCGCCCCCCGGCGCGCCGCACGCCGCAGCGCCTGGATCTTCGCTCGCGGGGAGAGCGCGGGGTCCGCCCCCCGCAAGGCACATTTCGGCCAGCCCGTACAGCGATTTTATCCAGCGCCCCGTGCGTCCTGCGGTTAGTCCCGATAAGCAAACAGCTGGGTTACGTGGCTTCGGTTCCCCATTGTGTCCATTATAGCCCGTCCTACGGTTTCCTAGATAGCCACGCGTACGTGCCCAAAGCGACTCCGCGCCGCCCCCCGCAGAGGGGCTGTTCCTCAAGCTGCTGACTGGTGTTCCGAGGCAAAAACCCACAGTATTTGCTAACTGCGATTACAAAGCGAAAGCCCGCACTGACGCCGAGAGCGGCCTAGCGCTGTCAAACAGGGTTTACTCCATTCCCGACTCCTCTCCCCAATCCAGCCCCTCCCCCCCGTTTTCTCTGAGCTATTGCGAATTCCTTCGCAAAGTCCCTTTTGCGGTGCGCGACGCGCGCACTTGTTGAGCAGCAGCCCGCGTTTGCCTACGCATCCCGAGGCCCGACCCCATTCCCTAATTCCGGGACGCGCCTCTGGAGCGCGGGGGGCCCGCGGGATCGCTGTTCCCGCACGCCGGCAACGCCGCCGGGGCTCCTCGGCGGGGCCCGCGCGGGGCGAGCGCCCCCCTGCGAGCGGCCGCGGCGGCGGTTACGTAAGCGCCGGCGCCCCCCGCCCCGCACCGCCCCCCGCCCCGGCGGCGGTTATGCAATCGCCGGTACACAGACCTACTGTACCGCGCGCCGCCCCGCGCCCCGCCCCGCGCGCTCCCATTCGCCGCCCCGCGGCGGCCGCCGGCGCGGATTGGAGCGGCGCGGCCGCCAGTCACGTCGCGGCGCGGCTGGCATGCGGGCTATGAGCCCCGCGCCGCGCAGCGCTGACCTACTAACACACATCCCTCCGCTCGGCCGCCGCGCGCTGCCGCCCGCCCGCTCTGCCGCCGCTGCCCGCCCGCCGCAGCGCAGCGCATCGCGGGCCGGGGAGGGGGGGGATCGGCGCCGCGCCGCGCGCTGCAGGTGAGGAGGCGCGCGGAGCGGGGCGCGGCCGCCGGGCCGGGGCGCTTCTTGCATAACGCGAGCGGCTCCGGCCCGTCCCCGGGCATCTCTCGCACGGCGGCGGCGGCTGCTCTCGTTCGCGGGGGTGGGGGGGGGTGGGGGCCGGGTCCCGATGTCCCGCGGGCGGCGCAGCGGGCGGGGTAGGACCGGGTGCCGCCGTCCGCCGGGGCCTCGCGGCGTGCCGGGGGGCCGGGTGTCCCCCTCCTCCGGGTCCCGATGCAGCCCCGGGTGGGGGCTGGGTCCCGCCGTTCCCCGGGGCGGGTGCGGGGGGACCGGGCTGTGTCCCGGGCGGCGACCGCGCCCCGGCCCTGCGGGGCGATGAGGGGCCGGTGGCTTTCGCCACCCTCTCTGTCGCTCTGTTCCAGGCGCTGCGGGACCGATCGCGTGATAGTTCCTGGAAATGTTGCTTTATGTAACCGCAGGATTTGCCAGCAGCCGGGCCGGGGAGAGGGAGCCGGTTCTGCCGTTCTATAATCTCGCTACAAAGAAACCCGGGACGGTCTCGCCCGGGGAAAAAAGCAAAAAAACCCCAAGCACCTCGCGGCCGTGGCCGTCACCGGTCTCGCCGCGTTTAACGGGGGATGCGGGGAGGCTCCCTCGCGTTTCGGCGGCCGCGGGCTGTTTCTGGTGTTTTCTCCGTAGCTGCACGCGTCCGAGGCCGCTTGGCCGGGATCTCGAGCCCGGCGCCCGCAGGGACGCTGCGATGAGGCTGTATTTTTAGGAAGCCGTGTCGCCTGGGCGCTGAGCCGCCTCTCCGCGCAGGGGCTTTCGTGACAAACAGAAAACCGACAGGAGAAAAAAAAAAAAAAAAAAAGGGAGGGTGGCGGTTGGTCGGCAGCGCCCCGCAAGCGGGTCGGTGCGGCGGGGGCGCTGGCGCCTCCCCGCAGCCCCTTTGTTCTGGGCTGGGGCGGCGGCGGGCGGGCCGGGCGCCATGCGGAGCCGCGCGGACAAAGGGCCCCGCGCAGCGCGCAGGTGGGCGCGGGGCGGCCCGGGGGCTCGGCGCTCACGCAGCGAGCGGCGGCGGCGCCATCGCCCCGCGCGGGGGTTCGCCGGGATGGCGACTCGGGCGCTGGTGTGCGGTTACAACGGGCCGCGGAGAGACTGAGCCGGCGGCGCTGTGCTAGCGAGCAGAGAAAACCTCCAGAACCCGCGTTGCGTTCCACTGTACCTGCCGTAGGTCGCCTCTTAAATGCGATATTTTTGATAACGTGCGTAAACTCGGCTCTGCTGCGCTGCTGGGGTCAAGCGCAGCTCTGCTCGTGAAGCTGTCTCGGAGTTACTGTTGTGTCAAAAGACAACCCGATTTCTTTTTTCCTTTTCTTTTCTTGTCCTTCTCTCTTGAGTGGTTGCACTCGGTTTCATTGTGTTTGCTCCGCTGTGTGTAACCCACTTGGAGTCGTCTATGCCCTCCTCTGTCCAGAGCCTCGGTTAAAATATTGCTATGCGTATCACTTCTATGGTCCTTATTCAATCAAAACGTTGACTTTGATGGGAAACTTGAATGAATAAGGATTCTAGTTTTGGCCTTAAGACCTGATTTTAAACTAACAAGTTCAAAGACTGGTGAGTAAAGATCCTTAATAGCATTGGCACTAACAGTTGTTGTTATAGAAATTCTCACGTCACAGATGTCTCTGACTGTTGGAAGTGCTAACGCTCGTTTGAATAGATCTGCCTCTACTTTCCATTTTTATTTACTTCATGTTTTTAACGCATCTTGTCCTCCAAAGGGCTCTTAACTAGCTTTTAAAACATGCAGCTTCTTCGGTTGACTTAAAAGCCTCAAGTTTCTACTGTGTGGGTTTTTTTGTTTGTTTGTTTTCTTAAAGGAACCGATCTGAAAGGTGTCAAAAGGCTTAAGAGTCTTCCCATGAGCAGTATGAACTTATGTGACCTCCTCACAGCTTATCTCATCCTAAGAAGGAACGGTATTTGCCATGCTTTGGCCAAAATTTGTAGAACATACATTTTTTTCTATTGCAATAAAGTCTAAATAGAATCTGTGATGGATCTCAGTACCACACTGCCTTTTTCAATCCTTTTATCTTGACATAAAAGTCATGAATAGAGTAAACCTTTAGCTCATTTTAAATTGACTTATTTTAACAAATAGTTATGCAAACTATCCTTATGCAATAGTTTTTTCCAGACAGCGATCTTGCTGCTGTTATAACATCACTATGATGCAATAATATGAACAATAAAATCCTCTGTTTGAGTCTTATTACACACTGTTAAGCAATGTATCTGACTCATCAGCTTAATTGACTCTTCTAGGTGACCTTGCCATGATCATTACAGCCAGTTATGAGATATAAATGTGCTTAGGATATGTAATAGAAATAAAATGTGAATAGATGGCCAACTCCTGCAGTCCTTTCTAAAAGAAAATGACAGTTGATTTCCATGTTACAGTATTTTACACTGTTTGAAAATAATTCAACCCCCCCCCCAGTGATTTTAAAAAAGGTATATCTGTCTACTACTGATGCTAAGCACGACTTTCAAAAACAAGATGGTGTAAGACAGGGTATACTTGGACTTGACTCAAAATGTGGTAGAAGCAATGCTCTGAAAACCTTGTTGTATTAAAAGGTAGATCTGAAATGAATTATTATTAGGACCTCCTTGGATAGCCTAGTCGTGTTTTGAATTGATCCATGTCCAAATTAGCATGCTATGAGGCTGAATCTGGTGCCCCATATTATACAAATGTATCTTATATCAGAAAGAATTCCTTATTTAAGATACGTTGGTTTTTTTTTTTTTGCTTTTTTTGACTTGCTCGTGGTATAATTTTCAGTCTGTCCTAAAGTATTTGAATAATTAACCAGTCTTTGATACAGAGGTGGCTGCACAGCAGTTAGCCGTATAGGTGCCAGTGCTTCAAGTACTCCTTTTGGAGTGGAATGCAACCTAATAAAGAAAATTGTGTGCTTGGCATGGGCAGTGGTCTTCCTACTTTCAAGTCGCAGAGTGAGAGCTCTGACGATTGCTGTTTCTCTGCTGTGTTCACAGTGAGTGGTAGATATCAACATTTTACCCGCAGTGTTTGTTTTACGTATGTGTACTCCAGTTGTTATATAACAAGATGCATGTTTAAAGCATCAGCTGGGATTAATTGACATAATTCTGCTGCCTTTAAATAGCGCTATATAAATTTAGGGTAGCTGAAGGTCTATTCCATGATTGGCATTTAAGAACACAGCTCAATAATAGAAAGCCATTTGTTGTCAGAATAATTAACATTTGCTTTTGTTTGTTTGAGGTTTTTTTTTTTAATGGTTCTTAACTAGGTGAAAGCTGAGATTGTTTTCCTAGAACACTATCAACCCGTTTTTCCTGCTGTCAAGTGGCTGTTGAAAGGCAGAGAGGTATACTGACCTAGCACTGTAACTTCAATAACCTTTGTTTCCTTTGGGGTTTTATAATAATACTGGAAAGGGATGCGATATTTAAAATTGCTTGGATTTATATACACATACACATATGGTTATATATTGCATATATATAATTACATTTTTACACAAGTTATATTTATATTTCCTTAGTTTCTTGGCTTTAAATTTTTTCATGGTGCTTTGCGTAACATTTTTAGATTTTGTGTCATTCCTCCTCGCCATAATCAGAGTAGTTAACAGCTTGTTTTGGAAGACTTGAACAGATCTGATAGAATCATCCTGTCTTCCAAAGGCTGTGGAGCAAGATATAGGTCAAATTTGCACCCATTAACTGTGACTGACTTTTTTGAGCAACAGCTACATTTAATATATGTTTCATGCTCTCCAAATAATAGTTTTATTTGCATAATTTGTGTAATTTACCTTTGGGAAGCAGGCTGTACTTTAATGAGTTAATTTGTAGTTATTAAGATAAACAGTAACTTAAATAATTTTCATAACAATTAATGCCTTTTGTAAAAATTACATATGACATCAGCTTTCTGGGTACAGCTTGGAGGTGGGTAACATGAAGGTGCAATGGTGTTAAAAGTTTCATGATCATCTTACTATTTTTTTAAATATTTGATTGAAAAGCGTTGTAATAAGTGGGTTTTGATGTCCCCAGTGGACTGTATTGTGTAGACATCTCCCTTTCTTTTCTTTCAAGATGATCAACATTATAGCAAAAATAGGTCATCTTGTACAAAGCTATCATCATCAGCGTTCCACTGACCTAATTACATGTTGATCCTGAAACTGTAAGCACTTAAGATGCCTATGAAGTTGTAGGAAAAGGGAACTGTGTACAGGATCAATAGTTCTGCATTGCTCCATGCTGTCGTAATGGATTCATGGTCTCTATGAGTGCAACTATATTATGGCAGTAATTTATGGTAACATTTATATTGTAAATGCTTTTCTTTTTTGTGACTGCGGATAACATGTCCATCACAGCATAAAATGCAGTCACCTAGGGTTTGTTTTTTTTTTCCCAGAAAGTTTTAACTTCATTTGCTCTATATTGTCTAGAACCTCTTAGCTGCCAATCTATCCTAAGGATGGTATCGCTTTTCCAGTGGAGCCAGCAATTAAAGCTTTTCTTCAACATGAACGTAATTTTACCAACAGTGCTAGATAACAAGGCAGAAAAAGTATGTTGAAGGATTTCAGTGGAGATTGGAATGGGGCCACATCCTCTGTTTGAGAGGATTCCTGAATTAAGTTAGACCTAGAAGAGGTACAGAAATTCATGGCAAGATTTTTGTCTGTGAAAAGTGGTAGAGCGGCTCCAAAGTATTTCAGTAGTGGTCAGACAGGCTGTGTATTCACCACCTAAGCTTAAACTCAGCCTTTTGTCCTGAGTGTGCAATGAGAATGGTATTTTTTTCTGTACCTCTTAAAAGTCTTGAGACAGATAGTAACTGTTCTTAAAACGCTTTGAAGATGAAGTGCAAACTATATTCTTCAGTTTTTCATGGTTTGGAATGCAAATGGGCCATTTTGGTATCTATGAGCAGGTTTTACACCAGCTCTTCTGGTATGTAGATAGATATTCAAAATAGATACATTTTGACAGAATCGCAGTGGTAATATAATTAATGAGACCTACTTGGACAAGAACAACTAAAAATGTACACAGACCCAAATCTGTACAAGCTTTTATTGCTTGTCTGCAGTTTGCCGTATAGTGGTGATAGAGGTAAAGGCATGGTTCTTCTTTAAATAAAAGGTTGTACCTGGCTATTTTCTTCCATTTTTGAAGGACCAAGAGAGAAATATTTTGGACACATGGCGATACAAAAATTGTGTTGGACCATCCAACTGTTAGAAGTGGGATTTCATTTAGTTTCATAGAATCGCTGTCAAAATGTTAGAGCAATATAATTAAGCAATTATTTATTTCATTCTAGGATATCTTTGAGAAATTATGTTTGGAGATAGCATGAATTATTTTGCTAAATACAAATAATATGCAGTTACTTTGTGGGGAAACACATATGTATACGAGGAGGCCTACAAGCATTCTCTAAAGCAGAAATTACTTCTGTAATTAAATTGCACAGAAGAGAGAAAGGAAAGATCGTGGCTTTGTCCTTACACCTTCTGAAACATTTCAGTTATTACAGTGTGAATACACAAATCCCCAGGTTCAGATCCTTAATGTACTATTTTGATGCAATTGGATCACTTAAGTATTTTTTTGAAGTCCACGGATAAATTAACTTTTCATGATTTGTGCATATGTATTTTCTTGCTTCAATAGCATGAGTTCTATACAACAGTGTCATTAATACTTGGATCTAGGATTGTATCCTGCTTCTGTTGAAGCCAATGGCAAAATTGCTGTGGGAGCAAGACTGGGTCTGTAATTAAGTTAATAGGGTCGAGTGTTATTACATTGTTGAATTGGCACTCAATGACATTAACATCAACCAACCAAAAAAAAAAATCTTTAACGGTGACTAATGTAAGGCAGTATTAAATGTTGGTTTTATAACACTTTATGAGGGAGTGATAAAGCAATTGAAAAATTAATCATAAGGGAAAATATTAGAATTTGAAATATAGTCAGAGGAATCATTACAGTTCATTAATTTATGTGTAAATACTGATGTTTTCCAGTGGTACTCTAAAATGCAAGTGAAGTAAAATGGCTGGTTTCATTGAAGGCATTTTGCCATTATCATCAGATGGAATTTAATTTGTTTACAGACTTAGCATTGAGCTGATCCACATGAAGAGTATTAATAAAAAAGAGCTTTGACTCCTGTTATTTAAGCACCAATTCTAGCTACCAAGATAAACGTGCTCAAGGAAGATATGGAAAGAGCTGAAGATTTATTGTTGTTTTTTTAGTCCACTGAAGTAATGCCATTAGAACTAACTCTATAAATAGAAAACCAGTAAGACTATGTCAGTGGGTTACACGTCTGTCTTGATGTCTTTACTGATGGACTCTGGCAGAGAGCAAAGTTGAATGAGAGCAAAAACACGGTCGTTTTGATAAACAATATTTGCAGTAGACTTGCATGCTACCTACGTTCTGTCTGTTTGTGCCAAGAACAATGTGTACAGGAGGGAGACTGGGCAAAACAGTAATCAGTTCTACAGTGAGCAGACTGTATACTGGAATGGCCTAAACTGTAGAAGTCCAGTGGAACAAGGCACGTGAACTCTGCAGGTTGTTAGGTTAAGTGTAGCTCAGTGCCAGCACTAGGCTGCAGGAGATGCACATTCAGTTGACTTTTTACTGATACATAGGTGGTCATACTAAAGTATGCCTTTGTGGTGTAAATTCATTTAATAAAAAAACCCCAAACCAACAGCTTTTTGCTAATTATTCTAATTGTTAGTATTTTTCTAGATCACAGTATTGGACAAACACCAAAGTGGAATCACTTTGAATTGGAGACCATACAGATAGACACAAAGCCATAGTTCTTAGTCCTGAAACAGTCTTGTTCAAGACTGAACATGTTGCTTCTAAATCATGTGGAAATGGGAGATTGGAATATAAGAAGGAAAAAAAAAGTTACGTAAAATCTGTGTAGGCGTAGTTTAATTTTTCTAAATTACACACAAGTCCTGTGTTTATAAGTACTTCCATGCTCTTGCAACTGTTTCAAGTAAGTGTAGATGTTCCAGGCTATATGGCAGATAAATACATAGCAAATAATGTCATATATCTATATTACTTTCATTTTTCTAAGAGAATAAATGCTTTTATTTGGATTTGAGTGTAGTTCTTTAGTACTGTAAATTCAGTAAGACCTCTGCATTGACAGTGGCCTGAAATGTCACAAAAGTTTGTTTGAACCCTTTTGACTTAAATGAGAGTTGGCTGAGATGCATACTAGGAAACAAGCAGTGATTTTGTAGGTATTCAGCACATGTTATACTGTTCCCTGCTGCGTGCTCTTGGTTATGCATTTCCTGAGAAATGCATAAGTTGTTAATAATACAAGTGAATATTGTTATATGTCAAGATAATTACAAATCAATAGCCATGCTTTCCCAGTGCTACCCAATAAGGAAATAAAAATGACAGTGTTTTTCTTCTTTTAATATAAAGTCATGTTACAGAGACTGAATATTCTACAAATGCCACAGACATTCAGGTGGCCTTATCTTTTTTTGGTTTTAAATTCTGTGGTTCAGCAGTGACTATTGTTTTCTTTTTAATACTGTGTTGCACTAGGTTTCAACCAACAAGTTCAAAGATTCACCTAGCAGTGAAATGGACAGAATGTCTATACATGCAGCTTCTTCAGCAAACCAGTTTTTACTGAATGTTTGGACAAAGTGATGTTGCTTTGTTGTGGAGCTCATTTTTGTTTTAAAAAAACGGATGCAGCTCCTATTTAACTTGACAGAAATATTCCTTTGACCCCAGTTTGAGTTTTGGATTAGGATCTAACTATATAATTGTTTGTATATTAGAGATATGCTTTTCCTTTACAAACATGGAAATCCGTGGTGCTTCTTTTGCACTAAAATCTGAAATGATGTCTTTGGTGTGGCTGGCTTCTAACTATTTGCCATTAAGGCTCTATTATCGAAGACAAATAATTACATGTCAGTAATTAACCATGGTTTTTAGGAAATTCTACTTGGCTGTTCTATTAAATGTGTTAATTTTTCATGACAGAAGAGTTGGCATGGTTTGATGGAACAGAACTCAGCTTGAAACCTGGGTCTTTATGACCCTGCTTAATTGTTATTACATCACTTGCTTCTCTTTGCCTTCTGGAAAAGAAAAGCAGGCAGAATACAATTAATTAAATCTTTTATAACTTTCCTAACTGATAATGTTAAAATTAGTTTAATTAGTCATTGCAAAAACATTCCCGATAAATAGTGACATTCATCTGAAGAGGTTGATTTTTATTTTTTTGTTATACAGGCAAGAATCATTGCTGATTCAATAGCCAGTTCTAAAAGAATCAGTTGGCATACGACATCTGTTTCACCAGGAACATGACTGACTGTGGAAAATGAGATATTGAGAAAGTGTATCTCAGATCAAGATCAAATGATCTTACGAAAATGAAGTATTTTTTGCATTAAGAGGGATCAAATAAAATAAAGGCCAATTTAAATCTTAAGTTCAATTTTAATGATTAAAATATCTAAATCTAAAGGTTAAGCTAGTATTCCTTTGTTAAAAGTTTGACTTTTAGATCTAGTCTAGTATGACTTTTTAGATCTACACTTCCACTTTAATGCAAAAACTTTTCTAAAGGTGCACCTGCTTCAGTGGTATTAAACTTTACTTTGATGTAGTAAGACTATTTTTCAAATGCAGATTATTAAGTAAATATTATTTCTGTAATGCAGTTTTCAATACTGATCTTAAAATTTTCTTTGTTAGAAACCAGGAAAATTATGTAATGCATTTTTTCTTGTCAATATTTTTTAATTAGTTAGGTATCTGTCCAAATTAAATGCATGCATTTACTAGTTTGAATTAATAGGATTGATCAAAAAGGCATTTTAAAATTATGTGTATGTATAAACGTTTGTATTTAGATATATGTGTAGGATACATAGTAACAATTAAATCTTTAAGCATTTTAACAGATAGTGGTGTTATTTTAAGACAATAGAAAGCACTCCAGCTTGTCTAAATCAGCTTATGTTACTTTTAATCCATGAAGGACCCAAATATACAGCATTTCAGAATGTTTTCAGAAGAGGTGCTTTAATGTGGGAGAACCAGATATTTTCCAGTGTTGCTCATCAATGTAGCTGGTGTCTTGTCATGTTAAGTGTTAGAGGTTTAGGCTGGTCAGTGATACCATGGAAAGTTCCGTGACAAAATTACTGGAGGATCAAAACTCAAATATTTTTTTTATTGATTTTGTTTTTCCTTTGGTTCATATTATACTTGTTTTAGAAGCAAATCTGCTACCTAGGTGTCATACATTTAAAATATCAGTTGTTTCAGTGTTGAGCTATCTTCATATTACAGCAGGTTTAATGAACCAAATGCTAGTCTAGGCTTTTTATCAAAAGCTACTTTTGCATGTTCTGAACCAGCAATTCCTAAACAGTAATCAAATTCTCTATTTATTCTAGGGTTTTAAGAAGATTCCTATTGCCTCTGCCAAGAAAATTGGTTCTAGACTCTTCTCTCTGAGAATATGAAAGAAAAAGAAGAATGTGCATCGAGTTAAAATTACTCTCTTTTTCAAGTTGTGGAGCAAGAAGTACTGGGGAAATAGCTTACTCTGTTGCTCATTGTAGTTCTACTACAAATTGTTTCTGATGCAGCTGAGAAAAATGCAGACCCTTAAAAAGGAACACGGACCTGTTGACACAAGTAGCAATGTGGACAAAATCATGGTACTTAAGTCTACTTTAGCAGAAGTGTCTGAAGAATTACCTACAAATGAAGATATGCAACTCACTGAAGCAAGTAGTGGAAAAAGCAAATCTTCAGCTTGCCGGAGAAAGCGAGAATTCATTCCAGATGAAAAGAAAGATGCTATGTATTGGGAGAAAAGGCGGAAAAATAATGAAGCTGCCAAAAGATCTCGTGAAAAACGACGACTGAATGACCTTGTCTTAGAGAACAAACTAATTGCACTGGGAGAGGAGAATGCCACTTTGAAGGCGGAGCTGCTTTCACTGAAGCTGAAGTTTGGTTTAATTAGTTCTGCAGCCTATGCCCAAGAGATACAGAAACTCAGTAGCTCAACAACTGTGTATTTCCAAGACTATCAGAGTTCTAAATCAAATATTAACTCGTTTGTAGATGAACATGAACCATCTATAGTTGGTAGCAGTTGTATTTCTGTCATTAAACATTCTCCTCAAAGCTCAATGTCTGATGTGTCTGAAATATCATCCATGGAGCATACTCAACCAAGTCGAATACAAAACAACTGCAGAAGTCCTGAAAATAAGTTCCAGATTATAAAACAGGAGCCCATGGAATTGGAGAGAGAGCCAAGAGATGACAGAGGTTCATATAAAGCATCCATATATCCGAACTACATGGGAGCTACCTTTAATGTGTACTCACATTCTCCTCCTCTCTTGCAAGTTAATAGATCCTCCAGTAATTCCCCCAGAACATCAGAAACTGATGAAGGTGTAGTTGGAAAGTCATCTGATGGAGAAGATGAACAACAGGTTCCTAAGGGTCCAATCCATTCCCCCGTTGAACATAAAAATGTTCATGCAACAGTTAAAGTTCCAGAAGTGAATTCTTCAGCTTTGCCTCACAAGCTTCGAATTAAAGCCAAAGCCATGCAAGTTAAAGTGGAAGCAGTCGATAGTGACTATGATGCAACACAGAAATTGTCATCACCCATTGACATGTCCTCAAAAAGACATTTTGAGCTGGAAAAACATGGTGCACAAAACTTGGTGCATTCTTCCCACACTCCTTTCTCAGTTCAAGTGACTAACATTCAAGACTGGTCACTTAAACCAGAACTCTGGCATCAGAAGGAACTCAATGTAAAAATTCAGAGTGGTTGCAAAACTGGAGTTGTTGACATGAAAGACAGTCTTTACAATGTCTCTGAGTCAGAGAACCTGTATTTGAAGCAGGGCATAGCAAACTTATCTGCGGAGGTTGCTTCACTTAAAAGACTTATAACTACACAACAAATCTCTGCATCAGACTCTGGTTAAGTTACTACTGAATAAAGGCTTATTGTTTTAAAGGATGTAATTTGCAGTAGATCAATATGTTTTGTATTATGCTGAATTTTCACTGGACTTGTGATGTCATTTCACTGTAATGTTCACATTATGTCTGATTGGTGTCTTTTTGTGCACAAATTACTATGAAGACTAGGTTGTGTTATGATCACTATGCCTTGTGTATAGTCAAGTAGCCTGTACAAAGGCTGTATATAGTGAACTTTATTTTCTTTTTGTTCTTCTACTATAAAGCGTGCAAGTTACCAGTTACAATAAAATATTGGTGACAAACACAGAAAATTTACTCCAGTTCAGTTGATTTTATGAACTTGTAAATAAGTTGTTAATTAAAACCTGACTTTTTCTTAACACTGTGCTCAACTTCACTTACATGTTCGATTTTTACAGCCTAACAACCAAATTACAATTTACAACCTGTAATCCTTCTGCCACCTTTTTCCTTAACACTTTTTTTAGAAGAGAATAGAAATAAAGTGACTATTTATAAATGAAACAGTACCAATTTATAGCCTTAGCCATCTTTAACTTATTTATTAGTAGAAGTTAACCAAAACCCACACAAATTCTAACTCAGTAACTCGTATATCAGCAACATTTTTTTTCTCCTTCTATTTCAGATAAGACAGTAATGAGTTTCCTGAATGGTTTATTGTGATGAACTATTTTTTTCAATGTTGTTAATCGGTGTTTTAGATTAAATTAATTAAGTTGGATTTGTGCATCTGCAAATTATTCAGAGCCTTGCTGCAGACAGAATTGGACACCACCATCCTTGCCAAGGGGTGTCTTGTGCATGCAAGGGGTGCAAACATGGAAATAAGTATACACAAAGGCTGCATAAAAGAATCTGCCCCTCTTGCATACCATGGTTCTTTCTACAGCAGACTGTGGGCCACCTGTAGATGAAGGATAAGTTTACTGGATCTGTAAACTCTCAGCTCAACTAGGCAAATATCTATGTAAGGGGTAGGCAATAGCAGTAGCAGTTAGAGGCGTTAGCTATTTTAGTTCCCAGTGTGGGGCATGCACATGATTGCATTATTAAGTCTTGCCACCAGTTTGGCCTTGGTTTCAATGGCTTAGTAAACTTAACTGGAATACCTTGACTCACTAAAGGGCATTGTGCTAGAACTTCTTCAATGTAAGAGGCTAGTGAAGAACTGCACAATCCAGATGCTACTAGCCCCTTACAATTTATGCAGAGAGTAAGTTGTTCACTTGATGATAGGACAGGACTGCAGTGCTCTTTGTGTTTGAGAAGAGCCATTAAACCATGTAGACCAGAATTACATCACATATCCTTGGTTTGGCTTACCAAAGTCTTTCATTTAAAAATTAAAAATAATTTATAAGTAGAGCATAGAGTTGGCAGAGGTTCTTTTCATGACACTTCCCCCTTCTTTTAATGTACTAACAAGTCAGACTAACAAATAAGCTTTTCCTAAAAAGGCTTTTTATTAATTGCCATACTGTATAATGGATGGAAACTTTCCATAGACTTAGGATACTAATTAAGAAAACAATATGTAGGTATTGTTTTTTAAATTCATACTTGACTTGAGTGAAAGGAACTTTGTCAATTTTTTGGGGATATGAAAAGGAGTCTTGAGTCACTCCTGACAGCTCTGAAGCTTGGTCCAGCAGTCAAGGCAATGGCAAAACTCCCTGATGTCAGCAAGGCCAGGATTTGATTGTGTACCTTTTTGGGAGCTGATGATTCACAGTCATGTTCTGGGAAGACCTTGGCACAGAAATCACTGGTACTTCCTGAGCTTTTTTGAGCCTTCTAACTGCTGTGCTGTATTTGTGGCATTCAGAGTTATTAAACTGTTATTCTTTTTTCATGCCTTAATAATACAATAGACCCCCTAGTTGGGCTCTGTATGTATTTGGTAATTAATATAGATGACATTTCAATGTTACTGAAAATAAGCTCAGGATTATTGCATGAAATGTAAAAAAATTGCATTGAATGATGGGGATATGAGACATGAGGCAGTGATTGCTACTGTCTCCTTGCTTGCTAAGTATCTTCTGTAAGCAACAATAAAATTCTTTAAATATTTTGCATATTATTTATCACATGTAATGTGTTCAAGGGGAGGACTTAAAACTCTCAGTGTTGCCATCTGTGTAAGCCTAGATCTATTGGGGTTTTTTTCCATTTCTTGTTACAGTTGTTTGTCATAATGGAAGAATGTTGTCCTCTTTCTAGCTCATTATATATTTTGTGTATCTGTTTTGTGCAATTAATACTTAACAGTAATGATGTAGTTAATTTGTTGAAGGATGTCATTGCAAGAAAGTTATAGCATGGAGCTTAGGAGCACAATCAGATGTTATTTATACTCCCTTTATACCTTAGTGTTATGCTTCATTTGAAGAAAGAAATAAATAATTTGTCTTTTGTTCAAAACTGGATCTAATTACAATATGATTTTCTATTATGTTTATCGTCCTCATTCAACACAGGGGTGTTAGCTGCAATTGATGACAAATCTTCCTGTGCTGGAGTTTTCTGCAGCTAACACTTGGACTCTCTCACAGAGGTTGTAAAGTCATAAAATGCACAAGCTTGCATGGTAGATATGAAGCCCCATTCTTGGCTCACCCTCTTCAGCCTTTAGCCTGCTTTCCTTCAGGACACAGTACCAGAAAGGATGGAGAGTCACACTGACTGGGGGAGGGAGAGAACACAGTGGGACTGTGCTCCCGTTCCAATTATATGACCAGAGGAACTGGGGACTTCGATAGCTGTGCCCTTCCAGCCTGCCTTCTGTGTACCATAGAAAACAAATTGGTCTCCATGTTTTCATCCTTGGCTGCTTTGCTAGTCCTTCCATTGGAGATTGTAAGGTTGGTTTGAGCACGAAATGGGCTTTACCTAAGTGGATTTAAACTAGCATCACATCCTCTGTGTTAGAAAAAGCCTTTTAAGCTCAGTGATTAACCGACAAAATAAAACATACTGAAAGTAGAATCTTTCTCATATGAAGGAACATGGATTACAGGAAATTAACTGAAAAATGACTGTGGAGTGTGCCTTCAAATGAGAATGTTAAGGAAGACTACATACAGAAACTGGGAACTACAGAGAACTATCAATGTAAATTGTCATTTTTTTCTTGAGAACTTACTAATTACCAAGCTGGGTTAGTTTGGCTAGTCCCAAATCTTGTCTGTGATAATCATTAGTATGAAGGGCTTCATGGAAAGTAGTCCATGGCAACTGTTTATGAGCAAGGAAAGTTTTTTCTTAGTAACATCAACTGGTGCTTAATCAACATTGAACTGTGTGTATCAGGTTGTCTGTTAAATCTGCCTAACTTAATTATATATAAACACAGTAACATATCTTCATGTTCTACCAATACCTATATTTTGGTAGGTACAAAGACTGGATAGGTTCATACATATACCGAGCCCATGTATTATGATTTTCTGAATCGCCTCAACTTCTTGCTTCCAGTAAAACTTAAATATTGGCATGGGATATATTTTATTAATATTTTGTACAGCCAAATAGGCCCTTCTTCTTGAATAGGAGATGGGTAACTGTTAATTCCTGGTTAATCTTTATTATTTTGGATGTTTTTATTAGGGCCCTTATATCCGTATGAACACGTAAACATGAGACCAAAACTATTTTCTGTAGAACTTAACAGAAATGTAAAAATGCACCATAAACACATTTCTGAAGTTTTATTAAAATACCAGCTCCTAAAAATCTTTTCCACTTGCTAGTACATAAATGTGCTGTTGAAAAGAGGCACCATACAATGAATATGGCATAAAACTCACAAAGAATCCAATTAATATGGCCTTTATTAACACCATATTGTTTTAAAAATATTTTTACAGTTTATTACACAATACAAGCTTGGTAACAGCAAGAATAAAACAAAACAATTTTCGGTATTTATTGCATAAGAACAAGTAGCACATATTGTTCCATTACAATGCCAATTTAAAAGTTAAAAATACTAGGCCATATCCTAAGGCTTTTAACTCAGTGTTAAGATTTTACCTTCATTAATGATGCAGACTTTTTATCTGGACAATTAGGGACTTGCTCAAGATAAGTAACATTGCCAAGGCATAATCTTCACAGTTCATTCATGGAATGGACTCCTACTGATTTTCCTGTCTCTAAGGCTAACCCCCTTGCAACACAACAGCAATATAAGAGTCTTTTATTCATGTCGCTGCAGTTACAACTTGCTCATGTGCAAAAGAGATGGCAGCCAGGTATTTAAATATTATTTATTCAATGACAGCTCTAAAAGGACTTCGTGAATTACAAGCAAAAGCTCAGAACAGAGATGTAGTGTTTATTGGCTTGAAAGAGAAAGCACCAGAAAAACATTTGGGTTTAGGACTCTAGAAAATAGCATGAATGCATCTATGCTTTTTATGATATGATGACCAGCTATTTCCTGTGTGCCACTCCCTGTGTTCATGACAAGAATAATGGTAATTCCACCTCCTTAAACACTATGGAGCACCACAGGATTATAAACAGAAAAGCTCAGGAGGACCAAATGTAGGGCCTGCAACTCTGCTGTGATTTTATGTGGATTTTAATCCCCTGCCCTCCTGCTTGTACTGCATCTGAGAGATCTGATATGAGAAAGCCCAACTCAGTCCAAAGGCTACAGAGAAGCTAAATGGCCATATAATGCTACCAACATTCAGACAACACAGTTAATTCTTCCTCCGCCATCCCTTGTTTCCCCTACAAATGGCTGCACAACTTAAAAATGTCAGGCAGTTGTTACACTTTCCCATGCTATTCCAATTCTTGGATGTGCAAACGCCTGAATGGGCATCTAAGCTATTAACTTCCATATGTTAACTCTGCTATCTGTTACGTGTCAGAGTCAGCATCCATTATGTCTACATTTCTGAAGCACAACACTAACCATGTTTCTTTCTAACAATTCGGAGCTCTAAAAATTCTCTTAAGTTTTGCATTATAAATATACCGAGGACATATTGCATTAATTTCCATGGGGTTTGTGTTATGCAGACCTGCAGAAAGCCAGGATATTAATGGTCTGTATAGCAATCAGAAAATACCAAAGCATAATATTGTATCACATAAAATAGCTGAAAAGACACAGAATGCAATGATGACCATTGTAGCAGAACAGTGTGTTCCTTTCTCTGGGCCTCGTTCCCATTAAGGATTTAGAAATACTAGAGGGAGTTTAGAGGAGAACAGAAGTAAAATAATAAACTGGACAAGGGCAGCTGATCTAAAGATACCCCTTAATTCCTTGTAGAATAATTAATAGGTGTTTTCCTGGCTTGGTGGTCGATAGCAGATTCACAGAGGCTCTCAACCATGTTGTCAACAACCGCAAGTGCCACACAATCCAGCCACTGTGTTAAGACACAGCACCAACAGAACTAGCTCATCTGCCCTGCCTATGCCTCCTGAAAAGCCTATAACCATCTATCACGTCACACCAGTCACAGGACTCATGCCACCAGGTTTCACTTATGCCAGTAATGTCGTAGCTCTGGGCTGGGGCCAAAGCAGCTCTGGGATAGCACTCTGTGCTGTGCATCTGCACACACTATGCATCTGCAGTGTGTCCTGGTAGCCAAGAGGGCAACCACATCCTGGGGTGCATTATGCACAGTTTAACCAGCTGGTCAAAAGAGGTGATTACCCCACTGTATTTAGTGAGTGCAGCCTCAGCTTGAGTTCCATGTGCAGTTCTGGGTACCACAATTTAAGAAGGTCATCAGGGTACTTGAATACATCCAGAGGAGGGCAACAAAGCTGGTGAATGGGCTGGAAGGCATGTCCTGTGAGGAGCAGCTAAGGTTTTTGGGCATTGATTTCGCTAAGTTCCCAAGAAGTGTGTTCCCATGACACCAAGACCGAGATGTCTCCAAGCACTGGGCTGTGATAGCATATAGTGATGGAATTTGACATCATGGAACAATGAGATGCATCTCTCACTGCTGGTACCTGGGTGGAGTCTTGTGCAGGGGGTTCATGCTTGCACTCCAGCTGAGCAATTTGTGTGGCTGGAGTGCAGAACAAGTCCTGCTGTTCTTGGCCATTGGAGGACTTTACTTGGCCCTGCTTCAGGCAGCTAGGACACCCATGAGGTGCACTCACAGCAGCAGCGGTGAGCTGGGAGGGGCAACCTCACGCCTGGGAGCTGGGAGGGTTTTCTTCTTGTGGGACCTGGATGTTTCTTCGACTTGTCCCCACAGCAGTCAACAACTGTGGCCTCTCTTCCTTTTCTAGCATAACACCCCCTGCTGCAGCAACAGCAAGAGGGAACAACATGAGCGCCACAACTCCCCCCAGCCCACGGCAGGAAGGGAAGAGCATGGCCACAGAGCTGGAGGACCGCTGTCCCATCTGCCTGGACAGCTGGGAGGAGCCCAGCTTTGCTATGCCATGCCTCCACCTCTTCTGCTACACCTGCATCCTGCGGTGGGCTGATGATAAGCCAGAGTGCCCCCTCTGCAAGAGAAGGATCACATCTCTAGTGCACTCGGTGCGAGCGGACGATGACTACGTGGAGCATGTCATCGCTCCACCCGTAATACCAGAAGTCATCGTCCGCCAGGGGGAAGGAGCTCAGGAAGACTCCGCTGTCTAGGACCTCCACCACCCTGGAGCGCCCCAACCACGGCCTGAGGAAGGGATGCCCAGAGCTCCTGTGGGTGGCCTCCAGCTGGAGGAATGGGCGAGCCTTTTCCAGGCCCTGCTGCTCTGGCTCCATACAGCACTGCGGCACATCTTCAACGGCAGCCAGGCGGAGGCAGCCTTGGTGAAGGACACTGTTATCGACATCCTGATCAGCCATGGGGTGGATGAACAACTTCTTCTTCTGATGCCGCAGGACTCCCTCCTAGACTACACAGGGACATTTGTGGAAGAATTTATAGTGTCACTGTGCAACGATGCTGCAGGGAAGCCTTTTGTCTGCTGGGCCTGCAGGAGGGTCTCCCGTCTCCGTTCCAGCTCCCTGCCGCAGCCCTGCAATATCCATCACAGACAAGCTACCTGGCACCTCATCCATTGCCATCGGTGGGGGTGCCAGCAGCCAATCCTCTGCCCCCACTGCCCTCACTACTGGAGGAAGAGCCACTTGAGGAGCCAGGGTTCAGACCTGACATTTGGAAACCCTTCTTTAACAAGAGGGTGGTCAGATCCTGGAACAGGCTCTCTAGAGAGGTAGTCAATGCCCCAAACCTGTCAGTGCCAGGCACCTGGCCAATGTCCTTTGTAACAGGCTTTACGTTTTGTTCAGCCAAGGAGTAGTGAGGCAGTTGGCCTAGATGATCCTTGTAGGTCCCTTCCAACCATCCCATCCCATCCCATCCCATCCCATCCCATCCCATCCCATCCCATCCCATCCCATCCCATCCCATCCCATCCCATCCCATCCCATCCCATCCCATCCCATCCCGCTCTTCTTGTAAAATGGAATGTTGGCCAGCTTCCCATCAATGGGGACTCCCAAGACCTCTGGTAAATGCTTGAAAGGGGTCCTGCCATCACATCCACTAGCTCATTCATTACTCTGGAACAAATCTCACCAGGCCCCATGGACTTATGAACATACAACTGATGTATCTAGCCCCTTAGAATCTCTTTGCCCACAAACAGACAGTCACTGCTCCTGCAGCTGTGGTCCTCCAACTCCGAGGACTGGGCAGCCTAAGGTTACTTTCAGTATTAAAGACTAACGCAAAAAAATGCATTGAATGCCTCCACTTTTTCTGCATCCCTGTTTGCGAGGGGACCATCTTCAATGTGTACGGACATGTATGGGTCCTATATTTTCCTTGGATGTCCTCTTGCTAGTAACAGTTCAAAAAATCCTTTCTCGTTGTCTGGTACAACAACAGTCAGTTGCAACTCTAGTTGAGCTTTGGCCTTTTGTGTCACCTGCCTACATTTGCAAACCACTCCTCTGTAATCTTCTTGCAAAGCCTGACCTTGCTTCTAGAGATTATCCAATCTCTTTTTCCTTCTTGCTCCCAAGAAGAGTTCCTTGTTCAGCCAGGCTGGTCTTCTACCCTGCTTACTTGACTTGTGACGCAATGGGGCTACCTGCTTCTCTGCTTTTAAATGGTGGTTCTTCAAAACTGAGCAACACTCGTGGACCCCTAAGCCCTGAAAAACAGATTCCCAGGGGACTGTCAAGCGGCTCCCTGCGTAGCTTTAAGTTTACTCTCTTGAAATAGCAGGTAGGAACTCTGGTGAACTTTTTGCTCTTTACATTGAAAATTTTAAACTCAACCACTCCATGAATCTGTGGCCAAGACAGTCATCAACCATAACATCTCCTGTGAATCCTTCTCTATTCACAAACAACAAGTCCAGGAGTGCACTTTTCCTAGTTGGCTCACTGCCTACTTGTGACAAGAAATCACCTTCAATCAACTGCAGGAATTTCCCAGACCTGCCTGAAACAGCAGTATGGCATTCCCAGCTGATGTTTGGGAAGCTGAAATCTCCCATAAGGACAAGGGCTACCAATATAGAGACTTCAGATTTTTTATAATTGCCTATAGAATGACTCATCAGTGCTAGTGTTAAGAGGCATGAAAGGAAGGCACAGCTTTTAGATTTATGTATTATTCTACATCTATTTCTAGATCAACAACACATTTCACTGTAAATCCTAGCAGGACAGTGAGAGATGTATGGAAATTAAAAACAATGCCTTGTATCTGAGTGTCCACTATGGAACTTTTTATGTGTGTACTAGGTTCTTGGTATATGGTTTATGTAATATCTATGCACTGGTCCCTTCACGCATGGAAAAAATGCAAGTGTGGCTTGAGGATGACATGCAGAAGTAACAATAACTCATTTGCAGTCTGAATTCTTTATAAACCACTCTGTTATGTTAGAAGTCTCAAATCCTCCTATTAAGCAGGACAATGACTGAGGGGGAAACTAACTTCTGTACCTCAAAAAAAATTCTATAAACTCCTCGCTTTTATGTATTACGATCATGCTTGATGTGATAAACAGTGAAGTAGCATGTCACATTTTACAAAAAGTCAACTAGCTCTCAGAATATTACTTTTTCAGTAGGATGTGATATAATCAATTTGAGTAACAAGAAAAGTCTAAGAGTCTTCTGAAGCCATTTTATCACTATCTGTTACAATCTGTGCATGTGATGCTTGCTAATCTGATGCTTTCACTCACTAGTCTGCTTTCATGGAAGTCTGCAGTATTTGTTAATGTTTACTTTTCTTCTGATAATCCTGCTCACATAAAACTCATGTAATAATGCTCCTTGAGGAAGACACTCCTGTTCACACACTCCTTCTGGCCTCAAGAGATTACAGGAAGACCCCAGAGACTCCATGCCAGAGTTTCGTCTCTCTAAACCAAGCCTTTATAATGTAGCTGGAAGCAGACTTCTTTCCTAAAAGACTATTGGAGTGTTACCCACCATGGTAACAATGGCCTAGAATACACTGCTGCTGCTCAAGAGTCATTATTGTCTACCTCCCAATCATTGATTAGGATGTTTTTTTTCCCCTTCTGTCGATTCTCATGGGTAGATCTCAGAAAGCTGATACAGTTGAAGCTGTTTCATTTTCTCACCCATTGCAGTTAGTTCAGATTCCAGATGCTCAAATTTTCCATAAGCTGCCAAAGCCATCTCATAAAATAAGGAAATCACAGGGTCACTAGTTCAGTCCCATAAGCAAACCTTGTCTAAAATCTCAAATTAGCCAAGATCAGTTCTCTTGACTTCAGTGTTCTTGCTTAGTTAGAAATGTCTTTTTCTCCAATTACCTGCATCTTTACTGTGTTTATCTGTATATCCTCAAAAAGCACTTATGGGTATCTAAGCATAAATGAGTAATCCTAATTAGATTTAAAACCCCAAAATATTTAGAGCTAACCCTAGAGAAACTTGCCCTCCCTTTTCATTCCTGTCTTCCAGACTATATCAATATCAATTTGAATATTTTGGTGTGTTCTTGTATTCACAGAATGCTTTTCATCTGAATTTTTTTCCTGAGTCCTGTGTAGTGAGATAATCTCAATTCTACTACCTTACTGTGGCATTAATTTCCTGGCAACATTATATTACTTGAAAATTACCCGAGATGAATGAAAAGGGATCCAGCCTTCTACAACGATCTCATTTTTTTAAGGTAGACTCTTCTTATGCAATGGGGAAATGTAAAAAGGTAAAGAAAAAAGAGTGTATTCTTCATCATGCAGCTGCAGTTTGATAACTTGGGCCACATATATTATTTATTACAAAAGCATTTCTTTGCAAAACTAGTGTAATCACTTGCCTTCAGTTCTTATTTCTTGGATTGTCTGCCTCAGCTTTGCCAGATATTTTTTACACCATCTCTGAAAATTTTTGGCTCCAAAAACTGTACTTAAATATGTTATTGTTACTCCATAGGGGAAAAAAAATCGTTTGCCACTTAAATCCTATAAAACAGAAAGCAAAATGTGCTCTTTAAAGAGGTACTATTTAGCAAGGTACTCAAGAGCTGGGACACAAGACAATTAAGGTTTTTTTTTCCCCTGAAGAGTGCATATACACACTTTTTTCACTCACTCTTTTTCCAAGTATCCCCGATTCAGCTGAAGCTACGGCCCGAAAAAATCCACAAGGCAGTTGCCTGCATATGCTAAATGGTGGTTTTCCCAAACTATAGCAGATTGTCTCATTGGAATTTCAACCAGGACCATTTATAGTTATTAAAACACTTAGGTAAAGGGAAAAAAGAAATAAAACTACAGATGCCAAGAATTTCTATTTAATTTCAAGGATTACTCCAAAGTCCAAGAGCAGTCTGCAACTCGATAAAAAGATTACTAAAGCTAAGATATGAAAAAAGGGACATGTTACTGGAATATGAAGCGTTTTTCTTGGAAATGACACAGTGTGTATGTTTGCCTATCTGTCTATTTATAACACGAAACATGACCCAAGCACTTTTTTCCTGTGCAACATGTTAAGCGTTGCATCGCTTTTGAATACATATGTAATAGTAAAATACGCTCAAAAGCTGCTATTATGAACTGACCAAATTTTCTCTCAAAATTTGTCAAAAACCCTCAGGAAAGAATAATGATAATTAATAAACAGGTTTGTAAAACAGGTTTTGAACCTGAGTTGAAATTAAAATGTTTTCCATATGGTGCTGAGTAATCTTTGTAACACCAAAACTGCATTTCTGTAACACTTCAAGCTATTTTTCACAGTTTGATGCAGAAGGCAGTGTCTGTTCAAACCTCCTGCTAAATTTATGCCTTAGCGCATTTCTGAAGCATTCACTAGAGAAATGGGAGCTCTTCTGTTCTTGTCTATGTCCATTCTACCACTCAAAGGTTATGGGAAAGAACATTAAAACAGAGTAAACAGCAATAGAATATGCAATGAAATCAAAAGAATGTCTCTCAGTGTAGCTGATTAAGTACAGCAACAGGCAGGAAGTTAAGTAAACATACAGTCACAGAAAAAAAATCCAACACTGGGGGAAAGACTCCTTTGGTTCTTTTTCATAAGAAGAATTGCTAGATGGCAAGCCTAATTCTCACAAGAACTTTGTTGCAAACTTTGTACTCAGCATTTGGAGCTTATCCTGTCAAGCAGGAAGTATAACCACATGCAGCATGAGAGAAAACATTTCAGTTTGTATGACAAATGTCACTTGAAAATGGGCTTTGCTTTTAATTTAGAGCACTGTAAACACATCAGGAGAAGCTAGTTTTGATCATTTGCCAAATATTGCACAAGTATTTACACTAATAAGTAGCCTTCTATAACAGGAAGTGTACTGTGTATTTTATGTGTTCCCACAAATTCTAAGAGAAAGTCTCATCCCTTCTGTTTCACAGATGTTTCTAGAGAAGAAGTTCAATCATCAACTAAAGATTTAGGTAACATTACGAGTACACTATAAATAAGAGTACATTTTAATTAGAGAGGTTTTCTCACTGACCAGTCTTTCCGGCCCCAGGTTAATGCCATGCCTTACTGAGTAAAATACGATATACAGTTAAGAAAATAATCATAGGGTCTATCACCACATTGTTTTCATTGTGTAAATTACAAAGTAAGGCATATTCCAGCTGTTAGGAAAACTAACTGGTCTATTCTCCTATGTCACTACTACGGATCATAACTACAAATGTACAGTGTACCAAGTATTCTGCCTCATGCTGCTGTTACAAAGGCTATGACATTGACTGACAGCTAAAGGTTTTGTTTGGTAAACTTTGTGCTGGACTCACCCTTTTATATCTAAAATGTCGCAGGAAGGAAGCAAGCCCACACAACTGCTATGCTTTTTAGGTGCAGCAAAAGCTCTCTTACATTGCCTTATCGTCTGGCTTGCAGTGCTGATAGTATGGAACAAGCAAAACCAGTTCCAAACATGGGAAGCGTTTTTCTACTCTAACCCTCCAAACAAGCTGGATGGGGGGTGGAGGGAGTGGGGGTGGCACATGATCAAGGAATGCATGATTATCTTTATTTGGGATTTCACAGGAGAAAGATGTTCTGTGGTTAACAGAGTTAACTTCAAGTAAATTATGCAGAAATTTGAAGCCACTTTTGGAAGGTACAGGATAGTTTGTAGACCGCTCAGTGAGTTCTTGGAATGAGTTGGTAATAATGTTTTGGTGCAGCTATGTATGCAAGCAGTGAAAGAGTGCTTAAAGTTGGACTCTAACCAATGAGTTTCAGAAAGTTGAGAATGTGAGGTTATGACCATGACATGAGAGCTGATCAGTTTTCAAAAGAGATGAAGTGATGAAAAAGGGAATCAGCAGACTGAAAAAAAAATGCAGAAATCAGGAAAACAAGTCAAAGAAGTAGGTGGTTCAGGAGAACTGGCAAAGAAATGATACTAAGGATACAAAGTAGGAGATGGGGAATGTAGGAAGGGAGCAATTTGCTTAATGATGGGTTTCACTGGCACCAGCCATAAGCATAACATACACAGGGTGAAAACCAAGTTCAGTTATGTAAGCACATATGAAGGTCTGAGGTAGAAAGTGAGCTAGATACACCAATAGGAACAAGATGCCTACAGGCACGTCAGCACTCGAAGACCAAGAAGGGAATTGACAGAAAGACGGAAATAATGATAGATAATCCAGACAAAAATTAAAGGTTTAATACTGTTGTATTACCAGTCTCTAACAAAGTTAATGCAAGCAAAGACAATACTTATACAGGACAGTATCAGACTAATTCAGTGAGCTGGATGCCTTCGAACTGGTAGACACCAAAAAATGTAAACTTTGGACTCCTACAAATCCAAAGTAAGGATCTGCGTGATTCTTGCTTAAACAAACACCCAAAGCAGTTTCAGATACTGCAGTAGCTGTTCTTGAGAAATGTGGTGATGCTCTGGGAAAAAAAAAGTAATACATATTTCTTCTTTAAAAATGGTAGGCAAACTCAAATATTATGGATCAATCTATTTGTAAACACTTAAAAGTTAGAGAGGAAATAGGGGAGAACAAACACACTCAGCTATTTTACTGTACCACACGGGAACAGTCTGTGGGGCAGTGAAGAATAAATAGATATATCTTGACTTGATCCTCTGTCTCATGTGACAGACACATGGAGGGCTCAGGGAGTGTGAGAAAGATGAAACTGCCAAAATGGAAATGTAAAAGCAATAATATGCTAATATCTCACAGTGAGTTAACAGTTGTTCATGGCTAAACAAAAGCTAGACTAAGTGGGATTTTGGAGTAGCCTATGCCTAATTTAATCTGTTAAATATTTCATTAGAAAGACAAAACCGTAATAATGTGTTTATTGAGTTTGTAGGTAATTTGGAGTGGAAAGCGACTGTTTCAAGTGCAAGACAGTTTTAAGAGTCAAAATCACCTTGGCAAAACTGGAGAAAGCATATGCAAGTGAATGGATGATATTCAAGAGTAAATGCAAGATACAATATTCAGACAAGAACGTTTAATCACACAATTGCAAGATGAGCAGCAGCTGGCTCACAACAGGTCTCCATGGTTAGTGACATAGGGGTGACATGTGACTTGTAATGGATTACCTGTTGATCACCGGTTAACAAGATACACTGTTGGGAAAAAAGTATATTGGGACATATAACCAGGAGAACAGCTTACAAGATGCAGGTATGCAGTATTAAGAGTTTGGGTGCTTTCAATTTTGGATGCTACTTTCAAAAAGAACATAAAGCAAAATCCAAGCAATGGCAGAGAGCCCGGAACAGGGCCATATGAAGGACTCATCAAACGCAGAGCCTACAAGAAAGACTGGATAAATTAAGATAAACTAACCTGAAAAAAACTAGAAAAGGCTAAGGAATAATACAGATAAGAATCTCCATGGACATAAAACATTCCTGCAAAGAATAAGTTAATTATTTATTGTCCATTCAAGAGGGATAAGATGAGAAGTCATAGACTTCAACAGCAGCAAGAAAAATTAGACGTGGACATTGAAGGAAAACTCAGAAAGGACTGAGAAACACTCGAACAGGTCACCTGTGAAGGCTGTGGTCTCCATTGCTAAAAAGTCTTAAGAGCACCTTAGATACGAATCTGTCAGGATGTTATTCTTTTGGAAATGGGTAAAATAGGTCTATTGCTTTAAGCTCCCTTAGCTCTACCTTTCTACAGTTCTGTAATCCATCTCAATCCTAGTTCCTTAACAAACCTTCTCTTCCTCAGAAATCACGACGTATAAAAATTAATCAATATTTGCAGTGCACATGGGAATAGTGCTTGAACTGTTGTCTTATAAGTACAATCAAAAGATCAATGTTTAGGTAATCATTAAGGAATTAATGCAATTATCTATGGCTACACAAACCCTATGTGTCCCTACTTAGGAACACAGGTTCAACTGTAACTGGATTTACTGTTGTCAGCAATATCATAGAATCACAGAATATCTCAAGTTAGAAGGGACCCATAAGGATCATTGAGTCCAACTCCCTCCTCCTCACAGCACTAATATAAAACTAAATTATATTACTAAAATGTATATACTAGTGGAAATGCTGCAGGAGTTACTAGTACGTAAAATAAGGAGTCATACTGCCAGTCCTTACTAAGAGGAGACAAGATGGTTGTATTATTTTTAGTCTGACTTTCGTTAGATGTTAGTGTTTTACTTTTTCCCTAATATCCACTTCATCAAATCTTTTATTCATTGCAGCTTATCACTATCATTACAAATAAAAGCTTATAGAGCGAAGACTAATATAATCGGACGACATCTTTTTTTTATAACACACAAAAATGCATATATAGACTTTATGAATTGCTCATCTGACTTCAGCCACTACTGAAAACTTACTGTTCCCTAATAATACATGAAAATGTCAGGTAATGGTTTAGCTATCTCTGGTCCCTGACTGCTTTTTTAATTATGGTTCTAGTTAAGAAATATGTGTCTATAAGAATCACACTTTTTGAAGGTATTATTTAGCTTATAAATTATTTTTATTATCTTCTAGAGTTTCTATCACACCTTGACCTGTATCCAATTCCTGCCTAATTAAACACTTTATCACCTTATCAATTCCTTTTTGAAATTTCAAGTTATTACTACTATTATTTTATTGCTTAGCAATAAGAATTATATTGGTAAGAAGACAACAGTTCTCCCTTGAAAAAGCTTTAGCTCATTGGATCAAAATTTGCATACAGATCTAACCAGGAACTTGGTTTATTCAAAAATGCAGATAAATAGAAAACTCTGCTATTTCATATTTATAATGTGAAAAAGCTGTATAATCCAACAAAGATGCTTTGAAACTTATTAGCTTGCCTGTAGTAGTAAAACATGTATTAATTACTTTCAGAAAATGTAATTCTTAAGAAAAGGCATTTGTCATTCCTTTGACTAGACACTAATTTTTTTCTGAATCTTGTCCTTACTTTTTTTCAGACAATAGATTACAGACACTACAGTTGGAAAAATTCAGTTGTCACACCTACCATCAACACAAAAGAACACTATTTTTCCAGGCTAACCTAACAATTGTCAAGTTATTGAATTTTCAGTTCATGCTGTACTAATTCACTTACTTGTTCTCACTGATATGAAACAATTTTTTTTCTTGATCCAGTTTAAATACAAGTTTACTATTTCTGACTGTACCAGGTACCACCATGAACACAGACCTCCCCAGATTCAGTATCTTTTCTTTCCTTGCCACTTTTACATGTCACACCTTTTCAGTTACCTTGCCTTTTAAGGAGCATGGCTTTCTCAGAGTGAGGAACTGAAATTTTCTAAAAATAAGGCCTTTTTGTGTACTCAGATTAAAGCAGCTAAAATCCACAGTCACTTTCAAAATGAAGGGGATTAAAATTACATTGCATCTTTCCATAACAGTAACATGCTTAATGAGAAAATACATGTAATTTAGCAGAAAGGCAGAAGAAGCAGAAGAAATATTCAGAACTGGGACTAGAATGATACACAATAAAATATGGAAACATTTTTTTCAGGATAAAATAAAGTGAAATCCTGGCCCTAATGGAGTTAAAAGGAATGTACCCACTGAGTTCTGTACACCAGGATTTTACTGTGCTTATCTGAAAACACATTCAATACTTTCACAGTTAATTCCATTTGAAGACACAGTGGAGCTCTACTACTTTGTCACAGAGCTGAATTCGCAAAATTAATATCTTGTATGAATTGTCCAACAACAATCCAATTTTAGTTATCTGCTTTAATTTAAAATCCAAAATGAATAAGTTTACAGTGTTCTGTAATAAAAATTTCCAGTGTATGTAAAAACTGAATATATGTTTTCTAGTTAGTCAGTTAGAAGACGGCTTTTTTGTCAAAAATTGTTTTGTTGTTCATCTGCCAAATCTTGCAAAAATAGTTACTTTCTTTGGAAATCTTTGGAAACTCAGAAGTGAATAAAATAAAATAATTCAGTAGCATTACAGCATAACAAAAAATATACCAGCAGTGTTAAGACATAACTGGGGAATTGAATCTGAGCATGCTAGAAAACCATTTAAGGGAAAAAAGCATTAGCAAATGCATGTCATTTTGCTTGTGTAATTTGTCATTAAGAAGAGAAAAATAAATATGTGGGTCAGAGGTGAAAGTTTAATTTTACAAAAAGTCCTTTCCTGTATTTTTAGCACTCATTACAAGGGAATATTTCAGGTCTTGCAATTTTCCTGGGAGAGCATGAAGAAGTATCCACTCCTTCGTAAAAAGAGGTTTGTAGGGGTAGTGGAATTGTTGAGGTTGGAGGGTATTTACTTCTTTCCATTTGACCTCATGGAAACTTTGCTACCTATGATTCCTGTACACAAGGTTTACTTAGGCAGACTAAAGGAGGCAACAAGGTCACCTACAAATTCCCTGAGAAATTTTACGAATATTTTATGACTGACAAGCCCAGCATTGTGAAGAATTTATTGACTGTGCACTTTATTGCTTGAAATATTTTACGAGGTAGGTTTGGACAACAACAAATTGAGATTCTGACTGAGTTTTGTAATTCTCTTCCCTCCATCTCTGCCGTCTGTCATACGGATACCTATGCCGCCTTGAAGCGAAAGACTATCTTTAAGCCCTTCCAATCTTTTCAAGTGATAACATGACCTGAACTGATACTAATAGGTTATCCACTGTTATTCATACTATTTCTGAGAATCTTGCACATCTATATGACTAACTTGTTAATTTAAAACAGCTCGTTGATCCACTGAGGGGAAAACAAGCAGCAACGTACAAAGACAGTACTTTGGTTTTGTTGCTATCGTCACTATGTACAAAATGTAGCTTTAAAAGTAGTTTCAAACAAAGGCATTTTCATGGATTTAACGTCTCCTATGACACTGATTCCATATTACTGTCTGGCACTACCTTTACCTAGAACACACCTGCTTATTTGTATGGCTCATTTCTGAACTGTAGGCCCTCCAAGACAGACATACTGCAACTTGTCCAGTTAGCATAACTTGACAGAAAGGAAAAAGTTAGCAAAAGGCATATCCTTGGCATTCCAGTGATGCCCCTGACAAAGTGTAGTTCTCTGGAACAAGACATGGACATGATACAAAAGGCTAGCTGGCATATCACAGAAGACAGGGATTGGAAGGGACTTCTGGAGATCAGCTAGTCCATCCCTCCTGCTAAAGCATGGCCACTTACAGATGGCTGCATGTGTCCAGGCAAGTTTTGAGTATCTCCACAGGAGACTCCACAACCTCCCTAGGCAGCCTTTTCCAGTGCTCTGTCTCCCTCACAGTAGGTTTCCCTCATGTTAAGGTGAACTACTTGTGTTTCAGATTGTACTCGTTGCCCCTTGTCCTTTCGCTGGGCATGACTGAGAAGGGTCTGGTGCCACAGTGTTCAAGACAATCATTTCCTCCAAGGCCAAACTTAGAAAAGACACGGCCATTCTAGTATAAATTTAGCCAAAGCCCGAGGCAGACATTCAGCATGGCAAATCTTACTCTGAATGGCTACATTTATTACAATTGTAAACTATTTTATGATGTGAGCAGGTGGACAAATGTAGGTGGCAACTGACTACAATCTGAAATAGTTTTCTGCTTTCACCATTCATGTATGAAAAAAACCTACTGGGTCTGGATGAATGGCTCTGTGGCAAAGCAAGCCTCCAAGCAGTTAAATGTCTCTAATCTGTTCTGCATCCTACACACAAGTGTGTGTGGGAATGCTTGTAAATGTAATGAAGTGCTGACTGAAAGAAGTTTATACTTTATACCTGGCTTCCAATTAGATACAGATAAGCCAACCTTAGGTAGCATAAACTCCTTCTCACTATGAAGATGGAATATGTCAACTATAAGCAACCTCAGAATGCCCAACTTTCTAACACTGCCAAGACTTTATTTTTACAGAACAATCTTTTCCTGTTAACATCTTGGCTCAATTAACTGCTTTTTTGAAGTCAGTGTGATCTCGTCACTGATTCCAGTGGGTTTTGGATTGAGGTCTTAGACGTGCAGCTGTTTTAAATACGGTGTAAGAATTCAAATACTGCACAAAATAAATACCAAAAAGTGGTTTATAAATTTATCTTGTACAATAACCTAACCCAGAAGATAGAACAGATGACAAGATGATATCTATTAATTTTTCTTACATCTCCCATGTCATATGTAAATCATGGTTCTCCATCACTGCAGGTCTAGTTTCTAGCACATTTCAAAAATCTCCTGGCTCCAAGTTTCGGCAAGATCTGAGCATGCGTGTCCTCTATTAGAAAGGGGACAGAATAGAAAGAGTCTACAGACCTTTTATGAGGTCTATCTGTAAGTTGCATCTTTAGTGTAAGCACTATGGCCTCTGTTACTCTGTACAAACAGTATATTTGTTTGTTTTCTCAGGCATGAAAAGTAAACTTTCCTGCTAAATTCTTCAAAGAGTGAGCTGGGTATCATAATAGAGAGCATTTCAACACCCAACTTCAGGGACACCAAGTTGCTCTGCTGGGTTCCATAGGCTTCCGGAACCTACGTGTCCATAAGAAAACGTGGACACTTACGAGTGGGATATTAAAACAGCAAGGTAAGCTAGACATGAAGACTGTGATTATTTAACCTTTTGCTCTGTCCTGGAAATTCAGGTCATAAGGTCATTCAGATTCTTCGACATTGGAAGAACTTTTATATATGACAGAATAAATTTTCACAGAAAACGCTATTTTAGCTTATCAGACTTTCTTAACTGCATCCGTATGTAGAGTATAAAGAATGCAGAAAAATCCAGTTACGGTTAGAATGTAAAAGATAAAACCTAGTCTAATGAAAATGAATAGAAAAATAAAAAAAGGCCTCAGTTTTCTCCATACGGTGTGACAATGGATGTGAGGCATTTTTTAGAAAAAATGAAATATATTCAGCAGATCTCTGCATGACATAGCGTTAATCATAAAAGATTAAAAAGGAAAAGCAATGAACATAAATATGGTTTACACCATAACAGCTTAAAATGTATCTTCAGAGTGATTTGTGCATAATGTGTCGTATTTTTCAAGCAGTAACTATGGAATCAATTTTCTTCAAAAATGCTGCAGCTTTTAGCAAAAAGGTAAACAGTATCTTAAGCTTCATGTATTATCTTCAGTGCATCCACTGTAAGGTCAGTTATTGCGTTCAGATATAAACCACAAAAAAAGAAAAAAAGAAATTAGCTGAACAGAAGGGTAATGTAATTATGTAATTCAGAAATGTAATACACAACTCCTGGCTTGCTTATGAACAGTAATAAAGAATTATATCTGACAAAAATAGCTTATGAAGTGCTGTTGATTTTTATATAACATTTTATAACTTCAGCGTAAAAGGCCAGGTGTCTTGTAGCTTCCAAATAGCTCAATTTTTAGAACCTCCACTGTTAGTCAATCCTCTGTAACAGGACTGATTTTTATGTTTGCTTACAACTAGACCCACAGAAATAAACATCTTTATTTCAGGCCCTTTCGGGATTAACTGGGTTCCTTGCCCCAAAAGAAAACATTATAATTTTCTTTACTAAATACTTGCCCAATTCCTATTATACGTACCTAAGACCCTTTTTAGGCTCTGGTCTTCCAATACTACATCACTGTAGTTACGTGGCAATTACTGCCAATTTACCCATGCACAAGGACTTGCTTCGCACATTTATGTTCCTCTCATTGTTATAGCATTCTGCTTTGTTTATGTTCTGCATAGAATGGGCAGACGATTTGGTTGTTTCTGCCTTCCATGCCTGGGGTATTCCCAGATGCTTGTCAACTAAAGCAATCCAATGCAGTTGTCTCCATTTTAAAGACGGAAGACTATAAGCACAAATAAATGGGTTTTACATGAATGTGAAGACAAAATCTGCTGTGTGCTCCAAGGCATGAGTGACACATAGGTCTATTTTTTAACAATACGTGCTGGAAACGCATAACAAGTGTTATGTAAGCAAAGGTATAAGATTCATATATCTTAGCATTATAATCTCAAAGCTGCATTGAACAGAAAGAAAATAGACAATCTAAGGAAACAGCTGCCTGCAAAACATATTGAACAGGCACGGTGCCAGAAAGGAAACTCGCTGTGTGTGCTATATGCTTATTAATAATACATAAAAATGAGGGACTTTTCTTCAGCAGTATCAGTGTTAAAACAAGATCAAAAAGGCTTTAAAAAAAGTTAAAAATCCAGACTGGAAATGCAAGCGTGCTACTTGGATAGCATATTAATCAGTAAAATTCTGCCATTAATAAAAAACAAACGTGAAAATTAGAAGACACAAAAGCTCCTGGCAGGTAGCATGAAATTGAAACAACCTTTATAAACGAACTTAGAGAACAAGTAGCTAATAAAAGATTTAACTCTCAAATATCAACAGCCACTTCACACAGACAATTAATTTCCATCTTGCAAGAAAGTAATTTAGCTTGAAAAGCCAAAATAGGGTGCTCTATTTTTCTCCTAAAATATGTTCTCTTTTCATTTCAGTTATATACTGCCATTGATGTGCTCATCCAGGGAAAATTAAACTATTCATTACACCTCATCTGCATGCAAAATATAAGAAAACCAAAACAACTTACAACCACGTGAGATTCCTTCTCGTCTTTATTCCCAGCTTTTCACTGTTACCTGTAAAGTCGCATATCAGTGTTACACACGTAAATGACTTTCTGTCTTATTTCATAGGTTTTATAGGTATCTTAAATAATACTAGGTGCCTAACTGAACATCCACAAGTACTTTCACACTCCTTGATTTTAGGTACCTAATTTACATCTTAAGTTTAGAGGCCACACTCCTCCTTGTAATTAAGATTGAGATTATTCCTCTAGCAAGTGAATCATGGCAGGTGCCCTGCGCTGAAGCGTGCTGAATAATGTTCTGAAGAAAATTCTCTCCACTAGCCAAGTTGGCAATCTCCCAAGTTCTGCACCTACACACGGTGCTGCCGAAGTTGCAACAGTACTACACAAAAAAACTAAAAAAACCAAACAAACCAGAAAAGACACCACAGTCCCAAATCCCCCTCTTTTCAAACTCTTTTCAAACAAAAGCTGTGAGCAAAGCTAAAAAACGAGCAAGCTGCATGTCTCCCTTTTCAGTCCCAGTCCTGCACTCTGTGAGAACCTGCAACCTGATGTGAATGGACTTTCCAGGGTAGTTCCAAATGTAAAATTAATTGGGGTGAAGGATCTTCAAAATTTTTCCCTTGGATTACATTTTGACTGAGTGACCATGTTAAAGGTAACAGCTGAGTGCAGAGAATCGCTGAGCAACTCTCCATCTAGTCTGTTTCTATTCTTATGCTAACATTGCTTCTCAGAGTAGCAGGGAGGCCAAGTCAAGATTTATACACTTGTGCTAAATCAATTTACTTTACCCATCACCAAGTATCAATATCTGGATTTTTGCATGCAGCAGTAATCAGGTTACCAAGCAACGTCATATGTTATTTAGGTAGTTACTCAGCAGTTTTGTTGCAGTTGCTCCTTTTTCTGATTATGATATATGTTTAAATAATAAATCTGCATGGCAATATACCTTCCCTCTGTAACTAAATGCACTTTCCATGTGCTACTTTGACTTCAAAGCTTATGTTGCTAGAACTAAATCGCAGTGAAAAAAACATTGAAAAACCCAAAAGAATGTGGAAAACTTTGCTTTCTTTCTTGAGTATTGATTCATGCATGTCAGTGTAATTGGGAGGAACTGAAAATACAGTATTATAAATTGCACAGTAGTATTAAATTACCAAAATAAAACACATGTATAAGTATCATGCAGTTTTAAGCACTACTACAGAGACACAGTTCAAAGAACAGAATGACCCACTGCAGCAGGCATCTGGTATGTCTCTTGTTGCCAATAATTTTAAATTTCATCTTTAAAATCACTGCAGTCTGCAAAAAGTCTTCAAGACCTTTGTCACTTCACAACAATAACTATTTTAGCACTCTTCACAACCATCCTGTTTTAAAAAACACACTAAAGAGGTCATTGGAAATAAAACTTTTTATCTAGGTGTAAACATGCCCTACCAATGTAGATGTGGAAAACTGCAGAAAAAGTGAATAGAAACTAAATTTTATTTTAATTTCTTATACTAAGAAAGTAAACTCAAACAGTGAAGGTGCAAAAGAAAATTATATTTCTGCAATTCTTTCAGCTTTCACCATGACTGTGGTTGTTTGCGCTCTGCATGGGGGGGTTCCATACACTTACCTCTGCTCAGGTAAGTGTTCACTAGTCCTTAACTCTGGAAACCACTGTGAATGACAGCTGCTCAGGGACAACATGTCTGCCTTCAGCTTCAAGGAGATGTTACGATACTGCACTGAATCTAGTTCTGTTTTTATTAGCTTTTTATGTTTTTCTGTGTCTTTGAGAATACTGCTGTTTCTCTGTTTCTACTGACATAGTTGTGTATCATCGTTCAAAACTCACTCTCATAAAATAAAATGTTCTTCGACTGAGAACAAAAATTCCTGGACAAGCACTCTTTATTCCTTTCTGCTGCAAAAGTCTGCAAACTGTGCTCTACATAGTGCAGGCACTACTGGAATAGGCTGCTAATCACAAGCTATAAGGTATAATCTTTTTAAATATTATAGTAAAACTTAACAAATGCAAGGCAATAGTCTGCCTGTTCCTACCCCTCTCCCATTTACCCGTTATGGTGCTCTACAAGGACAAACAGGACACTATTTTCTGACTTCCATTTCTCTGGAAGAAAAGCAGAGGAGGACCTGCTGAGCAACTGCATGAAGGAGAGGAATGCAGTAGCTAGTTTTCCCAGACCATTAAAATGGCTCCATTTGAGCATCTGCTTGGAAGCAGTACAACTTTGTCCCTCTAATTAAGTTAACACTGAGTCTTGAAAATGGCAGGGGGTTATGTTGGTGACCCTGGGCGTTTGGTCAGCGCCAACCATGGCTGCTTGGTCAGTGTTGACACCATTGATACAAAAAGTAGTTACAATTGCAAAAAGTGGAATAGTTTTGACCTAAGCTGAAGTTTCATCTAAGTAATTGCATTATTTTTAAAGTAAGACAGAATGTGCCTATGATAGCATGTTTGCTTTCAAGTAGTCTTTTTCCAGACCCTGTTCATTCTTTGAAGATGATGACATCTTGTGTGAAGTATGATCTGTGCTGAATAGATGTCCCTTCTTCTATAATCACCTCTGCTTTGAGTCTCTCCCCATCTCAAATGCAAGGTCAAGCGGACATCTGGAGCCAGCTCCAAATTAGCAAGAGTTCTGACTGTTGTAAAGTCCATAACATTAAAATTAGTCCTTGGAAAATAGTAGAATACGTATAAGATTTCTGGGAAAGTTTATACATATGCATGTAAGTAGGAAATATATAGTGTAACCAGCTCTTGGCTCGTTCACATGATCGATGGAGCTCACCCCCTCATGTTGCCCAGCCCTGACAAAGGACGCTTACTGTATTGAAGTCCAAAATCACAAAATCATTAGGTTGGAAAAGACATTTGAGATCATGAAGCCAACTGTGCCTGTCCACTACTAAACCATGCCCCTACGCACTTCCTCTACCCGTATTTTAAATACCTCCAGGGGTGGTGATTCAACCACCTCCCTGGGCAACCTCTGCCAGCGCCCGGTGACACTTTTGGTGAACAAGTTTTTCCTAATATCCAATCTGAACCTCCTCTGCCGCAACCCGAGGCCATTCCGACTGGTCCTACCGCCCGTCTCTCGGGGGAAGAGACCAACACTCACCTCGCTACAATCTCCTTCCAGGTGGTTGTAGAAGGCAACAAGGCCTCCCCTCACCCTCCTCTTCTCCAGGCTAAACACCCCCATGTCCCTCAGCCGCTCCCCGCAAGCCTTGGTCTCGAGCCCCCACGCCCCCCCCTCAGCGCGGGCCCCAGACCCGAGAGCAGCGCGGGGGGGGCGGCGGGACCAGCGCCGCCCCTCCTGCGGGGTCCTCGCGCCTCGGCGGCGGGGGCGGGGCGGGGCGCGCGCGCGCGGCCGGTCACGTGGGCGGCGGGCCGGGGCCGGGGCGGGCGCAGGCGGCAGCAATGGCGGCGGCGCTGCGCGGCCTGGGCCTCCTGCAAGGCCGAGCCCGGGTGGCGGCCGCGGCCGGCGCTTCTTTCGGCCGCTCCGGCCGCCGCGTCACAGTGCGGGCAGGCGCCGCCGCGGCCGCCGCGGCCGCTCTCCCCTCGGCCGGGAGGAGCTACGGTTCGGATGCAAAGGAAGAGGAGGAGCTGCGGGTGCGGTACCTGGATGACGAGCACAAAGGTGACGAGGGGTCGGTGACCCCCGCGGGGGCGGCGGGGCGGCCCTCTAGGCTTGCCCTTCGCGGAGCTGCGGGTGCAAGCTCCGCCCTCCCGAGTTGGCCTCCGTTGGCCACGGAGTTTAGCGAAACGCCGCAGCCGCGTTGTTTTCCGCACTGGCTGGTGTGCGGGGGCAGGGAACGGCACACGAGGGTCTTGTTTTAATCCACCTGTTTAAACAGAGAAAGAAAATCCGGGCTCCAGAGTGATCTGGAGCCAGAGCATCACAACGTGGACACTTTATTTCCTTTCCTGATCTGGTGTTCTTGCTTTGGAGGTCTTCCATCTCCTATAATGTTTGTCGCTTCCTTCTCATTTGAGAGCACCAGGGCTAGGAATGGTGGAAGAACAGTAAGTGGAAGCTACTAGGAACGGTAGAGGAACAGTAAGTGCAAGGTATCCTCCTGGGGATTTATTTCTGGAGCTCTGATGTTACACTTAGTTTTATGGAGAGGGTCATAGCGTGAAGCTCTATTTATCTGCAGTGTGGAAATCTCCTTATGTGGATAGTTTGTCTTGGAATAACCATATCTTGAGATGCACAATTGAATTTACGTCTTACAGCATGTAAACTTAGTTGTTTCAGACTTGCTGCAAATTCAGGCTAACAATCACCTGTGTCTGGGTATGGAGATATAGAGACTTTTTATATGTGTATGGAGAGGAAACGTTAAAACTTCGAATTTTAGCATGAGACGTAGAAGGTGGTTGTTTTTCAAAGGAAAACTTGAGGCTCTGTTTTCATCTGAGGGCAAGTTTTCTGTCTCAAATGTCAATAGGTAGAGCTGATGATGTAATCTTATCATGAAATCCACTTCTGTCTTAGTGATTGTTCTGTTCCCTCTCTTGGCAGTACCATTAAGACATACTTATGTAGTCCTCTTCTGTTGGCCAGTTGTGGAACTTGGATTTAGTTTTAAACATCTATTTTATTTTTTTAACGTTATTTTAAATTGAAGAAGAGGGAAGGCAAGAGCAAAGAAGAGTTTGTGGAGGATTGTTTTTTCTTGCTTGCTTTGTGCTTTTCCAACAAGTTGTAGAAAATAGTTGGGTACTACCTAAGAACTGAGTGCTAGAACTGAGTGCTAGAACTGAGTACTCTGTTCCAGCAATCAGCTATAAGTCATTGCTTTTGTAATGTTATGAAGGTGTTAAGTAATGCGTGTCTGTCTTACATTTTGTTGCTGTTGTGTTCTGATGCAGTTACTGTAAGTTTGACTGTGCAGAGAATTGAAGGCTTTTTTTAAGGAAAGATGCAGAGATAGCTAAAGTTTTGAATGTCAGTAGCCCACCTGTTTCTATTTTTCTGTTGAAAAAGGTATTTTTGAAGGTTTTTCTTTCTTTTTCAGAATACACATCTTTGTTAAATGTGGCATTAAAAATGACCCAAAAGATGGAGATACCATTTTTTAGTGTTAAATCAGCGGTGGCTATCGTAAGGAACGGCTCAGTCAATGCATTTTTAATTCATGAATGCTATTCAGAACAAAGGATTTTTTTGGCTTTGCCTTTCAGAAGGGCACAGAAACAAACACTGTTAATAAAGGATAAGAACAAGGGTCAAGAAGTAAGCTAGAAGACACAAGATTCCCATACCTCTTTGAGCAGCACAAAAGAGCAGACCATGTTTTGGTGAAAGAAGCATGTCTCTTACTTCTTCCCTGTGCTGCTACTGCACACCTTCCTCTTTTCCTTGTGTGTCACATTATCTGTCTTTACCTGTTTACAGCATTGTTAATACCCCTGCTGCATTAGGACAGTAACTTCTTGTAAGCCACCGTGGTCTTTCTGACCTTTCTTTCTCAAAACTGCTGCTATTTTTTCCGCCAGTCGCATGTTCTAGACCTTCCCAAGTGGGATCCTGGTGCCATTGCCTCATCATTGCCTCACCATTACAAACTTATTGACTGTGCACTGGGACAGGCCTTGTCCCTCTGACTACTTTCACAGCACACACATGCTCCAGAGTTAGGCTCTTGTCCACACCTAGTCTTTCCAGGCTACTTGGAGACTTGAATGGATTGTTCAGGGACTTTTACAACTGAGGATGCTAGTCTGGCAGGAAAACTGACGGTAACTGCCTCATGTAAAAGCACGTACTGTCCTGCTTCCTTACACTTTCATGTGATTTGTATACCACAGTTTTTGGGAAGTTGTTAAACAAAAACTGAAATAAGGCTGTAATTGAAAGGGCTAGTTATTAAAATTTTAATTCATGTCTTTCCAGCTTGCAAATTTTGAGCTGAACTAGAATACAAAAGATGTGAGATTTTTGAAGAATGTGCCTTTAAAGTGCCTGTGTTGTTCTGATCAACATGTTGCAACTTGCGAAGCTTTTAGTATTAGTTTTCTACGAGTGTAGGTGAATAGTAATGCGTTAGTATTTCTTAATTAAATCTGTATCTTTTACTTTATTTGAGATTCTATTTGATTATCACTAGAGCTGAATTATATTACACCTATTGACACTTCAGAACTTTTAGCAATGTTACATCAGTAAGCCTATTACAAGTTTTAATGAATTTAGGGGTTTTGCTCTTTAAGTTACAGATGGAATTAGAAGAAATATCTCCAGACTTAAATGTTGCAGTGTTACTTGCTGGTATCGTGGAACAGTTTGGGTTGGAAGGGACCTTAAAGATCATCCAGTTCCACCACTCCTGCCATGGTCAGGGACACCTCCCACTAGATCAGGCTGCCCAAGGTCCCAGGGTGCTGGCCTTCAACATCTCCAGGTATGGGGCAGCCACATCTTTTCCTGGGTAACCTGTTCCAGTGCCTCACCACTCCCATTGTCAAGAAATTTATCTTTTATGTCTAGGCTAAATCTGCCCCTGACCAGTTTATAGCCATTTTTCCCTAGTCCTATTACTACATTTGTACAGTTTGGATTTTACACTAGAATAACTGTGTGCTTGTGTTTTCTGGCTGGGTATAGTTCAGTTTGAGTACGGAAGATGTCTTTTTGTTGTCATCGTTTAGAATTTTAACATACATAGAACGGGCAGAACAAGTATGGTCTCAGTTGCGGTTGTTTATTCAGAGATTGGAAACTTATAGCTAGCTGATAAGTCAGAAAACCCTGTCTCTTTAAATAAAACAGGGCTGAGCAGATGGGACCTACTGATTTAAGAAGTGCAGGAAAGATTTTTAGGTGGTGCTGAGGGATACAAATTGTGCAAATATGGAATTTTGAAAAGCGTTCTGGTGCTTTTTAAAGGTACCACCTAATACAGATCCGTATGACTTTGCACTTAAAAACTTCTTGATAAGGCGATCAATGGAAACCACCAGAATTGTGCATGATGCAGTTATCATAAGTTCTTGTTCTTGAGAAGCTGTTCTGGAGTGGTAATCATTTAAGCCAACTTGTCTACCTTGGTTTATCAGAGTAAGTGAGACAAGCTTAAAAAGATCCTCCTTCCTTAATCCGTAATTTGGATTTTTTAGTTACAAAAGAGTGCATTTGGAGTGTACACCTAATGTGTGAGTGTGTATACTTAATACAAATAAGTGTAGTTCCTTACGTACTTTTTATACAGATGTAGTGAATCCTTCTAACTCAAATGAAATTGCTTATGTGAGCGTAGAGACAGGATTTATTTATTTATTTATCCGTTTAAATGCGTTTCTGCCAAACATTAAGGATGAGGGTTTTATTGAAACTAAAATATACAAGATAAAACAGATAATTTTTTAAAGCAAGGTTTTCTGTGTGCTGTTATAAACTGTAGTTCAACAGTGATCCAGTCACTCTGCTTAAATTGATCCACCTAATTTTGTACAATGTATAAAGACACACGATCTCTCTCAGCTATTATAAGTAATTATGGCATCATATGTTTTTACTATCAGTCTTAAAATACAGGAACCTTACAATATGTATTACTTGTATGTGAATCTCAGTTTTTGTGTACATTATGAAATGAGGATGTGTCTGGGAATTTACATGTATTTTGAAGCTATCTTTCATGTATATATGTATCTTGCTGAAAGACATTGTTTTTATAATGTAGGACCTTCATATAGTTTTCTCTTAAACATTAGAGTTAGATCACAGGCAGCATTCTCTTGACAAAGGTACCATATAGGCAGAGAACATACTGCACATTTGTATGTGCTTTTTCCCTCATGGTTGACTAGGCAAGTAGTACACAGGGATATAACTGCTTATAATAGACAGTACTGGGAATCGTCCTAGTCCCTTTTTGGTAGATGTACATTATTTGCTGAAGAGTGTTCTGAAATAATGTGGAGATGACTCCCAGGAAAAATGATGAAATTGATTTCAAGTTTAGTATTATATGCATACTTATTACTTCTTAGTATTATATACCCCTTTCTTTGACACCATAGGGGTACTGGAATGCTATTATTATTTCTGCTAATATTTGTTGATGAATCTGATGATGACTTTTGATTTTTGTTTTCTTTTACAAATAGGTTTTTTCAACTTTTAAAAAAAAATATTTTGGAAAGTGCACCTGAATGTGGCTGCTTTAATAAGAATGAACCATTATTAAATCCTTCAGATGACGATACAACAAATATTTTAGAACAATAAAAATAATTAGATTTTCTGTATGACTAACAGTATTTGTGAAAATGGTTACTTGTATGGCAGTATTTTCTGAGCATTTTCCTTCTATCCCCCCAAACTTTTCTTTATAATTGGGTTGGTTGGGCTCTGCAGTGTTATGTTAAACTTTATTATTCCTTTTTGCCCTTGTTAGGGAAGTTTATCCCATCTAAAATTGGTATACTTATGTGACCAGCGGGTTAAATATTGTTGAATGCACAAAACAGGAAAGACTTGCCTTAAATGGGTTTTGCCAGGTGATTCTTGAGGTGGGCTGGGGAATAAAGAAAGATTAAATTCATGGCTGGAAATTAGGAAGTCTGTTTTTCAATTTCTGTTTTGAGACTTTGAGCAGGTAGTTCATCTGTCTGTAGTTTGATCACTGATTATTACATTGGGAGAACTTTCTGTATCTTACTGCAGTGTTAAAAAACCTAAGAATTTGTTTTAAGGATGCCCAGGTACTATAGTGATGGCACATTAAAATGACACTGCCTCAAATGAGAATTCAAGGCAACTTTTCTCTTGTAAAACTTTTATGCTGTTCCTGTTGCAAGCCTTTGCTAACCTTTTTTTTGCTGTTTAAGAAACAGATCACCTTTGTAGGTGTTATTGATGTTTAACTCTTATTTTTCTGGAGAGGGAGGCAGAACTGGTAGATTTATGACTTGATGTGACACTGCTAAGAAGAATCAACTTGTATGATTTGTCTTCAAGGATTGTCCCTTTGTTGGCAAAAATATTAAGTGTACATTGGAACTTCCTCCTTTATGTACTAATATTGGTGGTGGAGAAGCAGTCTTTGGGCTCCAATGGGAAGAAGAAAAATAGAAGTATAATTAAAAAGCAGCATTGCCTTTGAAAAACATGCTTCTGGAAAGGACTTTATTTCCTAACTGAAGAACAATTTGGGACAATAGCATCCCTGGTTTATTCAAACATTGGATTTGCAGTGTGCCTTAGAGTTCAAAATCAAACCCTGGTCAAGTGTCTGTTGCTTTAATGAGTAGTGCTGCATTTGTCTAGTCTACGTGTGATTATCATGAAGTAGTTACTTCTGAAGAGTAATTTGTGACAGTAGAAGAAAAGCACTACACTTGAACATTGTCCAGTTTGCTTAACAGCACATAAACAGTCCTGTGTGAGTGCTGAAAAAGGACCCTTGTAGAAAGTCCTACTTGAATACTTCAAACCATGGGGATGAATAGGTGGGAATTTAGACTTAGAGAACAGGAGAGCCAAGGTCATTTATAGCCAGGCACATGTCAGCTTTTAGGAGGCATCTATGCATAACAATTGATTGTTCCCTGGGAGCAAACAAGAGATATGTATGCTCTATTACTTGCATTTAACCATCTTTATTTGAATATTAGGAGTGGTAGCTGGCAAATAGAGGACTTTGGTTTTAAATTGGAGGAGGTCACTTTAATCGCGTTTGTGCATGTGTGCATGTGCGTATACGCGAAGGAGAAAGAAGAGGAAGGGGAGCTGGCTCGTGAACTTACTGGTCAGTCCTTTGAGGGGATAGGTTTCCCTGAGATAAAAGAAGTGGTGTGCACTGAGAAAACAAGACAGGCATCCTGTGGAGGCCATGAGAGCCAGGTTACCTATAGATTATACGTGCAGAACTGAGTGGTGAAGTAATAAATACCTGGACAAATACTAAGTTTCTGGATTTTTCTTTTTTTTTTTTTTCTTCATCTTGTAGATTGGTGGCAATATTGTGAGCATTTTTGTTTGAGATGGAGAGCTCCCTTTTTGTGTTTCATTTCTGATCCCTGTTGTAGTCCTTTGTCTTTTTCCCCTTACCCTTGCATTCTCCAAGTGAAAAAGAAGCCCTGGTTGAGAAGACCTTATTAGGGCTGGATCAATTCAATAGGATTGTGCGCTGCTGTTTAGAATTCAAGGAATTGTAGTGTGTTCAAGAAGTAAAATCTAGAAGATTGCTATAAGCTTGCTAAACTTAGACATTACCAAGGTAAGCTTTTCAGAATTTTCCCATTTTATAATTTTGCCTGTTAAGCTGAGGGGAGTGAAATAAGGACAAACAAATGGTGTTCCTGCTGCAACATGCAAACCAGTGCATGTGTAGTCAGCTAGCGAGGTAACTGATGTGCAAATGGAATAAGAGAGCTGTGAATGTGTGATTGCTGTGTACCAAGCATTGAGCCCAGCTTTTGTGTCTAGAGGGATAATCTTATATGATTTTTTAAAAATTTTTAAACAAAAATTCAGGTCTCCCATTGATAGCATTCTTTCAGTGTTTGTGCCTTCCTTTTACGTGTACTAGAGTTGTTAGTCTTAGCTGTGGTCCCACTTCTTGCTTAAGAAGTCTTTGAAGGCAGGCTGTCTAAGAGAGGAAATATGTGCTTTCAATTAACTATATTTTCTGATTGCATGTCAGGACTTCACACACAAACATGAAATTTGTGCATGCAATAGTGCTTACAAAGCCCGAATATATAATTAAACAGTTACTATGTGAGGGTGTTAGGACTGTATTTTTGTTCTTAAAATAAGTGTCATTTCTTTTGAGCGTTGAAATGTTTAACATTGGAAATTGTAAGTTAGTTTATTTTCTTTCTAAAACTCAGTAATGAAGTGATTCTAGTAACATTTTTTTTCAGTCCTCAATGATGCTTTTCCTTTGTAAATTATTATTTTGAAATTATATACAATAAATGTATTTTGCTACATTGTAACAGTGATGAAATTTTTCTTTCCCTCCAGGAATTGTGGTGCTTGGATTAAACAGATCTCGTGCCAAGAATGCACTTAATAAAAATATTTTGAAAATGGTAAGTGAAAATAATATTTTTTAGTATAAAGGTGAAGTATTGGAATTAAGCACTTTAAAAATTGTTTGGTTATTCCCCTTCCTCCTTTTCTCTGTAGATGTCAAAAGCTGTGGATACTTTGAAATCTGATAAGAATGTACGAACTGTTATATTCCGGAGTGAAGTCCCAGGGATATTCTGTGCTGGTATGCAAATTTAATTTTCCTGAGAAGGTGGAAAACTGTATCTCGTATTGCTCTCAAAAAAAGCACCCAGATTCCAAGGAAACATCTTTTGTATATATTCATCTCAGTAGCAAACAAAACATTTTTATATGATTTTCCTCAATTGCTTACAAGAAGTCAATATCATTTTTATTCTTCTGTGTCATGAAGTATTTCAAAATGTGTAATAGTTTATTCATGGTGGTGGAAAATTGTTTAATTGAGCTCCTAGAAAGTCTTACATGTCCTTTGGAATGAGAACGGTTGGACTTGATGATCCTGTGGGTCTTTTCCAACCTGATGATTCTGCAATTCTGCGATTCTGAGTCTATGCAGAAAGCTGAATTGAAAACATATTTTGAACACATTAAAGTTAACTTTTAATTAAAGAAGCATACTTAAAATAAAAATCCATTATCAACATTACTGTTAATGCAGGCTGAAAGTATTTTCAAATTAGTAAAAATAAAAACAAACCAAAAATCGCGCACCCCAGCACACGTATCAAGTGCTGAGGTAAACAAAAGCTATTAGCTACCAAACTGGGAAGCGGAATTTGTTAGCATGTCAAAATCAATGGAGGCAACAGTGTCTTTTGTAGATATCAAGTGAAGAAGTGAATAGACTACTTATTCTCGTATGTTATCCGGTTCTGACTTCATTCCAATTTAATATTATCAGTTTGAAAACAGTGAGTAAGTATGTTAGTTTCTTCTTTCTAATATGCCAGTAGAACATCAGGAAAGAGTACCAGATTAGTTCTAAAATGTTTCTGTTCTGGTCATTTATGCAGTTATTAAGTTTCCTAGCTGCATATCACATAAGAAGAGGAGGCTGAGGGGAGACCTCATTGCTCTCTACAACTACCTAAAAAGAGGTTGTGGAGAGGAGGGTGCTGGCCTCAGGTGACAGGGCACAGGACAAGAGGGAATGGCCTCAAGCTCCGCCAGGGGAGGTTCAGGCTGGACATTAGGAAAAAATTCTTCACAGAAAGGGTGATTGGGCACTGGAACAGGCTGCCCAGGGAGGTGGTTGAGTCACCTTCCCTGGAGGTGTTTAAGGGATGGGTGAACAAGGTGCTGAGGGTCATGGTTTAGTATTTGATAGGAATGGTTGGACTTGATGATCCTATGGGTCTTTTCCAACCTGGTGATTCTATGATTCTATAATTAGTTCAGTTTAATGCAAAATAGTTTTTCCAGTTTTTACGTACCACAACTAAGTAATTTAAATTGAGTTTTGAATTATTTTTGTTTCTTGCAGTGTGTCTGTTTTCATCCAGATACAGTTTGTTATTTGTAAGACTTGGGAAAAGAATTATGTTGAAAAAAGGGAGTAATTGATCCAGCATTTAGTAATACAAATAAATAGGTTAAATATTAATTAGCATATTTAATTTAAAAGTTCTCTCCTTTAAAACAACAAGTTTTACAGGTCGTTTGCTAATAACCTTCAGGAAAAAAGGTTTAAAATCTGTAGGTTTTATACTGATGAAGAACGCAGTGTCAGAGCAACACATGCAAATGGGGCTTCAGGTTACTTAATAAAGAAAGGTGGCCATTGATTGAGATTTACTATCAACTGTTTCTTTTTTAAACTAATTTTTCTTAATTTAACATTTGTGAATTTTATGGCAGTGTTATATAGGAAATACAAGAGCAGAAAGAGAAGGTTCTGGGGAGATGTTAGAGCAGCCTTCCAGTACTTAAAGGGGGTCTATAGGAGTGATGAGGAAAGAGGGGAGATTTAGTTTAAATATTAGGAAGAATTTTTTTACTGTGAGGGTGGTGAGGTGCTGGAACAGATTGCCCACAGGATGTGTAGATACCCCCTCAGTGGAGTTATTCAAGGACAGGTTGGATGGGGCTTTGAGCAACCTGATCATGGAAGGTGTCTCTGGCCATGGCAGGAGGGATGGAACTAGATTGTCTTTCAGGTCCCTTGCAACCCAGACCACTCTATGATTCTACAAAATATTGATTTTGAGGAAAAGGATGTCAAGTATGCTGTTACTATTGTATTTATGATCCAGGTACTTCTCCAGTATTCTTTGTTGGCTGACACTGCAGAGCTGGTTTGATATTAACATTTAACATAGGCATTGTGCCTGCTTGCCTGTCTAAAAAAACAAGTTGTATGTATATGCAGCTAACTGTAGGTAAGATGAAAGGATGTTTTTGTGCGGACATTAGGAAGGGAAATAAGCACTGAAAAGAGAAGTGTGAAATACTGAGGCTGTATGGCTATATATATATATATGTGTATATACACACACACACACACGGAGCGTAAACTAGAGAGCAGAGATAGTGTGGACCAGGTGTCTGTAATTTGAAAAAAAAAAAGTGACAGGTAAAAGGAGTGTCCTAGGAAAGCAAACTCCTGCAGCTGAACTAGTGAAGTAAAGGATAATTCAACAGTGGTGACTGAAATTCAGTGTGAACCAGAAGACTTGTGGCAGAGTTTGTGAAATATAAGCAGGAAGACCTCACTGGCTGAATAGGTTGCTCCTATAGATGACTTCAAGGGGTGTCTGTAAAGAGAATGAAACTACAGAAAGCGTAATAGGACATGGAGAAAACAGGTAATGGCTTAAGGAGGTAAAGCAAAGAGAGGAACGTACTGGATATAACAAGGTATTTTCTGGAGGGCCTTACTCAGGAAATTAATTTAATTTCCTTAAAAAATGCAAAGATCGTCTTGTGAAATGTTGTCACATTTCTTTATGCATTCAGTTAGGCTAACCTGGCTTCGAAAGGCACTAGTCCTGATCAAAAGGGGCACCTAGAAGTCAAGGAAGAGGTTGGCTTGTGTTAAGGATGCTTGAAGTCCATGAGAGCTTTCTTGTGCTTCCATCATCAGAAGTGGCTTCCTTGGCTCCTTTCTTTCTCTGCCTAAACCTAAATGAATACAATATTGGCCTTTCTGGAGCTGAATATGTGTGGCAATTCCTGGCCTATGTAAGTCTGCTCTGTGTGCCTACCTGGTTCTGCTGCCAAGGCAGGTGAGTTTGTGCAGCATTCCTGGCAGTGTTCCTTGAGGAAAGCACAGCTATGCTGTGTTTACACAAGGGACTGAATTTCATTTACGTAGGCAATTTGAATGGCTTAATTTTTCATTAGTGTACATTAGTGATATTGCTTAGGTAGTTTTGTGAGCAGATTTTCATATTCAGTAACCTTGTGGAAGTGTGTGCATAGTACACACTTGGGGAAGGGAGGAAGAACTGCATCCTGGTTTTGGCTGGAGAAGAATTTCTCTTCGCTGTAGCTGCTGTGTTTTGCGTTTCATATAAGAATAATGTTGATAACACATACTGTTTTACTTGTTGCCAAGTAATGTTTGTGTTTGGCTGATACAGAGTTAATTTTCTTCCCAGCAACTGCTGTTGTTTAGTTTTAGTATTAGAAAAATGCAGAAAATACACTGATTTCTTTTCAGCTTTTGATAAGAAATCAAGGGATTCTTAGTTCATGTTTTGCTAGTATGCAGGTGCAGAGCTAGGATGGCTAACCCAAACTGGCCAATTGAATATTCCATGCCATAACATCATGTTCAGTATGAGAGTCGGAATTTGGCCAGGGGTTGGGCAAGCGATCTGGCTTCTGTGTTTAATATTCTGTGTTCTGCTGTCATTGTGATTGCTGCTGTTGCTGCAGTCTCTGAAGTTGCTGCCTGAAGTGAACTCTCTTCTTTTATTGTTGTATTAAAATTATCCTTATCTCAGCCCATGAGTTTTACTTTACTTCTCAGTTCTTTCGCCTATTCTTCATTTTCAGAATGTTCAATAACGTTTGTAGACTGAAAAGTACAACAGCCGAATATTGCACCTTAAAGCTTTTGTTGTTCAGTTTCCTAAGGCTATGAAGAATGGGCAAAAGAATATTTATAGACCTTTTAATTACTGTAGAGTTTTGCATTTGGAAATTTTACTTTGACAAGCTGAAGGCTGCTGTGTGATTCTTTGTCTCTTCCTCATCCTTCCTCACCCCAACCCTGGCATGTGTTTGGTGACGTGAAAGGAAATGTTATATTTTGCTGTTACAAACTATGAATATTTGAGATCAGGAAATATTCTTTTCTTTTTAAACAGTTTTAGTTGTTGATGGTTGCATTAATTAAAGAAACAGCCTCCTTTATGTTCCTTTCTTTCCCCCATCCACCTTGAAGTATTGTTTCCCTTAAGGCTGTCATGTTCCTCCAGCCCTCTTTTCATGGGCCTCCCTCCGCCAGGGGAGGTTTAGGCTGGACATTAGGAAAAAGTTTTTCACAGAAAGGGTGATTGGGCACTGGAACAGGCTGCCCAGGGAGGTGGTTGAGTCACCTTCCCTGGAGGTGTTTAAGGCACGGGTGGACGAGGTGCTAAGGGGCATGATTTAGTGTTTGATAGGAATGGTTGGACTCGATGATCTGGTGGGTCTCTTCCAACCTGGTTATTCTATGATTCTATGATTCATGTCCTGTCAAGAAGGCACTTGCATGCATTTTTAGAAAAATATATTCCTCTTGTTTTTCTCAGGCAATAACTTATTGGCCTGTAGTTCATTGGTTCAGTGTGCCGCTACTACTAATAAATAAAACCCCATGCTACTATTTTAGAGTTTAGAGTAGTTACTGTTTCATTGTCCTCCCTTTGGTACCTGGCCAACCAGGACAGTTTGTTTAACTCTGACTGTCTCAGTCCAGTCAGAGGTTGTTACTTTCCTAGAAGTCCACCTGTGAGTTGTCCTCAGGTACCTTGAATCCACCAAACCTCTGTCAATATGCAGAAAATTTACGCCAACTCATGGGAGGAGAGCGAAATGTTGTGGCTCTGGATTTCATTTTGTATGGAAGAATTAGAGGAAGGAGCTTGCATGGCAAGAACCTCTTCTTGAGGGTTTTTTTTTTTGTGACTGTGTTTAGAGTATAATTGTTGAGAACAGGTTCTTCAGTATTCCTTTTCCAAAGTGAACTGCAGTAATTGAAAGAGAGGTTATGGGACTGAGGAATTATTTGCTTGTATATGTGTGCATGAAAAGAAAGAAACCTTTGGGGCAATTTTTAGTTGACAGATTTGAAATTATGTTGTTCTTTAGAGAGCTTAGTTAAGGGATCTTTGAGACATATCAGAATATTGATAGTTTGCTTATGTTTTTGTTGTAACCATCTTTCAAGACAATTTGAAAACTTTAGGTGTTGGAGCTCTTCAAGCTGATTTGACCTAAAAGTCGCTGCAGCTTGGCCAATGTAGTCCTCTCCTGGAAAAGCAGAAGTAATCTTCTGCCAGCAAAAACTCATCATTTTGGGTCTGTGGTGCAAGTAAAGCCAACACAAATACTTTTCCTGTTGGAATAACATGTCTACATCAGAATTTTCTTCCCAGCACAGCTGAATTGTCTGTATGATATGTGGTTCCCGGCTGCCATTTCCAGCTGATGTAGTTGTGGCAGAAGTTTATCAAGTAGCCAGGTCCTGTAAAGCAGATCCTTGAAGACTTCTTTGTTTATGAGATTTTGATGTGGAGGAGGAGTTCCATGATAGCTCTCAGCTACTTGAACTACTCATATTTTTTTAGAACTACCAAAAGTAGTAGGGAAGTGTGGCTGTGGATGTAGTCTCCTTTTTCCTTCATGTCTCTGTTGAGGAAGCAAAGAGAGAGGATGTGTTTTCTCAGAGAATATTTTGGCCCTCCAGATTCCAGCTCCTACATAGGAACTGAAGAAAGAGTTCATGTATTACTCTACTGTTCCCTTCTGAGGATTCAGATAATGTATTAAAATATTTTAGTGTCTTCTTAATGTTTTCGTTGTGGTACATGCATTTCATTCCCCAAAATAAATTCCTTCAGAGGTAGACTGTAGCTGGTTTCTTTCCTCTTTTTTTTGTTTTTATTTTTTTTTATTCCAGACATTCACCAACGTTCAAACTGATATTATCTGCTTGTAGACTGTTAAGCTCAATGACAGTTGCTTTTCCCCAGAGCAACATGTGTTATGTGCCACCCAGCAAATTGGCCAGCCATTGACAACTATGTCTTGTAAGCGTGTGCATAGTAGTCTGTTGAGTTTGGAGTCTACAGCTTTCATTTTGTTCTTTCACTTGTTAATTTTGTTTCTGTTGGTTTTTTTATGAAAGAACTTGTAGCTGTCATGATGTTTTAGATCACGTATTGAGCAACTGAGTTGAGGGCAGTTAGGACTGTAGTTTGAACCCCTAGTCGGTACAGAAAAAAATCCCAACAAGACAAACTGGTTTAAATGTCTTTCTTTTGGAACCACCTCATTCAGATAACTCCTAATGCTACTCTACCTTTTATCCTGAGGAGGTATACTGGATTTCAGAGGAAACTGGAATGGCTGTGGATTTTTGAGAGCTAGAACAGTTCATCCTTAACAAAAGTTTGGGTTTGGCCCTAAGTGCAGCACGGCTGCTGTGTTCTTAATCGGTCACTTACATGATTCTAGTATTGCAATGTAGTTCAGATGACTTCAGCATGTTATTTAATGCATGTTATTCTGCTCATGTTTGTGGCTAATTGTAGTACAAGGTATTGGGAAATTAACAAATAATAATTGCTTGTAGATAATAAAGCATATGGTGGCACAGTAAATACCTGCATGCTTAGTTTATGCTGTGAAAATAGATAAATATACATATATAGTTTAGCTGCAGAAAAAATGCAAATGGGATGTGTCCAGGTAGTTTTTCAGTAAGAGTATGAGAATATAACAATATTATTTTATTTATCTCCAAAAGAGTGACCCATTCCGGTTAAGGCAGATGCAGTGACTGGAATAGGAAACAGAATTGAACTGTCAGCAACAGGGGAGTCATTGAATCAGCTTTAGTCAGCTATGAAACTTTCAACTAAGATTCATATGTCTGCCTTCTTATTGGTGATTCCAGTGCCTGACTTGAGAAAATTATAGGAGAGGGATCTTTTTCATATATTCAGCTTTCTTACAGTTATTCTGTAGTTGGGAACAGTTTTTAAACCATTATCTTGGGTTTATGTGGCAAAGTTTTGGTAGCATGGGATCAGCGTCTGTGAGGAGAGACCAGAACCTGCTCCTGTGTGGCACACCATGAGCTCCTGCCAGCTCCAAAATAGAACAATGGCTTAGCCTGTCAGCAGTGCTGGTGAAACCTCTGTGGTGATGTATTTAAGAAATGGTAAAAAAACACGTGCAGCAACTGTGAGAGAAAGAAGTGAAAAAATGTGAGAGAAACAGCCCTGCAGGCAACAAGATCAGTAATAAGGAATGGGAGGAGGTGCTCCAAGAGCCAGAGCAGAGATTCCTTTGCGGCTGAAAGAGAAGACCATGGTGAAGCAGGCACCCCTGCACCTGATGAAGAGAGCTCTGGAGCAGGTATACATTTGGCAGCCTGTGGAGAACCCCACACTGGAGCAGATGGACAAGCTTTAAATGAACCTGCAGCCCATGAAGAGCCCTCTCAGGAGCAGGTTCTTGGCTAGAACAGTGGCCTGTGGAGAGCAATCTATGCAAGAGTGGATTTTATGGCACATGCAGCCTGTGGGGGCCTGCACTGGAGCAGTCTGTTTCTGAAGGACTGTATCCTTTGGGAAGGGCCCATGCTGAAGCAGTTCTTGAAGAACTGCAGCCAACAGGAAGGACCCATGTTAGAGCACTTCATGAAAGACTGTATCCCATAGAAAAGACCCTGTGCTGGAGCAGGGGAAAAGTGTGAGTGAGGAAGGAGTAGCAGAGACAAAATGTTATGGTCTTTACTGCAGCCCCAATTCCTCACCTCTCCATGCTGTTTATCAGTGGAGTAGTGAGGTTGAGCTGGGAAGGAGGGAAGGGTTGGGTGAAATTTTTATTTTTACTTTTTTTCTCACTATCCAACTCTTTTTTTAGTTGACAATAAATTAAGTATATCCTCCTAAGTTGCGTCTGCTTTGCCTATGGTGGTAAATATTGGATGATCTCCCTGTCAAGACGGATGAGCTTTTCATTATATGTTCTCCCTTATCTTACTGAGGAGGTGAAGTGAAAATGTGGCTTGCTGCGCACCTGGCAGCCAGCCAAAATTAACCTACAACATCCAGTTATTATAGATTTTCTGAAATAAGACTAAGGCTAGACCTTTATTTTTGAGGAACTATGAAATCAAGGATGGACAGGTCATATAAGGTCTCAGAGGAACTTCAATAAAAAATGGGCTAAATAAAACTAGTCAGGAAGCTTTCTGTCTAGTTCAGTGAGTAGTGACCAGTACTGTGTAATTAGTACTGTACTAAGAAGCTGAAATGGATTAACTTCAAAGAAGGGTAAACCTGTAGTTCTTTCTTCCATCCCTTACTTGGGATGCAAGATTCTTTTCATGATCTGTTTACAATTCCTACACTGTGTGCTCTAATCATTGTAATTATTGAAATATTGTATCTCCCTCCTGTATTTTTTCAGTTCTTTAATGACAACTTTAGATTAGTTATTCCTCTAGTGCTAGGAGCAATTTATGAAAGTATAATATTTCTTTCTAAGAGACTCCACTGATAGAAGATTACTTGAATTGAAAGTACGTTCAACCACAGTTTGCTCCTGCACTGAAGTTTCTCACAGGCTCTAGTGAAAGTAGAGAGAACCTCATTCATAGCTAATATTACCACAGCATAAAACTTAAAAAAAGTTTCTGGTAATTGACTATATTCAGCTGGGATGATAGATGTGGATATTTCCTTGCTATTTTTCTTGTCAGCATAAACCTGATGAATAACAAATTCAAGATCAGGCCATTAGTGAAAGATAAATTGTGAAAGCCAGCTTAGAGAACCATCTTATTAGCAGTATTTTTCCTTGATTGATGTAATTTTGAGATTTGCCTTTTCAAGCTGATGAAACAACATCTGACCATTCTTTCTTGTGTGGCTTATGACATCTGATGAAAAAATGGAGATGTGAAAGGTTAATTTATCCCAATAATATAAACATTCTTCTTTCTCCTTCCCCATTAGAACTGAAGCCATCATGGACTTGAAAGTCATGCTATTACTTAAGATTACTTGAAAAGCCAAGTCTCTCTGAATTGGTCCTCTAGTTATGTGGTGATTATTGCCAAGCCAAATCAACCTTTTTTGGACAATGACTTCAGAAGAAATGATCAAGCAGTTAGTCTTTAGTTCAGCCGCAGAAGGGTAACAGGAAACAGGAATGACTCTCTCAAGCCCTTTGAAAAAATTATTCTAGAAGTATGGGGAAAAAATGGATCAAATTGATTGCCTAAAGTTATTAAATGGAAATATTAGGTACAAAATAATTTGTTATTATGTTCTGGAGAAGTAGTTACAAACCATAACTACTCTGGTGAAAAGAGAAATATGTTTGGATTCTGTGTATTGCAGTCAGAGATGTTCTCCAGCGTATCCTCTCTTTTGAGCTGCTGTACAGAAAACCTAGGGGACAAATGTCTGGGATACACTTGGCCATTTTGAATCCCCTTCCTGCATCTAGTTTATACTAACTTGAGTGAAAATTTTGGAAGTGCAGCTTGTTTTTTTTAATGGTAAGTAGAAGGTTTGAGCCTCACTTTCTTCTAGAACCAAATGACTAATTTCATTAATAAGTATAACCGTATAGCTTGCAAATAAGCAAATCAAATAGGATCTTGAACAATTAGAGAACTTCTGCAGTTTTGTGAAGCATTTGACACAATCTTGGATTCTTTTGGATCTTTATAGAAATGATACAGAAGTCTTCTGAATAGAAATTTGTAGTGACTTGATGTGCAAACTTGACATACACAGGGGCTGTGGAGAAGCATCTTCCACATGTGTCCAGAATTTAAATGAAAAGACGTCTGCAGCAGATGATTATGAAGGGGTGAAGGGCACCTTACTTGAGTAACTACAACAGTGAAATATGCATCAAGACCTGACTTAAAGTGCTATAATGAATTTTTAAATAGTGATTTAGTAGTGAAGTAATTTCTGGAGTTGATTTTACCAGAATTGACTAAATCAAAATGGAAAAGATACCATTCCATACCGTATGGATGCAGAACATTTTATATTGGGAAAACTATGTTCTGCAGTGAATGTTCTTAGATAGGCAGACAATTTGTTTTTCCAATTCCTCACATAAAAGGACTCTGCTTTCTGGGTATGAAATACATATGCAATTTTTTATTCCGATGTTTAGGAATCATCAGAAATATTTATGGCATCTTTTTTAATATGCTTTTCTAAGGTTTGATCCACACATGTCTTTGGTGATATAACTGGCTTATTGGAGCTTGTATGGTTTGGAAATGCACTTCAATAGCTGTATTATGTATCTTCTGCAACCACAAAGCATTTGATTTTGGTTTTAAAATGCATTGTATAGGATTTCTGTTAGGTTTATGCAAACCCACCTTTTCTAGATTACATGTGTAAGTGACTTCCTGCATTTCACATGCTTGTTACAGTTGGATTTGGCTTTTGGAGTATAGTCATAGAATCATAGATTGGTTTGGATTGCAAGGGACTCTGAAGGTCACCTAACCCAAGCCCCCTGCAGTGAGCGGGGATGTCTTCACCTTGATCAGGTTGTTCAGAACCCCATCCAAACAGACCTTGAAAATTTCCAGGAATGGGTCATCTACCACCTCTCTGGGCAACCGGTTCCAGTGTTTCACCATCCTCAGCATGTAAAATTTCTTCCTAATGTATATTCTAAATCTCCCCTTTTTTTGGTTTAAAACCATTACCCCTTGTCTTGTTGGTGCAGGCCCTGCTAAAGGGTATTCTTCCATCTTTCTTATAAGCTCCCTTTGAGAACTGAAAGTTTTTCCCTGCAGGGCTGCTCTCAATCATGTTGTTGCCCAGCCTGCATCAGTACTGAGGGTTGCCCTGACACGTGCAGGATCTTGCACTTCACCTTTTTGAACCTCATGTGGTTTTCACAAGCCTACTTCTCCAGCTTGTCAAGGCTCCCTCTGGATGATATCCCATCCCTCAGTGTCCTTGTCCTTATGGTACTGCTTTAGACTGCTTGAGAGTTGTGTTGAACTTTGTGTACAGCTTAAATGCGTTGTGCTTTTTGCACCCTCCCCCTCCCCTCCACGTTCTGTCCTGTATCATTGAAGCTTGTAGTTAGATGACTGTTGGTGCCCATGACAACATGTAAGACATTTCTGTAATTATCTGCATGTGCAATGTAGGGATGTGCAGATGAACTTTACTGTGGTAAGTTAGCCTTTACTCGAAACTAGCCTAACTGTCACCAGACCAGCTCAGGTGTCTCTCTGTGTGTATCAGAGTATGAGGATTGTGAGACTCAGTGCTGCTGAAGTCTTTGATTTGTTAGAGTAGACTAGTGGAGAGGGTGCTATATCTGAGCAGTCTTTGTTTCCATGGAAATTAGTATAGTCGTCTTGGTATGCTTGAGATTTTCCTGTTCAGGAAATACGGTGTAATTTGGAATCACTAATCAAGCTATAGGCTATGTAGACTCCTGCAGATGCATTAGAGCTAGATAACTGTTGATTTAATATCTAGAGCAACAGGAATATCTGTGCAGTCTTCACTGGTATCTTTAGTATCTTTAGGCTTTTTGAAGTCGCAGGGCAGTTCAAGTGGGTCGTGGGTTCTTTGATATCCTTGTCCATATCAGCTTTCTGTAGGTGTTTTGGAGTGTTTGAGTTGTTTCACTTGTGGTTGACTTATGTGTTAACAAGTGCTGTCAGTACTGGTGTTCTTACCTTAAAAGCTTGTACTGGCCATGACTGGGATGGAGTTCTGTTTTATTATACCAGCCTTTATTATGCTGTTCTAGATGGGTGACTGAAACAATGCTGATAAGACATCAGTGTTGTAGCTGTCACTGAACAGTGCTTGCACAGCATCAAGGCCCCCTCTGCTTCTTACTCTGCTAGTGAGTCAGCTGAGGGTGAACAAGAGGCTGGAAGGAGACACAGCTGGCACAACTGACTTGAATTGAGCAAGGGAATATTCCATAACATATGACCTTGTGTTCAGCAATGAAATGGTGGAATTGTTTTTCCAAAATAGAGACCTTGCCTGGGACTGTTTAGGCATTGGTCTGTTGGTAGTGGATGATGGCTTTTGCATCATTTATTTTCTTCCTTTTTTTTCTTTCGTTGTACTTATTAAACTACCTTTATCTCAACCCATGAAGTGTTCTCCCCTTCTGTCCCTTCCTTGCTTTTGCAGGTCTGTTTCTCTTCTCCATTTGTGTGATGCGGAATAGACAAGCAGCTGTGTGCAGGCTGACTTGCCAGCCAGTCAAATCCAGTACAAAACTATAGCTGGTTTTATGACAACAGCTGTGAAATCCTAAGTCAGCTGTGATAACTCCAAAAATGCCTTTTATGGTAATGAATACCAGTATTACTATAATGCTACCATACTCCTTCTTGACTTTGCTAGTGTGATGCTCGAGGTCACCTTTAGCCTGTTCCGATGCGTATTGTAGCCCAGGGTTATTCTTTTTTCCCCATTCCATTTTCAGACTGCAGTGGTGAACCCCTAGCTAAGAATTCAGTGTTTAGGGAGGTGCTTTTTAGCTGTTTTTAATCCAAAAGTATCTTCAGTGCTATTGAGGTAGAAACGCAAGGTTTGGAAAAGGATTCCTTGTGTACTTCTATCCCTTTGTGGTTGTCAGTTTGCACGAACTTTGAGAGATGCTTTATGGAGATTACTGTTCTCACTGCATTTCCTGTGGACAGTTGCAGGTTTTTACTGGAGTCTGGAATTGTAGTGCCCTAGAGTATCAGGTATTAAATTATGAGTTTGAGATACGTTCCTAAATTGCAAGATGTTTGATTGTCTTTATTTGTAGGCCTGCATCAGCAATGTACTTTTGCTTTAAGTCTTTCATTTCAAATCTTGGGATGGAGAAGAAATTCTCTGTGTGTGAAAGTTAAGACATTCAATATGCTTGATTTTTTTTCAGATCTCTTGACAGCTGGGTTATTATCCCAACCTGCATTAAAACAATTCAGGAACGTCATGTGTCTTTCCAAGCTGCTTGTACATCTCTCTAATAAATACATTTAGATTCCCAAGACAGGTTTGCATATTTTGAAATGGAATTTTATTTATTGCACAGAAGACACAGAGGACTTTATCAAACAAAATGCTGTCATTTAGTGATATCAAGTTGTTCATGGTTTGGTGATGAGAACAGGTCGGTAGAGACGTCGAGCAATTTGCTTGAATCCAGTATGGTACCAGACCCATTTTAATGTGGTTGTGATAGAGGCTGGTTGTTTTAGTTCATGTAAGCCTCACTCTTCTCATCATCTTGAAATCCTGGTTGAAAGAAAACAATCAAATCCTCATTATATGTGAATTCCATGTCTCTAATAGTCTTCTGCGTCTTCTGAGAAGCTGCAAGCTTAGTTTCAGATGTTGGCTGGAGTATTTCTGCAGTTTCAGGGCATGTGTATGGATCCGTTTTTTGTCAGAAGTTATACTCACTCATCTGTACTCCATATATTGTTTTTTAAGGTGACTAGAACCAAGTGAAGATCACTAACAGAAAGTTATGGATTATTGATTAGCCCTGTTAATACTAAATGGATAAAGTTAACTTTTGGCTAGGTCTCTGCTGCCCAGGACACTGTTGGTAGATGTATTTGTGCTTAGATGAAGAACTTAATTATTTTTAACTTCTGTTATATACCTCTGAACATTTGACTTTCCATTGCAGTATCTGAGGTCCAGATTTCTTCTGTAAGTATTAAGACAAATTGAGTAGTCATCTCCATTTCAGATCCTCATGTCACTCCTGTGGGCATTTGATATTTTCATTTGTGAGGAAAGGCTGCTGTTTTTATTCACAGTACTCTGAGATGGGTTGTTACAGTGCATTGTATGATCTAACTAACCCTTTACCCTGATGTGCTAAGTACTTATGGCACTTGGTTTCTTTATTGGTGAGGGAACTGAGCCTGCTTTGCCATTTATATCCTTAGCTAAGAAAACCTGCTGGCAAAAATAATTTGATCTCGTGTGCTTGGTGGTAATGTGTGCTGGAAATAGAATACATGTGCGCAACACATGGCAAAAATAGTTATTGCATGGTAAAGAATGATTTTCCAGTTGCTTTTGAAAAGTAGAAAATGATCACGTAGCAGAGGTATTTAGACATATCTAAAGCTATGTCCTTTTCATCTTGAAATAATTTACAACATTTTCGTATCTGCTTCCTTCAATATATGGTGTGGAATAACATACAATGGAACACTGTATATGTGTTCTAATTGCCACAGATATGAAGAACGATGTCCAATAATTAAAACCTTTTACTTTGTCTTCTCTTGTCTTTGCCTGCCACCTAAACTGTTTTACTTTAAGGACACCTTTATTGCAGATTTACTGCAGTCAAATATTTATTTTTTTTTAATTTTTTTTTGAAGCATCTATATTGATTGTGCAACTCTTGAAAGCTAGAGAAGAAAATAACTGAGTTCACATAAGTGTTGTATAGAATTCCTTATATATTCACAGTTGCAATATGTTCATGCAGTGATACATGAAAAAGCGAAGACTTGGCCATAGATTTGTAGTAGTATGTAGTTTAATTTTTTTATATAGTCAGTGTAGATTTGTTTTGTACCTTTCAAAGTGGTTTTCTTTGTAAAAATAATATAGGTAATTTAAAAATGAAGAAATTCTGGAATTTCTCTTTAGATAGTTTTCTCTTTGTGTAATGTTGACTTTTTTCCTAATTGAAGTACTGATCCGCTATGTATTTTTATGTATATGTGTTTGTTTATATATATTATGTTTGTTATAGATATTATGTGTTTGTTATATATATGTGTTTGTTTATACAGATCAGACAACTTTGTCTTACATCAAAATAAATTTAAAGGTTAAGTAAAGGAAATGCTGTGATTCTTAGTCAGATCCTGCCTATTTTATGATATTTAAAGCTATTAAATGATAAAAAGGTGCAGATCTGTATTGTTTACGATGCCTCTCAATATTTTCCAACTTAATATCAGTAGTTTATGTTAATTTTGAAGAAGCAGGGGTTGTAGGATATAGTAAACTTAGGTCTAAAATAGTCTCTTGTTGGTATTTTAATATTTATTGGTGGAGTTCCTGTCACCAGCTGGAATTTACTGCATGTGGGTGAACGTGTTTTTTAAGTAATTGAGCTCTGGGCTCAACTGCTACCAATTTGTATCATTTGTTAAGCTCCTCCAGATGGCAGGTAATATTCCAGTGTTGGATCTCTTTTCCATTCTTTCTTTAAAGTAATTTGGTAGTATGTCTGTTGGACAGTCTCATAAAAATGGAAGAGATCAACTAACTCCGAAATACTTAAAAATAACAAGTCCTTAGAAAGCATCAGTGCTGTAAACATATTTAATGTATGAGAAATTTTGCTATTTGTAAGCATTTTTTATTTTTCTGAGTCAGTTTGAAGCCTTGGGGACACTGGGAATAAGAGGAAGTACTGCTTTCGAGCTACTTAACTTGGTGATTGTGAGAAATAGAATTGCAGCTGTTGTTTTCCTGTCTGCCTTTTGTGTGAACAAAGCATAATTAAAAGGAGTTCCTGCTCATGGCTCAAATGCTTACTAGTCCTTACTTTAACACAGTACTGTGTGGAATGGCAAGACTTTGGCCTTGAGTCCTGGCCCAGTATTAATATTAGCCAGAGATGCTTGTGCAGGAATGCCAGCCATTTTAATGCATTTTCTTTTTTGTAGTTCAAGATTTAAGCTTTCTGAATAAAGTGGCCAAAGCTAAACTCTGTATCTTTAACCTTGAATGATTTTGTCCTCCTATTTGAGTTTTCCTGCAAAAGTCCATGCTGTTCTCGCCTGCTAAGCTTGAAAAGGTTCCCAGTCAAACTCAGTAGTCACCTTGTCTAATCTTTCTAAAGCCATTGCTTCAAATCTTTCCTCAAGTTTGTGTTCTGCTATGTGTAGAGAATGAACATCTTGTAATTGAGAGGCAGCAAGTCATGACTGTTGTCACAGATATTCTTCGCAAGATATGTTTATTTTCATATACTACGTGTATTATTTACCTGCTTCTTTACATGTTCCACTGGAGGAATCACTTGCTGCATAACTGCACTGAATCCAGTGTCACTGAATCTTGACCTGCTGGAAGCTTCCAGCTAATACACCTGTATGACTAATACTGATCTTTGTGGGGAGAAAAGTTAAAAAAAAAAAAAAAAATAATATCTGCTGAAGAGACACTGGGTGATGGCTTTCAAAGCAAGGGATGGCATGAAGGGTCATGAAAAAGAAAAAGGGCCTTCAGCCGTGCCTACATCTACATTCATGTGATAAACCAGTTCAAATTGTGGCTTTTCTCAGGAAGAAGTTTCACCTTCTTTAACAGGATTTACGCCTGAATACTGACTTCAGGACTTCTTTAGAAGAGATTTTGACTTTCTCTTTCTTACCACATGGCACACTTCCTCCTTTTTCTATTTATAGCTCATAAAACTGGGTGTGCTGTTAGTTAACTATTTTTGTAATTGTTACTAATCAAGATATATAAGCCCAGCAGTATCGTTTCCTTTTAACATTTTAAAAAAAATGTGCAGTGGTCAGGCATATGGTGTATGCAAAAGATTTGAGTCAGTCATCTGTAATGGTGAATTGAAAGATGTCTATTTTTTCTGATTGCTTCATTTACTAGAAATTGAAGTGGAACAAACAGCATGATGCCCAAAATTTCGAGTGTGTTCATATTTCTTTGAGTTGAAAGGCTTAGTACTATTTACTAAGAATGTTCAGCCCGAATACCACTGATCAAGGTTAAAGAAGAGAGGTGATGAATCTCACCACTAGGAAGTTTTAAAGAATGCGTGTTTATGAATCAGAAGATAGAAAACTGTGAAGATTGAATTTGAAAATAGAAAGTGGTTTGAGGAAGTTAGATATTCTGTTTGCCAGAATGACTAGAATAAAGAAGTACTTCTGTAATGCTTATTGTGGAAATAACATAGAAATACAAGTGGTAGGATGTGGCTTTAATTTTATATTTTTAAAAAGACCCCTCTGTATTGAATAATAATTGCAACATACATGGCTTTTTATTAAATGCAGGTATTTGACATTACTGTGAAGTAAGATGTAATCTCACAGTCTTGCTGTGTTTAAGTAGGTGGGCTGTTGCATGATGGCGTATTTAAAGACTGGGACAAACAGGCCTGTTCTGATTCAATTGCTCTAGGGGTCTGTGTTTGTGGTTCCTAGACACTTACTAAGTGACCTTCCTGCTGCCACCACTGTCTTCTCCTCTTGGATCTCCTGCACTGGTTCTGTATCTATCTGAGAGCCAAGGATAATGCAGCTTGCTGGTCCTGATTTGATGGCCTAACAGACATCACTAGAAGTGAGGCATAGTGCAGAATCAGGGTTACTACTGGCTTTATTTACTGTTTGGACACTGATAACTGTCCTGTTCTTCCCCTTATCTGCTGGTACTGGTCTTTTCCATGTGCAACGGAGGAAACTGCAGGAAGTCCTGCTGTGGGAGTTACAGAATGTTTTGGCTCCATAAGAGAGTACTAGGGACTAGGGAATGACTGAAGCAGTTGTTGGATGGTTCAGTGTAATGATTCTTTTTTTTTGTCCTCTTCTCCAAGTGAAGATGAATTCAGGAAAGGCATATGAGGTGTAAGCTGGCTTTTTTTTTTTTTTTTTTTTTGTGTAACAGAAAAGGTTAACAGGAGGAATACTGTTGAGTGCATCTAAATTTAGAACTGGACAGACAGGACGGAAAAAGAGCCAGCTGACTTTAATCTATATCTGGTCTGAATTTGCATGGGCATTAAAAATGGATTGTAGAACTTCTGTATGTAAAATTAGGGCTGTTTCTATTCAGGATTCCTAAACAAGAGGAGGAAACCTATCTGAATTGGCACCTTGGCTGTTAAGAAAGGCTTGAGATTCAAAAGATTAAAAGAAAAAAAAAAGTAAAAAGCCCACAAAAGTTGTATTTTCTGAAATATCCTGCTTATGGAAACTGATTTAGATATGCTGATCTGAGTGTAAATTATTGCATGAAATTATATGAGATAACCTCTAGCAGTGGAGCTACAAGACTGCCATTTTACCAGAGGGTGTGCTCAGGACTGGCATCCTGCCAAACGTGCAAGTACAATGTGCAAATACACAGGGATTGCAGACATTATCTTTGTTCTTAACAGTTTGATGATTCTCAGGGATTTTTCTGTGACATCAGAGGGGTTACATGCAAGAAGTACACATGTCCAAGTCCTGCTAATAAATTATGATCGCGAATCTTATATAGAAAAATATCAGTATCAGTTTCAAGTTCAAAATGTCCACATTTAGAGAATTTCAGGAAGCATAGAATCATAGAGTAGTTAGGGTTGAAAGGGACCTTAAAGTTAATCTAGTTCCAACGCCCCCTGTCATGGGCAGGGACATCCCACTTGATCAGGTTACCCAAGGCAGCATCTAACCTGGCCTTAAACACCTCCAGGGATGGGGCAGCCACAACTTCCCTTGGTAACCAGCTCCAGTGTCTCACCATTCTCATGGTGAAGAAATTCTTCCTAATGTCTAATCTAAATCTGCCCCTCTCCGGTTTATGCCCGTTACCCCTCGTCCTATCACCATGAGTCTTTGTTAATAGTCTCTCTCCAGCTTTTTTGTAGGCTCCTTTCAGGTACTGGGAGGTCGCTATAAGATCTCCTCAGAGCCTTCTCTTCTCCAGGCTGAACAACCCCAACTCTCTCAGGCTGTCCTCATATGGAGAGTGCTCCTTTATGCAGGAATATTGAGTCCTGCATAAAAAAAGAAATAATTTTATTAAATTAATTTACTTCCTTGTATTGGAAATGTACGTAGCATCCTTCATGCCAAACTGTTTTCACTAAAATGACTACAGTGAACATTCTTTCCATATTATTTTGAAATTTAGAATGCACGTTACTTTTTATCAGTTACATGTAAATGCATTTTTCTTTGTACTCAGTTCAGGAGATGTGTCCAAACATTTGTGTCTTTACCAGCATGCAACAGGTTTTGTGGTTGCTGTTGATAAAGCAAATAACCACTGGAGAAATTAGCAGCTTACTCTTTAAATTATGGAAGGTGAATTATGAAGTGTGCTGCTTTAAAAACCTTATGGTAACTGTATGTTATAAACTATTAGATGAAATGTTATTTAACAGGAAATTATGAAAAAATGTATCATAATGTCCTTAGTGTATTTGTGTAACAGCTCTAAAGACAGAGAGACAACCTAGTTAGACTGGGATAGGACCAACGTTTGTATTTTTAGCCAGTGACTATTCATAGGTCTTTGAGGCTTCAGAGCCAGCTTTTAAGTATATGAGTTCGCCTGAAAAATTGAGTTCTGAATACTTACATATAATTTTTGGAGCTCTCAATTCTCTTTTATATGAAAAGATTTTTGGCACTTGCCTAATATTTTGTAATATTTTACTAGCTTCTTTATCATTGTCTTGTTTGTTTCCTGTCTAATCTGTTTGAATTGCTAAAGTGTGATTTTAATTTGTTTTTTAAATCCCAATATGAAATGCACTAAAATGTAGAGATGTAAGTCATACTTGTGATGATCATGTCCATTTAATTTAAAATCAAAAATGAATATCAAGAAAAAAATTAAATATGAGAAGATACTAGAGTATGGATAAAATTGTGTGGAGAGTGAGACTAAATGTGGTGGGATTCTTCCATATTGAAATGTTTTGAGTTACTCTATAGCATGGGCAAAGTTAACGTGAATCTTGGAATTCTACCTGTCATTAAGGAATAAGAAAACAAAACAAAAAGGGTTGTGCAAACCTATGTTCACCAAAAATAGATTATTCTTTTGGAGATGAATCTTTGAAAAAATGATCTCTTAATTTTAACATTACCTATTATTAAAGTTCAAAATATGAAACCTCGGAGAACAGAAAAAGCAGAGAATGAGTTGCACTGCATTGCAAGTAAGATGTTTCTTTTCAGTAGTACTCATAAAATAAGCTGATCCTAAGAAGCAAATTGGTAGCAGTTCTTTTTTTAGTGGATATTTCAGCAATATTTTATTCCTTTCTCTTTATCCTTAACTTTCAGATCTCTTATACCTTACAAATAAAAGCAATAATCCTTGATGAAATTATGTTACATTTCTTAATATTCTGAATTAGTAACTGAGCTACAGGTATTGATAAAGTGAATTTGAATATAGAATTTTGAAAATATTTAGGAATACCCTGGAGCATATTCAGTTCGTTGAGTTTATTTTGTAGGTTGTGTAGCTTTTAAACATTAGGATTTGAATGGTTCTTTTTATTCTTAAAATGTAAAAAAAGCTTTCTTCCTGTCTTTTAATCTTTCAAATATCAATTATATGTATTTTTTAGGAATTATTTATTCATCTTACCCCTGGAAAATGGGACAGGCTTTCAAGGAGTAATACAGAAGTATTGCTTATGTATGCAGAGATATGTTTAGAATGGAAGAAAGAACTCGGCTGGAGCTTAAACTAGCAATAGGTGTCAAAAATAATAAGAAAAGCTCCTGTAAGTGTATTAATACCAAAAACAGATTCAAGGAAAATGTAGGTCCACTGTCGCATGGGACTGGCAGCTTAGTTATGAATGATACAGAAAGGCAGAAGTACTCGCTTTTCTCTTTGCCTTGGTCTGCATGGGAAAGGTTAGCTCCCAAGTCTCAGTGCCAAGAAGTGATGGCAAGTAAACAGTACACCACTGACAGTAAAGAGGGACTGAATTAAGGTTCATTTGTACCAGCTGTATACATACACATGAACAGGGTCTAATGAGATGCATCTGCATTGGTGCACTGGAAAGCCTCTATCATATTTGAAAAGTTGTTAAAGACTAAAGCAACTGGAAAAGGGCAAATACTACACCTGCCTACAAATATCCAACTGAGATTTACAAAAGGTGAATTGTGCTTGGCCGGCCTTGTTGCCTTCTGTGGTGAAACTACTTGCTCGGTGGATTAAAGAAGAGCTATTTGCCCTGACTTTAACAAGGCACTTGGCGTGTTCTGTAGCCTCCCTGTAGACAAGTTGGTAAGATACAGTCTGGACATACAGATGGTGAAATGTGGCTCACTTGCCAAGACCAAGGAATGATGTAATGTTAATAGCTTAAAGTCGAATGCTCAGCTGGTCATTAGGGTTTTGTTCCTTGAGGGTCAATGCTGGATCTGGTAGTACTGTTCAATACCTTTGTTAATGTTCCAGTGACACAATTGAACTCGGAGTCTACAGATAACTTCAGGGTGAAAGGAGAGCTAGGTTACATGGGATGGATGAACCACCATTCAGCAAGACTTTGGCAGGTGGAAAAATTGAGGCAACGAGGATTGCATGAGGTTTAATAAAGCTAGATATGAAGTCCTGCACCTGGAATGGAATAATCTTATGTGGCAGAACTGGCTGAGGACTGACTGGCTAAGGTAGCTGTGCTGCAGAGCTTCTGTGGGACAGCAAGCTTAACATAATATAGCAGCAGGAGAGAAGGCAAACTGCATCCTGGACTGCATCAGAAGATTTCAGCAGTGGCTGACTTTGTTTTCTGCAGTGATTTGTGAAGCATATAGCTTTATATGCAGAAAAATGATAGCAAAATAGAAGTCATTGATGTACATGGTGACATTACTATAATAAAATTGAAATTATGGTTTTATGGTGTTTTTAAAGGATTTTTAAGGATATTTGTTAGAAGAATAATATTAATTTATTACTGTGATATTTTGCAGTTTCTGTTCAAAATTGGGAATTAAGTCATCCTGAATAGATTTTAAGATGTAAAGACTTTATTTTTGGAGTGGTTGTCAGTTTGGAGAAAAAATTATTGGTAAATCTTTCTGAGTTTGAATGTAACTGGGCTATAGTGTTGTCCTCAAACATGTACGTACAGCTCTCTTTTGGGGTATTCCTGACCTCATAAAAATTGATTGAGGTTTTTCTGATGATTTCTGAACTTGTATTTTTGGCAGTGGCTTCTCTAGGAGATCATAGAATCAGAATCATAAAGTGGTTTGCGTTCAAAGGGACCTTAAAGATATCTGATTACAAACCCCTGCCATGGTCAAGGACATATCCCACTAGACCAGACTGCCCAAGGCCCCTTCCAGCCTGGTCTTGAACACCTCCAGGGATGAGGCATACACAACTTCCCTGGGCAACCTGTGCCAGTGCCTCACAGCCCACATTGTGAAGCATTTCCTCCTTATTTGTAGTCTAAATCTTCCCCTCTTCAATTTATAGCCATTGCCGGTAGTCCTGTCACTACAAGCCTTTGTAAACAGTCCCTCCCAAGCTTTCTTGTAGCTCCTTCAAGTACTGGAAGGTCGCTATAAGGTCTTCTCGGAGATTTCTCCTCTCCAGGCTGAACAACCCCAGCTCTCTCAGTGTGTTCTCATATGGGAGGTGCCTCAGCCCTCTGATCGTCCTTGTAGCACATATCTGCTTTTGAGGAAAGTTATTTAAATTCTAATGTCTTGTTGAGGTGGGTTTTTTTTTTGTGGTAGTAGTTAACAATTCAATCTATAATGTATGTCAAAGTTCGCCATTTGGCTCAGTGTTCTAGTTCGGCATCTTAAGTGTCTGTTTTTCTCTGTGAAGAAAGAGGGTTATTAATTCACAGTCTGCTTAATTCTAATACTTCGTGTGGGAGTAAGCTGTGAGTACATAGCAGTTCTTAACCTTTTAATTGGTGAGGTAGTACCTGTTTTGTACTCCTAGTTGAGAGCATTGTAAGTTTCCTTCGTAAATTCCTTAACCTGTTTCATGGGGTTATTAAATGTATAGTAGGTGATGCTTTGCAAGTTTTTAAGTGTTCCTAGCTCTTGCCAACAAAATCCAGAGGAATTGGATGAAGTGTGCAAAAGAGTATCTTCTGATACTCTTGGATGTTACTTCCTTACTGAAATTTTGGTGTGTTGACAAAATTGATTGATCTGTGTTTAGCAAGATCAAAGGGCAAGCTCAAAATAACATAGCTACAGTTAGAATTTAATACAGCTATGTACCTCAATGCCTGTGCATGTGTCACTTCCTTTCCTCTTCTCAGAGAAAAGGCACTTTGGGCACCTTTTGGCTTCACTATTTAATTACAGTGTGCCAGAGTTCTAAAAGCCTTATTTTTAAATAAAAATATTTATTGAGTAAAGTTAAAAATTTAAGTATGGTGCATAAAACCATTACATTTATGCCTTTTTAGTTTACAGATTTTGTGATCTGCTTTGGAAGTATGTGTTACAGCATAATGCAGAACAGTAGCGTAGAAGAAAATTTGTAGGCATTTATGGTGTTTGGAAAGTGAGGCACATACAAAGATGTTGGACCAGATTTTTCAAACAGAGCACCTTAGCCTTTCTACAGTATATAAATTCTGTTTAAAAAGTGTCTGAAAATGTCCAAATAAGGCAAGAGGCCTGGGATCAGAGTAATCACTGTAAAACTTGGGTTTTTTTGTGTGTTCTCCAGGTGAAACAGCCATCTTTGTCATGTAGAAGTATAGGTGGAAAAACTCTGGTGAATAACAGTAATACATCTATCTTACTGGACTGCTCCTGGCTTTCTCAAGTAAATATTTTCTCTGTCATCATTGTGAAATGCACGTCAGGCACGTGCTGCAAACCCCCTCTAAACTGACAGGATACAACAGCCAAACATTGGTTTGCAAATGTTTAAAAACATGCAAAGTGAGGGGTTTTATACTTATGGGAAGTAGGGTAGGAAATAACTAACCTTTTTATATTCTTACAGTATTGGAGGGGGGGAGTAAGAAAGTGATGGATTAAAATCAAATACAGATTTTCTTTTGGATTGACAAACTTCAGAAGAAGTGTATTATTTAAAACAGCATGTGTTTTCCTCACAGTAGTTTCAATGGTGTATTGCGAATACCAATTTATATACTTGCTGCTCAGAAGACCTCCGAAACACTGCTGTTTCTACTGGTATTTTGCAGACAGAACTGTTCATTGGAAGGCTACAGGGAAGTTCTGTCCTACTGGTTTGCTTTGTAAATTGGGAAGTGATGCTTCTGTGAATTAAGTTGATTCAAAAACAGTTTCTTCACAAGTGGAAAGTAACTGAATTACTGATTGCACTGTCAATGTAGTCTTTCCCTGTTACACTTCTTTTTTTTCCCACATACTAACAGCTAGAAATTTGAAAATGGCACTCTATAGTCTTTAACGGGAAGTTTGTGAAAGTGCTGGGAGCAGAGATGTGAGGACTGGGGAGCATGACCTCTAGAATTACAGTTAGTTTTGAATGGCTTTTGCTGCCTTTCTGAGCAAATGAGAATTAGTGAGACAAAGCATTGAGACGCCAGAAAGCATAATATGTAGAAAACAATGACTCATGCTTCAGTACAAAATGGATGGCTGTGGGGACATAATTACAGTGTACAGTCAAAATCTGCAACAGTTTGTCTCAGCTCACTGGTAAATTAGGTTCCCTCTTTCTTACATCTTTGGGTAAAAGAGCTTAGAGAGCTCTGCGCTCAGTGTGGTGTACAGTCAGTGACCCACAATACACCCCCTGGATTCCGCTGGGAGTGGATATGGGGAAGGAGATAGGCCAAATGTGTCTACAGATTTCTGCTGTGGCCCGTAGGAAAGTTACAGAGGTTTGTTCTGTGAGAAGTTTTTGTAGTTTGTAAAGCTCAGCTACTTTGTTGCTCTCAGCAGTTGAGCAAATACTATTTTCAGATACTTTAAAGGTGTAAGCTTTGGGTAGGAGAAGGGATCTTTGATTTCAATAGCTGAGAGAGTTGGTCCGTGGTTGAACCTGCACTCTCCTTCATGGCTGTCTTCGGAAACTTAACCTTTCCTTCTTCTGACTTGAGAACAGATTTCAAAGAAACATGAATAGTTCTCTGCTATAAGGGTCAAGGAATTCTTCAAGAAGTCTTTGATCAGTGGTTGAATCTAATAACAGAAACAAAAGTATTGAGTATATGGCAGTTCCATCTCCTGTGAACCAGAGGATACCAAGATATGTGTTCCATTAGAGTGCAGTGAATGGTTTCTTCCTCAAAGTCTCCTTTATGAAAAAAATTCAGTTACTATTGTTGGGATAAAATAGGAAAGGGTTAGAGAAAGAACTTTTTCCATTTCCTTGACAGTTATGAAAGAAATACTTAAAAAGGGAAATGTAAGATTACATTTGTTGGTTACAGTGCTAAGATCAGCTATTGGACTAGGATTTTTTTTTTTGCAGTACTTAAAATCATTGATTTAAAATAGGCAGCTCCCTCTTAATCCATTCTCACAAAAGTTTTTGTGGAACAGGAGTATTTTCTTGTAAATGTCTTCAAGGTAGTTTATATTCCAAATTAACAAAAGTTACAGTTTGTGTAGTTTTTGTTGTAGAAGGGTTGAGATTTTTGGGGTTGAGTCATTTTTTTTAATGAGTCAATAAATCAAATCCTCAAAATTGCTTTAGTCTTGACAGTAGCCTTTCTTAATGTAATACTAGAGGTATTCCTTAGGTTCAGTGCCTCTCTTTTGCAGTTGTCTTTATATACTTCTCCAGGGTATGCCCAGTGAGCAGGATTTCAGTGTGTGGATGTTTTGAGTCAAATTGCACAGCTGTACAGTTTTCTTGTTCATAAGACACACAGTGTCTTTTTGTTCTTACAGAGGCAATGATTTGACAGATTTGTAGAAGTTAGGCCCAGACGTTAGCTGATATCAGACAAGTCATGTGTTTTCATTTGCACACTTGCAGTTATAACTTTTAAAGCAGTTTTTTTCATGAAGTTTTATAAAGCTCCTTTTAGCTACAGAACCAAAATGTATTTGTGAAGGTTGCTTGCAGTTTTATATAATTTAGAGTTCTATCCAGATTCGTGGGTGCAAATTTGTTTACTTTTCAGGTTCTTGGCAAGATTTCTGTATGCATTGATTGTGATTTACAGCGGTAGCCATTGTAGTTTTGTGGCAGTGCAAACTTGACCACAGTAATTCCTGTTTTGTACTGCTCAACTGGCCTGTCATATTGTCGTCAGTTGACAATATCCTAGAAGGTTGTTTGGAAGATTTTGGCAAGGTGTCTTATAGTGTAAATTAAACTTTACGTTATTTCGTGAGGTACTTGTAAATGCGGTCGTGACTGATCCTTCATTGTTTTTATATTGACATGCATAGGTGGCGAACAAAGTCCTGTTGAAATGAGGAGCTTTACTATGATGGAAGTAGAAGGGAAGATGTAGAGCTGCTGTATTGAGCATGTTACCTTAACACAGTGCTGGGTGTCTATCAGAAAATGTCAGATTGAAGTGCTGAGCTAATATTCTCAGCAAAAGTATATCTAAAACTGTTTGATAAAAAGGGTCAAAAGAGTCTAGAATGAGTTTAGTCCAGAAAGGTAAAACAGGGAGCGTAATAACAACTTAATTTAAAATTTAGAGTTACAATCTTAACCCTTACCCTGAGTAAGGGTAAGTAATAATAAGTAATAATCTGAGTCTTATGCATTCTCTTGAATGGATAGTATTTTGATTTGCAGGGTAGAGAAGCATAAAACTTTTTTGTTTTGACACTGGCTGTATGCCTTGTTTAACTTTTTCCAGATGTATGCCAAAAGACTAACTTAATAGGTTAATTTTTAGAAAATAGAAAAAATATGCACTAAATTGCAGTGAGAATGTTGCATTTATGTGAAGAATAAATGTGCATATGTAGATGTTTTTCATGTAATCTTCTCTAAGAAAGGTGGTCTTCCTGTCTTACTACGTACATAGCAGTTGTTATTATTACTGTCTGCTTCTCTTTTTCTTTGCATGTTCATAAGACAAAATATTGGGTTTGCATATAAGTATTTTTTTTAAACATTTTTGTAACCATCTGTAGTTAGTGTGTTTTAAACAGATTTTTTCATATATTAATGGAAAAATAGATTTAAAAAGCTTCAAGTTTAGCATTTTTGGAAAAAAAAACATGGTAGGTAACTTATTCAAAAATACATTTCAGTAAAGTGAGTTCAAAAAAGGTCTGTTGTGGAATCTTTTATTTGGATAAATACAGTCTGTTAATTTAAAAACATGCAACCTCAGTATTTTATGATATACTAATAAAAGAATAAGAAGAACATGGTATGAAACCAACATTTATCAGACTTTGTGACACAGTTGGGAAAATAGAATTATATGTCAGATGAAATATTAACGTAAATGCCATTGCCCATAAACTATTTTAGTATGAGAAGAAGAAATGTCACTGAGAAGAATATACTGAGTGAAAATCTGGTGGTGGGTAACTGGATCTTTTTTTATTTGGTTTGTTTTTTCCTTGATTAAACAGTCCGTGTTTTCCTTGAAGTCTGTGGAATATATATGTGACCACTCTGAATTGTCTTTGCCTCAAAGTAGACTTAAATTTCTTTGGAATGCAAGAAGATTTCACTTTTGAAAACCTATTGTACAGGGCTGTATACAGCTTGCTAACATGTATGTGAAATGTCACTTACAGGTGCTGACCTTAAAGAAAGAGCAAAAATGCATGCAAGTGAAGTTGGTTCTTTTGTCTCAAAAGCAAGAGCAACTATTAATGAAATGGGTATGTAACCTCTCCCTTCAGTGATGTTACTTTAACTGTAACCTGAGAAGGCTTAGGTTAGAGGACTGACGTAAACCTGCATGGTTAATTCTTGACAGGTAGTAGGATATCCACAACTATTGCTATTGATAAACACAAATCATGGTGCATTACTTCTTAAAAAAAACGTTCCTTGTCAGGTTGGAGGGCTTTTTTAGAATGCTGGAAAAAGCTAAACATCAGCTGAAGGAGAAGTGATTAGCCCTGCTCTTTTCGTAAGGGATGGATTGTTTTGCAACCTCAAGGTCCTAAAGAATTTAAGTTTTATTGTTGCATTCTTGTGGTTGGTACGTGTTAATACAGTATTTAATATATTTCAGAAACTCGCGAAATATCAGCTGTTGATAGAAAGTTAGCTACTAAAGCCTTCTAAAATTTTGTTTAATATATCCTTGTTCTGGTGTGGTGTTAATACCTGTTAATAATTCAAAATTGTAATTGAACTGTAGCAGTTTCTAAGGGTAGCAATTTCTCTGTAAATTTCACATTATCAATTCACCATAAAATCTCTGCTAATCTATTTTAATATAATTGTTTTTTCCAACAGGGCATTGTCAATACATTTTGTAAAAAAGAGAAGTGTACCAAGTTTGAAGCAATTAATTTTATACATTTGATTTATATCTGCAATGTATTTGGCCACTTGAAATCTTCGCACAAAACTGAGGAATAAATTGTTTCTCATGTATTGTTTTTATATGCACTTCCTTGATAACGTTGGTTCAGATCTTGGCTTGACAGAATGTTATAGGTGGAAACCTATATGGTTTTGTAGGTAAATAACAGACTACTGAAGAATGAGTCTTTGATTAGATACTTGATGGAGATTCTTGTGTCCTTGAATTAACATCTTGTCTTTGAGGTGAAGCAGTTCCTGAATGCTCTTTAAATAAATAAAATAAGTAAAATATTTAGAAGGCAACAGAGGCAACAAGTTGTTCCATTTAGTTACTTTAAGATTTTTAGGAAGCTTTCTTGGCTCTAAATAATTATTTTTCAGGCTTTCTTGGACTGAAGTTACTGGAAATACTTTTAAAGCTGCTGTTAACATTTAAAGAGAGTGATAGTCTTAAGGTTTTCCTGTGATCAGGAAATAGTTTTTTTTTTTTAGTTAGATTATTTTTAGTTTTTAAAGTGAGAAAATTTTTGAAGTCTAAAGAGGTATTTGGATTGGACATTCTGCATTGAATGACTGAAAAACATACGTAGTGATTTGGTGCTTTGTTTTTCCTTAGACTTGGAAAGACTCTTAAGACTAATGTTTGATTGTCTACAACATCATTAAGGTTCTTGTGAGAGTGTTTAGTGAACATGCAAGTAAATTTTCAGCATTCTCTAAAAAGTTTAGAGTGGATCGTTGTGCTAAGGGTGAATTACTTGAAGTTCAGGAAACAACGTGAGTGCTTTCATTCACTGATCTGTAGTTTCTTTCTCGGGGGAAAAAAGCATGAAATTGTGAGTAAATGGAATTAATATCTGAGAATCTAGGTCACTGAAGTACCTACATAGGAAGGTTTGTTAGGGGATGTGATATCAACAGTTAGGCATGCTGCAGCTTGGAAAAGAGAGAATTTAAATAGCCCTTGCCTGATACTGTGACAGAATTTTTGCTTAGATTGAGTGGGTGTCTCTCTCCCCTTTCTCTTCTCCCCTTCTCTCTCCTCTGTCTTCCTCCCTTCTTACTCCACCTTTCCTCACTCCCTCCCTCATTTTGCCATTTCTGCTTTAAAACTCTTAATGAAACAGTGACTAGAAGGTTGTTTAAAGGTTACATAATATTTGGCCATCTCCCAGTTAATTTTTAAAGGCTTCTTTACAGGGTTGGGAAAGAGTATTGAATGTCACTTCTAATGTTATTGGTCAGTTTTCGTGTCATGTGTGTTTGAATATGGATACTACGTAAGTAGCTTTTCTTTTTCAATCACATGGTGTATTCCCACTATAAACGTATTTAAGGCATTGTTGGTTTTGAATACATTATGCTAACAATAGTTCTATTTATAAGATGAATCAAATATTTTCTGAAGAGTCTTTGCAGAGTAATTTAAAATGCGGTTTCCTACATCAGGATCTAGTAGAGAATATTAAAAAAGTGGATTTTATAAATGAGATTATATGAGATTGGTGCACAAGGTGTCATGTACAGAAGGGTATTAATTTTGTAGCAAGTCGGAAATTCTCAGTTCTTCTTTTTTATTTCTGAAGAAGTGATCTGGCATTACAAAACCTAATTTTTGTAGAACTAGTGAGACACTGTATCTGCATTTGGTTACAGGAATGAATCTGTACATTGAAAATTAGAATGGTTTTTTCCTGCCCAGCAACAACTAGAGTGTTATGAAATGTTGGAAGAGGGGAAACAATTTTCAAATTATTATTTGCTACTGCAAATAATAACCAGGGAACAATGTTTCCAGTCTCTCACTTTGTTCTTTTTCTATCCAAGTTTAATGCCATAATCTCATTTAAAATGTGTTCTACTTTTTGCTTTTCAGAAATAGGTCATGTTTTGGTAATTGTGTTTGCGTTCAGATGTGTGACCTAGTAAGGAGATGCTTCTTTTTTAACAGTATATTCAGAAAGAAGACCATTACGTTGTCTTTGTAGACAAAATAAACTAAGGTTAATTACATCTGAGTAAACAACTGAGTAAACATAGCTTTTTACAATTGACATGCTTTGGCTTTCTTTAGTTCCTGTTAATTTCATTACATTTAAAAATCCTTATGCTAGTGGTTTCATAAAATGCTGTAGTATCATTTTAGAGTACAACTACAGAAGAGAAATTTCTGGAAATTAAAAGCATATTGCACTTGTTTTTATGGGATTAATTTATAACTTCTTGCTAAATTTGGATGAAGTATTAAGACGGCAGTAAATATCAGTTGGTATAAAAATAAGCTCTTAAAAAAAGAGCTGAAAAAAATTTTGCTGAGCTGTTAGTTGCCATGCTTAGAGCTTTGAGTGGAGGGGAAAAAACCCAAACCAGACTATTTTTAGCCCTAGTTGCTTTTGATGGAATTATACCAGATTTTGAGGAGTTTTATTGTTTGTTTGTTTGTTTATTTTGTTTCATTAGTAGGAATTACAGGGCTACTTGTCCATTACTATATTGTCTTTGTTATTGATGTAAGGCTGGCTTTACCCTGAAAAAACTAGAGAGAAAAAAATTAATAGCTCTCTTGCAATCATGCAGAACAGAACAGGCCTGACTAAATGAAATCAAATTTTATTGACTCTCAGAAGTCTTGTTTTTTGAAGCTTTGAGAGCAGAAAAAGTGCCCTCATTGTGGGACAGAACTTCAGCATATATTTTATGGTACGATTTCTATCAGGTAGTCCATTTTTTTTCTTAATAGTGACTGTGGAGTCTGGTGTTTGATGTTACAGTTGCATATATGTTACCTACTGGGATTTCAGTTGCAAAATAAACTAAGGCTATGTATGGAGCTGAATGCAATAAGCTACTCTCTTCTAGAAAAATACCTTGTTTAACAGAAAGAAATAGTAAAGCTGGAGAAAGAATTTGAACTTGGCAAGGGCTTGTTAATTACTCAGTGATGTTTGGCCCCAACCTCTAATAAGTGAGAAACACCATTGGTTCTCAAAGCTCTTCCAAAGAACATAGTCATAAGTACCTAAATCCCATAAACAGGGATAAAAAACTCCCTGGAAACTGAGTTTCTTTGTTACTTTTTAAAATCAGAATTAAAGTATGGTCAGGCTTGATTTTTATGTCACATTTGGAGGAAAACCACCTTACTTGTGTCATGATGGAACCTAGATCTGAAACAAGCTAACTTTTGTAAGTACTGATGTTTAATAGCTATGTTTAGACATAATTTTCACAGATGTGATTAGTTTTGATGTAGTCCAGTTTGAATGAGGTCACTCTGAATGAAAGCACCTTGTGGTCAGCTACTTACATTTGTTTTATTGTGTGATTTTTATTTTATTCAAAGCAGATACAGGTCTTTATTTACAGGTTTTTTGGTTTTTTTTCTCCCTTATTATCAATTTTCTGTCTTTCTTACTTCTCTCAATTATCACCAAACTTTTCATTTACCTCGAAGAGGGTTCGTGTTTGTCCTTCAGGAGAACAGTCTCTGCTCGAAGTAAGTTCCTTTTTTTGACTGTTGGAAGTTCATGCATCCTTGGCAATTCTTAAGTTGTGCCAAATTATATGCTAGTTAGTTTTTGGAAGCAAGGTATCAAAACTAGATCTGGTGGCATCAGGATTATATAAGGTTCACTTGATTCCTGGTGTGCTGCCATCTCACCTTTCCTTTGTAGAGTCTCAAAATAGTCAAGAACAGTCATTGAAGAGGTCAGTGCAGCACCTTATTTTATCAAGTTTCTGGGGCTTCTGTGGAGCTTTGATTACCATTAAAAATCCTGGTTTGGTGATCAGCACTCCCGATTACTATGCTGAGAAGTGGCAGCTTATGTAACATCAGCCAAATGTTTCTGTGTTTGCTGGACATAAATCTGGGTAGCAGAGAGTGAGTGCTCTGTTTTTTGGAAAGCCAGTGAGAAGAACTGTGGGTTTCTGTCCTGGATGAGCAGATATAGGCTGTAACTCCAGAACATTTCCACTGAGGTGAAGGGTTGGTATAAAATTTGAAAAAGAACAAATTTACAGCTAGCAGTGCCATGCTTAGCAGCCATGCTTAGGCATCTTGGTCTCCCTGGGTCTCCTCCTGTTGCTGACACTTTGAAAGGGAGATTTGGCAGAGTGTTTCTCTTGCTGTGTTAATGTTGTTGCCTGGTCAGTTAAGTGCAAAGCATGGCTAATACAGTCCAAGACTGCTAATATTCTGGATGTGTTGCTGAGCTCTTGGTTGTTTTCCAGTAGTGGATTTACTGCTCCTCTTAATGTTGAATTAGTTTAAGATACCCTTTGACTAAGCATTGTCTGTTTCCTAAACAGACAATACTGTCCTTACAGAGCTGAAATTATGGGCTTTGTCAAATTGCACTGGATTGATTTTAATTAAAAACCACAGTGCTCAACACTGTAACATTATTAAGGCAATGAATGTGATATTAAACTACTTTCCCAAGATGTGTATATGACACCATTGCTTCCTCAATTGCTAATATACTTTTTTCCCCCCATAATAATAACTTTCTAAAAACTGTTACAAATAAGATACAGAAATTGAGAACGTGAATATTCAGATGAGCTAATTGTCCTTCCTCATGGATCTGAAGATTATGGAAGGAGATGGCTTTGCATTGCTGTACAGGCTTGACAAAAATTGACATAGACTCAGCTTTACTTTTCCTTCTGGTGCTAATTCCAAATGCTGTTCTACAAGAAAAAGAGGCTATGCTCTGGGTGTGGGTCTTTAGTTTTCCTCCCACAAAATATTAACTGTACCAAAAGAAGAGCACTGTCTTGTTCAAATGGTTTCTTGAGATCAGCATACCAGCTTGCACATTGACTTCTAAAACAGACTTCCAGTATGGCTTGCTGTCCATGGTTTCCGTTCCCTTTCTAGGGATTCATATTGTGTGCTTTGGGGAACTTGACACTTTCCTTGCCTTATTCAGGTTTGAAATTGCATGTTTCAATCCCTGAGTAAGAAGGAATAGTTTGTTAGCTCTTTTCCTTTGCCTCTCAGTCTTTGGCTTGGTTCTTAGGACCAGTTGGTATTCAGAGGGCAGCGACTCCTGGCATGGTACCAAAAGATTTTGCTGTTCTTCTGTTGAAGAAATCCTAAGCTAGTTGCTGTTCTAAGGTCCAAGTCCAAGCATGTTCAGGTCTTGTGTGGACCATGGCTTTTGCCTAGGTGTGTACTACTTTAATGATATTACTGAGCTAGTTAATAAAAAAATAATTACACTTATTGTGAAACCTTAGGGAGTGTTTCCTCTGTAGCGTTCAGTGAATGAGCTGACTGTGAAACTATTACTTACCTTAATATATTAAGATAATTTAGAAGTGAAGATATTTTAGCAGTAGCCTGGGGAATGTAGGTATATGGACTATTGCTGAAAATAGAGGAGAAAAATTCTAGAAGTGTTCAGCTAGAGTAATCACAGTCTGTGCGATTTTCATTGAATTATGTGAGACAAGATTGCAGGTGATACTAGAGTATGTGTTATGTCCATGCTGTAAATCAGACAGGTATAAAAATAAAGAAAAACTTATTCTGTTGGATTCTCTTAACTGTTAAAGATTACAGTTGTGCTGCTGTTTGAATTCCATTTTGGGTGCTTTATAAGAAAGAAAAAAATATGTACTTAGAATGTAAAAATATAACTTAATTTATCCTTGGTGTTACCCTTTTGTTTTGTAAATTCGGTGCTTAGTATGTGCTATGCTATTAGTATGAGTTAATAAATTCTTAAATGTGCCTTGTAAGGATAAGAAAAAGGGTGAAATAATTTTCTTTTTCCTCCTATCTAAGGCTTTTCTTCATTTGCACAGAAAGTAGATTTTGTCATCTAGGGTTCACTTCATTGTTGTTTTACTCAGGGCAGAATAAGAGTACCAGACAAAACATTAGTAAATATTAAGAAACTAAGGAATCTCTGTATCAATCTGAAATCTATCACTAAACATGAATGGAATTTCCATTTGTGTTATATGGTGCAAAAAGAGAATCAGTTGTCTACAGAAGACTCTAGCTAAAGGTTTTGACTAAAGCACCTCTTTAATTCCCATTAGTTTCCCAGGTTTTGCTTCTGTTATCATGAGTATAAAACATACTGCCCCTGTTACCTGTCAGTACTAAAGTATCAAGTAGAAGACTTTAAAATTAAGAACATACCATTCCTCCACTAATTATCTTTTTGTCTAGGTCATTTATAAGAGTGAATGATCATTGAAGGAAACCAGGAAATTAATGGGATTGAGAGAGATACCTTAAAGAAGCCCTTTAGCTACTGTCATAATAAAGGGAAGATAAACTTCACTAGTATCTTTTTCTTAATAGCTAACTGTAAGCAATGTGCAGTAACTGTTTTCATTAGAAAACAACATTTCTTTACAAGTACTTAAAAATAATTTTTTTTTAATGCAGCTCTTGTTACTGATTATCTGGATTATCTTGGAAGGTATTAAAGCAAAAATAATAAAATACATCTATCATCATCAGCAGTCTGTTAAACTTGTTATCTGAAGCACAGAAGTTAGAGGGTAGGTAAAAGCCTTTCATAGTTGTAGCTGGCAAATATATGGAAAATAAGTGGAAAATCCAATTGAAGGTGTATTTCATTCAGACTTAAGCAGTTGTGGTTTTGCAGGTAATTTTTTAAACAAATGTGAATATGTTAATTGTAGTAACCACTTCTTGGAATTATGACAGTTAAAGCATGACAACACTTAATTAAATGCCTTGGACAAAAATGGTTTGACCAGTCTTCTTTGCCTTCAAGTTTTTTGCCTTGATTTTCATAGTGTTGTAGAATGGATGAAAGTGTTTGTTGAAGTATTTGGTTTCTGTTAGCCTCTTTTGATGAACTGAAAATTCAAGCAAATATTGTAGTCACTGACTTGGTGACAGATTTTACAAAGCAAGGTAAATGCCTGAAACACAACTGGCATTGCTCTGTAAATGCAGAGCTCATATACCATTTTAATGTTGTTATTGTTCTTCAGGAAAAGATCCCCTAAAATGAAATTAAGATATAATAATGTGTTGCAGTTATTTTTAGAATTTCCTGTGACATACGTTAATTTATGTGAGAGTGTAATTTTGTGAATAAATTGCTCCTAGTATAAAGAATATCTCAGTTACTGTAATTGTCCAAGGAGTGCCTCTAGGACTGCCTCTACTTGCCACTCAAGGTGCATAGTTTATATCCTTGTAGTTTGATCAGAGAAAAGTGTTGATTTTATGTTCAAGAGCAACAACACCAAGAGAGATAAAAAATAAAATTAGTGAACAGCTGGAAGAGAAGTCTATTCTGAATTACAAGATACGAGGATTTAGATATAAACTTCATTATTTTAAAACCAAATTAAAAATCCAGTCTAGTCATTATAGCAAGCTAGCATGTCGTTTTAAATAAGTGTTCATGCTGATTCAAAATTCCTCTTTACATCTGTGGTCTTTTGAAAACTTTCTCAACTTGTAGCCAGAAAACTTGCAGATTTTGAGTTAGTGAAGAAACTCTCTAAACTAACAGATCTCAAAGCTGTCTTTCAACGTCGTTGGTGTAGGAATCAGTTGGTGTAGGAATCAGTTGGTGTAGGAATCAGTTGGTGTAGGGGTTGCTGTGTTAATAGGGTTTAAGCTATTGTTAGTTGAAATATTCACTGAAGATAAATAGAATGTAAATAAGTATATTGTTTTGTAATAGTAAACCCCAAATTTAAAATAGTTTGACATTTTCACTCTATTATGTGACTTCTGTTTCTTCTGTCTTCCTTTCCTAATGGCTGACCAATTAAATACGGAATACACAAATAGGTGTTCAGTTGTGTTTAGATGTTTCTGGGCACTTCTTTTATTAATTTGAAGGGTCCATTATTATTTTAAACTAATGTTACAAAGAAACAGAGAGGGAGTGTTCTTATCTGTAAATTAAAATTTGTCCTTGAAAGGGTGCTGGAACGACTAATCCTGGAAACTGCTTCTGGACACGTAAAGGACAAGAAAGTCATCAGATACAGTCAGCATGGATTCACAAAAGGGAAATCATGCTTGACCAGCCTTATAGCCTATAATAAAATGACTAGTTTGGTAGATGAGAGAAGAGCGGTGGATATTGTTTCCTTTGACTTCAGTAAGGCTTTTGACGCTGTGTCATAAATTTTCTCATGGAGTTATTGATTAGTATAGACTGGGTGAGCAGACAGTGGAGCATTTGAAAATAGGCTGAACAGAAGAGTCCAGAGGCTGGTGATCAGCAGCTTGAAGTCTGCTTGACGGCTCCTAGCCAGCAGCATATAACCAAGGGGCAAGTACTGGGTTCAGTCCTGTTCAACACCGTTAATGATCTGGATGATGGGATGGAGTATACCCTCAGCAAGTTTGCTTTTGATATAAGTGTGGAAGGAGTGGCTGATGCACCAGAGGGTTGTGCGATCATTCAAGGGGTCATCAGAAAGGTCAAGAAATAGGCTGGCAGGTACCTCATGAACATGAGTAAAGGAAGTGCGAAGTCCTCCACTTGGAGAGAAGCAACTTTCATGCAGCAGTACAGGCTGGGAGCTAAACAGTCTGGAATGCAGCTTTGCAGAAAAGGCCCTGCAGATCCTGGTGGACTCTCAGTTGAACATGTGTCAGCACTCTGCCCTGGTGGCAAAAGCAGCTGATGCTATCCTGGTCATAGCTGAGAGAGGCGATCCTTCACTCCTCAGCACTAATGAGGACGCTGCTGGAGTACTATGCCTGATTCTGGGCCCCCTGGTGCAAGAGATGGAGCCACTGGAGACTCCAGTGAAGGGCCATGAAGATGGTGAATGGTCTGAAGCATCTCTCCTGTGAGAAAGGACTCAACAAGCTAGGGCTGTTCAGCCTGGAAAAGAGAAGACTCAGAAGGGGATCTCATCAATATGTATAAATACCTAAAGAGGAGAATCTTTAAGAAGGTGAAGCTAAGCTATCTCCAGTGGTGTCCTCTCATAGGGCCAGAGGCAGTGGGCACAAACCAAAACACAGGAGGTTTCTCCTGAACATCAAGATATGCCTTCTGCAGGAGTGACCAAGCACTGGCACAAGTTACCTCAGGAGGTTGTGGAGTCTCCCTCCATAGAAATCTTCAAAAGCCATCTGGACATAAGCTTGAGCAGCCTGTTCTGGGTGATGCTTCTTGAGCCCAGAGGGTTGGACAAGTTGACCTGCAGAGGTTTCTTCCAATCTTAACCATTCTCTTGATTTAAAGGTTTCTCATTTGCCAACATATGCCTGCAGTTCATATTTGCCATGCTTCCTTAACCTGCTTGAGGTACGTTATGAATTATGGAACTTTTCATATATCACTTAGTTTATAGCATGGTTTCTTCCAGTAATCCATGTGATACTCAAAGTATGCAGGGTATTGTTAGACAATTCATTCTCCTTGCTTTATGTTTTATGAAATCCATTATTCAAAGGCAAAAATTAGCTGCTAGAAATGCCCTCTGAAGTTGCTTGTCCTAGTAAACTGTGCACTAGACGGCCTTATTTGACAAATAATCAGAAATGCATATGTGGAATAAATAGCATGGACAATCTACTTCTCCTTTCTGTGGGAACTCAGTTGTGCTGTCATGTAAATTTGAATTCTTTTGCTACTTCTGTGTTAGCTGGGGACTCACAGTTTTTGAGGAGAGTGCTTTCCCTACTTTTATTCAGTTAGTACTGAGAAACAGGAATTCTTCATAGACTGTTGGCTGTCTGTTGATTATTAAACACAGGTCAGGCTTATGAATTTGGTTCAGTAGGTGCTAGAAGTAGTGCTAATTTCTGGTTTACATCTGAATGACTGTTCTTTCAAAAGATTGGTTGCCAGAGGTCACTATAGTGGAATCATAGAATCATAGAGTAACCAGGTTGGAAGAGACCCACCGGATCATCGTGTCGAACCATTCCTGTCAAACATTAAACCATGTCCCTCAGCACCTCGTCCACCCATGCCTTAAACGCCTCCAGGGAAGGTGACTCAACCACCTCCCTGGGCAGCCTGTTCCAGTGCTCAGTGACCCTTTCTGTGAAGAATTTTTTCCTAATGTCCAGCCTAAACCTCCCCTGGCAGAGCTTGAGGCCATTTCCTCTTGTCCTGTCCCCTGTCACAGTAAGAAGAGAGGTGAACAATAACTCCTGGTTTTAAAGTTGTCCAGGTATAGGAGGACAACAGAGGAGCAAGGGGAGTTGAGGTCACTGTCTTTCACATTACTGTTTCATATAGAGTGCCTGAAAAGGCATACTTGAAAGTGGGGTTTCATTTGAACATTCCTAAATACCAAATTCTGACTGCTGTGGTTAGTTGAATCAAAAATACTTGTCCTAATTTGTAAAAGAGTGCTTAAAAGCTAGGTAGCTGATTGTACTTAAGGGTCCATACATAATTTGAGCATTGTTAGGGATTGAGTGGGCTGCCATGGAGTTTACTTTTCTGATTCACAGGAATTGTAAACAGAGCTGTTGCTGCAGTAACAGTGCAAACCTCTTGCTTTAAGAGAAACTGAATTCTAATTCTGCAGGACTTTGAGTTCGTTAATGATGGCTCCTATGTCCTAACTGTAGCAAGAAAAACTGCAGGTGTTCTTCAGGTTGATTGTTTGAAACTTCTGTCAGGCTGCAAATTTATAGTTCTCATAGAAAGCTCATTGGCATATGAGCAGCCTTGATCTCAAAATTTTGTGCCTAGCTCAAGATTGTTTCTTCTTTTAGTATGAATAGATGGTACAGTTACTAACAGAAAATACTACAGGTATAAATTTACTTATCAAGAAACAGAGCTGCTCTTAGAAGATCGGTCTGTTTTGGATTTGATACATTCTGAATCAGTAACTCTTTTTTCTGGGTGTCATGAGTTTTAAGTTAATCAATCTGGACAAGTTGATGTAGGTTGAGTAGGAACACAAATAGCCAAGTCTGGAATTATAAGTAATTGTGTTATTCTTCCTCTGCCTATTTCAGGAACTTTCAGTAAGGGACTAGTAATAGTGATAAGTCTTCCTTTGAGCCCTTGGACACTGTCTAAAGATTGTTTTTGTTGTCTCTTATTTTAAATCTACTGTATGAAATATTTTATAAAGGCAAGACTACTTTAATGTAAAAATTGTTACCATAATGTTCTTAGTAAATCTGCTTATTTATTCTTCTTACTTTTATCTTTCTTCTTCCTCTTACTTTTTTCTTTCTTCTTCCGCAATATCAGCAGAAAGTAGTTTTTTCCTGATTAATCAGACCATTTAATCGTCAATCATGCAAAAGAGAGGTTGTGCAGGAATAGAAAAAGGCTGCTTGATAGCTCCTAAGAAAGTCTCATGTGTAATTCAGTTTCCTCTCAGATATTGTCTTGCATATCTTTAATTTTAGAAGAACCTTTTTAATGTATTAGTCAGAGTACTAAATAGTCATATATGATTCAGGTCAGTAGAATCCAGGCAGCTTCTGTTTCTGTGTGGGGAATGTCAGTATCCACAACATATGAATCAGTGGGGTGTGGGCTTTGCAACACACATCTGAGAAACTATTTCTTAGTTGAATCCTCCAGACCTAGTGCCCGTATTCATATGCTGGTCTTTCATTCATCATATAATCATTTCTAAGCAGAAAGGAAATGTCTTGTTAGTCACCAGTAGTGAACATCATGTGGAAAGCCAGTTAAAGATGAAATAACACCTGTTACAACAGAGTTGTGACTTTCTGAGGTTGCTTCACACATTACATGTGTTCCTATGTGTTTAAATGCAAAGTACTTCTCCTGTGACATTCTGTACTGGTGACAAAATTGTGGAAGAGTTTAGCGTACTCTACTCTTTGTCTTTCAGTAATGGAGGGTCACAGGAAAGCAGGAGGCATCCCAAGACTACAAGATACTGCTGGTCACCCTAATGTAAGACCACATGTAACATATACATTTACCAGGAGTGCTTTGCTGAAGTTCAGCTGAAGATGCACAGTTACTATAGAGTAGGAGACAGGCCATTTCTTTATATTGCTCTGCATCATCTTTCCTAATTTTTGTTTGAGCTTTTTACGGGTTTATTTTACTTAATTGTGTCATGTTATGTTTAGTTTCTCTTACTGAAGTTTTTTGCATGCCATTAATTTCTTAGTACTTTAGTTTACCCGTTGGTCACACTCATATTGTGTTGAATGGCCCATAAACATCCTTCTATACAGGTTGTTATCACCTTCTGTCCTAACAGATTATTTCTCAAGTAACTCAATATTTAAAAATTATTTTGATCTGCTTGTTCATGTTTGTTTCCTCCACACTCTTGTTTATTCTCCTGTAATCTCAAATAGAAAAATGTGGTTTTGTCTTCTATCTGGCTCTGTTGCTTTCTTAATACTAACATATACTGAAATGGGCCCTTCTTTACTGTATTTAGAACCTTCCTTTTCTGCAATATCATTAAGCGATAATGTTATATTAGGATAAATATATCAACTTTTGCTTGGGACACTTGTTTTATATGCATAATGGAGATGTGTCTACGGAGTATGCTGCATGATTTACAAATAAGTGAAATAATCCTTTATGAATTCATTATATGAACTGGCTTATTATTTGGTGTCCTTCATGTTCCACACTTTGATGTACTAAAGTAGCTCAGTGCAATACTCAGATTACAATTTAATGCTGCTTATTACTTAATATTTTTTAACTGCTTCTAATGACATCAGTCTGTGTATATAAACGGTCTGCTCTTGTGTGTGTTACACTCTTAATTTTGTTTATTTTCTGTTATATTTCTGATTCTTTTTGTGAACTTTACTATGCAGCTTATGATTGCACTTTTATAATCCTACGTTAGATCTGGAATCTAGCACTAATCATTAGTACTACAACAAATGCCTTAAATTTATCTCTGTTATTTATAGCTTGACAAAAATGTGGAGTGTTAGAGAATAAAACCCCTGGGCTTCTTGGAAAAGCTTTAAATAGCTTTTTTCTGTCACTCATGGCAAATGAGCCTTGCCGTGTAGAATCATTGTGGAGGTTTACCTGTCTATGTAATTTATTGTTCTAAAAATCTGTGTGCATAGAACGTAGCTAAGTCTACAGGGCATGATTTGTCAAACATCATCTGTACTTTTGTTACGTGCTGAACGTTTTTGGCAGTTGTGTATTAAAATTATGCAGGTAAACAGGAACAACTGCCTCTTGTGCTACAAGTTGTCAATATTCCAAGAAGCTTTACCCTTGGTAGGAAGTTCTGGGGACTTGGATACTCAGTTTACAATCCATAGTAATTACTAATTTCTTTCTGCAATGTTTTTCTGACGCTTCATGGGGACATGTTAGAAGAATTAATTTCTTCCGTTCTTTTGATAAGCATGCACGGAACTGTTGTAACAAATGTGTATTTTGCCTTTCATCCGTTGTCAACTTCCACATGAGGTGATTGTTTAATATCCTTGGGAAGTGATGATTCTAACATATGGTATCAAACTGCTTTTTCTCCCTTTGAGTTAGGAGTTTTAGTATTTCTTGGTGGGAATTCTGGCTGTAATTCTTGAAACCAAGCTGTTTTCTAATACCCTTTCTATAATTTTCATTTCTGTGTGTCTACTTGAAGTTACTTATCATAGAGAAAGTAGTCTGCCTTAAAGTACTGCAAAAAATTGTGTAAATAAATCTCCAGCTAGTGTTTACTAGTCTCTGAGAACTGGAACATACATGCAGGCAGTAACTGCTGGAAACTACAGTTAATAATGTAATGACCATGCCTTTGTGTCCAGGCAAATTAGTTTTCGCTTATCTATAACAAAGATTATTTTAAGAGAAGTGCTGGCTGCATCAGCCTTGAACCTAGATTGCAAAACTGTTTGGCAAATTGATTGTTGTGATGGGATTATGAGTTTCAATCAGCAAACTGGCCCTACTCAAAATGAGAGTTGTCTTGTCTTTTTGCCTTCCCATATAACTAGGAAAATGTAAATAGAAAAAGAGCAGCTTTTACTCCTATTCCTCTGTCTCCTACACCTTCTCTATTAAAGGGCAAATATACCTTGGGCTCTTCTAAGTGACTTCTAAGTAGGTGCTTCATGTTGCAGACAGAAATCAGTAGTGTCTTTTAGCGTGGAATTGATGCAGGTAATCACGTTTAAACGTGACCTAAACCAGGTTGCATGGAACTTTGATTTAAAGCATCTGTTACAGTTTTGAAAAGTGTTGGTAAATTTTTGTTCTTTTCTTAAAGACAATTGGATATTTGTTAGCTGTTGATAATTAAAGGATGTCAATTTGCAGCTAAAAATAGCCTTTCATGTAGTTTGATATTTTTGTTACCTAGTGCAGCACTAGAGTTTTATTATGCTGATACACATTAGCATTTAATTGATTTTTTAAAAAATTTAAGTTCTCTGAATTGTATCTGTCAGAAAGGGAAAAGGTAAGTTACGTGTCAGAAGTCATAAATTTAGAACTAACTAGTTCACTAAAGAAAGGAAGTATTATTCATAATTAATAAATCAATCTAATAATTTTTGGCCACACTACCATTCTAGAACATTCTCTCACACCTCAATTTCATCTATATTTTTGCAGCAGATTTTTTCCCTTTTTAATTTCCAACTAAGACTGAGTGAACTGATCATTCAGTTCAAATATCTGAAACATTAAAACGAAGAACGTCTTTTTAACAACTTTGCTGTTAAGAGCTGGTTTAGTGTTTCAACAAGCTGTACACACAAGTGTTCAGCTAATGAATTGCTTTTTACTATCTTTGAAACTTCAGAGGCAAAAATGTACTACTGAAATACTGTTTTAGTATAGTTTGAAATTATCGATGGCTTATGGTAAATGTGACATTAAATATACTCAAAGCTGTTATGCACAGTTTTATTTCTCAAGTAAAAAATATGTTTTTCATCAAACTTTTTTGGGTTCCTGATGAAGAGGGAAAAAGAGAGCTTGTTGGAGGCAAAGAGCAGTACTTTAACATGAATGATTAAATGACTTCCCAATGGCAGAAAACTGATGATAAATTAAAAACAGACTATGCCACAGTCACACAAGCCTGTGGAGCCCTTCTACCTGTCCTGTGCTGGCAGCATGTTCATCTGTTTATCAGGCCAAAAACTTTCCCACATTCCATTAAGCTGTTAACTGCTGCTTTACAAGAGAAAAGGGACAACAGTGGTGGCCACATCACGTCTGGGAATATACGACGTGGAGAGCTTCCAGCTATGCTAGTATCACAGATTATTATTATTATAAGACATTTGTATTTCAACTAGAACTGATTTTGCATGTGCTTTTTTTAAGTATTCCTGTTCTATTGTTTGTCTAGCTCTGCTCAGTGTGCTTTTTGGGATTATTATTCAGATTTTTGTCGAAAGTGAGCAGGAGCTAGAGAAAAAGGCTTGCGAACCTATTCAGCTACAGAGTGATTAGAGGGAGGGCCAGTATTTTTGCCAGAACATTGCTGAGCAATCAGGTTTATAGACCTGCTTTGTTTCATAAAAACTTTTTTTCTCATAGCCTAAGTATACTTTGGACAAAATATTGGAATGTTTTTTCAGAGATGTTCTTTATGAGGCTGGTGTTAACTGGTACTTTCTTTTTCAGCTAATCTGCCTGTACCTACTATTGCTGCAATAGATGGAATTGCTTTAGGTGGTGGACTAGAACTTGCGTTAGCCTGTGATATAAGAGTGGCAGGTAGGTCTGAATCCTGTTTATAGAACCTAAGATTATTAGTGTTGTAGATGGCTTGACTAATCCTTGTTTTGGCAACATTCTCATGAAACTTATTTTGTATTTGATGTGGTTTATAACCAATTATTTTAAAGGGATGTGGCAGAAATCTGTAGAAATACTTGCTAATGTTTAGTTTCAAACAATTTTCCACTGATAGCTGGGTTGGTTTTCTTAATGTTCTTTGTTATTCTTATGTCATTCATTTAATCAGTATTGCTGGAAGGGTTATGTAGTTGTTTGGATATTTTATTTGCTAATCAAAATAGTCTCCTCTTCTGTATTTGAAGTGTTCTAGGTGGAGATTTGATTTCATCCTAACAGGTTGCAGGAAAAAAGCAAAGGTTTTAGTGAGAGTATTATTACTCAAGCAATTAAACGGTTTTGAAAGAGAAGTGACAACAGCACTTGAAAAGAGGCCTTGACCTATGCCACTGTCAGAAGTGTAAAGCCATTTGTTAGCAAGTAAATGGAAATTTGGTCCTGAACAGTTGCTTTTAGCTTAGCGTATATAAAGCTATTTGACCCCTAGACAGTATTCTATCAGCTAAAGAATTCATAATAATCAGATACAAAATTCTGTCCCGTTTTAAGATGTTAAATGATAACATTTTTTTCTTCTATTATTTTATATTTTGCAAATAAATCTGTTAGTGTAATTGCTTACTTGTTATGTGAAAATTAATAAGGTAGAGAATGTGCCTTGATGGGAGTAGTTGGATCTTTTATTAAAGATAGATCAGTTCAATGTATTTAACGATTTTCATAAACAAATGCTTTTTAAGTGACTTACTGTTCTTTATGAAGGAAATGTGATAACAATCTTCTATTCCTTATTACATATTTTGCAGTTTTTTCGCCTATAAATTATGGTAAGAACTCATATACATTCTCTTTTTAGCTTCTACTGCCAAAATGGGTCTAGTTGAAACAAAGTTGGCAATCATTCCAGGTGCAGGTATGAATGTTTTGCATTTGTTACCATGTGTAATTAAATACCACTTTTCATACTTGATTTTGGGTTGTTGTTTATGAATTTCTGCTTACTTTTATATTTCTGTTAAGTATTGTGGCATGTTTTGAAGCTTATTGCTCACATTACTTACTAATAATAATAAAATGTGTATTTCTCATTTTTAGGTAGTCACACTTGTATATCAAGTTTTTAATTGAAGTCTTCATTAACTAAGTATTGAGTGATTCTATAAATTATATTTGGTGTCTTGATCTGAAGGCTGAATAACTTTGCTAAGGATCAGAGAAGGAAAAGAGGTAGAGTTAATGACCAGTGTACAAAATGGGTAATTTAAATGATGGTACAGTTTTACATAATGTCTAGTACTTTAGGATACAAATTCTGTTTTCGTACTGCTTGTAGATTGATTGTGAAAAGTTTAAAAACTGGAAGTATAGCTGCAAACAGATTGTTTGTATTGCCAAGATTTTTTGAGAGTTTTGTGGTTGAACTGCTCTCATATCTGGGAGTCCAGTTAAATGGCTTTTCCTGGATTTAAAGTGAGCTAAAATTATATAATGAATAATGTTCAAGGTAGTCTTTGTGTTATTAAACCTTTTGTTTTATGGGTAAATGATGGTTGCTTGAATTAAGGTATTGTGCTTTCCTCAGAAAGTCAGGTAACATAAAATAAGTCCATCACTGTGATTCCTACCTAGCTTTGACCTTGATTTCTGGAAGTTCTGGAGAGCATCAAACCCTTTTTGCCCGTTTTCTTTCTAATGAGTAGAATCTGTTCTGAAAGTTCTGTATCCCATTTTAATGGATGTTATTGCTGCTCATATAAAGAGGACTTCAAAGAGTACCATAATGGAAACACTGGTATGGACTTCCTGTAAGAAACTGTCCCATCCTATCTAATCTAAACATTTATTGTATTTCATATGCTCTGTGATTATGGTTATTGATGATTTGTAATTTTATTTGATTTTATTTGATACTTTCTCCTGTGTGGTCAGAGAAACATTTTATGTTAGGAAAACTTTTTTGTGATGATTTGTCTTTTTTCAGCAGTGGATAATGATGTAGATGATTTCAGGGATATATTTTCTTCTGGTGGTGTTGTTGTGAAATAATGTGCCTTAGTCATAAGTCCTAGTGAAGAAAAAGACAGAAAATGGTGAGGTTTATCTTTGTGGGCAATTTTTTCCTTTTGTATTTCCACTCCACCCTCTTCTAAGGAATTCTGCAGGACAGTGTTGGAGATGTACTCTCCAGGTCAAGAAATTCAGGTCAAGTTCTCCATATATGCTCAGTAATCAACTTAGGTCATCTCGTTTTTCCTGTCCGCAGTTAATTACAGGTGTTTCAAACTTCTAGTGCTTTCACCTTAAACTGCTGTGTAACTAACTCATGAGTTTCATTGAGAATAATTTATTGCTATTCAAAGCATAAGGGTGGAAAATTTATTTTTTACTATGCCTGAAACAATAAGTTGGGCGTATGTCTTCAGCTCCTTGAAAATATGGTAGTTTTCAACATGTTACAAAGCCTTTTAAACTTTGTTTTGGGGTATGTTTGGTGATGAATTTTTTTTCCTATTCCTATCAGCCTTTCTGAGGACTCTTTTTACTAATTGTATTTGAGCTTATGACAACTTTTTCCTCATCAGCCTGAACTTGGACCAGTTCTGTTGAGCAGTGGCAGCCCCTTTGGACTTCTGTCATCCATACATACTTATACTTTTTGTCACCAGAAAGTGAAGAATGAACAAAGGAATTTTGCATACATGGTTTAGGTAGAGAAGCCAGATGTGCCCAGTTGAACCATAGGCTTCATGCGTTGATGGAATATTTTCTTACAGTGCCTACTTCAAGCTATCCTGAGTTACTGGACTGGGCAGTGGAGCTTAAAAGAGAGCTGTAGTCATTAAGAGGTTTCAGTTTTCTTCTGCCATCTAGTACATCTGAAACACACTGACAAAATGTGTTACTTCTTCAAAGTAGTTCCCTACAGCATGACAGAATGCTGCCATTTTTATTCTGCTCCATCATCTGCCACATGTGATAGGCGTAAAGATTTTAAGTTGGGTAATAATTTGTGTGGATCTTATGCCACCACAACAGGCATATGCATCACATCTATTTGTCTGTTCATCCCCTCTCTCCCGCACTTTCTTCCCTGTGAACCTGGGGTCTGTTGGCTGGTTGTTGGTCTTTGATTTACAGGGAGGTGGTTGCAAAGGACAAAAGTATATGTTTGGTTTGGAAAATTTTGTTGTCCTTAAATGTAAAGTTGATGCATGAACTAGCCTATTCTTGGTCATGAAAGAATGAGCACAGGAGAGAGGCTTTGTGGATATCCTAATTGTGGAAAATGTTTCACTGAGAATACTCTTTTCACTGGACAGCAATGAGTTTGTATGAGGCAGGATTTCATGGGAAACCAGACTTCACTAGCTGTGGGGTTTGAAGAGTTGCTTGTTATCAGCCAGGGTGGCTTTTCTGAAAGCTACGTTTTGCTAAAAGGAGTTGAGTTTTTTTATTTCTTTGTCAAAAAGCAGTTTAAACAACTTATCTTCTGTATAACGCTGTAGTCTGTACATAACAGTGTGTAATGTAGGAAGATACTTCTACAAAAAAATAATGTTCTTTCTCTGTGTTGTTTTTTCCCAAACGGAAGTAAAAAGAAAGCAAACCTTTTTCAGTAATTGAAAGTAGTTTCTGTTGTCTCTCAACTTGCTAAGGAAATGTTTCATAGAATTATAGATGGTTTGTGTTGGAAGGGACCTTAAAGGTCATCTAGTTCCAACCCCCTACCGTGGGCAGGGACACCTCCCACTAGACCAGGTTACTAAAAACCTGAAACAGCCTGGCCTTGAGCACCTCTAGGGATGTGGTATCCTCATCTTCTGCAGACAACCTGTCCAGTGCTTTACTGTCCTCACAGTAAAAAATTTCTTCCTACTATCTAAATCTCCTCTCATTCAGCTTAAAACTGTTAGCCCCCATCCTACCATTGCACTACCTGGTTAAGAGCCCCTCCCTAGCTATCCTGTAGGCCCCCTTTAGTTACTGGAAGGCTGCTACAAGGTCTCCCAGGAGCTTTTTCTTCTGCAGGCTGAACAACTCCAACTCGCTCAGTCTCTCTTAATAGGATAAGTGCTCCAGCCTTCTGATCATCTTGATGGCCCTTCTCTGGACTCTAACAGTTCCATGTACTTCCTGTGTTGAGGACTCCAGAAGTGAATGCATTGCTTCAGGTAAAGTCTCATGAGAACGGAGTAGAGGGGCAGAATGACCTCCCTCAACCTGCTGGTTACAGTCCTTGTTTTGATGGAGCCCAGGATATAGTTGGCTTTCAGGGCTGCACACACATGCTACTGGCTCTTGTTGACCTCATCCACCAGAGTGCCCAAGTCCTTCTCTTCAGTGCTGCACTCAATCCGTTCTCCACCCGGCTTCTGTTTGTGCTTGGGATTGCCCTAGCATAGTTGCAGGACCTTGAACTTGGCCTTGTTCAACTTCGTGAACTTCATACAGGCCCATCTCTCAAATCTGGCTTCCCTTCCTTCCAGCATGTGGACCGCACCACTTAGCTTGGTGTTGCCTGCAAACTTGCTGAGGTTGCCTTCAATCCCACTGTCTGTGTCTCCGACAAAGATATTAAACAACACTGGTCCCAGTACTGACGCCAGTGGAACACCACTTGCCACGATGTTCTCTTGGACATTTCTGCATCCTAACATTATTTTGAACCCTTTTTTCCTAAAGTGAAACTGAAGTTTTGTTACATAACAGATTGGACTGCTTTTTGTCTTTAAAATATGCAGCGAGGGAGAGTTTGAATGGCAGCATTTCGGTATTTGCTTCTTTTCATTTTGGTAATAGTATTATTTGTACTTTTTTCCTAAACTTTAAAGTTATTTTAGGGAAGTTTTGGTACTTTGAGATCATAGAAGGTGACAGAGGGATACACTGAAAAGTTTTTTTTCTTTGCATACGAAGAAATCAAGTGTGAGAATGAAAACTGGTTTTAGGTAATTATTTTGTTTTCCTTATCTTTCAAAATATTCATCGTTTGCATTTAAAAACAACCTGAATGTCTCTGTTGCAGGATTTATTTTAAAGCTCAAAAAAATTTCTATTTTGGGTGAGAAAGTTGTGAAGATAGTTTCTAGATGTGAAAAACTCAAACAGAATGTGATCTTGCTCACATGAGTAGTTGTACAATTCAGCTGAGTGTAAAGTTTATATAAAATGTCAGACATATCAACTTGAAATCTGAGGCACCTTACAATATATTGTTAGTATATTCTTTAGATTTCTGTACTTTAGTTTCAGCAGTAATAGGAAGAGTTGTGCTTAACAAATACGGAAAAAATTTAAGTCTCGCCATTTGTGGTAGCGTCTGAGGCAGGACTTAAAAGCTTCTTGACATTTAATTTAATTTTTCTACTTGCAGGTCCTACTTTATAGTACATCATTGCAGATGTACTTAGAAATAAAAAAATGTTTATTTTGTTAAACTTTATATATCGTACCTGAATAATCCTATTCCTCTCCATCCCATCTTTATTCTTGCTTTCACTAGCCTACTCTTGTCTTCTCCTTTGCTTTTTCCATTAAGTCTGCCTACATTTTTTTTCTTGTTACATAAGGACACCAGTTGTGTTCTCTTACATTTTTTGAAGTCCAACTCTTAGTGCTGTGACGACTGTTTAAGGAAAAATCCCCGAAGTGAAACAGTTAGCTTTGTGTTTGTTTCTTTTTTTTTTTTTTCTTCAATTAGTCCATAAACTCTTGCGGCATCTTTCAATTCTCTGTTTCCTTATCCAATTTTGTGTCAGATTTTTAATATTTTTAAATATAAACTATTAATTTAATAATTAGTAGTTTTAAATAAGCTCCTGAATCAACATGTTGAGAATTTAATCAGTATTATTCTTAAAAACTGATTTCATTTGGAGCAACTAGGAAGATGCGCTTTCTTCTCCTCCTTCCCTTACAATTAAGAACAGCTTTTATTTTTTTTTCCCTGACATCTAGCAGTGACTGCTGATGATTTACAATCCTTTTATGATTTGATACAGTAAAAATGCTGTATTAGTTACTCTGAGTACATTTTTCTACATTTTCTTAAGTCATCTGAAGTCTAGATAGCTTTATTTGCATTTTAATATTTTATAATGTCTATTCTATGTGGTGTTAAATAAATGTCCTGAAGTAAAAAATTGCTAATAGTTTAGAAAGCAGATGTTGGAACATCCACTCTTTTCTTATAGTAATTAAGCACAATATATAAAATGTTACTAGAGGGAAGTAAATTGATTCTGCTTCTGTAAGTTAGGGAGAATTGTGATTCTTATGCTTTCTTCATATTAAGTAAAAAGAAGCCGATTTTCATTAAATGACTCATTTTCTCCTTGGATTTATGATCAGTTTTAATGGTGGCGTTGAGACAAAACTTCAAAATATCACGCAATATTAACACTGCAAAAGCTCCATACATAACACGAATGTTTTGCAAATTTTATTTACAGTCTCTCTACATAGAATACTCTGCAACTAGTGGCAGTGTACAACAGAATAAAAGGTGGTAGGTGAACTCCACATCATAACTATCCCCTATATCTACATGAAACATATAATACATACTGTTGCAGAGTGATCCACAAACAACTTCTGTTTTTCCCTTTGCATGCTAGCCATAGAAGACTTTCTAAAACATTGTATTTAAAAACATAAGTGGTACTTCCTACAGAAAAAGGAGATATCGGAGGCTATCATATGTCCTATGAAAAGGACATAGGGAGTATAGAGAAGGTGGAGAAAAGAATTATCTATACTGCTGCTAAGTAAAGAACCCTTTGTTTTTCCAAAGTCAGTTGAAACTTAAAGTTACCTATGCACACAGTTGCAATTAATTGGGTAAATGAATTTTGAATTGTGAGTTCATGAATCATGAGTTCATGAATGCCTTTGATGAAAAGATTTTCCCCTTGCACAAAGTTTGGAATTAATTCCAAAAGCTGTGTGAATACTAACTTTGTATAGGACCACACTTTTTTACTTTGTACAAATTAAAACTCAATATTTACTGACTTATCTCTTCTAGTGGACTAGGAGCTAAAGCAAAAGTCCTGAGCTTTAAAGTTTTAGGCTCAACTTCTTCCATAGTCAACATCTCTGAATTTTTAAGGTTCTGTACCTTCTTGTCTCATTACCTTTCTGTGTCACTCTCTTTGAGGAGACTCATTGCTACTTCAGCTCATTGTCAAGGTTTAACTAGTATCTGAATACTGTCCTTTCTTCCTGTAGCTTCACGTATGTTGTCTGTTTGGCGGAGTAATACAACTTTTTCTCTGCTCTCCCTTTCTCTATGGTAACACAAGTGGTAAGGAGAAAGCAATGTTTAGGGAGTGCTAGGCAAGGCAGAGAAAATAAGCAGGTGAAAGTAAGACTCTAGTACAGAAAATTATAAACCTCAAAGAATTGGTGATCGATGAAGATGAGCTAGTTAATCTGAGTTGGGAATTTATTTTCTGATTTCTTGAGGTAGAGAAGGAGAAACCAAATTATATCTTTTAGTGACAGAATCAAGCAGAAATGTGTTGTTAACCAGCTATCAGCATGTGTGTATGAAAAATATACAAGGCACTGGAAATGAGCAAAGTAAAAGGAATGAAAAATGTTATTCATACCATGTAGGCAATTTTGGAAATCTTTAGTTGTGGTGCGTAACTCCTATTTCCCTACACTGATAGCTCAGGAAACATAAATTCCTCATTTTAGTTCTGAATAAGATGTGTAAAAAGGGTGTTGGAAGAATTCCTTGTAGTTTTAAGAAGCTTGTTAATCTGCGTAGTGATACGCAGTTTAATACAAGATGCTGAAGATGAGGCATTGGAGGCAATTGTATATCGGTGATCATATTATATGTCACTTGGTAGTTTTCAGTATTTCTATAGAGGTGGTGACCAAATGTTACGTCAGTTGCAGAAGCTGTGATAAAAAGTATGTGTGGAAGACCTGCATGATTCTCAAAGGTGAGAAAAGCAGCATTTGTACATAGGAATCAGACAGCTCATAAGCCACTCTAAGTGGTTTTAAGTGACTCAGCCTCTGTGGCATATTCCCCCACCCACACCCTTTATTTTTTTTAAGTCTACAGTTTAACAGAACCTAGCTATGATACTGCCACAGTTTGTACGTATATTTGGGGTGGAGTCACAAGAAATCTTAGATTTGTACAAAGAGTCTGGGCAAAGAAGCAGAGACAGAAGATGAAAGAGAGAAAGAGAAGATATGCATGCTGATCAGGAGGTTGCTGACAGAGAAACAAGACAAGTTCATACTTGAAGACTTCAGAAGCTTTTTATAAAGAAGGAGAAAGAAATAAGATGCTGAAACTTCCCTATTGTTTATGGCCTACTAAGAAAAATATAATACAGGGTTTAGAAACTTAGCTGTATACCTAGTTTTTTGTTCTGTTTTTTTTCCTAGGTACTCCGACAGTGTTTTTGAAATATAAATGATGACTGTGTTCTTCCAAAACTTGAAGGTATTCATGTTCTTATTTGGTCAAGATTTCCATTGACATCAGCATTTACCACAGTCAGGACTACAAAACCTGTGATAATCCTTTAGGATTTGTTTTGGTAGTAACTAATCCAGAGAAAATCTGGAGGAGAAAAGAAAACCCAAAATTTTGAGGAGATTAAATGAGCAGTACATTTCTGTCTTTTAAAATCTGGATGTTTTATGTAAGTCTTTGCACAAGTGACCCTTACTGCACATATCACACAGAGTAGATTTGCAGTTTAGTCATTGGCATGTGTTGGGATCTGTGTAAACAGGGATTACTGTGTGAAATTAAAGCATTGTGTTATTTATGTCACATTCAAGTCTGGCTTGTTAAAGAATGTTGTGGGGTTTTTAGCTGTGCAACAACAATTTTCATACAGTATTTCAGTTTACCTTCAGCATTTTGCTTGCTTAGTAGATAGAACACAATTTGCAGAGAGCAAGGGGCTTTGGGAAGAGGAAAAGAAGATCAAGTATATTGTTATTAAGATTTCTCTCTTTGGTATGTCTCTGTGTCAATATAGATGTTACTGGGGGCAAAGAATTGGGAATGGAGCTTTAGGGTACCAGCTGGAGTATATAAACGGGGGCTAGTATAGACGTAACAATGCTTGATAAGTTCCTAAAAATTGTGTCGACAGCTGTTGAGCTCATACATACTCAGTGTGAGTTTTGAAGAGAAGCCAAGGAATTTTTAATCAAGGAAGATTACTGAGCAGATTACTGTGTCCTGAATATTTAAAAATAGACTTACTTTTATTAGTAAAAACTCTTTGTTTAAGCCTGAAGTGTTAACATTTTTCACTGAAAATGCAAAAGCTGTTTTGATTTAAAGCAGCATTAAATTATGAATGAGATGGAAAGAGTTAATTAGATGGAAAGAAGATAATATTTATTCTGTTCAATCTGAATTCTCTACAGGAATGTCAATGTGAATAATTGAAGTGCATTTTAACTTAAAACGTTAACAGATCTCAGGCTGTGGCATTTTTTGGAGAGAGGATTTTCAGTGACCTGTTAGATTGGAAAATGTCTGATTTGAAGAAAATTCTCCATGGAATGGTTTTTTTCTGTGAAACTATTTTGGTAATCTGCTCTCATAGGACCAATTGCTAGTCTTTTCCCACCCTAATGAAACTAGGTCACTAGTTTTTGGCACTCATCCAAGTTGTGAGATTTATTTGGTGTTTAAGCGCACTGTCTAGAAATAGTGATGCAATGTCAGCAAGGCCACTTTTCATTTCATGAACATGATTTCCAGTGCCCTGGAATTAATTTATTCACTGACCTGCTAATAACTGCAATCTGTCAGTGGCTTACCGAGGCAGAGGAAGTGTCTGGAAATAGTCATGATCACCCTACCAGGTGATTAGTTTCAGGTTTTCTGTTCAATGTAACGTTTTTGGGGTTTGATCATGTAGAAGAGCCTGAATGTTAATGAAAACAAACGAGAAACTTAATGAAAATACTTTTGATTAGTAGATACTGCAGAGAGAGAACTGATTAGAAGTGTTCGTTTTATACCACGTTATACTGTAACGCATCTGAGAAACATTCTGGTTGTTTGGAAATGTATAGGAATTCAGCATGTATAGACGATACACAACTGTTTGAAGGAGCACATTATGATATTACTATCGTACCTGTTAAATAAAACTACTAATTTGAATTTACTGCTGTCACAGGTTTATTCTCACAGCTGCCCACCCCCCAGTGTTTTTGTTAAAATCAGGTTTGTCTTTTGCCACAGGCGTGGCAGGCAGTTGCTCAGGCCAGTAGATTGCTCTGGATAGCAAAATAGCTGTTAGTATTTTTCTGCTTTGCATGTGCCAGAACCCTGGAGAGAGAAGCTTGCTGCTGCCTTTGAGGGAGGGGGACTCAGAGGTCAGAAAACAGTTCTTACTGCACAGTGTCACAAGTGGCTGTTCCTAGCAATGCTGCTGCTATTTTCAGTGTTTCTGTTTCTGCTGTAGAGAAGCAGCAAACGTAGCTCTAAAGAAATCTCTCACTTGTTCTCTGAGCTCTTTTCTTGTTCTTTACCTCTGAATGTTTCTTCTTTTCCATATTTACCATTCCCTGTCATACAAGCTGCAGAAGATCCTGGCCCTTAATCCGCTTTCTAGAAAAATTAAATGTTCCCTATATCAGCAAGCTGTCTCTGATTAAAGTGTTGGGCACCACTACTGCATGTAGTAAACCCTGCTCTTGTGTATGTATGGGAATAGGCTTTTCTCTACTTGTACGAAACTGATCTCTGGGCACAGCTTAATAATAATAAAGGTTTTTTTTTCATTTGGTGATTTTGGTTTTTTGGGGGGTCTAATTTAATACTGTTCAGGAGCTTCTGAGTTAGAGTGCCTCATGTGTTACTAGAGATACTAAAATTTCTGATGGAATCTTCAGCAGAGCTCAGTGCTGGTCTCCTGTTGCTGCCAGTGCAGTCTTGGAAACAATTGTCACTTCTTGTGGTCTAGGGTTTCATGACTAGTAGCATTTTTCTTGTAGCTTTAGTTTCAGAAGACAGCTTCTGGCATGGACTTCCATGGTAGTTGCAAATGTGTCCATTCTTCATAATGGTTCAGAAAGTCAGTATAAGTCAATGGCTACATTTATTTCTTATCTGGTTTTCGCAAGTCTTGCTTAGATGTTTTCCAGTATTTGAGGGTTGAAAAACACTAGAAACTTTTTCATGGTAATTTATTGGTTGAAACTAAATATTTTTGAAAATTCCAGCTTTGTACAGTGTATCTGAAATCTCTAGAGGGGCCAAACAGTATTTTGGGATGCAGTTGTGATGTACATGGAATATCATGCTAAAACTCTTCACCATTGGAAGAGTATTTATGAAATTCAATTCTAAGACATGTTGGTTTGGAGGTTTAAAAAATAATAGATGCATTTTTTTGAATAAAAAAAGACAGAATGGGACAGAAAATAGCGGTTTTCTCATTGACTCTTGCTAAACCCAGTATTTTCTAATGGAGACTTGTATGAAGGGCAGTAGCTATTGCATATTCCTCTCTTTAGTGATATTTATCTTATGAGACTGCTAGCTATATGATTCCCTTATACAGAACAAGAAAATGTCTGGTTGCTTTGTATAATATCCAGTCTTTCAGTGTATGAAATGCTAGCAGATTTTGATGAGTTGGCCCATTGCATCTTTTGATGTCTCCTTTGTTTTCAAATTCTTTCAAGTGACACAGTAAATTAGGCTGTTCTCTGTTCACTACGTCTGCTAACTGTCCGCCAAAGTCTTTGTAATAAAAAAGAGAATTAAAAAAAAAGTAGATTACTGATGAGTCATTTTTCTAATATGCGATAAAATAGAAAACCAAAACTGGAGATATGCAGTGTAGACCATCATTCTGGTTTAGTAAATACGTAGAAGCAGAATGTATTTGCTTGGTTTTTCATGCCAGGCAAACCAAATAAAAATTATTTGGATACATCTCGCAGTGTTTCAGACACAAGTGTTTTTCTTTAAAACAGGTTATTGAAGTCCTTTTACTTGTATTCCTTTCTAAATTACTTATAAGAAAATCCCATTAATATTTTATAGTGTTCTTATGCTATTCTGGCTTTAGTATGTAGTGTGATGATGATTCAGTTGGATAATTTTGGGTCTTTTGGGGTTTTTTTATCCTCTTATGTTTCAGCATGAAATGAAGAAATGTGTTGACATTTGGTGGCTTTCTAAACTCATAGTTGTTTTGGTACATTGAAACTGACATGTTGGAAGATCCCTCAGCCTGAATCACTAGTTCACCTATATTGTGGGAAGCATAAAATAAAGGAGTATAATCTAAAAATTCATGTGAATGTTGTTCTTGAAAATTTCAGTGTTGTAGGAGTTAACTGGGGTTTTTTGTGTTATTACTGTGGCAGTTCTTTTTTTGCTGAGCCTGACATATGCTTTATTGACTGTTTCAAATTAATTTCTATGATACTTTTGCCAAAGGCTTGCATTTACCGAGAACATAAAATAAGTGCAGTTTTCCTTTTCTGTTATTAAGTCACTTTTTCCCCCTGGTTTTTCTGGGGAAGTTTTTTTGGAAAATACCTCTCTTGGCTCTCTGTTTTCTTGTAAAGGGTCAGTAGGTAATACTTCATCCAGCAGACCAGGAATAAAAGTAGGTCTTGTACAAAATAGGTGAAGGGTAACCAATTAAAAATCTTGGAAGCCTTCATAGGTTTGAACATTTTACATGTGGAATTTTCACTGTACACATTAGAACCTTATAAGCCTTGCCTCCAAAATCATCAAGATATTCTCAAGATATGCCTTAATCACTAATACAGCTAAAATTTCAGTGGATTTACATGTCTGCTAAACAGAAAAAAATTAAAACATCTGTCATGTCACTTCTAGCATATGTTGATGAGTGAGGTGCTAGCTGGATATTTGCTGAGTCAAATGAAAAATTTTTGTGGTAAGTTGATTTTACCGTACAGACTTCCCCACCATTTTTCTTATAGTGGAAGCCTCAGTCTAAGCAATGAACGTGGGGAAAAGTTGTTGTGCTCTTAGGAAAGATGAGTGGAGGTAGCTGCTTTGATGAGAAAGCTGATATTTTTTCTGTGTGTTTCTGCCACCCTCTTTCTGGTAAAATCTTAAAGAGTCCTACCACATCTGAATTCAAACATAGGCAAGCTTAAACTTCAGCTTCTCTCTTGTGTACCCTGTGAACTGATAGGACACTTGTAAATTCAGACATCCAAGGATTAGATATTCTTCTTAATTGTCAAAACAGGGGCACACAGTAGCACAAGGACTTAAGTGTTTCTGAATTGTCGTATCTTGAAGCAAAGGCCAGCCTTTCTTTTCTGACAGTTCCTAGAAGGCTGTTCTTGCAAGCAGAAAACAGCATGTGGGATCCAGTTCCCTAATATGGTGTCCTGTGCCCCGGAGCGACAGTCTGGAGCTCTGGTGGCTTCTGTGTTCTCACTCTCAGTGTAGTAGATACACTGTGATGTCTGAAATACTTTTGATACCTAGATATAGTAAGTTGAATCCTATGCATAATGTCAGCATTAGGAGGCTTCAAGTGGAGAAGGTTTTAAGCGCAGGCTTTTCTAAAACACAGAACCTGAGAGCACAGTACAGGTCGCTGACTTTACGTTCTTTCAGATGGATTATCTACCTATTTTTTTAGGTTTCTTTTGGAGAAGGTTTTTTGGGGGTTTTGTGATGATTTTTTTCCCCCCTTAGAAGAGACAGTCAGTTTACAATTTTAATCATGTGATTTGTGTTGGTGACAAAGCCATGCAGATGTAACAACTATGAACAAATACAGCAAATGATTGTGTGGCCATTTGTGTAGGTGATACTAAAACTTCATAGGCTGTCCTAACAATATGAAGCACTGAAATGCGCAGAGATACAACACAGTGTTGTGCATAGCCATTGTAAATATGGTAAAGAAAATCTGAGAGAAAAAAAGCGTGCTTCAGAAATAAAATTAGGTAATTGTAAGTTGTATTGACTTTGCCAGTATTTTTCATAGGATTTTGTTATATGAAAACTCACATAAAACACTAGAGCACCTCCTTTAGAAGTCATAAGTCATAAAATCAGAGTAAGTGTTCCTATTTCTATTCTTAGTGTTTGAGTATAGACTTTGCTTTCCAGTTCAGTCTTCATTTACACAAAATTTAAAAAAAAAAAAGGCAAAAGAAAAAAGTTGATATGGAATTGGCTGTTGTTAGTATGGAGGCAAAATGGGATAATTTGAAGACCAGACACTCTTGCTGTAGTAATTCTGTCTGAGAAGTAGCTGGTAGCTATTGATCTTTTGTTGAAATTTCTCAAGTTTGACCCTAGATTGACATACTAATTGTCATGAGTTTGACAATGAGCAAGGCAATATGTAGCTTGTATATTAAATACTTTTCGGACAAGGGAATTAATAAACTGTTTTAATCCAGATACATAGTGTGGTCAGTTCTTACCGTCGTGGACCCATAGCAAGGAAAGATTTCCCACTGCTTCTCCAAGATTTGTTATTAGAGGTGGAAACAGAGCGACTGAATTTTGATATTTTGTTTGTTCAGGGGTGTTAGGCCTAGCCCAGGTGATCAGAAGTCTTCATATTGAACACTTAAAAGTGCCAGCTATCTTTCTGGATATTATCTCCTCAACAGAAAAGGTCACTCAGAGTGTAGGACTGTGACCACAGAAAGATTAACTTTGTTCAGTCTTGAAATGAGAAATAGAGAAGAATCTGTGAGTGTAAAAATAATAGTACATGCAGTGTATGAAGCAGCTATTGTCCTTGCATATTGTTCGTATGGATAAATAAGTAAACCTCTGTGAATTAAGAAACACTTACTGTAGTCTTGGAATTGTTGAAGGTCCAACTAGTGTAAATGCTGATATGTCATCTGCTCAGACCTTGTCACCCAGGTAAATACTTTCCAGGCTCTTTAAAAGATAACTCCTAAATTAGAGTATGGAGTGTAATGTACTGTAACTGAATTTTCTGATTCTCTTGAATTCCCTGCAATACATATGTAATATCTCTAGGAGAGACTGTTTTCTTTTGTTCCTGGTGAGACAGCTCTAGTTTTTACTCTAGCCTTTACTATAAATTTAACTTTACAATACCTTTCTTATTGGAAACCTAAATTTAGTATAGTATGCTTCAATATCTGCAACGACAACATTTTATATGCTTTTCTACTCCTAAAGAAAGATGATTAGAGATCATTAAACTAATGATAGTCACAAAAATTCCCTACTGTTTCCTTTTCACCCCAACATGACCCCCCACGTGCCCCACCCCCAACTTCCCTCAGGAAAATATGTGTTTGTGTAAAAAGAAGAAGAAAATAAAATCCGTGAGAGCCATGTTCTACAGTTAAAGAGACATTTCTCTTTCCACTGGGCAGAATAAAATAATTGTTAGACTTATATTTTTCAGTTTTTTTCAAGAGAAATACATTTTAGGACATTTGTGTAGACGTCCGTTTGCTTATCCTGTCATCCAGGAGCCAGCTGTCATGTAAGGAAAATCTGGTCTTCAGAATTCCTTGATCTGGATGTGATCTTAGACAATTTTTTCTAGGCAACTCTTGAGCAGGGATATTGCACAAGATGATCTCCAGAGGTCTGTTCCAAACTCAGTCCTTCAGTGATTCTGTGGTTTTGTCAGTTGAATTGAATTATCAAGAGACAGTGAAAAACATGTTCTGGTTTTTTTGGGTTTTTTTTTTTTTTGACTTCTCAGAATCAGGGTGAAGTGAACTTGCATGTTGGAAGCGTAAGTACTAGCACAACATACACCTATCAAATGCGTGTGTGAGCCTAAATTTGCTTTGTGTTTTTTTTCCTTTCCACCCTGCCCCCTGCACAGAAAAAGGAAGTAGTACTTTTAAAGTAGACCAACAAATTGACAGCTGGTGTAGTAGTCAGTGGAAAAATTGTAAATCTTTGACTTTCCTGAAAACACTGTAGAACAAATTATTCTTGCAATGTCCTTTTTCCAATTTATTCTCTTTGTTTCCTAGTGTTATAGGGCTTCAGATTATCACCTCTGACAAACCTTGTATTTCACAAGTTTCATTACATGTGTGAGTTGTAGTTTTGTCTTCTCAAGAAAGGTATTTTAATCCTGAAAAAAAAGGCTTTTTATGATTTCTACCTTCTTTCTTACTTTGTGTGGTGTGGATGGTAAACTCACTTGCATATTCTTTTCTTGGTGATAATAGGTTTGGTTCAGAACGTCGGTTGTACTTGTGCTTAACCAAGTGTAAGATACATAAGGTAAGCATAAATTTACTGGGTTAGTGCCAAAGGGAGTTCGCCTTGGGCTATCAGTCAGGAAGCCTGCTTGACTAACAGAAAAGAAAGTGGTGTTATTCTTACAAGTAAGTGTAGAATAATAGTAAAATGGTACTACTGCTGTTGTTAAGATTGAGATGAATTTGCTTGTTCAGGTGCAGATTTTTTCCATGCTCTAAAAGAAAATGCATTTTGAGATTATTTTAGAAATGTCTGTTACTTATTGCAAATGGGATTATTGTGAACAACTATGTTTAGGGAGCAAGACATTTGCAAGGTACAGTGATTCTTTGCCCACCGTAATTATGTATCCAGGTCCGTTTTGGGATGTGTGAGGATATACACTTAAGGATGAAATTGTTCCAGTAGTTAATTTCAAGGTGTAGAATGAAACCATAGAGAGATTCAGGTAATGTTAAGAAGCATTCTGAGATTGGTGATGTATTTCTAGAGTCATAGCATTTGTATGTGGCTGAGGAAGTATTTAACTGAGGTGGGTATTGCTATACTCTAGCATGTCTGGACAACGGTGACTGGCTTGCATTGAGGTGTTTCAGATTTTGCTGGGTAACCTTGGATTGGTTGTTCTAGATTTTGTTCCTAAATAACACTGAACACTGAGTAGGAACCTTGTTTTCAGCAGTCTTATCCATATGGCTAGTGTCTCTGCAGTTGCAGAAAAATATATGAAGTGATCTTTTCTAAAAGATTGTCTTTTGAAAATAATATATTAAGGGAATTGCTTTGTTTGGTGACTCAGGAAAAAATTTGGGGCTTTTATAGTTTTGTTTATTCTTTTAGAGGATGTAATTTTCCTGTTGCAGTTTTCGTCGTTCTCTGAAGCAGCTATTGACAGAAGTAAGGTGCAGCGTAGGCTGAACTAGTATAACTGAGTTCCATCCAGAATGCCAAAGTAGATAGATACGAATAAAAAAATATAACATGGGTGTCAAATTTGCTTTGCTTAAAGGTATTGTGTTCTTTTATTTTTATGCATAGGGTCTAAGTCTGTCAGGGACAGTGTTACCATTAGAGATTTACATAAACACATCAATAAGCACTTAGCATAGGGGAAGTGTCTTCGTGGAACCATAGATACATCATTTTTCTGTTTAGTTACAGAAGTCTTTCTCACAGAGAGAAATGAATGCTTATGGTTCTAATAAGCATTTCTAGTATTCCTATAGCATCTCTATCAGATTATTGGTTTCTGGAAGGGTGAGTGTGGATAATATTTTACAGGATATCTTTAATGCACAGCTCAATAGATTGTAAAGTTTGACAGTAACGATATATTTTTAATTGATTAGATAATAGAATCAAGTGCAGACTATATGTAGAGTTTGATTGGCTGGCTCTGCATGGCTAAACATGGCTTTTGACTTTCATTGAAAGGAGGCCTGGTGGCTTCCTCTGTTGTATACATGATATTTATTGTCCCTTTCATCTGCAGACTAGTGATGCCTACTAAAATTGAAGTTACTTCTGGGGAACAGTTGAGATTATGTTGATTTTACTTACTGACACTTTGCTAAAACTTAAAATTGAAATAGGTAGGCACATCTTTGAAAGATTTCAGCCATGAGAAATCAGCTTTAGGAAAGTATAGTGGCATAGTTAATTTTTGAAATAATTATGGGTTATGAAAAATTAGTTGTACTGTTAAAGAATTTTAACTTGTTTTGCATAAAAGGTGTTATTGATTTATTTTCATTATTCAGATATGCATGAAGTATAGCGATATTTTTGCCTGTCTTGCAAATATAAAATAACTCCAGACTGATCTGCTCTACTGCAAGTAGTTTATGCCCCAAAATCTTATCTGCAGTGTATTTTTGAGTGCCTGATTAAAGTAAATTACATCAATCACTGGGGTGGCAGTGTAAAAATATGGAAATGGTGTAATAGTAGTAATCATTTTCATAATGAAAAAGTCAGCTTTAAGAATATGTGTAGGAGGAAAATGTTTTCCAAGAACTAACTACATTTGAATATAATTTCATAAAAATAGAATGCACCTCCATGTGACTGATATTTTCATTTTTAGTAATCATTGACATTTTTTGTCAGAAGTTGCTTATAATTCTCTTCTGAGCATTGACATGCTAAATTTTATTTCTGTACACAAAAAATTAAAAATAATACACCTTACTCTGCTTTTTTCTTATGACCTGTCATAAGTCAAATATTTTCAGCGCTTGTTTGTCGCTTATTTTTATGGTCAGTCTGGCAGTTGTCTTTCACTGTGATTTACTGAGCTTTTTTAATGGTGAAAAGGTCTGATTTGCACATTTTGTTGCCTCCTAATCAAGTGTGTGGCTGATTTAATATAACAAAGTCAAAAAGCAAAACCTTAAAATATACTACTTTTAAACATAAATCAGAATTAAGCAGCGTACTTGTTTCTACACAATAATTTTCTTAAGGTGTTACGAGTATTTTTTTTAAATAACTGATTTATTGTATTAAAGAATCAATACACAAATTACTTACCCAGGGCAGTTTTTTACATGTGATTAAGGAAAATCCAGATTGATTCAAGAATGCAAATTGTTGTAAATGTGTATTCATACACACAATCATGTTTTTACATGACTGGTAGTTCACAAGAAGTCTTAAGAGCAATTTTGTTTTTCTGTTTTATTTTTTTAACTTATATTTTTCTAGATGAATTTGACATAATTCCAGTTTGAATATTTAATTTTAAAAACCATATGTGAAACTACATTTTGAAAAATCTAAAAGGTGATGACACCAGAATTCCTAAGTGTTTTGGAAAACAGTAAATTACATGTAGTATCTGGTTGCTGAGAAACGTAGTAGAATTTACTGAACAAAATCCTATAGACAACCAGAATCAGCTTCTACCTGACAATAAAGAAGTTCAAATAATGTTGGTTTTTTTTTCAGTTCTTGACATTTAAACATTCTGAAAGATTAGTGACATTTCTATATTTTGAGTAGTACTGAGTGATATTTGTATTTCTTTAGATGTTTGTCTGTTAAAATTTTGAAATGTGGAAGCGTTACTGATGTTTGTTAAACATCTTTATCTTGTTTTCCTTTTTTTTTCAGGAGTACCAATTGTAGTAAAAGTATTTGATACCCTAGCGTTCAGGATGTTACTAGTGGTGTTTCGGGTTGGTATGGCAAGCAGGTTTTTGTTTGAGCAGTAAGAAATGTTCACTCTGCTGACAGCTGTACTCTAAGCCAGTGATATTACTATTTCACACTAACTTCAGGATTGAAAAGATTTATTCAGTGTTAGAGCATATGAGGAGGAACAGTTGACCAATCTCAACAGATAGCAGCACAGTAAGCTCACAGTAGTTACCTCACTGAAAAAAACAAAACATGAATTCCTGAAAAGCGTCAACGAAGAAGATCAGAGGGACTTAGAGCTGTCTCAGAAACAACAGAAATTGTTTTCTCATATTCCAGAAGATCTAACAGGTGAAACATTGTTTATTGAAATGGAGGAGTTGAAAAATCACTGTACGACTTCTGAAAAATTAAAAATCTAACTGTTGTGATCAAGTGGAACACAGCCAATGTGATTGTGTAATTTGAATAGATCTTACTTCAAGCCCAGCTTCTTTTTGTCTTCACACTCAAAAGAAAAGCTAAGTTCTCTTAGGGACTCTAGTTGTATGAGAAGTCAAAACACAGACTGTAGCTGGTAAGAGAAACTTCTCTTCTTCTCATAGTGAGACGTTCTTCAGTGTGGTGTGTGCTAAAGCAGTATGAAAATGTGATTAATTACCATGATGGATATTCTTCCCAGCTACATTTGATTTTGAGTACATAGGCTTATTAGTTCAGAAGTAAAGAGCTGTAGGAAAGATTGGGAAAAAAACCTCTGTGGGCATAGGTTGTATTTGGTTGTTTGTAGTTGTCAAGCATTAGAAAATTGAGAAGTATTAACATATTATAATATGAATAATTACAAATTATAATATGTTAATAATATATGTATAAATCAGTGAAGAAAAAATGTTAAAATATTTTAAATTTTACTGTTAGTTTTGCTTTCACTTACGTTACAGTTGAGTGATGTTGTATATGAGTTTTGTGTCTAGGAAAGGGCAGGCTGGATTATCAGAAACCATGTACACATAGATGTGAAGATACAAATGTGAAAGAAACCTTTCTTCTTTAGAGTTTGTTGTCTCTGTGCAGGATCCAGCCATTCTGAAAGTCTTCTGTCCACTGTGGGGGTTACACAAAGCAATGAGCAGTTTTCAGGTTGTAATGGGATAATGTGTTAATTTGAACATGATAATTTGTTAATCTTATACTATTTAGGATAACTACAAGGTTTTTATGAAATCTGGGTTAGGGTAGAAATAGCCACATTGGTTTTGGTTTGCACCATGAAATGCATAATTGATCAGGAATTCAGAAGTAGAATTCATTGTGGGTGGAAAACTGCTGAATTAATTAATAAACTGCAAAGTGAGAATGTATCATACCAATATAATTTATCAAGATAGCACGTATTTTGGGAAACTACTTTGACACTTAAGTGTGTACATGAAGCGGTTATTTCAGGACTTCTGTTCAGAATGCCTCTGTTATGTCAAGCCTTCTGACTGGTTATTGTACTTTAATCCACCTTTTATGGAAAAGTTCATTTGGAATAGTTTTTTTGTTGTTTAGAAAATGTCTATTACAAGAATCAATATTGTCTTGATGGAACAAAAACTGGTTGAGCTGTGGTCCACATCAGCCTCTTGTTTTAGTCATATAGTCATATGAATCAGTGTTCAGGTATTATGTTATTCATACCATGAAGCTAATACAATAGAATTAGGCTGTTATGTTGCATGTTAGATAAAGATTATGTATTTGTACCTGGACAATTGGTCTGCAAGGGTGTAATGGAAGTTGATTTGCCATTTACTTTGAAGTTCGTTAACTCATTCAGTTTTTGAATGTCATTTAAAAAAAACCCAAAAACACCAAACCACTCCAAACCTCAAATTATTTGTATGTTCTGCTTTATCTCTGGAATATTTAAAGAAGTGATTTAAAAGAAATTTACAATTGTTTTTTGCATTTAAACAAAAGATGGACTTTCTTCTGGTAACTGTAAAGCTGACACACTAAGAATAGAACTAAGAAGTTGAGAAGACTTGCTAGAACTTGAAATGATAAAAAGGTACTTCTAAAAATACTTTGGATCATTCGTTTGTGCTGTTGTAGCATGCAAATTCTCTGGTTATGGATGAGAAGCCTGCTTAAGGCAAGGAACAATGTTTGTCCCTTACAAAAAATAATTAATGTAAGAAAGATGCAATGTCTGATTTCAAAATATAAGGAGACCATGAGACCACATTGTTTGTTGTGATAGGTAATGATTTTATTATCCTTGTTACGTCTTTTCAGTTTTTGGTAGGCAGCAGAGTAAATGAAAATTTGATGCCAGATTTGAACAGGATAGTGAATGTCTCCTGCTTTCTAGCATGTGGTGTATCAGGCACAAAGGTGCATATTTCATGGCATGAGAAGGGAATGGTGGAGGCTGGCATTACTGCTGTAGTTCAAAGACTGGATTACATATTTCAGTACTGAATTGACACTTCATGAGTAGGATGAAATGAAAATGTAAAAGCATTACACTGAATAGAAGCAGAGAGGAGTCAGCAAAAAATGCAGGGAGTGTGATGGTAAGATCAGAAACACAGAGCAGAGATGCTGTCTTTGACTGTTGAAGTTTCATCCCTTACAATCTAATCGGCAAAGATGTGAAGGCTAATTGTGTGCACCAGAACGTGAACCTGTTTTGTGTTTCTTCAGGACTAAAAAAGACTACCATTGGCATTCCCAGTGTATTCTGGGTGGAGAAAAATAATAACATTTCTTTAATACTCTCACAGTTTTGCTTCTGATCTTTAGGACGGACATTATTTGATTTGAAGAATGGTCGATTGTTGCTGGAAGTGAAACTGAATGGGCATATGCTATTGAAATAAATAAGGTTTTGAACTGGCAAAGGGATTGCAGAAAATCTGTTGAGGAAGTAAGAGTACATTGGATTGAGTAAAAGCAGCTTGAATTGTGGATCTCTCATGTATAGTTGCTGCTGTGATGATTGTACAAACTGCTTCATGGCTTCCTTGTTTTTCTCTCTGATCTCTTAATGATTCCCTTGAGCCACAAATGGAGGTCTTATTAGAACTCTTGTTCCTGACACAGCTTTAGGTTCACAGTTTCATAGGCTGGTCTTTTTTTCTTGATATTGAAACAAGAAGAAAATCTTACACCAAACAAAAATAAAAATGCATTGTTATTGAATCTGAAATAGGACGAACTTTTGTGAGCTTTTTAATTATTTAATCTCCCAGTGTTCATACAGTCTGAAAATCCTCAACAATTGATTGGACCACAGAGAAATTAAAAATTTGAAGTCTACAAGATCAAAATTAAACTTCCAAGTACAAGGGTGGATAGAGACTATCATTTTCTACATATGATTCTTCAGCGTAGAGGTGGGGCTTATTTGAGCAAGTGAAGCTTTAGAACCAAAGAGCTTGTATTGCCTCCCAAAAAGGTCTGTCTGGCCCCATGACTTGTGTCTCACAGGGTAAAAAATACCTCACGCTATTACTTTTCCAGTCTCTGTTTTTTTGATTAGGATTTTCTGAGCTGGATGTAACTTATATGTTTTTAATAACTCTTGGTGGATTTTCCTTCCATGAATTTGTTTGATCTTCCCTTCTCTTAAGTCCCTGCTTTGTTAAAAGCTTTGTTCAATACTTGTGCCGCTGAGTTAATTTTGCACAGAGAGTACTGTAGAGCCTAATGAAACTGTAACCTGATAATTAAGTGGTTTCGGTATAATCCAAGTACCATTTTTCAAAAAAATTCCCATTACATCATTACAGTCTCTGCAGCTGTTGATTCTCTGAGCAGTAAGGGGAATGGAAGTGCTGACAAAACATGTGTATTTTCTTGATTTTCTGCTCCCTCAGTTGTTGCTTCTTACCTCACTCACTCTAGCTAATTTGAGTCTCTACGTTACCTGATAACGAACAGTTGCTTCATTGAATACAAGTTCTGGTCACCTATCTATGATGCACTTTTTCCTGACTTGGCTTGTTAAACTATTCAAGTACTCACTTGTCAGCATATTTTAAGCAGCTGGTGCTGAGAGAATAGATTGCTGCTTGCTGTCCTATTCTCAGCTGCCTGTCTTGCCCTCCTGCCAGAAGTCATCGCTTACTTCGATCTGCTTGCAGAAAGGCTTGTGCCACTCTTCTTTATTTTAGTCAGAATAGAAGAGCTAGCAAAGTTCTACATTTGAAGCCATCCAGCTTGAGTTTGATGAAAGAAGACTCAGGAAATCTGATTCTGAGTTCAAGGATCAAGTGTAGAAGCAACCTCACTGCAGTTTAAAAGGGAAGCAATAACATCTTTCGCTGGAAGAGTTGGACCTGGCTGATTGACTAAAGCTAATACCGTACAAGATGAACTCAAATTATGTATTCTAAAGTGATAGAATAACTTAGGTTTGACAGGGGCTTTTGAGGTCATATGCTCCAATCCCATGTTGAAGTTAGATCGGGTTGCTCGGAGCCTTATCCTGCCTAGTTTGGTATGGTTTCAAGGTTAGTTTTCTGAGCCTTGCTGACCTACCTGTTCTGTGGTTTGACCACCCTCCTTAGGAAGATTCTTTCCCTCGATTTTATTAGAATTTCACTTGCTGCGACTTGTGCCTTTTGCTGCTGGGTCTTTTGCTGTGCAGCTCCAAGACAAGTTGCTCTGTCATTTCTACAACTGTCCTTTAATTTGTTGAAGATAAAAACAAAGGTGCTGTAGTAGACTGTCAAAAACCTTCAAAATTTTTTGGTAAATTACATTCTTTGCTCTCCTCTCATCTGCTGAGTCGACCATTAAGTTGGTCAGGCACTGACTGTTGTGTGGGTGAAGGTGACTTACAGGAAGATTTGCGCTGTAGTCTTCTCTTAGGTTAGGGTAGGCTGAATGGCAGCTCCCTGTATCTCAAGCAGGAATGTGTTAGAAATACAGTTTACTTGTTGTGTGGTGAAATACTAGGCTAGATGGCAGTCCAAAACCTTGTAATAATTATCCATTTCTATAGAAGATTGCATAGGAAAATGAGATTAACTTTATTCTCATTTTAGAGCAAGTATTTCTGTTTAGTCTGCTCCTAAAATGCACGAGGGAAATTGTTAAGGCAAATCTCACTGTTATGAGTGGCACTGAAGTGTTCCAAGTATGTATTTAAGCAGTTTGTGGATTTGAGACATTCCATTAAAAATAGGCAGCTATGAATAGATGTGGCTTAGAACTAGCCTCTTTAAAAAAAAATCAGTCAGTCATTCTGTGATGAGTAAATTTTTTTAACATCTGTTCAGAGAATTAGAAAGGTTGCAGTTAATATCTTTATTATAGTGGCTTTATCAGCAAATGTATATTTAATTTTATTTCATTGAAAGAAATTTATAAAATGTTGCACTGTTCATTAAGAGTGGTTTTATGGCAATAAAATGCAGAAAGTTTAATTACATCAGTCTGTAGATGTAATGGGTATATGTTTAACACAGTTCAGGCCTCACTAACCAGTTTAATGGGCTGATCAAAATTCCTTCATAATTTTGTTTTGTTTTCAGCTGTTACCATTTACAGTAAGTCTTTATTTTTCCTTTTCTACGGCGTATAACAAAGTACAGAGCTTTTATTTTACCGGTGTCTTAAATAAGACAATGCTAGTGGTTTTTAAATGAGCAGTTTTAACTGCATCCAAAGTTATTTAATCATACCCTTCCTGAAAAGAACTTTTCCTGATATTGTCTTATGGGATGATGACTTGTCTGAAAAGGCAAATTGCTCTCTTGGTGTAAAGCAGTTTAGAAGGCACAGCTTTCAAATGATTTTATATAATAGTTTACAGACATGTAGGGTGTGCATGGACAGTTTCAGGCTTTATGTGATGAAGTAAAATGAGTTTTAAATTCTGATGACTTCATGTTGAATAAAGTGAAATTTTAGCTTTGATCTTCTGGGGTGGAACTTAAAATGTGTATGATGACTCAGTTGTGGTTCAGAGTATGATGGTTTTAGTAACTTGTTGGATGGTGCTATATGTTGAGAAGTCTGTAGAAGTGAAACAACTTTTGTGTTGTAGCTCCTGTTCAGGTAATTAATGTGTAATTACTATCCTTACCCTTATAATCAGCCCAAATTGACAAATATTTGACACTTAAAATGTATATTTTTTCTGTATTGTAGTTAAAGCATATGTGTGTTAGACTTATTATTGAAATCCCTTCCTGATGATCTTTAGGTATGAAAGGAATCAAACATAGTCACAGTGTAATTATTACAGCAAATTGTTTTTGACATGTAGCCAGAAGAAAAGATGCTGTTGTCATTCTGTGGCTTTTGGTTGAGCCTAAAATGCTGTTGTTTGGATACTAGTAAAAACCCTCTGTGACTAGATTTTTTTGAAGTACTGCAACAATTGCTTTTTGACAAGATAACTTTAGAGATGGAATAACATGGCAGCTGGTGTCCAAAATTCTGTTGCTGAGTTACCCTGTCAGTGACTTCTGAATTATGACGTAAATGAAGACTAAAATACTGACATCATCTGCCTCTGTGAAATTCACCTTGGTGTTGCAGCATTGACAGTCCTCACACTTTTGAAATTCTATCCATTTTTAATTCAGTTTTGTCTGTGAGTTATAAGAATAAATTCAGAGGTCACATTCAGAGATACAAAATATACTGCAGCAAGGTTTGTAAGGACCAGGAGAAGACAGATAAGGATGTAAATAATATGAAGCTATCTAAAACATCCTCTTAATTGCTGATTTGCTGGAGAAACTGTAGATGAATATATACAGTATCTCTGTTTAGTTATGTATAATATCTCATACTGTTGGTATTTAGAAGAAGTCATTGCAATTATCTTATATGAGGTCTGACACAAAAACCCCTGAGACTAACCCTGTATCTCGGAAACCAAGGTGGGTGGGGAGAGACAAATAGATTGTTATAGAACATGTTCTAATCTGTCACAGTGAGACAAGGCTCAGTTTGATCACTTCATTCAGTACAAGTGGACGCATGTTCAAATAAACATGTTTTCATGCCCTTGGTTGGAAAATGGTGTGCAAAAGTGAGCAGTGAGTTAACGACAGGATTCTTGTGAGACTAAAGAAATCTGCAATTGACACTTTTCAATTATTGACTGAGGCTTAAGGTGAAGAGATACTGAGGATTGAATCAGTGCACAAAGGAACTCATTTTTTGTCAGTAGAAGTTGTAAAAGCAGAAAATGCAGATCTGTAGAAACGCGTTGAACATTGGCAGCATCATATGCAGCTCTGTCAAATCAGAAGCTAACTGTTTTGAAGGGGGACACGGTTGATTTTCTTTATTTGTTAAATAAAAGGAGACTTACAGGCACAGTCTTGGTTTTTTTGGTGTCAGACCTTGTATAATATGAATTACTGCAAATTCTTAAAATAAATTTGACGTATTTTAATTAAAATTACTTAAGTCAGTGTACTGCGAGACACAACTATCAAAAGTAGAAAGTGCTGTATAGCCAGCTGATTTCCTAAGTAGCAAAAGTCAGGAGAGTATTTCTTTAGTGAACAATGTCAAAGTTGGGTGATTGTTGGTAGAGACTTGACGTTTCTGAAATGCTAATTTTAATTCTGAAGCTATGTGTGAGAATGGAAAAATGGTGGTGAGTTTATCAGAGGATTGAAAACTGGCACCAGTTCAGATGCATCAGCTTTTAAATCTCTCAGCACACATCTTGAGTTCTGGGTTCTCAAGGTTCCTTTACCCACACATTAAACCGAACAGGCTCTCAGTTGTGTGGCCTGAGTATCCTCACCTACAGCCTGCTACTAAGGGACTCCCTTCCATCAACATGGGCTGAGCTCTGAGATCATAGAATCATAGAATAGTTTGGGTCGGAAGGCACCTTAAAGATCACCTAGTTCCAACCCCCATGCAGTATGCAGGGACACCTCCTGCTGGATTAGGCTGTCCGAGGCCCCATCTAATCTGACCTTGAACACTTCCAGGGTTTGGGCAGCCACAGCTTTCCTAGGCAACCTGTGGCAGTGCCTCACCACCCTCATAGTGAAGAAACTCTTCCTTATGTCTAGTCTAAATCTGCCCCTCTCCAGTTTATACCCTTTGCCCCTAGTCCTATCACTACAAGCCTTTGTGAACAACCCTCCCCAGTTTTTCTGTAGGCCTTCCAGGTATTGGAAAGTGACTATAAGGTCTCCTCAGAACCTTCTCTTCCCCAGGCTGAACAAGCCCAACTCTCTCAGCCTGTCCTCATATGGGAGGTGCTCCAGCCCTCTAATTGTCTTTGTAGCCCTCTTCTGGAGCCGTTCCAACAGCTCCATATCATATGTTGAGGATTCCAGAACTTGGCAGAATACTCCAGATGAGGTCTTGATGGACCTCAAGAGATAGTATTTCTGCATTTCTTTCTGCCTATCTTTCCTCAGCCATGACAAGTCTTGAAGTTGTATGCCAGGACTTTGCCAGAAGAGTGGATTTTGGAGGCCTTTTGAGCCCTGTCATCAATATACGACTTGATAGGAGACCAAGAAGGCTCCAAGGTGCTCACTGAATTGTTGTTGGGGCTTTTGTTCTACTCAGGTGTATGAAACTGGACTTAGAAGATGCAAGATAAACTTTATATCCAAAACCAAGAGACAGTTGCAAGAAGTGTTCCACAAACTTGATGTTTCAAAATGCGTATATTTCAACACAGAGGAATTTTTGAAATGTTCTCTAATGAAGTGTCAACATAAGCTAAAAGTTGGAAGAAAAGGTGTTTGTTGTGCAGAAGGGTACTGGAGGGTTTAGAAGCCTGCAGATGGATGACATTTTATCGTCAGACTGTGTTACTGCAGATTGTACTAAATAGGAAAATGCATTTTGTATAATGTCTTCTGGAAGATATTTAATATCTCCCATTAACATGTATAGCTATGTCCAAAGTTATCTTGAGCTTGCCCTTTTAAGTTTCTGTTTCCAGTCACTTTAATAACAAAATAACTGGAAAGCCCCTACTGCTGACAAATTCTGTGACACAAATAGAATTTAAGCATGAAAGTTCACCTTATAATGAGTAGACACATGTTTTTAACATAAATGTGTGATGAGATTGTACTAGTGGCTTGATATATTTAAGTCTGACTTTAACGTACATTATTTTTATCTTGAATCAGAGTGCTAAGTTTTGGAGCATATTGTTACATTTCAGCTTCAGAAATGAAAGTGAAATGCTTAGATAGACACAAATCTATGTTAAAGTGCAAACGTTTTTACATGAAGTTTTTTGAGGAAGCTCTCTTAAGAGACTGCTCTGTTCAGGGGAAGGGATTGCGTATTATGGGGCAGGATTTGTTGGCATTTTCAGTCTTCTAGTCGGAATTTCCTTATTTTCTGTGAGAAGACTTTGATATTATTTGTGATACATGATGTTCACAGTTTGAAGCAGATTGTTGATATTTGAATAAGACTGATGGTGCTGTCAAGGAGAGGATGTGACAAAAAGTTGGTCTTTATTGTTGCAATGCAATGCTTCAATTCAGCAAATTGTTAAGGGAAGTGATTGTTTTGTATATAATGTTCCAACTGATTTCCTTGACACATAGATCCATACATATCTTACATCTCCTGTCATATAGTGATGTACTTTGCAGGTTCAAGGCATAAAAGCCCTTAACAAGTACAAATGTGAAGTTACATTGCTTTGTGTAATGTTCACTAATTTGCTTTAAACATAAGCCATTGTTTGTGTATGAATAACAACAAAGATGATAATTTCCTCTTGGCAGAAAAAACTTCAGACAGCCAGAAAGAGCTCTTTACAAACCTGATAGTTAATACTATGTTAAGGTTACTTAAATACATGTATATGCGTAATGTGTGCATATAATATATACTTGTTGCATCTGTGGTTTTCTAAGTTTGAAAATACAAGCTCATATTGTTAGAAAACAAAGTAGATTTTATTATGTTCAGATTGCGGTGGTGTTTCAAAATACATTTTGAAAAGTACACTGCAAGTGAAATAATCTTCTTTTCTTTTTTTATGAATTAAAGAAATAGTTATTATTCACTGTGTTTTAACTTGCATTACCCGAAAGTATTAAAATGAAATATTGAAATAATTATTTGAGTCAAGGCGTTTCACGAAATAGGCTGTGACACTGGTTCTGATTGCAGTGCTGCATGTGATGAAGAGAGAATAGTGTGGTTCAGCTTCTTTATTAAAAAGAAGATAGATAATTGCAGAAGCATTACTGTGGGTAACAATTTGATAGAGGGCTGCTATAAGGAAGGAAAACAAAAAGTGGTTTGAGTCGAAAGTTCCTTTCTCTGGATGCTTCAGGATATTCAGAGGAGGACATAAGATTCCTTGGGAAGCTTTGTACTTGCATGGTTTCAACTGCAAATTAATGTCATTCAGAGCCTTCTGTGTCACTTTCTGTTCTCCAGAATTTTCCATCTGCTGTTTCTTTTCATAAAGGAGAAGAGTTCTTGGTTCGTTTTTCCCTCAAAATCTTGAAAGTGATCAAGCATTTAATGGACTGATTACTTGTTGGATTTCATTTTTGAGAAATAAGCTTGAATATCTTTTGTGCAAGATATTGAGAAAATTAACTACATTAACAAAAAATCTGCAGTAGATTTAGAAATTAGTTTTGAGGGTTTACATCAAAATGTAGTGTAAGTAAACACTTACTGCTTATTCCCTATACCCTTGAATGCACAAGATTGCAGTGGAAATGATGACAGAATTTCTTCTATGAGGCTGATAAAATCACTGTAGGGGCTTCTTATCAATGTAACGCAATCTACTGCAAATAAATACCATTCTTTTAAATATCTAATACAGATTCCATTATGAAGTAAGCATTTCTAGGCAAGGGTTTCTGCATAAGCACTTACCTTTTTTAAAACTAAAAATAAATATGAAACAACCTTATTATAAATCTGTAATCAATACAAATAAAGCTTAGCAGTTTAAAAGTTCCAGAAGAAAGTGGTAATCTGATGGACAATCTTTAGTTAGAAACTGTTCAAAATTATATCCTGCCACATCATAACATGCAGAAAATGAGAAGTTTAAAAAAAAAGCAAACCACAGGAAAAAAAAAAAAGAAACACCAGTTAAAAAAAACCAATAACAAACAGACCAGAATAAAGTGCGGAGAAGAATCACTGAGTATCAGTAGAGCACTCTTGAGTTAATAAGCTCTCAGTTCATTTAATCTATATTTCATTGTGCTGATTTCATTGAAATAAAGTCTCTTTTTTACTGTTTGACTTAAGATGCAAGATACAAGTGGTGAAAGCATTGTTTTACTAGTTATTGTTTAAAAAGATGTGATTGCTATCTATTTAGGAATAAAAACATTTGGGAGCTATTCTGAGTTAGAAGGAAAACTATGATCATATTTCACACACCATTTAATGTAAACATTATATTTGTTTTGTGCAATTTGGGGTTCATGTTCTAACATTTCAAATAAATTTTAGTTAAATAAAAATAAGCTCCAGCAGAAAATGTGGTTTTCAAGGTGAACTTGAATTGCAGTTCATACAGTACAATAATTGATGATGTAAGCGTAAAACTCTTCATGTGATTTTGTTTATGTCAGATTTCTTCTGCGTTGTATTTGATGTTTGTGCAGCCTTTCAGGTTAGCATGTGTAAGCTGATTTAAGGAAAAAAAAACAGAGTTCAGGCAAGCCAGTAGGCTGTTCAGAATACCTCTTTGACTAACAGGCATAGTGAAATTCAGCTGGAGTGAGCTTCACTTCAGCACAGTGGCATGAGTTTTTGCATTGCTTGAAGCTCTGGAGTTGTTTCCATTGTAATACAGAATGGGTTAACAGATACTTTCTATAGATAATGTTTATTGCACGATGTAGAACCTGACCTTCCACAGAAGTGAATGGAGGATAACTTTTCCTGTGTTTTTCTGGTATTTGAATAGTTTGCAGAGGCGTGGTAACTGAGGTTATTTAGCTTCTAGAAAAGTGGCTAGCCAGTGCTAGCTGAGCTGCATTCACTAGCCATGACCAAACTAACTCTCCTGTGAAAGTGCACTGATTCTGAGGCAGTGGCTTTGCTGCATGTGTGCAAAACTATATGTATGCGATTACTCTTGACTGTGATTGTCATAGATCACAGCATTTAAAATGTTCCAGGGCTCCGTGTACCTGGGACTTCATTTAGTATGGTGCTTTAAAACGGCTAAGGGGCTTGAGCGCAGTTTATTGGGAAAATATCACTGCGGCAGGTCCTCTGCAATGAGGCAGATTTCATGTTGCCTGCTGAATGGCTAGGTGACTGCTTTTTATTTTTAATGAAAGATGTGCTGTCAGAACTTTGTTTCTGTTCATCCAAAAGTTATACCTGTGTGCTGTCTGTTTATAACATCTATTGAATAGCATTAAAGAAAAAACCTGTACTGAATTTGTCATCCTGTCTTCAATCACTTTAACAATTTTAAACACATGAAATGGTATTCCTGAATACCCTATACTATGCAGGCTGTTACATGTTCAGACCCAGAAAGGCATACATACTTGCACATCTCTTTAGATAGATAGGTAGATATGACTTTCTGTTCAGTGCCTGGTCCCAGTATTTGCTTGTGAAAGTTCTTGTTTCTCTGAGGCTTCCCAAAAAGCAGCACATTCCATAAAAATTCCTTAGTTCAAGGGTCTTGGGATGGGTTTATACAACAGAAAAGTCCCAGTCATATGGGCTGAAATTTTTACTGCTAAGTGACTTTCTCAGGATAATTTTAGTGATAATTTAGATAGAAATGAAGGCTATTAAAAAAAAAAAAAAACCAACACAAAAAAACCCCCAAACCAAACAACAAAACCCAAGGAAACACTACCAACTTTTTGGTCTGAGAAGATTGCTCGACTTTGCAGAGGACCTTATTTTTAAGGAGACATATTTTGTATCCAAAATCTGATTAAGCATGATCAAGTGATAAAGTCATAGAATAGTTTAGGTTAGAAGGGACTTAAAAGGTCATCTAGCCTGACCTTCAAACTTCTTCAACTACATCAGGTTGCTCAGAGCCCCATTCAGTGTGACCTTGACCTTGAACACTTCCAGTGATGGCACATCGACAGCTTCTCTGAGCAACCTATTCCAGTGTCTCAGCATTGTAGAAGGAAAAAAAAGATGTCTTCTTTATATCTAGTCTTAATATGCCCTCTTCTAGTTTAAAACCATTACCCCTTGTCTAAGTGCAACAGGTCCTAGTAAAAGTTTAAGTATTGAAAGACCATGACAAGGTCTCCCTGGATTCTTCTCTGCTCCATGTTGCAGTCCCAACCCTCTCAGGCTTTCTTCACAAGAGAGCTGTTCCAGCCCTCTGATCACTTTTGTTGCCATCCTCTGGACCTGCTCTAACAGGTTCCTGTCTTTCCTGTCATAAGAACGCAGTACTCTGTCGACCTGCTTGCAACGCTGCTTTTGAGGCAGCTCAGGATACAGTTGGTCTTTTGGGCTGTGAGCGCACGTTGCTTGTTCATGTCCAATTTTTATCTACTAGTGCCTTTTAAGTTCTTCTCTGCAGGGCTGCTTTCAATCCCCCTCATCCCCCAGCCTGTATTGATACCAGAGGATTTCCCTACCCAGGTGCAGGATCTTGCACTTGGCCTTATTGAACCTCATGAAGTTCACATGGGCCCACTTCTCAAGCTTGTCCAGGTTACTCTTGATGGCGTCAAGTATAGGGGTGTCAACTGTACCACTCAACTTGGTGTTACCTGCAAACTTGCTGAGGGTACACTTAATCCCCCTCTGTCATTGATGAAAAACAGTGCTGGTCCCAATATGTACCCCTGAAGGACATGTAATCAGTCTTCATCTGGACATCAAGCCATTGACCATTACCCTCTGGATGTGACCACCAAACAGTCCACCCATCAAATTGATATCTCTCAAATTTAGAAAGAAGGATGTTGTAAAGGACTGTGTGAAAGGCCTTACAGCAGTCCAGATAGATTACATCCATAGGTCTTCCCTTGACTACTGATGTGATCACTCCGTCATAGGAGACCACTATGTTGGTCAGGCAGGACTTGCCCTTGGTGAAGTTATGGCAGGAATCTGGGATGCATCTCGTCAAGTCCCATAGACTTCTATATGTTCAGGTTCCTCAGGTGCTTATGAATGTAATCTTCTCCTACAGTGGGAGGGATTTTGCTCCCCCAGTCCCTGTCTTGCAGTCCATTCAGTTGAGAAGTGTGGAAAGGGAGGCTGGTAGTGAAGATGAAGGCAAAAATGTTGGGTCTTCCACATGCTTTATATAGATCTTTTTCTGGAGCTTGATAACGACGTTTGTTTCTGTTTAGGCCTAAGCATTATTTTCTTTGAATTGAGAGGCAGAAGTCAGGCTTTATGGCAGAAGTCTTAGGCCTTTTTCTGTGCTCTCAACAGCCCTGCTGTAGTGCCCACAACATGACAGTGTGTGGCTAGCTGGGGAGCACCCTAGCACCTTGTGGAGATTCATGGCTTATAGGGAGTGTGAGGGAGGAAGACACAGCTCCACTCAGGACTGGTTTAGCCAGAAACTGGACTTCAGAAGGAAGCAGAACTGGAGAAGAAATGGGGATTTGGAAATAGTTGCATTAGTTTTTTAGGTGGAAAAATTTGGTAAGCAATTCTGGAACTGAAAAGACGAGACATTAAGGAACCAGCAGCTAAGGAGGAAGTGAGAAACGCCTGCTGAAGAGCCGTGGCAGTAGGGAGAGGACTGGTGCTGACCTGTGAATGAGCAAATGGGAAACAGGGCAGGGCACTGTGAGAGTCCAAATGGACAGATGGTACATAAAAAATGATGTTTGATGGGGATAAATCAGAAATTACTATGGGCAGTCCTTATAGAGTTGGGAGTAGACTAGTGTTTTTTTTAAAGATCTAGTTATGGTGGAAGAGGAGTGTCATTTTAAAATTTATTTCATTTAAGTGTTTAATTTATGTTAATTCCCAAGTGGGCACAAATAATTAACTTTATTTATTCTAATTAATGTTGAAATTGAACTTTCTTATTTTGATATTAATTAGTCCCACATTTCAGAATGCTCCCATACAGGCATACTGCAAGTCATAGAATCATAGAATGGTTTGGTTTGGGTTGGAAGGGACATTAAAATTCATCTAGAGCCAACCCCCCTCCCATGAGCAGGGATGCCTTCCAGTAGATCAGGTTGCAAAACCTCATCCAACCTGACCTTAAACAATTCCAGGGATGGGGCTTCTATGACTTCTCTGAGCAATTTGTTCCAGTGCCTCACCACCCTCACAGTAAAAAATTTCTTCCTCATATCTAATCTAAATCTCCCTTCTTTCAGCTTAAAACCATTACCCTTCATGCTGTCACTGCACTCCCTGGTTAGGAGACGCTCTACTGCTTTCCTGTAGGCCCCTTTCAAATACTGGAAGGCTGCTCTAAGGTCTTCCTGGGAGCCTTCTCTTCTCTAGGCTGAACAACTCCAACTCTCTCAGCCTCTCTTCATATGGGAGGTGTTCCAGGCCTTTGATCATTTTGGTGTCTCTCCTCTGGATGCTCTCTAGCAGGCCCATGTATTTCCTGTGCTAAGGGCTCCAGAGCTGTACTCAGTATTCCGGATGTCATCTCATGAGAGCAGAGTATAGGGGCAGAATGACCTCCCTTGACCTGATGTTCACTGGTTTTTTGATGCAGCCCAAGATATGGTTGACCATCTGGGCTGCATTTGCACAGTGCTGGCTCATGTTGAGATTCTCATCCACCAGCAAACCCGAGTCCTTCTCTTCAGGGCTGCTCTCAATCCGTTCTCCACCCAGCCTGTAGTTGTGCTTGGGATTGCCCCGACCCAGGTGCAGGACCTAGCTCTTGGCCTTGTTGAACTTCGTGTGGTTCACATAGGCTTACCTTTCAAGCCTATCAAAGACCCTCTGGATGGCATCACTTCCTTCCAGCATTTCAGGTGCGGCACACAGTTTAGTGTCATCGACAAACTTCCTGAGGATTCTTTCAAAGCCACCCGCTGTCCTTGTCTGACAAAGATGTTAAACAGCATTGGTCCCAATACCAACCCCTTAGGAACACCACTTTTTATTGATGTCCACTTTTACACTCAGCTGTTGATGACAACTCTTTGAGTGTGACCATCTAGCCAATTCCTCATCCACCAAGTGGTCCATCCATCAAATCCACATCTTTCCAGTTTAGAGACCTGAATGTCTTGTCAAATGCCACATTGCCCTTCTTTTGTCAGGAGTCTCAACCCACTCTACATAGTGTTTGATATTACTGCTGGGAAATTTTTCTGTTACCTTTTAAAAGCAGAGAAATGTGGTATCTCGCAGCTGAAGGTAGTATACCTTACATGTGTCCTTAAAAAGTCTGCCATATATGGTTCCTTGTGTTGATCCTCAAAAGAAAAAAAGAGCAGGGGAGACACACAGGAGATCATACAGGGATGTATAAAATCACAGAATCACAGAATAACCAGGTTGGAAGAGACCCACCGGATCATCGAGTCCAACCGTTCCTATCAAACACTAAACCATATCCCTCAGCACCTCATCCACCCGTGCCTTAAACACCTCCAGGGAAGGTGACTCAATCACCTCCCTGGGCAGCCTGTTCCAGTGCCCAGCGACCCTTTCTGTAAAGAATTTTTTCCTAACGTCTAGCCTAAACCTCCTCTGGCGGAGCTTGAGGCCATTCCCTCTTGTCCGGTCCCCTGTCACTTGGAAGAAGAGGCCAGCACCCTCTTCTCTCCAACCTCCTTTCAGGTAGTTGTAGAAAGCAATGAGGTCACCCCTCAGCCTCCTCTTCTCCAGGCTAAACAACCCCAGCTCTCTTAGCCGCTCCTCATAAGGCCTGTTCTCCAGCCCCTTCACCAGCTTTGTTGCTCTTCTCTGGACTCGTTCCAGAGCCTCAACATCCTTCTTGTGGTGAGGGGCCCAGAACTGAACACAGTATTCGAGGAGCGGTCTCACCAGTGCTGAGTACAGAGGGAAGATAACCTCCCTGGACCTGCTGGTCACACCGTTTCTGATACAAGCCAAGATGCCATTGGCCTTCTTGGCCACCTGGGCACACTGCTGGCTCATATTCAGTCGGTTGTCAACCAACACCCCCAGGTCCCTCTCCTCCAGGCAGCTTTCTAGACAGACTTCTCCTAGTCTGTAGCACTGCATAGGGTTGTTGTGCCCCAAGTGCAGGACCCAGCATTTGGCCTTGTTAAACCTCATGCCATTGGACTCAGCCCAGCGGTCCAGCCTGTTCAGATCCCTTTGCAGAGCTTCTCTATCCTCCAGCAGATCGACACTTCCACCCAGCTTAGTGTCGTCATGTTTGTTTGGAAAAGATCAAATGTTGTTTGGAAGAACAAAATTGAAAGGTGCAGCACTCAAACAATAGCTGCTACTATGTGCAATCTTGCACAAAACTGCACAGTATAGATTGCAACATTTTATTCCAGCTTTTTATGTATTTTTCTGTATGTTTTTCCATTTCATGAGCGTATATACTGGTGCTGTTCATAATGAGATTTTTTTAAAGAGTGAAGCTTGCCCAAAATATGTTGTGTGGATTGCAAATGACATGTTCTGCAGACATTGCTACCAGTGTCAAGCCAAATTTAACTCTGTATTCCATAGCAGAGATGTTAGAAGGGCTTAAAATAAGGCCATTCAAACATATTTTCCAGGAGTTTCATTCTTAAGTACAGATGAACTGTTTCAGCTTAATTAAAAAAACACTTACAGCCTTAGCAATATGAACAACTTGCTGGGTAATGCTTGTAAAGGGAAGAGGAATAAAAATCTTGAGCGATTATACTCAATTAAAAATAACACTTTATATTAGGATGTTTTATGTTATATTAACAAAGGTGATATGACAAGTACTGCCTTTATATAGAAATATAAATCATCATATTGCTACAACAAAGAAGATTAATATGCATGTGAAATGAAAACTGATCATACAGTAGTGTAAAGTGCAGGATCATTAGATGATGCAATAGAAAATAAAAAATATAGCTCCATAATGCAAAGAATTCATGAAATTCCATATTTGTTTTGGAATCTCTAATGTACATTAAAAAATTATTTTCTACTTGAGGTAACTAAACTGGCTGAACAGTCTATTTTGTCTTTTTGATCAAAGGAGTGGGAGTGGTCTGGATAACCTGATATGGATGTGAGGGAGCATGAAAACAAGGAAGATTATTAAGTATAATCCCAACAATAACAGGTAGTACGGTAACGTGAAGAAGGTATTGTCACTTCCTGAAACTGAAGAGATGGGTGAAATATAGTCATAACTCCCTTTGGTATTCTCTTCACATAGAAGCTTAGAAATATTTTATTAAATATTAATAACAACATAAAAGACCTTTGGTCTTATTTTCATTTTAATTAGGCAGGATATATATGCCATTCACTTTGAAGCCAAATACTTCTCCTTTGTATTAACCTGCAGGGGGTACTAGAAAATTGAACCAAGTAGCATTTAGCTATTTCTCCTCCTGCCATGAGATAATTAACATCTACTCTTTAGGAAACTCTCTTAGTTTTCCTGATCTCCATTTGCAGGTTTCATATTGACTTCTAGAGTTTGAGGGGTTTGGTGTGAAATGCTGTCTCAGCCCCTTTCTTTTAAATTGCCAGAACTCAGGAAAGTTATTAAGCTTCAACTTAGATTGCTGAACATATAAAGGAAGCTTAATCTCCTAATGAAATCGTGTTGGAGAGATAAAATAGATAATTATTTCAGGAGGGAAACAAAGCTATGTATAATACTCTGAACCCATTTTGTTTTGTGGTGAAAGGCAACTGAAAAACCCAAGAACTTTGTAGTAGCTGTTATGGCTAAGAAGAAAGGGAAGTTTTTTGACACATAAAACCAAGGCAGGAATTAATACGAAGAAGACGAAGTAAAATTAAGAAAAGTCAATTGTATGAAGTCTTGCATTTCTAGACTCTTGATCAGCTGCTTATCCAACCTGCCTGTGTCTTACAGAGGTTTATCACTCCATGTCTGAAGCCTAAGAATCATCTTGAATAGGGCCTTGGATCCTGAGGCCTCTGTGGGGGAGCTCTGAGGAGCTGCCAGTTTCCTTGGCCAGCCTGTTGGTATGGCTAATACCCTTGGGCATCTAGTTTGGCCAGAGTTTGATATACTTTAGCCAACTGGCCAGGTAGTCTTATGCTTCTTAAGTCTTAGACCTAACATAGTTTGGCTGGTCAATCTCCCACAGAGCTATAAACTAGCCAGTCTTACAGTCTGTGGGGCTGGACGCTTCTTATGCCTAAGCTTTCTCAGACTGAAGAGTCTGGTGGACTTCAATAAGTTTTGTAAGTTAACCAACAGGAAACAGAGCTGCTTTTGGAGGAAACCCACTATTGTTTCATTCAATGAAAACAGGTGTGTTTATCCTGAATATCTCACTTACTGATGAATTCACATTTTCTAATGGTTATTGGAAAAACTGTAGCAAGTTTGACTGTCACTATAACGGCCCATGACTAAAATTGTCTTCTCTGTACATATGCATTATGAAACATGATAAACTGCATCATCCATTTTTTTCATTAATATCGTCCTCCACAGAATAAGTGGTTCTTATTTAATTAGCTAGTAGTCAACATTTTTTATGGTTTGTTACCGTATTTTGTAAAGTGAACATCACTCCCTGTTTTCTATATATTTTTCAGCCTCGTTTGGGGGACATGATTATTCATTTTTCTATATAAAAGTACATGAAGGTAATATTTCATCTTGCAGGAGTGCTGGGGAAATACATTTGAATAGTATCTGTGAGACACCAATGCTATGGTGATATTAAAACATTTATTTGTTTGAAAACTTCTGTGAAATGAAAGAATATAAATAGCTATATCAACAAGGTAAAAATCCATCAAACGACAGCTTCTTTCATCTTCTGATTGTCCCTCATTTTTAGAGAAAAATGTTAAGGGTTTAATAATCCCTTCCTTTCCCTTTTTTCTTTTTTTTTTTCTTTTTTTTTAACAAAATCAAATTAGTCTGGCTGTGATAGAGTGAGATACTTTTCATGTGTAGTTTATAAATTATAACAGGTATAATCAGGTTTGTAAACTTAGGAACTTCTACATTTGCTGTAACACATCATCTTAGGTTGCACCCTTCTGCTATTAGAAAAGCCAATTTAGCCTGTTAAATAGCGGTTGCCAGACTTGGACTAGGAATGGCCACAGAAGTTGCAAAATAGTTTCTGATGTATCACACTTCCCTTGTTCTCAGATATGAATGTAATGTGTTAGAGCTAACTGAAAATATTAAACCTGTTTCATACTGCTAGAGCAGTTGGTGTGGATTTGAAAATGTTAATGGTCAATCAAAAGAAATCTGCCTTTCAACATGGGAAGCTGTAAGAATATTAGCTGTTAGTAAGGGGGAAGAAGCAGGTAGAAAGAGTGTTTATGATACTGTGTACAATTTTTTGCCTTTTTTGTATCAATAAATGAATTAAAGCAGCACACATACACACCCTGAACTACTCAGTTATGAATATTACAAGTAGATGCTTTCTGTGCTTAAGAAGTGTGACTCAACGGTTTTGAGGCATAGAAGATAAAAATATTACTCGTCTTTTCTACTAAAAAGAATAAGCAAAAAAAATTATCGAGATTATTTCTTCCAGAGATTCAGTAACTGACTTTAGGAATATTCATGTAAAATACAGTCCTGTATAAAGTTGGTGTATAAAAGGGAATTTCTGATATTTAAATTATATTGTATAGTTGCCATCATTGCACTATAGAACACTGATGGCTTTCTTGGAAAGCACAAGTAACCCAACTCCTGGCCTCGTAATAAAGATAGTATAAAGCTTTTGAAGTCTTCAGGCTCCAGTAAGATGTTCCTAAACTGCCATGGATTTGGGAGATAGCTAGCAATGACTCTTTAATCAAGTAGGTGGAATGCTGCCCGAGAAGGATCAAAGGATCTGCATGTAGGAGTGCCTTGAGAGATCCAAAAGTAGGAGCAGCAACCAGGCTGTAGCCACATCGAGAAGCCCAAAGGGGCTTCAGTGGTTAGGTAGGCTCACATCAGAGTGGTCCTGCCTGAAGAGCACAGTGAGGCTAGCTAGTGAGAATTGAATGGTACGCCCTATGTTGTTGATCCTTAGTGTTTATTACAAACTTGTCTTAACGACCTATGTTAATTAAAAGATATTTCAAAATTCTTGTAGTAAATGCAGTGTTTCTGGCAAACTGTCCTAGCTCTTGCTGCTGATGCAGATTAGCTTCTTCATTATATCCTGCATATGTATTCCTAAATGTCTCTCTTCCTAGAATTAGGATGTAGGATGTGAGGAAAATAAAATTAATATCTGATTTCTTTGATCTTTAAAACAGTAAAGGTCCAAGGAAGCCAACTCATCTGTGCATGAGTAGGTGACAGAAGCATCTAATTAGCACCAGCTTCTCCATCTCTAGGGAAACACTTGCCATTGCATACAGTCATTTTGCATTGAATGCTATAAACAGTGACTTCTCTTCCGTATTGCTGTGTCACAGCAACAGGTGAAATACAAAGGGTATTAATATAATTACTGTCCTTAGTATTTTAACAGTCTGACAGCTACAGCCTGGGAATAATAATTCATTTAATCTCTTCCTTTGTTGATTTCCTGTCAATTATTGGCTTTTAGGTTTTTTTGAGGACGTACAAATTGACTAGAAAGTGACAGATCTTTTCATTATGGAAAAATTTCTGAGTAATTTCAAACAATAAAATGTTAAAATACCATTTTGCACTTATCAGGGTAGATCCACAGTTGCACAGGAACTATCCTCATAGAAAATCTTTCCCACATACATTTGAAGTTGTTATTTATCTTTATACAAAATTATATGCATATTAAAGTGAAACTTTAAAATTAATTTAGACTGTAATATCTTTAAAAGGTCTGATTCTCAAATGTTAACACTTCGTGTTAAATGAAATAGTATCTATAAGTGAGGAAAGAAGAGTAGTTTTAAACATACCATCTGTTGTCTGGCCTTTTAATAGCAGTGTCACTCAAAACAATGTGCTAGTGCTACCTACCCTCTCTCAGTTGCTGCTGAACAGCAATATATGGAAGCAAGTATCAGTCAAAAGTAATAGAGAGATGTGATTTCCTGTTAAGGAAATGAACAAATAAGCAGTTTGGATCTTCTTCCAGCTGCATTTGTTTATGTTGAGTAGCCTTTCAGTCTTTGAACACGTGGTCTTTACTGTAGTCTGGAGGGTGTCTGCTGCTCTCAGTATAGATGAGTAGTGACTGAATCATATTTGTATAGTGAATACAGAAGTTTTCTCTAGAGCCTGTAAGGGATTATCCTGGCTTTGGAAAATTAGCTTCTCTACCAGCCTGTGTCATAGGCTTCTGTCCTGGTATGTTCATTTCACTCCAGCTGCAGTATCTTTGTTATCAGTGTTTTAGTTTTTATTTTAGTGTTTTGTTAGCCAATCTGCAGGTATCGAGCATGCAAATCTGAAGCTGAAGTCACTAAAGCTGTTTGTGTCTCTGAAAAAATGAAGTCTTTCATTGTTTCAAGCTAGACATGCAAATATCCATGTGGTCAACATTAGCACATGGGGAATATCTTATGACATAGATTGAACGCATGTTTATATTTACAATTATGATTAATTTAATTGTTAATTTCTAATGTAAGTTTTAATCTTGCAGATAGGTAATGTACTTACAAGGAACAGCAAATAATGTGACATTCGGAATACAAATTAACATGCACAAGTAAAAATAATATTTCAATTATTCATGTGACAGAACTTCTAGTAACAGTGGTGGCTGTTTCTTCACATATCAACTATTACTGTCAAATAACATATAAAAGGTTAGTGTGGGAAGTAAAAGCAGAATGTCATTCTGGCACTCCTAGGTAGCGCTACAAAATCAAACAGATCAAGAATTTGGGATTATTTTTGAAGATCAACTTTGGTATCTCAAATTCTAATTTACTGAAAGTTTGCTTTTTGCATTGCAAATTGTTAGGTTAATGCATGCTGGCTCTGAACAAAGGCCATTTTTTTTTTAGAGCATGTTTTTTTCAAATCAGTGTTACAGACATTATCTTATATCCTAGGTACTATGCTGTGTGCAGTGTGGCTGTGGTGTATGGCTGCCTTATCTGGGAGGACATCCTACTCGAGGTGAAAAATACGCTTCATATGTATGAATTAATTTTAGATATATTTATCAGTAGAGAGAGCACTCTGCTTTCTTGGGATTTGACAGCGGAACCAGACAGGGTTGTGCCCTCCTACAGTCTTGTTGGCTTTGGTGTTTTCCTTGGGCTCCCATTCTATTAGCCACTGATTGTCCTTTTCCTTAGTGCTGATCAAGTCGAAGTATTTCAGGGATGAATAATTTCAGAGGTAAATTCTTAAAAACCTATTACTTTGTAACAGTTGAAAACAGGTTAATTTGATAGTAGTCAGGATGGGAGAAAGAATAGGGTTAGGAATAGGTTGGGGGGTGTTGTAGAGTGATGGATTTTGTTGCTGTGCGGAAGAATAAAATAGTAGATTTCCATATGAAGAGCACTGAAATGAAGAAATTGTTCAAGTCAGTCTCTCATAAGCCATGAAGACTTCATATTTAATCATCTGGTTTTTGCTTTGGTTGTTGTTTCCTTACTTCATTTCTGTCCATTAAAACCTAAAGTAATTGTCCCAGTTTGGGACTTCAGTCTTGTTCAACACACAAATAAAAATAGGATATTACTGTGGTATTTAATTTTTCTGTATTCTGCTTGGCCTTGATAATGATGATAGTTCTTTTCGTGTTTGGATTTTTAGTCCTCATTTTCACGTGACTCAAACCTTAGCAGTCCTAGTCAATCCAAAACTGTAAGAACATGGAAGTATAATTTTTTTAAAGAAAATACAAGTTAAATAACAGTGTTTACCTAATATTACTCATAAAGCCTACATGATTCGTAAATTATGATCATACAGAGCAGTGCTGGTCTAAACCTCCTACCTGTTGTTACAGCTGAGTAATGACTTGGTAAATGTGTGGGTGTAATTTTGAAACTGTAAAATGCCTTCTCTTGGGCCATTAATTTCTATCTGCAGCAAGATAAGTTATGTTTTATGTGTATATACTTCTAAATTTTGTTTAAGTTCACTTTCTGTCATTGAATTCCCTAATAACAGTAAGACCAAGTTCCTATCTGGAGTAATAGGAAGGCACATGGCCTTACCCAGTACTTATGTGTGCTCGTGTTTCTTGCATTTAAGTAATAAGTGGATCAGTTAATAAGTAGATGAGTAAATAATTTCAGTTTAAAAAAATAACGGAGATTATGTGTGCAATGCTGAAAACTCAAAAGTCCTGGGACTCCACGGGTGGTAGTGCAGATCTGTGCTTGTCAAGTGGTGTTTAGTTTGGCAGTGGAGTTCTTGCAGTTGGTTGTACCTTGCTTGTGACAGAAATGTGGAGTAAGCGTCATACACCAGATGAAGAATCCATTTGAAGCAGAGGCCGTTTTATAAAATCAGGTTCTCGATGCATATTGTGATTCTATTCCTTTCACATATATAGCCATCTGCTGGGAATCCATCTTCTGTCTTTCTCAATGTACAAGATTACTTACATTGAAAATAAATTAGTTTTTCTAAATTACCTGACAACTTCATCTTTCTGTACAAAAGCTGTGATTATTTAACTGCTTGTGAATTCTGAAAATGTGTTTACACTTTCTCTCATCATTGTAAGTGTTTGTAGACCTTTAAGCCAAATACTACATTCTTCTGATTCAAGCTGCTGCCTTCAAGCCACCCACACATGGCGGTTCGATATATTCTAGGTGTTTTTCAGATAGGTTTTTAAATAACCAGTCCACAGATGCAGAATCATAAAACTACTTGTGAAAGTTAAGGGCTGATTTGCAAATTAAGTTGATAGTTTTGGAGCTGGGGTTTGCCATTGCCAGGTTGGTGGAGGCAGCAGGTTATCCTGTTTCTTCAGCCTTGGGTGTGGTTGTGCCTGATGTACCTGCAGGGCTTTCTTCAGCTTGACTGGCAAGCCAGACTTCTGTGAGCCCTTTTGGCAGCCTACTACTAAATCTCACTTCAGTTTATCTTCACAGTCATCACAGACCCTGGGGCAACCTCTTGAATCAGCCTCAGGCCACTGTCTCAGGCTTTCCTCAGGTCTCCACTCTGCTTCTCTATCTATATGGCCAAGACTTGACAGTGGTCTTGCCTAGTACTGGCTCTTTGTCAGCTCAGTGCTTTTTTTTCCCCTTGCAGAGATAATGTTTTGTTTCTTTTCTCCTCCATCCCATTTTCACCCAGTCACTTGTGTCTTTGTTGATATCCTTAACAGCCTAAGCTGGTTTCAGTTGTTCATCAGTTAGGTGTTTTTTGCTGGTGAAGGGCTGTTCATATTTTCTTTTGTGAAAGGGTTTGGGGTGTCTGAGACTATAAAGATTTGTACCTGGGTTTATATCATCTTGGTAGAGTGTTTAGGCTTTTTTAGTATTTAATATTTTGAAAATTGCTTAGCTTAGCAATGGATGATAGGTATTTCAAAAGTGGAAAATATGTTTGTTACACAGATTTTAGAAATATGATTTACATGTCTGAAAAATATTACATTAAAATAATAATTTTTTCCTTGTTAGTTTATTTATGGGTTCATATTGCTAAGGGTTCAGTATTATGAACAGCAGGTTTCTGTGTTCAGTGTTTCTAGAAGTTTAAATGGAAAGGAGAAAAGTTTATACAGCTTTCTGCAAAAGATTCGCAGGGATACGTTTGAGCCATTTCTTGACTGGCTCAAATAGTTAGGAAGTTTGTGGCTGCCAAACTTTGGTTTCACCACCATTGTAGACCATGTCTAATACAACATTAGAAACATACTGTAGTCTTTAATAAAGAAACCTGTAAGCCTGTTGGTTGAATTAATCTAACACTAATCAAACAAAGTTCATTATAGAAAGAATGGGATAGAAAGGCTCATCTTTACTGGACTTCATCAACAGGATTATTATTGAATTAAGCTTGGATTTTTTGTCAGAACAGGATTTTTTTTTCCAATATGTTTTGACAGAGCCTTGAGCTATGAGAAACTACTAACTGTAGATATTCTTTGCCAGAATGATGAATCTATTTCCAGTAAGCTAGTTGCTTCATCTTGTTGGATATACTCTTGGGAATTTAGCGCGTAATTCCCTTAATCCAAACCACTTGTGTACATATTTTGTAATTGATGGATTGCTGTCAGTAAATAAATACTCATACAAACCCAACTATTTGTTAAAGAAAAAAATTACTGTTTAACAATTTTCATACCAGAACTTTGCAATCTTGTATTTACTGTATCTTTTCACATGAACCAGTGTCATCTAAAACTGCTGTTTATAATTATTACAATATTGAATATATACCATCTCAGATAAGAAAACATTTACATTGCAACTGCATTTCAAATACTTTTATCAACACAGTGAGTAATACCAGATCACTAGTTCTTGAAATAACATCTCATTAAATTTGTGAAGATGAAACAACTATTCTTCCGTCGAGTTCTGCTCTACATTTAGATGAAATGTCTTGGTTAAGTAATGTCTTTGAAGACTGGGTGTTACTTCCTTTAGCTCTGATTATAGTTGGCAGGTATTATATGTACTTTGTCTGCTACCAAAACAGAACATCTATCTGCAGCGTACTCTCTGTCTTTTCTTCATAAATGAATGTAAATCTGGTGTGTTGGATGTATTTTGGTGTGTTGTTTGCATTTGACTAACTGGGTCTTACTGCTTTTGTGTGTGCATATATCTTACTCCTACTACTGAATATATATGATTGATGCACTGAACTGTTGGCTTCTGTTCCGTGAATATTAATCAAAGAATAAGCTTCTCTGTTTAAAGGCTCTGCAGCGTAGGAGGCAGCCAAACAACGTAGACTATAGTCTGCTTTTTTTGCCCTTTAATCATTATTGTGTAAGACCTGGCAAGAACACTTTTTTCATCTATAAACACTATTTCATGCTTAAACATATCCATTGTCTGGTCAAAGTTATGAAATATTGTTGCTTAATTAAATTTTGTTTTCAACATTTCCTGGTAAAAGCGGTAATAGAAAAGAGAAAACATTAATGGAGGGGGAGATAATTAAGTAGGAAAAAACACTAGGCACCGGAAGCAAGTAAGAAGCAGAAGATGTGGAGTCAGTAAATTCAGCCTTATGTGGTTTCAGATCTTTTGAATTGGACAAATAATTTTCTTTAATCAAAAGCCAAACCTGATACTTTTCTAAATTCCATTACTATCTTGAAAGGTATAAGTTATGGCTAAACTGTTCCTAAAAGGTAGACATTTTCTGTGTTCTGGTGTGCACTTAAAATGTGTGGAAAGGCAGATGTTGATAAGTGCGTTACAGCTTTTCTTGGATGATAAATAAAAAGGTCTGTTCATTATTTAAAAAAAAGTCAGTAAATGTTTGTGATGATGGAGGTACAACTCAGTCTGACAGGCATCAAGCTTCTTGAAAATACAGCTCACATTTTTATGGCACGTAGTTCTGTTTTAAAGGTTGATAACTACATCTTTAGTCATTCTCTGTGAATCTCACCAGTGAGGCAGCTCAAGCTAATGAGAATGCTTAAGATTCAGAGTTTATAGTGTTTTACAAGTTTTATTTCAGCCTGCCTGTTGTCCCCTAGCCCTGTCCCTTTCATAAAACTGCCTTAGAGTAGGGACTTTCTCTGAATTTTGCTAGTAGCAAGATTTTCCCCTTAGCACTAACACTGACTTAGCTGTACAACTAGCAGAATTAGCTGAATCTATTTCACAGGAGTTCCTCTTGCTATTGTGTGTTCCCCCTAAACACTAGAACAATCTTCCTAAAACCCTCTCAGAGTGATAAGACCACAGAGAATATCACATTATTTGTATTTACTAATGTTGTTGTTCTGCAGATTTTAACTGTTATGAATGTAAGCATTTTTTTAATTCCTCTAGTTTCAGCCCAGAAAATATTTCTCATTTCTTGTAATAGGTTAGGATTTTGTAATATTGTAGACAGTTATAATGCAGAAATGTTGTGTGTTGTAGTGTGCTCAGGTCTGTTTTATGGAAAGGAATACTGAATAGTACTGAAGCTTGTGATTCATAAAAAGCAGTAGTTGAAAGCTGAATCATTGAATCAAAAAAACCTTCTTGTTTGTTCCCAGTCAGTTTATTTGTCTCAGAGATGTATTTAAAGTACTTTCAGGAATTGTCAGTAAGATAACTGAATGGCTTGGCTTGGCTACTGTTATTTAGTGGAAATTAATCTGTTTTAATAGTAGAGCACACATTTATCCAGTATTGTACCACCTCCCTTGAAACACCTCATATAAATATTCCTCTTTAATATAGACATATACTTATTTTTTTGATATGATAGCATACTCTTGTAGAAATAGCTGTTTGGAAAGAAATTTTTGCTTACAGACTGTATATACATAAATTGAATATTTGTTTCAGATCCATGGTAGGCCTTACCTGTTTTCAAAATCCTTTCTCATGGTTAGAGGCTGTTTACACTCTTTTAATTCATACAAATATCTGCTTCTGTTATTTGAATCGTCTTCTTCAGTTTTGATGATTATTCCTTCATTCTCATTGTTTGTCAGTTCTGGACATTTTAATTATTAGTTCAACTAAACAATCTACACATGTTTGGTCAATGCAATTACTGCTTTTTGACCTTCTGAAAAATGCTGATCTGCCAAGTAAGTTTTTACTGTAGTAAAAAAAAAAGCTAACTAAACTTAGGGGCTTTTCTCTGTAGTTCCACACCTGACATGGTCCTTTCCTAGTGTTTGTAATCAGGCTTTAAAATTTTAATAAGAATATGAAAGTAAGAAGAGACTAAACAGTGGCTTTTTAAAGACCTTCTCTAGTGGTTTTAGTGTTGTTTATGTGTAAATTTTTAGTGTCCCTAATATATGAGAATTTTAGCATGGACTGTATATTAACTATATTGTTAATATATAATAGTCTATATAATATATAATAGACTATATAATAGTCTTTTGGGGTGTAGTTCTTCAAAAGTGCTCATATTGTGGTGATTAATATCATATACATATACAGATTGTTACAAAGAAGAAGAGTTTTTGGATGTGGTAATTAGTGGCAGGTAGTTTTTCTTCAACTTTTGGCTGATATGAGTAAGGTAACTTTTCTGTGATCAGCCAGAATCTCTATTATACCTCTTTTCAGTTGTTTATGTGGCTTTCTAAGAAGCAGAGCAGTTGGCTTTGGTTTAGATGGACTTTCAAAACTGAAGAAGGCATTTAGGAATGCCTTTGTATGATAGTTCAGTTTCTGTATGTTCATGTAATTGTTTATGGAATTAAAAATGAAAATATTTGAACTGGACAAGGCATTTATATTTGTGGTATAAATGAATGGGAAAATAAAACCTGCATTTTGTCTTTTTCCAAACTTTAGGAGGGACACAGCGATTACCTCGCACAATTGGAGTTTCTTTGGCAAAAGAACTTATCTTCTCTGCACGTGTTGTAGATGGTGACGAAGCAAAATCAATAGGATTGATTAGCCATGTGGTAGAACAAAATGAAGCAGGGGATGCTGCATACAGAAGAGCATTAGCTCTGGCAAGAGAATTTTTACCTCAGGTAAAAAAAAGTTATTTTGATTTTAGTTTTGATTTTTTACCAAACTTTAAGACTTAAAAAGAACCATCTGCATTAAGAAAAACTGTCATGAAGTTATTTATTAAAAAGCTATTCTAGTTAGGTGGAGAGGAATCAGAAGTTTTTTTCTCGTAGTTTGAGTGGTGTGATGTTGTAATTATTTCATAATGAAGCATGACAACTCTCTCAGTCGTATTATTATGATATGGTCAGTGTTTATATTGTGGATTTTGGCTTTCAAGTTTTGAACAAAGCACAGTGTAAGCTTGGGGTTTTTTTAGCAAAACAGTTATCTCAATACATTATTCTCTTGTTGTTGAACACTTCGGAAGAGAGGCAAAAAGGTTCATATGTAATTGGACACATCCAGTGTGACTCGTGTTCTGAAAACATAACATTTACTAGTGGAAAATTTTCTTTCTGTCCTTTGTGTATAAGCTTGATGAAAGAATCATGCTCTTACTGCCATTCATTCTAAGTAACATCTTGCCTTAGTCTTTATGAAAGAATTGAAATGAGATTTCCTGAATTCCTATGCTTTACAACTTGAAAGTTCTAGTAAGAAGTTTTAAGTATGACTCTTAGATGAATCTTTGTGTCAGCTGATTGCAACCTGTTCACGTATTGCCTTTGACTGTAAGCTTTTTGTTCAGAGTGGGAATGTGAGTTTGAAGATTTTGATAAAGTCACTTTTCAAGTGACTGAAGGATCCCAGGTAGCAAATTTATAGGATGGAGAAGGAGAAAATAATTAGTAAACCACTTTATTGGATCTCAAATGTTAACAGCCAAATTTTTTAATCGAAAATAGAAAATGCTACAGGTTAAAAATGTCATTTCATATTGGTTTTTTGTGTCTTCAGTATGCTCATAGAAAGACAAACATGAAAAATACAATAAAAGTTTTACAGTGAGTCTGGAAGATTGATTTATAGTTACTACTTTGCTTTGGAACCAGCCCAAAAGCACTTTGCTTTTCCCAAAACAGCAGGCAGCTTCTCTAGAGCAATGTCTGAACATTCAGAACCTGGTGCTGATGGGTAGGCATAGAACTGAGATGGTTCCCCAAGATGTCTTACGATTCTGTGGCAGGAGGAGAGTAGAAATCGCACTGTTTGCTAGGGACCTCAGTTGCTCACAGAGTGTCATCACTTGACTGGTGCAGGCTTTGCAGGAGCTTATTTTAGGTTTGAAGTTGCATCAGTTAATTTTGTTTCATTGTTGTATCTTTCCTGTGTCTCCGTTGCATGATGATAGGGACATAAGATTGACCTTGCAAAGACCTATAATGATGTCTCTTAAGGTGACCATTCTCAGTCTTGTTTTGAAGGGAGTTGAGCAAGCTTGAGAACAGTGGACAGCACCTTTGCAACATAAACCCAAACCAATGCTTTATTTAGGTTATTTTGAAAACATTGTGCTTTAACTTTTTTGCAATATTGAAACTGTCAGTTTGGAAGCAGATGCCTACTGTAGTGATATAATTTATTATGTGTTTGACCTATTTACTCTAAATTAACTAAAAGGCCAAAATCTAGAAGAATGCAGTATAGAATCCTAGAATCATAGAATGGTTTGAGTTGGAAGGGACTTTAAAGTTCATCTAATTCCAACTCCCCTGCCGTGTGCAGGAACACATCCCACTGGATAAGACTGCCTAAGACTCCGTCCAACCCAGCCTTGAACACTTCCTGGGATGGGGCATCCACAGCTTCCCTGAACAACCTGTTCCTGTGCCTCACCACCCTCATTGTGAAGAATTTCCTTGTAACATCTAGTCTAAATCTTCCGCTCTCCAATTTACAGCCATTCCCCCTCATCCTGTCATTACAAGCCTTTGTAAAAAGTCCCTCTCCAGCTTGCTAGTACTTCAAGTACTGGAAGGTTGCTGTAAGGTCTCCTTGGAGCCTTCTTTTCTCCAGACTGAACAAACCCAACTGTCTCAGCCTGTCCTTGTATGGGAGGTCATATATGAAGTGTTGATGTGCAGTTTCTTCAGTGCATAGTCTTGTAGATTTTTATGACATGTAAAGAAGGTTCTTCTTTCATTTTAGGGACCAGTAGCAATGAGAGTTGCAAAACTGGCTATCAACCAGGGAATGGAGGTAAGGATCTTTACTTCCCATAAAAGTAAGCAGAAGTCAGGCTGGCAGCATGTCTACTATGCGGATTTTTTTTCTAGAACTGTTTTTAGTTTCTTAGTGTATGCTCCTTCAAAATCTATTTGGTGAAATATTTTAAAAACATGAATTGTAGTTTTTTTATGTCTCAGACTCCTTAGATTAGAATTGATGCTGATTTCTGTAATGTGGCTTAGTAACCTTATCTATATCCAGAAGTAATGCACTCTGCTAATTACTAATACTAGAAAGTAGGCATAAACTACTGTGAACAAGTTGTTTTTCGAATGCCAGGTGGAAAAAAAACCCTCAAAGTCTTACTCTGTCAAGTCTGTCAATGCTCTCAGTGTTTAGTAACTAATAAAGTTACAGGCCAAGAGGCATGTTATTTATTTTTAACAGTTTAAGTAGAGGTTAGTGTTAAAATTGTATCTGGAGTCTTGTTTCACATTTTATTCTTATTGCCATTCCTTATTGAACGCTATTGACCTAGCTTTAAAGCTTATTAAAATCCAGCCCTGAGCACGTCTGGACATGTGTTTTACTTTAGGCTTGTGAATCATCTGCTGAGCTCAGCAAGAATATTCATATTTAAAGTTAAGCACATGCATAAGCTTTACACCAGGACACCTTATAGCTCAACCTGGGACCAGGGAAAGGGGGTAGTACTACATGCAAACTTGAATCCAAAAGATGAATTTAACAATGGTCCTTTCAAGAGCAGCTGAGTTCAGCCAAGCATACCACCAGTAACTTTCGGTCTTGAAATCAAACTTGGATGCTGTTGCGCTGTTGTTAGATTTTTACAGCAACTAATGATGAATTCAAGATTTATTTCAGTGGTACTCAAGGTTCAAAATGCGACAGGCTAAATTATCTAGCAATCAGGTATAGTGTGGACAGAGAGATTAGAATCATGATGTTGATAGAATTAGGGACAGTGGGCTTAGAAGGACTGTGAATGATCATGTAGTTGAATCTTGAGACCTCAAGACAAGATCTACTGTATCAAAACCAGTTAAACCAAATATTCATTTAAGCAGTTGTTACAAACCTTCCATAGCAGAGATTTCACAGCTTTCTTTGTTAACCTGTCCTGTAGCTTATCTCTCCTTGGCAAATTGCTTGTGGTACATGGCCACAGTAGCCATGTGGAAAGCTGGTAATTTCTGCAGCAATTGATGCTTAAGACAGGTGGAAAACTAATGAGGAAGGGAATTCAGCCTTTTCAGCTGTTCAGACCACCTCACAAAAAAAAAAAAGTTATTCAAACTAGTTGATGATACAGGATGGCCATTGGCCTCATTTCTAATCCCTTTGAACTTGAATTTATGTTTACTCTGTGGCATGGGATCGTGTTCTTGTATGACATGGGGAAGATGACTTATTTCAGAACAGTTTTTAAATATCATGCAGCACATTAAATCTTTTCCCCTGTAGTAAATAAACTGATTACAGATGTGCAAGTAGCTAATGTTTTTTAGTCCAGATTATTTGTAGTAAAGAATATACATTGTTTTGATAGTGCATTATGTACTAATTGTATCACCGAGGAGACTGTTACAGAAACCCTAACCACTCTCACCACATGGCAGTCCAGTATTTCTGTAGTAAAGTAGGGAAGAAGAACTTTGCAGAAGTGTTTTAGTAAGTGCCATACAGCAACATAGTGTTTAAGTTGGCTGTCAGAAAATAATATATAATAAATATGCAAATATATGCTTTTAAAAACCATCATATTCTTTTCCTCAGGTCGACTTAGTAACAGGCTTAGCAATTGAAGAAGCTTGTTATGCACAGGTATGTAACAGTGATTACAGAAAACTCCCCAGAAAACAGGCTTTATTAGTGCCTGTTATGAAACATGCAGAAATTTAACTAGAAATTGCTCTATGATTTCTTCTAGAAATATTTTGGCATTGTTTTTCGATGTTCCTTCTATTTACTCTGGTTTTGTAAGGAATTTAAGGAAAAAACATCCCCCTGCTAATACTGTTAGGGTGAAGATAGTGAAGCACTACCAGCCATGAACCTAGCCAGTAATGCACTGTGATGCATCTAGTACAAGAGCTGCCTTACTTTGGCTTTGTTTTGGTTTAATGTGGAATAACACAAAGGGCACTTGGCTAAGATATGCCACTAATGGCATCTGTGCTAGCCAACAGAAAATTGAGACAAACTTCTTTGCTAGCCAAACATGGGAATTATTTGAGTTTGTGTGTTCTTGGACTTTTTGATCATGGAAATAAAAGCGTCAGCATTAGATGCTTAATATTCAGACCCCCCAAATCTCCCCCTGCCCCAAACAGGAAAAAATCCCAAACAAAACCAAACAACAAAAACCCTGAAGAGTTTCTCAAAGTCATAAGTTTGAATAAAAGATACTCCTGCTTCTTCTAAATTGTTTCTCAGCCTTATATTGTGCCTTTGAAATATCTGGTACTTTCCTGTATCTGGCTAGACATTTCAGGTTTTATTTTTTTGTTGTATTACGTGTGCATCGAAGAACTAGGATTTGTATGAAAATATTTTTCTTAATATTGTTTTTAGAATCAATAACGAATTGTTGCTCTGCTTATTGCAGACTATTCCAACAAAAGATAGAATTGAAGGTCTTCTTGCATTTAAGGAGAAGAGACCTCCTCGCTACAAGGGAGAATGAAAGAAGCTGATGCCTTTAAAATACAGTGGGATAAAAGTACTACTATAAAGACCATTAGGTGCACTTTGCATCCGCACCTGGAATATTGCAACCACCAAAGTAAAAGCAAATCATACTGATGTTACAGCATTTTGAATTTGTCCATATTTGTTCTGGGCCCATATAGAAATGTGTGTAGACTCATAATAGTTTCTGAAGGTTGGTCTCTGTATTGGCAAAGTCACAGGTTCAAGCAGCGTTTTTTAAATTTCGTATGTATGAAACATAGCATTCCATGACTGAAGAAGCTCTGTAAATTATTTATATAGAGAAAACCTATATGTGATATTAACTATAAACCTGTTGTTTCATTTTATCAAAAAAGAAGTGACCACTGAACACCAAAACTAGGAAATTGTACCAAATATCCATTAAAATTATTCTGTATATCAGTAAAAATCTCGTTTGAGTATTCTACCTGAATATATACATTACTAATAAAGGTAAAGAAACCGAGAGGGATTGTTGTTTGGAAAATGTTAAGCTTTATTTATCTGACTTACACTACTCTGAATAACATGAAGTTAACTTTAGCACCTAATGATATCCTTGTGATGAAGTCATTGCCATTATATTAATTTAATTGTATTAAATGAAGACACTTTTGAGGCCAGCCTTTAATTATGCATTCTTGTATGTTAAACCTGGCTTTTACTTGCATTCTTTCAACATAGCGTCTGATCATCACTGTTGCTGTGGAAGAACTTTGCTTCACTTGCCTCAGTTACTTTTGATTTTTGATGATTGTATTAAAGGTTGTTATGCAGGGATGCTGTTAAAGAAACTAGAATTCTCCTAATGTCCAGAATATTGCTTTTGCAAGTCATAATAACGTATATTTATACACAATGGGGATCACATTGAACTGTTCTTTATTCTGTGGCGGCCTCAGGGTTCTTTTCATACATTGAAAGAGAAATCTAGTAGGTTACGAGGTGAGAAAACAGTTGTGATTCATACTATATATTTGCTGTGGACATGGCATATATAGCAAATGCCTGGAAATAACCTCTTAGAATGTATTTTTGTTAACTTGACTGGAAAATAAACATGGCTTAACAATCAGAAGCTGTCTTTTTATATGAAAACAAATTTCTTTGTGTTTGGTTACCAATGGCTTACAGAATTTGTGCATGCTCTGTCTTTTCTGCAACATTAACTATGGTCACCGTCCATATCTTTGATGATAAAGCAACTGATCACCTGAAATGACATGACAAGAACTCATTTAAATTCATATTTAGACATATTACATGTAAATTGATTGTAACTGGTACAGCACACACTTTGTTGAGTGGTAAACTTGCTGAGTTGATCATTTAATGCACAATAATTTGCAAATACAGTACCAGTGCTTATTTTGATAGTCATATAAAGCCTAGAGGGTCATTTTCATGTTTTTTGAAATGCTAACATATCATTTTTGGTTTTACTGAATAGGAAATAATTATGTTAATAGGAAAGAAAATATTAAGTCTGTGCTGATGGTTTTCTATTTCATAACTTTGATACACAGTCTGGTTGTTGAGCTGCCTCTTTTTCTAACAAGTGCTGATTAAGTAGCTTCTGTGAATGTCTGTTTAAAAAAATCTAATAAGTTTAGATGCTGTGACATAAGACTGTGGATTTTTGCCTTTAACTAGTAGTTTTGATCTTAGAAAATAATTTTTCTGTCACAGTGGTATTTCCATTCCTTTTCTCAGGTGAAGATATGGTCATATTGTAGCAATTCGAGTCCCTTCTTTGAAGTCAACAGTTTGAATATTATTACAAAGTGAGTACCAGTAGCACAGTTTTTCAACATACTTTCTAGTGATGGAATTCTGAAGGAATTACATTTTAGCAAAAGATGTGTTTAAAACTTACTGGCTTTGTTATTAAGTGACATGTTATGATGGCTGTAGGATTCATGATTAATAGCAGTATTGGAAGTTTGCTTCCACAAGAGGGTGATTTGTAACAGAAATGCTCCTGTAAATGTTGACTTTCCTTACAAAAGTTATGATCTGGCAAATCCTCCTTCAAGTGCTTAGGCTCAGCTGTTTCCGTTCCTGATAAAGTGAAGCTTTTCTCTGCAGTTCCTCATAGGTGAGTGAGCCCTGGTCCCCACTGGATTCCTGAAAGGTTATCTCATAGTCCCTAGGCATAAGCAGCTTTTTCTCCTGTTACTGCTGAACTCAAGTGGAGAGTGAGTCACTCTGCACTTCTCCATAGAGTTGGATAGTGAAAAAGGCAGGTCCATTACCTTCAGCTGATTACCTCTTAAAAGTGTAAGTTCTACTGTCTAAGTTGCCTAGAAATTATCAGTTTCATGCAGAAGTTGTGTGGCTTTGTATAGTACATATCATTTTAGCCTTTAATTTAGAAAGCATTTCTGTTTTCAATGTTGTTGAAGTAACTCACATTCTTAGTAGTTTTACTGAATTTCTAGATAAAGGTTTCAGAATTGTCTTAATGGCTTAATTCAGTTCAGTGCTTTTGCATATCTTACCTATTAAGAAAAAGTGTGATTTTTTATTTTTTCTAAGATTGTGTAATTATACAGTTAAGAGCTCTTGAAGGATGTTGATCTATGAAACATTTCTATGAGATCTGCAGAGGCAGTTGTGCCAAATTGTAGAAATTCTGTCAGTCTGTGTGCAGTTACTCTTAATCCCTACACCAAGGGTCATATCAATACTTTTCTAGAACTGCTTTTTACCAGCTGCATTCAAAATAGTAAACATCAGAATATATCTTTAGTGGCTGTTTCATATTTTCCTCAGTCATTGCTCTTTGATTCATTTAGCCATAATCAAATTTGTTGAACAAAACAAAAAAATCATCAGTCTCTCCAAGACAAGAGAGGCCACAGTGTCATGGTACTTGGAATCTGGGTTTGGGAGTCTCAGGGAATAAAGTACAGAGTTTCGTAGTAGTGTCACTTCACATATCAAAACCAAGTCATATTTGCAAAGTGAGAAGAGCAGCTGAAACATCTTAATTCATCACCAAAGTAGTTTTTGTTTCATTGCTTTTCCATGCAAGCAAATCCCGCCCCCCCCCCCCAAAGTTTCTACCAAGATTAGATGGTGAATTTGCAATTTAAAAAAATACTGTTGAAAACCATTGCTATTTTTTGTGGTGTACATTGAACAAGACATGTTTTCATGTCACATTTGTGGGAGTTCAGCCTTGTTCTTGCACCTTATGACATCACTGCAAAGCTATAGGACTTTATTGGCTAGTGAAGCTGAGTCAGTCATTGTATTCAAAGTGCGATAATGGTGATGATGTGGTTATTTTAAGATGTTTTTTTTCTGCACACTTTTAGAAAGACAACCATGTCCAAAAATGAGAAAAAGGAGAATAATTACAAACGGATAGACTAAAAGGAGAGATGTGTTCATCTAAAGGTAATGAAATTCCTCTTGTGTATTTTGAGGGATTACAAAGACTAGTTGTTTGGTTTTTTTTCTTGTGGATTTTGTTCTCCCTGAGTCTGGCGCTTGGACACCAGGATGCAGGGAACTCTTTTAAGAATTTGTATGGGTTGCTTTTACTTTAAGAACACTGATATTTTATAAGCAAAGTTTTTGAAAGTTTTAAAATTTTCCTGAAAAGTTTTTGAAAGATGTAATCAGAAATGATTGTGTGGTCACCATAGATTAAGTAAGATGATACCTTTTTTTATTACAGATTTAAATTATGTTCATTTTCAACCTTGGAACAGAATTGAACAGTGGTTTCCTTAGTTATACTGAAAGTACCATATTTATGCAATGTGTTCATGATAGATAATAATATATATGTGTCTTTACTGACATGTCATATGCACGCATATGTATGTGTTTGTGCATCTGCATATGTGTACATATAAGTAAAATTATTCAGACTGTCTGATGAGACCAATCCTCCTCATATTATTCTACTCCAGGAAGTTTTGAATTTGTTTGTAAAAGAGCACACTACCTGCAAAAAGCTTAAACCCCGCACAGCACGAACCATAACTGCTACAAGTGTCCGTGCTTACAGTGTGGAAGTTCTGTAACACAGAAGTTCTGCCGCAGAAGCAGCAGTCAAGTAGTGAGGGGATGCACGTATGTTACTGTATATCTGGGTGTGCACATCTGCTAGTTCAAGGGCAGAGTAAACATAGCAGAAGTCAAAGTGAGTTCTGAGTTTCAATAAAGGTGTGGCACCCAGTTAGCACATTCCTTCCAGTTCTGTAGTGTCGTTTGCTTCTGCAGTTTGAACAGGCCTACAGCAATCATGAACAGCTCATTAATCAACAACTGTCGTAAATTATAAGATCAGTCTCCACCCCACTTAAATAAGTCTAGACTTAGATTTCATCTTCAAATTTTATCTAGTAGATAATTCTTCCAAGGACATTCATTCACATGGGAAGAAATACAAAGTATGTTAAAAGAATTTATTACAGGGGGTGTGAACGTTCTGTGTCAAAGCTAGATCCTATTGCAATACTTGTGTTCAAAATAGTACATTAACCCTCTAAGGCATAGTCTGTATATGTATGTTTGTAAACTCTTCAAAGTTCTGGCTAGTGACTCCTGCTCTTTGATAATAATTTCTGAGGCATAAAGCTTTTGTAAGATTAAAGAGATGAGAATATGTTGCAGTTTTCTTGTTGCGTAACATAACCACTTTCAGAAGAACATGAAAAGTTTGGTATTTTTTTAAGGCACTTATATATTACATTGTTTCTTCTTTATTCTAGCAACTGTTAATTGATTTAACATTTTCTCTTAAGCATAAGGGACTTTATGATATCATCTTTGGCTCAATTCTTTCTAGCATGTTAAAAAATCTGATGCCAGTTGTACAAATTCTTAAAAAATATGTCTCTTTCATACAGCTTAGAAAGGCAAAGTTTAAAATTTTAATTGTAAGGATAGAATTGTGAAGGTTGTGTTTTCATTACGAATACATGTTAGTAATAGTTCAGTACACTTGAATGGAAGAAGTTTGACTCTGCCTCTTTTATGTAGTACGTCTGTACTACTGGGACTGTTGTCTTTAGGTGAACCATTTTTCTAAATATATGTTAGTGTCTCCAGCTAGTGACCACTTAGTGTTCAATCTGTGGTTCAAACTGCCCTGTGGTTGTCATCTTTTGGCCAGCCTCCTCTTCCAAGTAGGGGTGAAAGGAGGAGAAGAGCCAGAGAGAGTGCTTCTAAGAAGCAGTGAGTCTAGGAAGGATGGGTAGGAGAGACGGTTTGTAGAGTGCGTTAATGCTGCGTGTTTAAGTCATAGGCCACTTCAGCACAGCCATTTCTACTACCTTCATGAGCAGCTCCACAAAGTGGATCCTTCTATATTTGTTGTTTACAGCACCTAAGCTGTGTATCCTAATGACTAGCAGAGATCATAGCAACTGAACATGATTCCTAGGGCATCCATATAGCATATGAAAGGAGGTAGGAGCCACAAAGTAATGACATAATGAGAAGGGCTTTCTGCTTAAGTTGCGAGTTTGTAGATGTGAACACATGGATGTAATATTTTTCCACTTTGTTTGGAATAAAATTGTTTTCTAAATTTTGAATTTTTGCCCTTTTTTCCAAATCTTAGCTGAAATCAGCACTTTTTGAAAAAAAAAAAGGAGTATATGCTGCAGCCTCTATATCTAATAGGTATAGATTACTTAGTAGTTGAAGGACTCATGAAACACCAGAACAACTAATTTTCTGCTTTCTCCTTTCACTTAATTTACCTGAACTGAACACTTTTATATCAGTGACCTGGTCAGTGGATGCTCTCAGTCACTCCTAATAAGACTTTTCTACTTTAATTACTTAATCCACAAGTTAATTTATTGAGATGTAAAGATAATGATCATTCACCTGTTGGTATAGAGAGGGAAGGCCTGCCTTGCAGTTCCTCATGCAGAAAGTACCATGCGATTTTTTAATAGGTGCTGTAGCAAGGATGAAAATAGTGCTTGTCTTCTGTCATACCGAGCATTTCCTTTGTACTGTGTGGAGTCCTGTCTGCCAAGTGTAAAGATGCCTAGTGAGTTAGACTCCTTAGGTGTGGATGGTTTAATTCAAAAATCCTGAAGGTCTTTAGATACAGCAGTGTTTAATTGACATTGTCTGGTATCATCAGGACTGTGACTTCTTGATGCCAAATCTCAGCAGGAATTTTGAGAATTAAATCTTGGACTTTGGTACCTAAGTCCCTGCATAAATCTAGTCTTAGTTGTATGCATTTGTGATTGCTCTTATAGGCTGCTTTATTCTTCAGGATTGTCAGTTAAGTATGAAAATACTTCCTTAAAGTAATCAGAGGATATCAGAAATCACTTTAACCACTGGTGAGATATTGTAGATCCCATGATAGAAAGGAGTTGCTGTTACCAGATGGTAATAATTAAGGAGCTTGGCTATCCCTTTCTGTATCAGCTCCCCAAAGCAGTCAGGCCATCTTCAGTGAGGAAGGAGGAAGCTCTAGCGAGTCAGGGAGGAGGTGGTGTGGGAGCAGCAAGGGCATAGCTATGCTACCAGGATAGTTGAGTGCTAAAACAGTTGCATGAAACTGGTTCTTCCAGCTCTGCAGCCTTATTCTGCCAACAGGGAAGCACAAAGTAGCTGCGTACAGGACAAACTTTTGATCATGCTATCTCTGTGTGTACATGCATAATATTCAAAATGTGTGTTCATATGTCCACTCTGCTTCCAGCACATAGTTTTATGGTTTTTCATAGAAGCTTTAAAAGCATTGTTTCCATTGTTAAAATAGTTTATTAAAACCACATCTCCACAGGTATGTGTGTTTAGACTTACTAAAACATTTTGTCCTATACATGTTTTTATATTTCATATAATTACAGCATATTTATGTGAAGTATTTCGCAAGTATACTTCTGTGTAATACTGGTAGGAGATTAAGTAATAGCTGATTACTAGCACTATTGCACAAGAACATCAAATGTTACTGTAATGTTCTGAGATTTGAGGTACCAAGCATGCTTTGGGCTGCTTTGTTCCAGTGACCTTTCTGCTTTTCTGGATAATACAGCAGTCCTGTAGCAGTGCACATATTTTCCTTTACACAAATGCCAGTAACCACTTGAACAGAGCACTTGATTCCAGTTTTGATGGGTTGTGCCTATAATGGACAACAGTAGTGTATCCAAGCCAAGTTGGCCATCTTTGTGCTTAACAGTGCCAAAAACTTCAAAGCTTCTTCTTTTTAGAACTCTAAAGCAATACAAGTTTGTGTTTCTTCATATCATCAAACTTAATTATTGGCAATAAGCAACTGTTGGCAGGAGTGGCGCATCACATGGCTCCATTTCTGCTTTAGAAAAGGTCAGCATATGGCATAAACACTTTGGTGTATTATGCAGCCTTGTACTCTGATCACATAACACATGCTTCAGAAAGCATTATGCAATGTTATACTCACTGATTAATGACTGCTTGCACAAGAAGTTTTTCATTACCCTGAATGCTAGCATCCTGGGAATGATTAACTTTGTGACATAACACTCATCACATAAATATGGAAGATTCAAATATAGCCTCAAAATAATGTGTTTCAGAAATAACTGAACACTTTCTTGCTTAGTACTGTGTACAGAACATGATTAATAACTGCTTTGAAACTTGGGAGTTGAACAGAAAAGCCTATTTGTGAGATCTGAAAACAAGATTTATTTTTAGGGCTCAAAGTTTTACCCAAGATGAATTTTTGCACACAGCAGCATCTCATTCGCAATGGTTTTCATCTGCTTGTGTAAGTTTGATTTTCCTGTGAAAATCTGTGCCAGCTATTTTCAGTGTTGAACCAGTGAGTAAAACAGACCAAGTCAAATCTAGCCCTTACTTAGACCAGCAATTGCATGTGTGTAAAGTGACTCGGTCTAGTGTGTTCATTGTTATAGTGTATATAGTTGTGTGCTTAAATAGTGTCATAGTAAATTCCCAATAATTGCAGATTTTTCTGCATGCAGAGTAAGAAAGCACTGAATGTGGCACTGAATGAAGCAGCTTGCAAACTTACAGTCTGACCATTGCTACACATTCACAGTTAACTTTTTCATATTCTGTTGATCGATTATTGTGTTCAAATTTTGCAGATTCATATGTTAAAAAGCATTATGACAGTTCATGACAGATGTTATCATCCTAAGGATGTACAAAAGAGGAAAAACCTCATGTTAATTGCTACTAGCTATCTGTGTTTCAACAGCTTTGTTAAGGAGAAAGTTAATTTGCCTGCTTGGAAATTCAAGATCAGTTTCACAAAGAAATAGCTATATTAAACTTCCACTTACTAATTTGCCTTTAAATGTCAGATTAGGAAAAAAAATGGCATCTGCTTTTTATGACTTTTTCTTCTGTAAGTAGTCTTGCATATGAAGAGTCACATTGAAATAAAGCTACTCAAAGACCTCGAAGGAGGGATGGTTTAGGATGTGACCATGTTAAAGCATGTGTGCTTTTTCTTCAGAAATAGTCTTCATTGAGAAGAACTACAGAAGGCAAATGTTGACCTTCAATATGTTCTCTTTAATTTTTACCTTTTCCTGCATTCTAACTCCTACAAGCAGTAGCAAAGGCTAAAGGAAACAGCCTCTGACTAAGCATTAGCTGCCAGTGTGCCCTCATTATAGCTGACGGCTCTTCTCGCTTAGCCTACGTGCAGAGCCAGCTAGTCTTTCAGCTGTGATGATGAAATGCCATGCATTTCTTCCTGGAATAGTACGCAGATAAGAGGCCACTTGTTATGCTGAGGTTTCAGATGAACTCCGCTAAGGGTTTCAAAACACTCTGTCACAATTATATCAGGTTTCTTTAGCAACCAATTAATTTCAGACACTTTTAAGATGAAAAGGGAAGAGATGTTAATTTTCCCTTGTGGTTTCACTGTTTAAACCTTTACAGGATATGACTGGTAGTTTATACATGGCCTGAATTTATTAATTTTAAATAAAACTAGCAGTTCAAAATGGATCTTCTCCTCTCTTGAAATTCACATTATTTGTAGTCCCTTATGTGTATCTGTAACTTGAGAGAACAAAAATGTCATGTGTGAAATGTTATAGAAACGTCCTGTTGTGCAAACTCAGTTGCTGAGTGCCTTAAACTCATTCTGAGTCCTGCAAAAGCTGAGAGTTTTCAGAACCTCGCAGCCCAAAAGGTTATTCTCTTGTCCTGGAATTGAGTTCAGGTGCTAGGATGTGTGCACACAGTAGGAGCCCTGTTGAGCTAAGCATTGCTTAGCAGTATTGGGAGGATCTTTTTATGAGATGATTTGGCAGATTTGGGGCCTGTTGGGGTGATTCTGTGCACTCACAAAAGCAACCTTGGTGGGACCAAACGAATCACAAAAATGTCTGGACTGTAAAAGAAAGAGGAGTCTATGAAACGTTTGTTTCAAACCAAGCAATATCCTTAGTGACAGCAATAACTGAATATTATTGTGAAGAAGGAGCAGATTGCCTGGAATAACCAGTGGATCATGTGCAGGTTACATAGCTCTCTTTGCTCACTCTTAGACACTAATTACAAGTATGGGATCTGTGGTATGTCCCATTTCCATTCCTTCATTAAGGATGACATTAAGTCAGTTGCAACTTAACTTTTTTTATTTGGTCTGCATACCATTTCGGATAGATGTAGTCAGTAGGATGGAGAAACTTACAGCCTAGATAAGTATTTAATATAAAAGAAAAAATAAAACCAGCCCCAAATGTCATCTTTCCTTGATCACTTCCCCTGCAGTTCTCTACACTTACTGGTATCTCATTAACTGGGAACTAAACCCTGAATTCAGTTTCCTTTTAAGACTACAACATTTTCTTTTTCCATTTACATAATGGAATTCGGATCAGATCTTTAGTGTGTAACCTCATTTCTTTAATGTCGTCCAAATAAACATGTAATTCCCAGTGAGATCACTAGGAGTCTCAGATATTCATAGTCCATTCTTTCTTTTTTCCTCAACTGTTTCTTCAGTGAAGAGGATCCCCGTTGTAAAGGTCCAGAGAAGACTAGAGTTGTCAAAACCAGTACTTCCCTTAATTACTTTTGTTTTTTCCTTCCTTGGGCTAGTTATTGACTACTGACTTAAAAAAAAAAACAGATTTCCCTTATGAATTAATTATTTCATAACTGTTGACTAGAGGTAGAAGATTCTTGCACATTGCTATGAAGTTCTGTCCTTGCCAGAATGGTGTAGACCAAAATGCTTATGATTCTCCATGATTTTTCTGCTCTTTTCATCAAAATATGAAAGTTATCCTAAATGCTGTTGCTGCAATGGTCCCTACCAAGTCTTTTAAGTGTTAGGCAATTAATTTTCGTGAAAATTCTGATCCAACAAGTGTCAATATGAATTATGGGTCTCCTTTCTTTGAACTGCTGCTGTTGTGAGTTTTGATTTTAATTGAATACCATGAACACAAATTTGTTAGAAATGGTACATGTTAAATACTACTACTTCCAAAGCTGCTTTGTTTTGTAAAATGGGTCGTTTATAAGTCATCTTATATGTTGTTTGAAACATCTTGATGTGGTTTATCTTTTTTTTTATCTTTAGAAGATCTGATATTAATCTGAAAAAGACATTGTTTTCTTATGGAGTATCAAGGGGGAAATAAACCTCAGTGCCTTTCTTGAAACTTATATTACAAAGATAACTGCTATTCTGTGATTTGAAACACTGAACTACAATTTAAAATCTGTCTTCTTTACTGAATAACCACAGAAACAGTGAACAGAGTCCCAGGAGTGCTCCTTCTAGCGAAACCTGGGTTTTCCCCCTCTTTGGCCTTTGCCACCTTCTGCCCATCCTTCTGTGGAATCCCTGCTTCTGCTGCTTGTGACATACATCACCCCATGACAAACGTGACATGTTGAGAGAGTGGAGAGGTGCCATCTAACCATAGGTGGGTGCTTTTTGTGGCTAGAGTCTTCAAAGAGAAAGCGTGATGACCAAGTTATGCACATTTCTCTCTGGGAGGGTGGTGGGGAGGGGATGCTAGCTTGACCCTTCATCTTCAATCAAGCCATTTCTTGAGAACTAATGGACCATCCTTCTCCTGTTTCAATCATGGCATATGCTGTATAGAGGTTCAAAAGATACAAGCGTGAGGACTGACTGATAGTAAAAATATCACTTTGTTTCCTAAGGCTGTTGGTGCATGGGTAGAGCACAGGGGATGTCTGCAGGGACAGGTTTTGTTTAAAGTCAGTCATTTTAGCTGTTGGAGGCATAAACACAGCAAAGGACTGAGAAACTTTGGTGACAGGCTTCAGCCAAGGAGCAAGCATCCAGTTTCTGGGCCATCTTGAACTGACATAGTGATTCATTGTTACCGGTACTGGAACTAGCTGGACATGAGCCAGCTCAGATTTCTTTACATGCATTTGCAAATGCAGAATGCTGTAATGGGCATTTAAGAAAAAAAAATCATTCTTTACAAATCAGAATCCTTTCCCACCTTAATTAAATCTGTTTAAAGTAAAAAGTGGGAGAGCTTGTATTGTGCCCTAAATCTCAGCAGCTTTAGGCTATTCTAAGTCATAAAAGCAATAGCAATAGCACTTGCCAGTCAGTCATTCTCAACTGAAATGTAGATGATTTATGCTGATAATTTATAACTGATAAATAGGTATATTGAATGCTTAAGGGGTTGTTAGGACCTTGCAATGTTGTTTTATGAAATCAACTGTGCCTACAAGAAATACATAATTTAGACTTTCAGTATTGTTGTGGAGAATGTAAGAGTTGGGGATGGGCTTTTTATGCCTGTTATCTGGTGTTTAGAGAATTATTTCATTGCTAGAAGCAGATGGTGATTTTAAGCCCACTGCTATTTTGGTGTACTTTGAAAAAAAACAGTCCTAAAAATAGACCTGAGTTACCATATCCAGCAAAAATGTGTTATCAGCTCTTTACTCTGCTGGGCTGAAAACAAAGCTGTCAGCAATTTCTTTGGATTAAAGTATCTGAACACTAGTGTGGGGTTTGTTTTTTTTTTCTTTGGTTTTTGGTTACGTTGTTTGGGGTTTTTTTAAAGAAAGCATTTTAAGTAGCTTTGTAGCAGAGTCCATTTGAAGGTTTAAGTGTCAACAAATTACCATCTGTTGTTATAAAGACACTTTATCAAATTGATGAGACCTGCACTCTAGTTAATGTTGTGGATCAACTGCATGAATTAGACTTTAAAGTATGAATGAGTCTGAAATCAACATCTTCAGCTCTGCTGGAATAGACATTAAAAACCAGCCCATTTTCTGTAATTATGAAAATGAAAATGGGAGTGAGAGTTACTCATGCAGGAGAAAAAGCACTGGTAGTGCATCTTAGTAAAATAGGTTTCTTAAGTTTGCTTTAAAATACTTTCTTGGATTAAAAGTGTGATCTGACAGAGTTACTGAATGAGAGGAGAAAAATCTTTGGTGTCCTTGTGGAGCTACAGGTGGTTGAAGTAACAACAGACTGGTACCACAGTATTTTCAGAAGTATTTTCAGTATTAGCTCATTTCAATATAAATTTTGGCATAAGGACTAAATGTAAGGGTTCATGCAAAAGAAGGTGGTATTTGTTATCTCTATAGCACATGTACATATTCTAAAATGAAGTATGAACCAAAACCAGATCTCTAAGATAGGGATTTTATTTTAATGATCCCCATGCAAAATATTTTGTCTGGCAGCATTTGTGTGTCTGATGTATAGCTCACTAGGGTCAAATCGAAGTATTAAGAATACTTATTGTTTCTTGGAGATTGGCAAGATCAGTAGTTTGCCAGATCAAGATTTTATTTTACTCACTTCTTATCTGGAGATAGATTTAAGTGTGCTAAATCATGCCTGCTGGCAGCATCAGCCTCTTTCCATTGGCTCTGGAGGTAACTCGGGCTCTGCAGTTCAGTCTTTCAGTTCACATGTAAGTTACACGCTTACAGCAGGCGGCGTAACACTTATTGGAGAATTCAACATATGCTCCACAGCAGATCTTCCTTCAAACACCGTGAACTTCATTTGCAGTGCTCAGTTTGAAAAACTGTCTATAAATACATTGTCAATAGTGTTGACAGCTGTTCTGCTGTGAGGTTGAATCAGTTGGGCTTGAAACCAAATCGACTGAAGTATATCTGGAGGTGAGCTTTAGAACATCCAGGCTGTCAAGTAAAGAATCATACAATCATAGAATAACCAGGTTGGAAGAGACCCACCAGATCATCGAGTCCAACCATTCCTATCAAACACTAAACCATGCCCCTTAGCACCTCGTCCACCCATGCCTTAAACACCTCCAGGGAAGGTGAATCAACCACCTCCCTGGGCAGCCTGTTCCAGTGCCCAATGACCCTTTCTGTGAAAAATTTTTTCCTAATGTCCAGCCTAAATCTCCCCTGGCGGAGCTTGAGGCCATTCCCTCTTGTTCTCTCCCCTCTCGCTTGGGAGAAAAGGCCATCACCCTCCTCTCTACAACCTCCTTTCAGGTAGTTATAGAGAGCAATGAGGTCTTCAGGCAGTTGTAGAGAGCAATGAGGAAAGGTGGGAGAGAAAACTCAGATGCGTCTTCTTTTGTACTGTACTGAAAAGTACACTTACCTCCTTTGTTCCAAAGACCCTGAACACTGTGCCTTGATCTGGAGCTTTAGCTGTCAGGTCTACCTCATCATGACACGAGTGTACCATGAAGTGAAGTCTTCTAAATAAGACTGATCCTGAACCTTCTTGTTATCTTCCTTATCTTCCAAAAATTGATCTTTCCATTGTCTTTTTCCTGCAATAACAAATTGCTTCCCTTCTCACACCAACTTTTTAGCAAGTATTAAAAACCTACTTTTCCTACACAGTTTTGCTGTCCCACAATCCTGAAATGAAAGAATCTGTGGGATGATGGAAAATGTGAAAAAATGCCTGTTCTTACCAGGACAGGCATGTGGTTTACTGTGATGCTTATGTCGAGGCAGCCAGCAGTCTGTTGTTTAACTCCAGTGGTGGTTAACTTCTCTAGGCACAACCACACAGTCCACGGTGATTTTGAGATAAACTTTCGGTTATGCAAAGTCAGCCACTGTCTTTATTGGAATTTAAGAGGAAGATGAAGTGAGAAACTGCTTTTCATGTGAATGTTATGTCATTACATCACCTTAACCAATGATGACCTTAAAGAAGAAGGAAAAAAGCCACTAAACAAATAAATTCTTAAGTTTTTGGCAGCAGAACTTGCTTTGCAAATGTAAACATTTGGCAAGTTTCTACATTTTCATCATCAAAACCAAATTGAAAACTGAGAAAAAGAATCAAAATCAAAGTTAAGGATACTGAGTTACACTGACTCAAACACACACTAGCAAAAGTCAGCAAGGTTTACATATCTCAGCAGAAAAGAAGGCAGGAGATAAGATCTACCTCCCTAAAAAGCACAGTTTTTCTTTTTTTAAGGTTGACAAAGGGATATTAATTCAAAGAGAACAGGAAATGAGCAGAAATTAAACTATACAGTCCTTATTGTACCTAGTATTTTTCTGTAAAAATATATAGGCAGATGATAGATACATCATTTTGTTTGTGTATTTATGCGCATATGTATATACATGCACAGGGACATGTAAGTGCTCCAAGTTTCCAGCCTGTGTCAGCGTCTCCAGGTGCATGTAAGCCATCTGAACCCTACAGCCTTAATTGCATAACACAGACATATTACAAAATGTTACCACACCAAGGTTGTTTACATTATTTCATAATAAAAAAAAATACTATTACAGAACATTTTTACCCTTAAGGGAAAATTACTAATTATTGAAAGCATTATCTGTGTGTGTTTTTATGTGTGGTGTGTAGAGGTATATGAGCTTCATTATGAAAAATGTAGGGGTGGATTAAAGCAGGATCCATGGGATACAGCCCTAAGGTCAGAGGAGTTTCAACAGACAAGAATGTCAGAAGCTAAGCAGAAAATACCAGCATAGTCGATTATAATGAGCTTATTGGGGTGATGTGGACTGCTTAACTTGAGGGGAAAGTAGCTCTTTTATAGGGGAAGCAGCTGTGTGAAAGGGAGTCATGGGTCTGGTCAGAGGACAGTTCATATCCAGAAGACAGCTTTTGTAGACAGCAGATTTTTGGGTGTCTGAGTGGAGTGTAGACACTGATGTTAAACTCTGCATTCTCTAGACAGCAAGTGGATTGCCATCTTCTGAGAAAAATTAATTCAGCTATCTGTCTCCTCTTTTCAAATCCATATTTGTTTCTTTGTGTGATGTAATAGTACAGTAGCTGGCCTGCTGTCTTCACTCTTCTGCATTTGAGATTTTTTCAGTGTGTTTTTCATGACAGGTAAGAAAAAGACCTGGATTCTTGTTCCTGCTCATATGATTGCTTCTGTACTTCACTAGTCACCAAAACGGAGATCTCCCCACCATCAAGTGGGTGCTCCAGTTTCCTACCTGTGGAGGCTCACTCTTCTCGCTGTGCATTCATACATGCCCCATGCGCACGGCAGTATTCGCTGGTCAGTATGCAATTAAAAGTTGTTTTGAAGATTCATCTCCTTAGGCTGAGGCACCCAGGTTGCTTTCCTGTGAAATGGAGAATTAAATCTTTTAAGAGGTGATGACTTCTTATTGTCCCACATCCAGGGTAAAACATGTATCAGCTCCAGCTGTGCTGAAAAAGTAAGTGATGGGTATTTGGTTTTGTGTCAGCCTGACCCAATGAGTGGGGTAGATGTACACTGGCATACATGTGTTAGACTTAGCCCCTTTAAGGGTAGACAGGAGAAACGTCAGGTTTCCATGCCTGAATGAGGCGTCTAATCAGCTAGACCAAGAAAGTTTTATGTTATTCTGGAATGCAGCATTATACACAATCCTGTTAAGCGTTCTGATGCATTTGCAGATGCCTTCAGATGCATTCAGGGCTGAGTGTTTTGCTTATTCTGAGAATTATAATGTAGGTGCATACTTCTTTTTTGACTCTGAGAGTCAGAACTTGCTAGAGTGTGGGATTTGCAAAATACTGATTTTAATGCATACTTAGGCCTAATTCTTTTATACACTAGGGATTATTTCTCAGTTTCCTAATGATTATGAAATATGAGATACAAAAGTCTGTCTGCATAGTACATGGAGCTCTACTAGAAGACAACAGTGGAGCCTGGTGTAACAGTGGGAGATGTAGCATATTGTTGCAATGGGCCCTCAAGACTTTTAAGTTAGAACATGCATCTGGTGTGAAATCTAATTTTTCAGATTGCATTTTAGAGCTTTTTATTCACATCTCCAGAACTCCAGATTAATACAGTGAAACTGAAAAAAAAACCCCAAACCCAAACTAACTCCCTACAAACAGTACCTGGAACCAGAGTACGTTCTGTCTTTCTCATGGACCACCAGCAGGATGGAATGTTCTCAAAGGGCAAAGCAGGCTCTGGGCTGTGATGAGGGAAGGCTGTCCACAATCTTTCTTGTGGTTCCACTGTCCTAATTTCTCACTTCACAGAATCACAGAATCACAGAATAACCAGGTTGGAAGAGACCCACCGGCTCATCGAGTCCAACCGTTCCCATCAAACACTAAACCATATCCCTCAGCACCTCATCCACCCGTGCCTTAAACACCTCCAGGGAAGGTGAATCAACCACCTCCCTGGGCAGCCTGTTCCAGTGCCCAATGACCCTTTCTGTAAAGAATTTTTTCCTAACGTCTAGCCTAAACCTCCCCTGGCGGAGCTTGAGGCCATTCCCTCTTGTCCTGTCCCCTGTGACTTGGGAGAAGAGGCCAGCACCCTCCTCTCTACAACCTCCTTTCAGGTAGTTGTAGAGAGCAATGAGGTCACCCCTCAGCCTCCTCTTCTCCAGGCTAAACAACCCCAGCTCTCTCAGCTGCTCCTCATAAGGCCTGTTCTCCAGCCCCTTCACCAGCTTTGTTGCCCTTCTCTGGACTCGCTCCAGAGCCTCAACATCCTTCTTATGGTGAGGGGCCCAGAACTGAACACAGTATTCGAGGAGCGGTCTCACCAGTGCCGAGTACAGAGGGAGAATAACCTCCCTGGACCTGCTGGTCACACCGTTTCTGATACAAGCCAAGATGCCATTGGCCTTCTTGGCCACCTGGGCACACTGCTGGCTCATATTCAGTCGGTTGTCAACCAACACCCCCAGGTCCCTCTCCTCCAGGCAGCTTTCTAGACAGACTTCTCCTAGTCTGTAGCACTGCATAGGGTTGTTGTGCCCCAAGTGCAGGACCCGACTTGCTGACCCAGACTTGCTGAGCTGGAATGAGGGTATTGGCTTGGTGGAGCAGAAAATTCAGTCTTAGTCAGATGTATTCCCTTCCCAGGAAAGGAAGTTCCTTCTTGGGCAGGTGAAGTAAGGGGGCTTGGGAGCAAATGCATGCTCTGCTGCTATCTTACTTCTCCAACTGAACTACATTTATTGAGAAAGGGGTCTTTGTGGTACGTAGATATGGTCCAGAGTTTCACAAATGACACTTGCAGTCAGGATACACACAAGATGGCTCTGTGCTTGCTTTTGTGTTGCATATATGAAAAATGCTAGTACTTCACCCCAAAGGGATGACAGGACATAATCCCTGTGTCACTTTGAGGCTTTCTAATGCAAAGAAAAGCAGTAAATACTACTTCGGCAAGGCAATGCTGGGAAATGCTCTGTGCTTGTGCTCATTCACCTGTTTCCACATAATATAGGCTTCTTTTGAAATACATCAGAAGATATGTCATTACAGAAGTGCACAACTGAAATTTCTCCATTATTTTGCAGACTTAAATTGTGTGGCAGCTAATACCATCCAAATATTTCCCATGTCTCTGATCCTTCTCTTGTAACCGTTGCTAGCCTGGGAGTCCCCACGCTCCCTTCTTTTTCTTGCAGTCCCTTCTAGGCACTTCTGTATCTCAGCTACCTGTAAGACAATATATGACTGTCCACTCAGAAGACAATGGCTTCCAGTGTTCTGACCATGCAGGCAAAACATATTTTCATCTGGCAGTGGTGAATCAAAATGGTAACTTGGTATATCATGCCTGACCTCTTTGTTTTTCAGGCCTGGTATACCGTATCTTTCTTTCTTCCCTTAAACAAAAGCATACCTCTGCAGGCAGGAAAGAAGGTGAGGTTGGTCAGGTTACTTAGGGCTACTAACAGAGACATCTTTAAAAGAACTTGCTTGCAATTACAGCTGACAATCAGCTTTACTTAATTTGTGAGTGTCTGAAGGAAGTTAAGAGATGCAGCAGCTGAGAGAGGTCTTACTTTTACAGTACATATTATGTGCCAGCACATCTCCCTTCATTTCTATTTCTCTGAGTAGATTTCTCTTACCATATTCTTTGAACTGACTTGTAGGGCTGCACTTGTCAATTATTTCAGTAGTCAAATAGGATGACACCTTCTGCTACCATATATTTATATTATCAGAGTTTTCATCCTTGAAAATGAGAATAAAAATTGTCATGTAGTTGCATATACTGGCTATCTGCACAGGCAATGCACATATGCCTATGTCTATTTAATAAGTATGTAAAATTAAAAAGTTGCACAGATTGTTGCATTCCTCTTGCTCTTTGAGTCATTTTATGTTGACATTATAATGAACTCACAGCTGAAGTTCAATCTAAAGATTACAAAATGGGTCAAATTGTTCATGTACCTGTTTGTGGCTGTGTACCACTAGATTTCTATTACTGGTTTCGGCTAGCGCAGCAAAAAGTAGGCCCATCTGTGCTTGTGTTGTATGCTAAAATTAACAAATGCTCCTTATTGGAGCCAAAGCAAAGCAAACACTGTTTCATAGAAGAGTTTTATTAACCCACAGATTGGTCCTGTCTTGTATTCGGTACACCAGTCAGCATGCAACCTCTCCTCACCAGAAGCAACTCCAGATGGCATAGAATTGCTTGATCTGTTAGCAACACACTGAAGAAGAGTATCCTGTGCAGCGCACTTGGGCCTTATTTTATACCACTTCCCTGTTAGATAAAGGGTCTGTTTAAACTGCAGATATTGTGTGGGACACAGCATTGGCTACCTTTAGCAGGTATTGGTAGCTTTGATATCTGGAACGGCATAATTAATATTAAAAATACAGTATACCTTTTCCAGTGCCCAATGACCCTTTCTGTAAAGAATTTTTTCCTAACGTCTAGCCTAAACTTTAGCACTAGTATTTTCAAAGTAAATTTAGAGGAACTGGCATAAGTACTCTTTAGGTGAGCAACAACTGTATGCATAGCTGAAGTGATAATTCCAGGAAGGCATGATGTGTAATTCTGTGAAAGAAACTTGAATGTACTAGATATATTTATGTATCTTTAATACGTATCTACTAAGTATAGACACTAATATATCCTTTCTAACCTGATGATTCTATGACTCTATGATTCAATTATAGTCACATATATATCAGTATACTTGCTCATCATACCCTCATACATGAAATATACGTTAAATAACCTTTATGGAAAGAAAACCACCTCTGTATCTCGCTTCTCAGCTTCTCCTCAGGACCAGGAACTGAGTTTGGATGTCACGTGTGACTTGTCTAGTATAATCACTGAGCCTAGCATATTCCATCAATGCCGAAGCTGGTAATGCAGTAGTTGTTCTGGCTTTCTTGAGCAGCTCTACCAGTATTGCACAGCCCTGCCTCTGGGGCTGAAAGAATGGTTTGGTTACTATCATTATATTCTTGGACTTGTCTGCTAGAGGATGCCCGGCAGTGTTGCTTTTTGATCAGGTACTGATTTACCTAACCAGGCTGGATTAGAGCAGCAGCATACAGTCAGCACACAGATTCTTGGTCAAAAGTCACCAAGTTGCAGCTATCTGGGTTCTTTCAGTCAGACTGGCATTTTGTAGGACTATGGTATCTGTCTTCCGACTTCAGTCAACTAGTCAACATTTAGCACTTGTAACTACGATGTCAATCTAGAAGTTAAGGCCTCAACAAAACCCCAGTGCATAGTCTGGCAGCTGGACTGTCATCTTCAGAAAAATCATGCTTTTGTCCTCTGTAAATATGTAATACAAAATTTTGAAGTCATGCTTGGTTTCCTTTTTCAGTCATCATTTCCTCTTTGCACTCATGTATTCTTGCAGTGAATAAAGCTGTACTCTTGTTCTTTATCCTCCTGCTTGCAAGGAAGGAGGATCAGGAAGTCGTGGAGAATTGTTGAAGAATACAGAAAAATAAGTCCCTACCTTCACTGTGAATCAGTAGTGTAACTGATTTGTCATGTATTCATAGATTCTTACCTATTCTTTAAAATAGAAGCTGGGTGTGGTGGTAATACTTTCTGAAAATAGAGTCTGTACTTCCTAAAAATAAAGTTAATTTGTCAGTGTAAGTACTATGCAATACCAGCATGTAATAGTCTCCATCTCCAGTGAAATTCAGAACTCTTTGGTCAGGATAAGACCATGAAGCCCAAGTAGATATTCTTGCCAACTTTCAGTAAAACGAATTCTTGTAAAACTGAGTTTTGCCCTGTTTGATGGAGTGTTTTTTCTTTGTCCTCTGTCATGTTGTTTGAAGGGAAGTAAACTGAGGTGTTTTTTTTTTTTAATGTGGAGCTCTGTTGAATGACAGAAGTTGAATGGAAGTCCAAATATACTAAAAAGCTGACAAAGAAAAGTTAGCATTATGTGAATACTTACACATGGTTTGACTTCATATGCCTTGACTAACCATGGAAATAAAGTTAACTACCCACATAAAAATCGGTAGAGCTGAGACTTAATTCTGCTTTATTTTATTCTTCAGAATAAAGAAAAAGCATCTTGAGATCTTGAAGTCAATTTATGTGACTTCTGATGGGACAGAGTTGATAGAGTTAAGAATAAAGGATAACGCTTAAATTTTTGTCATGTGGTTCCTTTCAGCTTCCTAAGTAACCTTCTCAAACGTAGTATCGTTCATACCAGTGAAACTGTATTTATCTACCATTATGCACACAGGTTGTTTTTTTTTTTTAACTGGGAAGTTTATACCATTTCTGATCTGTGTGGCACAGTGCAGCACCAGTGACCCAGGCAAAGCTCCGTGTTGTGGTGCAAGATGGTATCTGCAGCAACTTGCCTCTAAAGCAAGCTACAGCAGTCAGTAGTACAAACTGTCCTTCATTAGTTTTCCCAGAATGGAACATTTTGCTGTGTTGTTGTTGAGATTTCTGTTTCATCAGTGTTTTACCAATAGGTCTTCAGCAAAGATATTTCAGTGCTGCTGCTGCCTAGCATGATATTCTTTCCCCTAACTCCACTGTGTCTCTTGCACTGACCTGAAATGTCCTAAAGTGGAGGAGAGAACCATGGAGCAGCTGACTGTGCTACCTGGATGTCTTTTGAAATCAAACCTAAGGCTAGTTTTCAGTTTTGAAGGACTCTTCACGCTAATACCAGAAGCTTCTTAGAACAGTGGAGACTGTTGCTCGGAGGCCATGAGTATAGCTCTTCTTAGCGACATTAATATTAACTGTGATTAACTTGAAGGTGATGGGACTGCTGATTCTGTCTTGGCCAGAACTGTGTCCGGGATGATGTCCATCTCTGTGTTTGTGGCAGTACTGCAGCTAGCCTGTTGGGTTACTAGCATGCTTCAAACCTGTACTTCAAAGTTGATACACTGGCAAAAGTTTAAACCTGTGTCTCCATCCATAAAGTCTCTGAAAATGAGTGCTGCTTTGATTGCTCTTGTGATAGAGAGAAAGAATTTGTTTTATATCAATATTTTATTCAAATAGAAAATGTTAGTTTACTACAGAAGAGAGAATGGTATTTTTCTTAAGATTTTTACAGAACTGTTGAGCTGTGGCTTGTGGAATTAAAGTCTAGGCTTTTATTTCCTCTAAATATACTCTATGCTATTTTCTGTGTGTCTATCATGCTGAATAAGTATCAGGCAGTGGGAACAGGACTAGGACTCCTAGAATCACAGAATGATCTGAGGTGGAAGGGACCCACAAAGATCACCGAATCCAACTCCTATCCCTGCATAGGACAACCCCAAAATTTACACCATGGGTCTGAGAGCATTGTCCAAATGCCTCTCGAATACTGTTAGGCTTGGTGCCATGACTGCTTCCCTAGGGAGCCTGTTCCTGTGCTCCAACACTCTCTGAGTGAAGAACCTTTTCCTGATATCCAACCTAAACCTTCCCTGACACATCTTCCTGCCGTTCCCTTGGGTCCCATCATTGGTCTGCAGAGAGAAGAGATGAGCACCTGTTCGTCCTCATTCCCTTGCGATGAAGCAGTAATCTGCTGAGAGGTCCCCCTTGAGTCTCCTCTTCTCCAGGCTGAACAGACCAAATGAATTTAGCTGCTCCTCGTACGACTTCCCCTCTAGACCCTTTGCCAGATTTGTGGCCCTCCTCTGGACACTCTGCAGTAGCTTGATATTCTTTTATTCTGCAGCACTCAAAACTGCACAAAATACTCAAGGTGAGGCCGCACCAGTGCGGAGCAGAGCGGGACAATCACCTCCTTTGAGTGACTAGCAGTGCTGTGCTTGATGCACCCCAGGACACGGTTGGCCCTCTTGGCTGCTAGGGCACACACACTGTTGGCTCATATTCAACTTGCCGTCAACCAGAACCCCCAGATCCCTTTCCACAGGGCTGCTCTCCAGCCTCTCACTGCCCGGCCTCTGTATGTATATCCTGGGTTGCTCTGTCGCTGGTGCAAAACCCAACACTTGCCCTTGTTAAACTTCATGTGGTTGGCAATTGCCCAGCTCTGCAATTTGTCTAGATCCCTCTGCAAGGTCTCTTTGCCCCCAGGAGTGTCAACAGCTTCTCCTAGTTCCGTGTCATCAGCAAACTTGGTTAGTAAACCTTCAAGTTCTGCATCCAGGTCATTTATGAAGGTATTAAAGAGTACTGGTCCTGAGATGCATCTCTCTGGAACCCTGCTACTGACTGGTTGCCAGCCCACTGTAACCCCATTCAGTATGACCCTTCAAGCCTAACCCATCAGACAGTTGTTAACCCACTGTATTATGTGTTTATCCAGCTGTTTGAAATATAAGGCTAGGATGCCATCAGGGGCCTACTGTGCAGTCACAAAGCTGTAGTGAATGTGCCAGAATCCCGAGACAGAATTGCAGCTTCTAACTCAAAAGTCCAGAGTTTTCCCTTTTTACAAATGGTATGTACTATTCTAGTGCCTACATGGTATCATCTGTAAAATGGTCCCAACTTTCAAATTTCTTGTTGGCCTGCCTCAGGTTCCTTCTGAGCCATCCCCCAGGCTCACTCTTCTCTTCCCCTCTTTTCTGTCCTTTACCAGTGCAGTTTTCTCTGCTGTTCTGCTCCACCCCATCATGGCCAGGGTCCTCCTGGTTGCCCTGGCATTACCACTGTACTCCATGCCAGAGATGTAGACCCGGGGAGTGATCCACTGAAGTCTGCTGCCTTAATTCTTGCTGAGAGCTCCTTCAGCCTGTGAGCAGTCCCCTGGACTCTTTTGTAGGATCCCATTGCTAACTGATGCTGCTTGTGTGCTGTGTGGCTGTGTGCTGTGAATGAGAGAGAGAGAGCAGGATCCTGTGAGAGTAGGTTAGCTGACTCACCTCATTTTCTTTCCTGATATTATCTCCTCAGCAGTAGATTTGAATAATTCACCAAAGTAATGCCACTCACTACAATTAAAAGAAGGATTATTTGCAAACGCTTTCTTAAATTATCATGGATCACATTTCTGAGAATACATTAGAAGGTTCATTTAGTGTTACAGCTTCCTTAATTCTGGGCTTACTTAATCTAAATTTTGTGGCCTGTCTGTTCAAAGGCAAGCTTTACCAGCTGTCAAGATTGGTGTGCCAACCTGTTGAAATGTTTTCCAAATCCAAACTCAAACAGTTATTGCTGATGGGCTGATCCATGATCAGTGGTTCTTGACCTCCTGAAAGGTTATGTGTGGGGTTCCCCATTTGCTCATGTCCCACCTCTAGGATGTGTTGCATGCTATCAGCTGCTGACTCTGCAAGATAAGAAAGTACCCCTGTCTCTTAGCAAGAGAGATGGATTTTGTGCATGTCTGAAGAAACCAGCTCCTATGATATCATCTGCCAACAATTAATGTCATGGGTGTAGTTGTTTAGAAGAAAGTCTCCAAGATTTTTAAAAAATACTAAATTATTTTCAAATAGCATTGTAATAGTTATCTCTCTGTTGAATTTAAGTAGTACAGTTGATTATTTTCTTTTTAGCCTGTCCTTGCTAAGCACCTGGAGGGTAGTATATTGGTGAGGATTAACTAAATTCCCTTCAAAACACAGCTGTTGATCTCTGTTTTCAGGGTTATTTTGTCTGAAGTGATTTCCACTTCTCTGATGTTTTCTGTTTTGATTCTTAAATACTGTGATAAATGTTAGAGTCTGTTAAGTTTCAACTTTCTATTTTTATCCGTTGGTAAACACTACACCAGATGTGGGTGTGAAGGACCTTGAGAAGCTGAGGGAGTTCTGCTTTTATTCAACAATTTTAACTTTCATAACTGAGAATTTCAGCTTATTTTTTAGTGTTGTGTATGTGCTGTTTTGTTTTTTTATAAAAGCAGAGAAAAAAAGGCTTACGCAACTTAGTTTGCATAAGTGCGGTGAGTCATTCACATTTCTTTTTTGCATGTGTCTCTGTGTGTGTTGTATCGCTTTATATAACCTTCCTTTGAAAAAGTACTACTGTGAATGCTAAGAATATATATTTTCTTGTAAAACAGAAAAGAAATCTGCCTATTAGGCAGGTCGCTGCTTCTTGGTGATGCCTCTTCATAGATGCTGTTCTCCAGGAAGGCATTTTCATGATAAGGCTCTGGTTCTTCAATGGCAAAGTTTATACTGATACAAGGAGGGTCAAGGGGAAATCCAGATAGCTCTCTCTGTTCCCCTTTGTGGGCAGAACTGTGCATAACTCCACGTGATAATGCTGTTTGCATATATATATATATTTATATAGGGGTTTCAAATATGCGTAGTCTTTTCAGCATAGTGTAGTTCCTGCTTTATCACATGGCTTCCTACCATCTAGGGAAGAGTGAAGCTTTTACGGAGTATACCTCTGTGCATAGCTGGAAGAAGTTACGGACGCTTCACCTAGCTATCAGATGCAAGTGGCAAGCAGCCTCCATCAGACACATTTACAAAGAAATCTCAAAGGCCTCATCTTTTTCGATGCTACTTTGTAACTCTGTGTGATCACATATACTGTGAATGTCCAGCTGCTTGGAGTTCATGATTTTGAATGGAATTACAGGTCTCAAGTGTCAGGACAGTTTAAGTGCTAGAATCGCTGTTTTGTTTTACATTTGCATGTTTCAGATGTGTTGACCTTGACATCTAATGGATGATTCTATGTAACTGTGGCAGGGAATTCACTATTATATTTCCCATACAAAGGGAGTGTAGCTCATAGTGCAAAGATTGTGCACAGGTCTTCTTGACCCCATGGCTCTTTTGAGGCTTAGCGCTTCATTTCTCTGCTGTATCATCATGCTTTCTGATCTGATGTACATCATCTCTGGCCACAAATTCCTCCTGGCATGAAAATTTCCCCACAATAGTTTCATACCAGTTACTTTTGTCCACACTTTGAAATCTCTCCACTCTGTTCTGGTGTTTTACCAAATCAAATTCAGAGCATCTTTCTTTCTATAACTGAAGTTTTATTTCCATTAAAGTACTTCAGTTCTAGTTTTATTTCAGTGGCATCCTGTGTTTTGTGCAAGTAGCATTGTCCATCCTTTTCCTTGATCATTCTTATGGCAGTATTTTGATGACTTCAGTAGTCACTGAAATAAGGATACTGTGTTTTCTGTGTGATGCAGAACAGATGTTTGCAGTTGCAAGATAAGACAGTGTTCATCTACTACCTAATTAGTAGTATCTGTGGTCTGCAGAAGTGCCACGAAACATTCAGGTACTGTTCTTAATTGTCTGTGGCAGTGTACTCAAACAGGCATTAGACATTAGAGTAAGACTTTAATTCATCATTAAGAAACTGGATTCGTGTAAGGAATTGTAGTAACTGTATATCTTCAAAAATATAAGAAGTTTTTATGAATTGCTATTTAGATGAGTAGCTCTACTGGTTTAGGCTTTAAATGCAATTAATGTACTCAGAGACAAAAATACTGAGTAGGAGTCACATAGGTATAACTGTTCCCTCCAGCAACCGTTGACAATAAGGCATCTCCTTCACTCAGCAGGTAGTAATTCCTGTGGCATCTGAAGATAAGAAAGATCTCTGAACTTGTGGAATTCTGCATGAATAGCAAAAATTTCCTACTCACACACACAAAAACTACAATTGAGAGTAACTCTTCATATCTTCTCCCCTTTAAAAGGTGTTTTCCCTTTGCACAACTTGTGGACAATAGTTGCAAAGTAGTTATTCTCACCACTGTTTGATTGTGTCTAATGGCCTCTTGTATGAGAGGGTGAATAACTAAGTTGAGTACACCTTCATATTAATAATAATCTCAAACATGGGTAAGATATGGGAGCTCCTTAACAATAAAATCACACAGCAAATTTTTTAACGTTCATTTTTGTGCTTAAGATATGATGAATTAAATTAATTATTCCTCAAGATAGCCCTCAAAGCCCTCTGTTTCTAATCTGTCCTCTGTCCCTAATGGGCATTATCCTTGTGCCCATTTCTATGCCCATGCTGCAGAAGTCTGTTATGTATTACGTCAATAATACAAACCATCCACATCAAGGTACCACATACTGTGTTTCAGGGGTTAAAAACATCTCACTAGAAGGGGAATGTCTGCTTGCATAAAAGAATGGCCCTGTAATGGTAAACTTGTATGCACTCCAGACACAAAGATAAGAGTCTTAGAGAAATGGGATGGAGAACACAAGAGATCATGTGCTTTATTCAGGGAAATATCCCCTCTGTTCTTAAAAGTCATTGAAGCTTGAGTTGAAATGAATGTTTATCTTCCTGCTAGTGCCATTTCACAGGGTTTTTTTTCACATAATTTAGTGCAGAATCAAATATTTTACTACTTAACAGAAAGAAAGAAAGAAAGAAGTAATCAACAGGCAGGGCATTAACGGGAAGAACGAAAGCCTCACAAGACTCAAATTAATCTTTATTTTTCTGTTGCATCCTTATCTGACTGCTTGAGCACTGCTCACTAGGGCTAAATTTGTAGCAACTGGGTTTTAGAAATTTCATAGGACATCAGCACAAAACAAGTTAACTTTCTACAACCATGATACAGTAGGAATAATTACACTTTAAGTGACCTTTATGAAACATTTCCAGCTGCCTGAAGTAGAAATCTGGGTCACTACTACACTGAGCAATAATGTAAGACATCAGAACACTGCTATATTCCAGATAAAGTAGATGGTCCTCTTGCTAGTGAAGTCAAAGGACTGATCATGCTCATGGCCACGAGTTTGTTCTGAGCCTGTGTGAATTCCGTCAGTGATATAATTTTTATGCATAAATGAGAAGGCTTGTTAAGCTTTACATTTCAATATATTTTCTTACTGACTGACTTGCCTTTGCCTCCTGTTCATTTAAATGGATTTTTTTAAAGATTGGCAGTAAAATGAACTCCATCTAGTTCGGATATCAGTGAGCTGAAATTTACATGAAACATGCTATATCCTTCATCTTAACCAAGTAGCCTCAGCAAGTCACTGTTACTGTTACTAAAAGCATATGGCCAACGAACTAGCACAGTAGCAGAATAGATGGCATGGGTATCAGCTTATTTCTAATGCTTATTTATAAAGCTGCTTCTGAAAAATTGTAGGGTGCTATGGAGAATTTCCTATAAAGAGGAATCAAGGAGAAGAGCATTGTTTTACACTGGCCATATTCTCTGGGTGGATCTTTGGCACTAATTGAGGGTGGGATATAAAAGCTACCCCATGTCAAGCTCTTGCAGAGGTATCAGGTTACATTAACAACATATCCAGAAGCAAGTATTCAACATTACCAGCCTTGGTCTGGGTCACAGAACAGGCTTAAAATAATGCATACGAGAAACCATTTTTAGAGAATTTTAAAGGGTGGGAGGGGAAAATCAAGCTTCAGCAGCCTATTATTGGAGACTTTTACTTGAACAATTTTTTATTTGTGATCCAAATACTGCAGTAATTAAGCTGCAAAATTAAGGGAATGTGCTTTGCTTTTAGTGGAAATTAACATTGGTTTTCTCCAGGCATTCAATCACTTAACTCAGTTGTCTTTTTATATTATTCAAATGTGATACACATTAGTCAAACATAAGTGGTTGAAGAATCATGTTGCAGAATGCCTCTTGAGAGAGAAGTATGTTATAAACATTTCTACTAATGGAATATTTATGTTAATGTAAATTAACTCTGTAAGGGTGGCAGTTCCTTTGAAAGGTGAACATCAAGTTCCTGCTGCACAGTGGATACTTCTGTTATTTCTTTACTTGTACAGCACAAAGAATAGAGTGCAGACATCTGCTGTAGCCAGCAATGATTTTTCAAATGCAGTTTGGTGACCTTCAAGAATCAAGGCCTGTCACACACTGAAAATATAATGCAGATTTGTGTGACGCTGAAGACCAGAAGAAAATTTTGCAGAAATAATCATAAGAACTGTGATCTGATAAAAAATGCAAAATGAGCTGAATCTGTAGGAGACTAAAACAAAACAAAAAGCTGTAGTTAGCAATAATGGATTTAATTAGATTAATAGAGATAGTGATCATTTTGGAGTGGGTGATCAGTTGCCAAGAATATCAGGGATAGAGACCTAAACATGGCAACAAAGACTACAGCTATTGTCTCTGTTTCCTGTAATCCAAGCTATAGGCATTTGCTTAGAGCCTGAGTTCTGACAAACGCAGGAGTGACAAACCTAGGGGACTGGTAGAAGAATTTACCTGGAAAGCATTTTTGTAGTTATAGCTGAATTCACGAGTGCTTTCCACTCTTGTGGTGCTTTCCAGAGAATAGTCTAAACTGGAACAAACTGCTTTGTAATCCCCTGCAGATAACCTTCCTGCAGTCTCTGAAGCTTTGTATATGCATATGTTTACATACATATATGCATATATATATATAGTACACACTTGAATCTTGACATGAGGAGGAAGCTGAGTGCAACAGCTTCAGCGATGGCAAAATGGAAGAGACGATTGCCCTGTCCTTGGGTAGACATTGCAGCAGCCAACAAAGACATGTCTGCTGAAACAGTGTCCAGCCCTGCCTCTATGCTTTTGTCCATAATGGGAACAGAAGCTCTGGAGGTTAGGGAAGGGCAAAGTCCAGTGCAGTTTTGCCCAGGCTTTCTAAGCAGGCGGGGATTCACCCCGCTACCTATTTTGAAGTTCCCTACCAAACGTAAGAACAACCTGCTGAAATATGTTTGTATCTTTGGGGACTTCATTTTCTTGCTTATTTTTGCAGCATGTAAATTTGTTATCAAAATGATATGTATTGCACAAAATGCTATTTCAGTTGTGTTTCATTAATTGAGGAATAGCAATTATAAGATCTAGTTCTTTCCTAAGAATCTGGTATGCCACATCTCCCAAATGGGATCGGATTACAAAGACAGTTCAGCTCCCATTTAGCCTTTTCAGTGAAGTGGCTAGATTTGTGACAGCACTCAGTCTGGTGTTCATTTTCAGGAATGGGAGCTGATGAGCACTTCTGAAAATGTAACCTTTTGTACTTAAAATATTTGTGTGTCTTCCCCCAATCCCATTTCCCATGAAGTTATGTGATTTTTTTTTTGTTATTTCAGAGTTTGTTTTCTTGCTTAATAAAACAAAACTAAATAATTTTGTGAGAGTTCCACTGCATTTCTGTGCAGTGGGATTTTCATACTTTTGTGATTATTTTTGCATATTCTTGCGGTTATCATGATATGTAAAACCCAAGTGTTCCTAAATATGTGCACAAGTGAAATCACAAATATCATGATGAGTTCTACCGTAGTGATAACTCCAAGTACAAATACTAAATTTAAAATGTAAGTTGTTATTTGTATAGCAAATTAATATGAATGTCTGATGAGTCACTGTAAATCCACAAACACATGCTGAATTGGGATTTTTGCATATATGAATCCATTTGCCTTAACTCATTGGTCTTTGGATAAATGTGACGGTATTACATGACATATCTTTTCAAGAACTAGGGATGACTTTCTTCCGATGGAAATTAGTACCATGGCCAACTCACCTTAAATGTTCCTCTCTTCCAGGTTATTCTTTTAACTAGGATTTTATCTTTTGAAAGATCCTTCCATTTTCAGGTGTTGTGGAAGTTTGTAGGTTCTAATCTCTAATGGAAATATGTGAATACATCATATAGCCAGACTGGTATGCTGGTGATGCTAAGACACCTCCAAATCATTGTTGCCAGTGTCACATGGAAACCTTTTTTCATTTCTAGGAACTTCCTATGAAATTATCTCTGTTATTGTCTTTCCCCAAAACTGTATCTTTACCCTGGCAGCTGTAATTCCAGTGTTTGTGGTGCACACCATGCCTTTGGCATTGACCCTCTGCATATCCCCCAGCTTCTCCCTACGTGTTGACTGCCATTTGTGAGCTACTTATTCCAGTTGCTTCCTAAAGACCTGCTTTCTCTACTGTGCCAAAAAGGCACTCATCTCTGCATTAAATGTCCCCATTAAGAAGAGCCAGCTTCAGTCATGATTTCTTTTGTTCCACTTTCCTTCCTCTTGTCAGCTGTGTCTGATGAAATTTGACTTTCACCACATTACCTTTGTCCTCCTTCTGTTTGTCAAGTCAACTTCTGTAGTCTGGATGTGTTCCTGGACAAGCAGCAACTGTTTTGCTTGCCACTGTAGCATGTCTGGCATGTACTGGAGTGTTATTTCAGTGTATTAAGAAGTTTATTGTGATGTAAGTAGTGATTAATAGTTGCAACAATTCATGAACTGTTACTGGTCTATGTCAAGTGTCTTAGTGGCTTCTATTTCACTTGCAAATCACTGCCTAGAAAATAAGCATGGTTAACCTGCAAATCAAAGTGAAGATAAGCAACGAGCTATGATTTCTACTTTTCACTAAATTATCTTTAAGTGTTACCTTATCTTCCTATGCTACCTCCACTCCCTCCATCTTTTCACATACTCCAGGTCTGACTCTGAGCTTAGTTGGTCAGGGATTCATTATGCTGATGTCTGTTGCTACACCACTTTGAACAGCAGGCCATATCTTACCTCCTACCAGAGTTCCCAAATGCAATGTTAATGCTTTGCTGTTTAGGAGATGATAACAGTGAAAATAGTGTAAGATGGAGAGGCATGGAGGCATTACTCTGATCTTTGTTTTCCAGAAGTGGTCTCCTGTGCAATGGATAGAAAAGGGTGGGTAGAGGATATGGGTGGGATGGGAGTCTTCAGTTCCCCCTAACCTCGGCTGAGCTCTGCCTGTTTTGCTGCCATTCAAAGGGTTTCATTACTCAGGACAGGCTGTCCAGCCCCTTTCACAAACACTCAGATCAGTTTCAGCACATGAAAAAAGAAAAGGTCTAGTTGCATGGAGCTGGGGGAGAGGCAGCATTGCATAGTTTCAGCAGAAAGCTAACCTTTCCTTCTACTGTTCTGCTCTTCCCCCTCCTCCCATTGAGACCTGCAGAGAGAGATTAGCAATCAAACTGTAAATCCCCCAAGTACAGAAAGTAGTAAACCTCCTCATCCCCTCCCCAACAGGACATGTATGCTGACAACAGCCTCATTCAATCTGACACCTGTTTCACTTTAGAACAGACCCCTATAAATAGAGTCAATGTAACCCTAGGTGGCATTGCAAAATATTATGGAAAATGTGGCTTACAACCCTATGAAGAAGGGGGAGTAGGCAGAGTGGGGTTGGGCAAAAAGACACCATCTACCATAAAAACCTGGCAGCTTCATGCAAGGGCTGTTGCTTTTAATTTAAGTGCTCATTTCTTATTCTATTTTCAGATCCTCTCTGGGATTTTAGGAATGTTGAGACGTGCTCGTTATAAAGCCCTAAGTACAAAATGGTCACGGATGGCTGGAATGAGGCATGTTCTAATGGAAACAAATCACTTGTCAGTAAGCAGCCTTCAAACTTTTGAACAAAAGCTCAAAAAGGTCAGGGTAAAGACATGTTTGTTGACTTAAAATGGCTGGATGCAGGTCACCAGAAAGGCATAAGCTTCAATATTGTTAAAGTAACTTCAGTTCTATGTAAAGTTGGGGGTTTAAAATGAGGTTAAGTACTTTGATGGCAACCACAAATAGACTCAGCAACTTACATTAAACAGAAATCTTACACATGTATAAACTGAAGTGTGCATATTATCATAATGTAAAGCACGTACACCACTGTAAAACAGCCAGAGAATGGAGCTCAGCTATGGGAACTACATTTAGGGGTATAGACATGAATGTTTGTGAGGAAGACTGCTATATGTACTGAAATTTAGAAGAGTGACCGTTATTTCTGCAATGTGAAAGTAGGTGTTTGTGATTAATGGGTATTTTAGTTGTTTAAAATAATGTACCTTATAGTTATTTGAGGATAAATCCAAATCCTGAGTCTGTTTATTCAACTTTCTGTAGGTTTTAACTCTAAATTAAATTTTACAGTGCTGTTGTTAAATATTTTTTATTTGCTTTCAAGACCCATAATGAGGTTCATGACCCTTGGATCAACTATAATGAGAGATCAGCCCTTCTTTTTCCTGTGTAATATATTGTGTTGCTCTGTGAAATTAATAATATTGCTCTATATGAAGTTGCATTGGGTGGATGAATTATTATCTTTATGGTACTTTATGTTGAATCTCCTAATTCTACTGTAGCTTGGTTTCATAAGAAAACAAGGCTTATGCAATCTTTCTTTGTCATCAATCTGTCTGTCTGCTAGTCCCCTTCACGAGCAGCTTCTGAGCTTGTTCAGTCTGCATCTGGATTTGCACAGGGATTACAGATGATTACATTTTGACTAGATTTGTGAAAACTGCTTTCTGTCTAGAGGAAGAGAGGCAGAGGCAGTATCTCTCCAGAGTGGAAGGCAGGTAAAGCATAAGTGTTAGCTAACAGTCAGCACGGGGATCCTTAGCACAGCATGTATTGTTTTGTGCATACAAAACATGCATGCATCAGGGATACAGCAGGGACTGAAGAGACAGGTTTGGGCAGAGGTGACTGGGGAAAGAAAGCAGATGGGACAAAGACTTGACCTCTGTAAGTCACCAGGTTTCATTTTAATGTTCACAAAATAATTTCTTTTTCATAAGGAAACCAGCAGCAAAAGAAAAAGGAATAACTGTGTGGTAAAATGATGTGTGAGCTTCAAAGCCTAGGGTAGGCTTTTGGTGTTTCTGAGGCTTATTCCACTAAGTAAACATTATTCTGCTTTCAAAGGCAAGAAACTGAGACACTTTCTTCACAGAAATTTGACTTGCTCAGAGGCATTGTGACTCATCAGCAACCAGGTACAGCATACAGACATGGTTAGGTATCTTAGAACCATAGAATCATAGAATCATTTGGGTTGGAAAAGACCCTTAAGAACATTGAGTACAACTGTCAGCCTTGTGCTACCAAATCCACCTCTAAACCATGCCCCTAAGCATCACATCTGCAAGTCCTTCAAATGCCTTCTGGGATGGTGACTCCACCATTTCCCTGATCAGACTGTCCCAATGCTTGACAACCCTTTTGGTGAAGAAATTTTGCCTAATATCCGATCTAAATCTCTGTTGGAGTAAACTGGAAGCCATTTCTGATTGCCTTTTTCTGTGTTATTTGGGAGAAGAGACCAACACCTGCCTCACTACAACCTGCTTTCAGGTAGTTGTAGAGAGTGATAAGGTCTTCCCTCAGCCTCCTCCTTTCCAGGCTAAGCAACCCCAGTTGCCTCTGCTGCTCCTCATAAAAATTGTGCTCCAAACCCTTCACCAGCTTCATTGCTCTTCTCTGAACACAGTCCAGCACCTCAGTCTTTCTTGTAGCAAGGGGCCCAAAAATGAACACAGTATTTGAGGTATGGCCTCACCAGTGCCAAGTACAGGGGAACACTCACTTCCTTCTGAATGTGGCCGGCAGCTCACTCAGCTTCTTTCTGTGTAAACCTCCACCCCCGTGTGTCCTAGCCATCCAAATTATTCCCCTTCCCCAAGGCCCTAGAGCTCAGCAGTGCTCCCCACTCTGCATTTGGGTTGCTGTTTGGGTCACTGTTTTGATCCTTTAACTCTGCGTCTTCTAGTACTACAACAGGAGAGCACTGCGTGTTCAAGCCCAGAAATGTCTTGACATCCATAATGGTTGTTGCATGTTTTGCCATGACAAGGAAAACAGCTTCCAAATGCCACTGGTTGTTTTATTTTTTCTGCTGGAAATGAGAAGATGTTTCTGAAGGAGGATTGCAATGCAGCCAAGTAACCTGCAGAGAGCTCCAGGTGGTGCAGGTAAAGGTGTTCCTGGTACCTGAGTTAGCTTGTTTTAAGTTAACTTGTGTTTGTTTGTAGTATCCTGCCCCATTCGCTTGCCTTGCACTTGGCAGCTGATAGCCATTGCTGTTTCATACTGCTTTTCTTTCCTGACTTGTCCATCACCTGAAGGACACTTGAGGCCTATGGGGAGGAGTAATCCGGGGAGTCACTCCATGTGTTCTATTTAGGTGCTGCACTGCCTGGGAGGAAGCTCACCAGTGGTTTGGGCTTCTCAGTGCTGGTGCAGATGGGTTTACAAACACCTTGTATTTGCATTAGGAATGGCATTGCTCTTACGGTAGAGAGCACTGCTTCAGTCCTGCTGTACCATTGAAGCGCTGTGTAGAGGCTAGATGCACCATTGTAGACTAATCTGTGTGCTGAGGTAGTGGAGGGAGGAGATGAGGAGTTGGAATTGCTTCCAATACCGTGGTTAGCTAGTATTTTGGGGTACAGTGGCACTGGGAAAATGCTAAAGGTTTGCAGAGTGATTGGGTGGGCATACTCCTGCAAATTGCTGCTGCATCTTCCATTAAGACAAGCTGGTTTCTTTTTGCCCAAATGAGCATCAAATGTGGAAAGAACACTTTTAGAAAACTTAAGGCTTGATAGTACTTATAGTACTTTTATTTCTGAGACAGAATTATACCTCGTGCTCATATGGTGTGAATGTAATGTGCTTGTATGCACAAATACAGAGTTTTTTATTTTTATCACATTGCTGCCAAAAATAACATTGAAACATATAAGTTAAGCACGCCATTGTAACACAATGGCACTTCATTACTGTTCAGGGCAGCTCAGATTTCCGTCTGAGCTTATCACCAGCAGGCAATAATGGAGGAATACAGAGGACAAGGAAAAAAGAACAGTGCAGCCTCATGGCATTTCATCCTAAATGTCATGCATGGTCAGTACACCCTGGTGAGTTCCCCAGTGTATGGATTTAGCATCTTCAGTAACTGTCTCTTACAATGTTGAATTTATCATAAGTATGTTATTATCAAATTGGCTGCTTATGGATTTTTTTTTCCAAATTACAGCAGCTGGTCTTATGAATAATTTCTCTCTAATCAGCTGAGCCTCTTTCCTCTGTAACTCTTCTTCTAATCTTATTTTCATAACTTGCTACTTCTCTGACTTTCAATTAACACTTCATCTGTGTTCTTTACTTAGACACAGTAGGTGTAGCCTTTTTAAATTCCTCCCTAATGTGATTTTAGTGCTGTCACTTCAGGGGCATGGTAATGACTAACCTCTGCTCATGTAGCTCTGCTGCTATGTTGCATAATGACTTTTCAGAAGTTCTAGATTAATGCAGGTCAGTTGATAATTTGGTGTCACACGGCAATGTGATGCCTGGAAAAAAAAAATCCATGTGTAATCTGAAAGATCTTATGGGAGTGTTGCATAATTTGGGTGACATAATAGCTCATTAGCTAGAAGTCTGTATACAGAGTGAGGATGGGTAAACAAAACCCTCGTTAGTATCACTTTTTTAAAAAGTAGATTTATTTCTTAAGTAGTCTTCTCACAATGCAACATTGTCATAGCTCCCTGTAATGGTGCTCTGGAGTCCTGTCACTTACTGAAGCTCATCCTATATGTTGGCACAGCATACCCTCTGCTCTGAGTTTCCTTTCTAAATATGCCAAATGTAGTGCTGTCACAGAAAATCTTCCTGTACCATTTGCTCCATTCTGGCCCATTCTAGCCTGTATGCCATCCAGCAGCTGTCAACAGAATAAACAAAATAAGTAGAAAGAGTAAATCCCATAGTTTTCTCAGCAAGTGATTTTTTAGAAGGTTGATGGAGGGAAACACAACAGCTAATTTCTGTCTAGAGTCTAAGTTATTTTCCTGATGACAAGATTATTTTTTATTCTTTACCTTATTTTATAATGAGATTTCAAGATGAGATCATGATAGCAAGACCACAGGAGTTATCAGGGAGTGTCCTGGAACACTGAGTAGCTGGCATGGTAGAGAGGGTTGTTGTGAAATTGTTTTTAAAAATAATTCTGGAATCTTGCCCCTCTTTCTACTTATATGCAGGTTCATATGCAACATATTGGATGTCTGCATCCTGAATTATGCTGCTAGTGGGTCCTCCCAGCTAGTAATTGTTGACTACTGCAATCAAGTTTCCATGTTAAAGCTTTAAAAATAATTTAATGATAGCTATGTTTAGTGACATCATTTTAGCACCCATATGACTTCACTCTCCCTTGCAGTTTGAGCGAGCGTGTACAAGAGCTGTGCTGTACCCATTTATGTCCCTCCACTTCAGGCACAGTCAAATTTTTAGAAAGAAGGAATTGTACTGTCACAGGCAACTCTGTTTTCCTCAGCTGTATAGGCTCTACTTTCACTACAGAGATGCTTGAGCTTTGTTTACTCTTCATAAGAAAAAGATACAAGTTTCCTAAAGGAAAGACTGTGGTGATTCTTTTTAATAACATTATTCCTTTCAGGGTGAAAAACATGAATTTGGAGACAGGAGCTTTTTCCTTAAAATGGTGTGTTGCTTTTATTTTCACTTAAGTAATGCAGGACAATATTTATAGGTTTATTCTATTAATGAAGAAAAGTGTTATAGAAATGATAATTGAAAGATATTAATCTTCCCATTAGATAGCTTTTGCACAGAGAACCTCTATTATTTAGAGATTATTATTTCTGGAAAACTTCCTATCACCTATCTTCCTTACCTAGCTGCTCTGCTACTTTCATGCAGCTGTGACTGGGTATCAGTTTGCATGTTAGCAATTCTGTTTATAGTAAGATAAAATGCACCATAGTTACTGCCCAAGGTTTGCTCTTAGCTACATTGCTGGTCATTCAGGGTAAGTTGTCCAGTATCACTGACAGAAGCAGAGCTGTGAATGGAATTTGTTTGCCTTTTTCTATCAAGCAGGGATTTATTTTTGTTCATTTAAGAATATGTTCTTTTCATTTCCATATGTAGTTCAACAGTGTTTTTCATGGTCTACATAAGCATATTTCTTCCATCAAGTAAGCAAAGGTCTTGCTGCAAATAATGGTGTCATCTCCTGAAATGGATGGAAGGACACTCTGTAGGAAATGAATATTGAGTGTGTTGTCTCATGTGTCTCCAACTGGCATGTAAAAAAAAGGCCCCCTGCTATGTATTGTGTTTGTATTTCACAAGACAGGTAGTTTAGAGGATTCTTTCAAAAGTTTTTACACTGTCTTTACCATGGGAGAGTTGGGAGAACTACTTTTCCCCGTTCCAGCTCCAGTTCAGATATAAAGCTGTCATATCTTCACCTTCAAATCTGTGTAGCAAAGATGTCTCAATGTAGTCTACTCAGGGCCGTGCATGGATTTAGCCATCCCTGGTGTCTCTCCTTTTGAAGTCCAGGTTGCAGAGTGATCCTATAGGGAAACCTAGCTGTGCTGTCAGTTTCACCTGGAAAGGATGATTTTTTTTTAAATCTGATTATGTGGCAGGCGTACTTCAAAACCTGTCCTGAGGCCTCCAGTGGGGAGTGACAAAGCTGAGGTATTAACAAAGGAAGAGGTGATAAAGTAACCTGTGTAATCAATCGTCTGATCCTCAGAACTGTGCTCTGTGTCTTCTGAGGGAGGTGCAGCCACCAGGCTGCTAGGAAGGGTGTGTGATCTGCCACAGCTGGCTTCTGGCTACTATTCCCATCTGGTTGTAAAATTCATTCTAATTAATAATAAATTCAGTTAAAAACTAGCTAAATAAAACAGTCTGACATGGCTTGTCAGGCACAATATAGTGCTGGGAAGCCAAAAGATAGTTTTGCTCTCAGTTATCTCAGCCTTGTTTTGTACCAGTAGGCAAATTGCCCCCAGCCTCACTCAAAACAAATCCATTGTCAGTCCTGCTTATCAGACAGACAGATTGCTTTGGGAAGAAGCTGCATTTCAGGATGTGTCTTTATGGTATCCAGTCAGGCCTTGGTAAGGACGGGAACCTCAGTCAAGACGGGAACCTCTAACAGTGTTTGAACATCTGTGCTAAATGTCGTTGTTGCCACACAAAATGAACTAGTGTAAGAAACTAGGTAAGAAACACTCAGAGCAGTAACTCTTTAAAATGTGGCAGAGTGTATAAAAATGAGTAAATGAACGGACAGAGCTTTTGTAGGTACACTAACCAAGCAAGCATTGTTTCATAGTTTTAGCTAGTCACCTGCTAACTTCCTCCATCGTATCTGAAGGCAGGTCACTTCATGAAATGGGATGCAAGGGGTTGAACATGTATCCAAAAGCAACATGAATCTATTGCAGATTGCTGTTTCAGGAAGCATGGTCACATACACAGTCTTGAAAGAAGGTGGGAGTGGAGCCAACATAGAATTAACCACACTGAGTAACTTGTACGTTTTCAATGAAGTCTTTCATGTATTCTCAGCTTTTCATAGGTGAACAAGGGCAAAACCAGCCACATCACTTGGACTTGCTATAATGAACTCCTGCTTCTCTGCAGTCTGAATCTGAGCCACTATCCTACATATACCACATCATAAGTAACCACTAACCCTAACCATGAGACCAGCACATTCATGTCTCTACAATATGTTCATTACACTAACATTAATAAATGAATATAATGTTACAATGGCTGTGCCATTAAACAACACCTGTTCAATACAATGGAAACAAGGCACTCCATGATTAAATATATTATCTTCTTGACAAAGAACTGCACAACTGTTTGGCTAGAGTTGTGAAGCAAATGGTGTATTAACATATGAAAAGGATTTTGTGTACGTTTGATGAATGACAGAATAATTGCTATATATGGCAAGGAAAAGGGATGTAAAATGTTTTGTATACTCATTAGTGTTATTGCAAGTAAGTGGGAAAGGCCTTGATATAGCTGTGAATGTATCACTATTGACCACAGCAGCTAGGCAAAGCATATACAGGCTGCTGGCAGCATTTTAAGAGTAATTTTAATACTAGAAATCTTAGCTGAAAAAGATCTCGGACTATGTGTTTGAGTTATCACCTGGGAGCACATGCAAAATAAACGTTTTATCCACTTGAGTTTCAAGGGTCTCAAACGTGAGTCTTCCCTCATTGCACTTGGATGACTGGGCCAGATTTTAATAAATTTCTGACAGTGATAATTTTTTCCATTTTATTCAGTGAACGTTTTTCTTTTTTCTTGGTTTCATTCACATTATTCTCACTGTACCTTTCTAAACCACTCACAATTATGGGTCTTGGCCCAAAGCTTTGTAGAAGCAGTGTGGGAAAAATTGAAGTGGGTGGAGCACACCAAGATGAGCTCTATACCTTTAGCAACAAGTTGAAGGATAGAAAAGAAGAAGGGATAAGAGGTTTATAGGCAAGATATTAGGTAAAGGCAAAGGAAAATGATAGTTTTATACTCATTCACCTCTGCTAAGCACCTTTGCATGCACATGCACAAACGCCAAAGGAGAATATTATTTTTTTTTTTTGTAAATTCCCCTGAAATTCCTGCCTTCAGTGTTTATTTGGAGCTGAAAATTAGATCCAAAAGTAGAGATGCTATCCTTCCTGCAAGCCAAGGCTTATTGCTCTGCTAGGAGAAGAAAGATGGCAGCTTTGATGTGATGCAGTTACTGAAAGGCTGAGAAATAGCACGTGAAGAGAAGGATCCTAGGATGGCTGGGGAAGCACAGTAGGTTCTTGATTTAGAAATATCTATGCTTAGAGGTGTTGATCTGATTTGCAGAAATGCTAAACCCTCACAGCAGGAACTGGTGGCATTGAGAACTATATTCAGCAAACACAAAGGGCTATGAAGTACTGAGAATTGTAGTTGGCATCTCAAACTGGCTCCCAAATCAGCTTACAGAGTGGACAAATTTGACTTTTTCTTGCTGAAACACGTCTTCTTGTACATCTGAAAATGGTGATAATGACATCTCACTTTTACTAAACGTATTCAGTTTTATTTTAAATGGAAAATAAATAAAAAACAACCAGAAAACAATGTGAACATACTATGATTTAAGAGGCAGGTAAAAGTCTGAGGAAAATGAAATTCTCTTTTGTTTGTAAGGCTTGAAAGACATGCAGCAGGTGATACCTAAGCTTCCATGCTGATTGAGTAGGATAAACATAAATATCAAGTAACTGTCCATTCACTGGAATAAGGCAAGGTTCCAGTAGGAGAATACCTGACTGCATTTTATATCTTGTACCTGCCTATAGGTATGAGATGTGTAACTGAACGTGGCCTCAAGAACTGAGCTTGGGGAGCATGGGGACAGCTTAGTTAAGAGGCAGCAGAAAACCTTAATCCTGGTGCTTAATTTGCTCATGTTCAGAGACTTGATTTTGTGAGTCTTATTATTCCTTTCACTGTTTTCTTCTCCAGTGTAGTTCATGAGTATGGAAAACAACAACAGCATTTTCTGAAAGACAGCTGGCACAGCTGATTCCTCAGAACACATGACCACAAACCAAACTTCATACTGTCAGCCTACGTTAATCTTCGCAGTAACTTGCTTAGATTAGTGACCCATCGAAATGTGGTGGTGTATAATGACCCATTCTTCTATAAACATTTTTTCCCTCTTGAAGCTGATTTTTATATCTGTAAAGTGTATTACATGCATAAGTAACCAGCTCCTCTCAGTTTATAAGCATACCCGAGTAACAGTGTTTGCCTGGTGAAGATTTTTAGGCTAGCAATCAGGGATCTCTGTAATGAGATCTTGCACAACATTTGTTCACTCTTAGATCAGAACATTCCTTGCCAAACCCTCAACCTTTAAGTGGAAATAGGACACATTGCCCTTCCAAGAAAACATGGATAAGATAGTACAACTCTCCTGACATAAACAGGGAGGCCTAAAAGAGGCAGGTCCTCTCATCTAAAAAGATGAGTAATCACAATTTTCCTCTTTCTACCGACTCTTGCCAGTAGGTTTGTGCATTTGTGTTTTGGAACTTAATGCATAGCAACCGTGTGTGGGCAAGCAAGAAGATATACAAGTACTATGCTTTCACACCTGGTGAACAGGACTAGAACTCATAAAAATATTATTCAAATTATTCCTCATTTTATGTAGTGGCAAAATATGATTTATCAAATTAATGATAACTATGCTGTTGACAAACACAGTATTTTATCAAAGCTAGAAACCATAGATATGCCAAACAAATGTCCCAAATATAGGGAGAGAAGGAGAAAGGTTATATCCCTTCCTCCTTTTAATCATTAACTGGAATGAAAGGAGGAATGAGTGCACAGAATTCTTTTTCTTACAAGGTTTTTTTTTGTGTGTGTTTCATTGCTTTCCCTGTTTAACTTTTCAAGGATATTGACATTTGTTAAAGCTGGTAGCAGCACAAAAGAGAAGGGTAGATACTCTTCCTTCTTTAGGTTATCCCCAAATTCTAGTCATCACACAATTTGTTACATCAAGTGACCATAAGAAAAAAGAGAGGAAAAGAAATTTCTGAAACTAAAAACGTTGCAAAGAAGCAGCATAAAAAAATAATTCTTCCAATTGTTAAATGATATACTGGTGAACTGAAATTTTTAGAAGTAACTCAGATCAGTTCTTGAGCAGTTTATGGTCATGGATTAATAAATGTTGCATTGTGTTGAGATCAGTATCAGACTCGATATATATGTATGTAACTCTCATTTGTGTTCATCACTGTCAAGAATAAGTAAATAAGAAAATATTCAGTAATAGGTTTAACTAAATCAAAACCAGAAAAGATGATTAGGATAATACAGTTTCTCATGCAAATGTTGTTCTCTTCTGTTCTGAGTTAAATGATCTTTGTAGACCTAGTGAAAATGCGTGGCCTTACTCCATTGAAAAAGGTTCAGGTATTTTATTTTACAATAGACAGTGTTGTGTTTATTGCCTTAAATTGATGCAGAGATGCAGTGTCACAAAGTAAGCAAACTCTTGTTATGTTCTGGCATCTTTGCACAGTTTTGCCTTGAGTACACAGTTATTAATATATGATGAGGTCACTCTGTTAGTAAACAAATGAAGAGAAAGCATGTTCATGCTAAGATGAGCCAATGCGGGCAGCTAGAGGGCAGTAAAGATACTTTTCTTCCATTTCTTGTTAGGCCTGTCAAAACCGAAATCCCAAGATTTACGTGGTGTAATATCAGATATGCTCCATGCACAGGAAAGAAGTCTGGTCATAACACAGTAACACAGCAGATGTTATGACAGACAGCCGTCAGCTGAAGTTGTCAGAAATTTATGTGGCATCAAAGCTTTCCCATCATGCCAGATGTCCTACTCCTTGAGCCAAATAGGCACCTACAAGCTGGCTCCCTGGCTGGCCTTTTCTCTGAGGCCCTGCACAGAAGAGAAAGCTGATTAGCTTGAGATCCAAGTATACTGCAATACTAAGCACCATTGATAAAATGAACTTATTTACATTCTGCTTTTAAATATACTCCCTTGAAAAGAAAAAGGTTTAATTGTGTTGTGTACTCCAGACATATTGCATACTCTCACCCCACCCTAGCTTAGGTTTTTAATTTAAAACAAGGTACATAGCTGGAAAAAGCTAGATTTAGACTTTGAACTACAGTGCATAATGCTGCTTTCTCGAGTGATAAAGACTGGGCACTGCAAATTTGGAACAGAAATGCACAGGGAGTTTCTACCCCTTACAAAATTTGCCCAGCAACTACTAAACTGAAATGAGGGAACATAGGGTATGACTGCTATATAGTGGCATGTGTATGTCCATCATTTACAGAAAGCTGTGTGTCTTATGTGATGTTGCATGTACTGTATTTTTCAGTCTTCTTCATCACTTTTTGACTTGAAAAGGCAAAGGACTGTTGACTTCATCTTTTCTGTTGGGCAGATGTTCTTTTTTTCCCCTTCCTGTGTTTCTCAAGATTATTTAAATTAGATCTTGGCAATTTTTAACAGACATGAGAGATATCATTGAAAACCCCTGGCAACAAAGTCCTCTGTTAGTTTCATTTATGCAGATGATAACACAACAGTGTTGTACACAGGCTGCAGATAGCAGACCTTGGTCATGTTATGAACAGGTCAAAGGCAGGTTTTATGCATACAAAACAAATCTGTGGGGGTTTTTTGTTTGTTTCCTTTTGAGCTGTCTTGTAAAGCTGCTGAGGATGGCACCATTTGTATTACCCCGATACCACAAGCATGTCTTGGTAGGGCATATATTGTACTCTGTTTAGTGACTATAATGGCAATTGCTAATGGTCTAAGATAGTTTAGTGTATCAGCAAGCACTCTTAAATTGGATTAATTAGGTAATTTCCAAAAAAAGTGGTGATAAATAAATTAATAGTTACATAAAAATGTGTATAGCCCTGCGTGTACTTATGCATAGATATGTACTGTTCTAGTCATACAGTTCCTACTGATGCAGTGATTCTTCCAGTGGACACGGTAGTGAGATAATTGCATATTCATTTTCAGTTCCAGTAAGCAACAGCTTCTCTCTCTAAGTATGGTAAATAAACACCTTTGCAAGATTTTTATCCACATTTTTTAAAAATCATCTCTTAGGTTTTACAGGTTAGGAATTAAAAATTTTGACTATTTTAATGTCAGTTTAAAAAGGGCAAGGAAAGCCACAAATAATGTGCACAGCAAATCCATGCCATGGCAGAAATAATCAGAAGAGTAAAGAGTAATGATTAAACATTTAATTATACTTTGTTGTGTTCTCATTGTAGCTGCAGGAAAAGATGCTGTAACAGATCTTTAAATAGAAAACCTGAGGCTAAATTCTGCTTCATCCATCAAAAGCAGCTGCTAGGAGATGACCTAATTTTAGTGGCTTATCAATTCCTTAGTGCTTGTTGGTTGATGTAACTTTGATCCTCTGATGCTAGATGACTTTTGTGCTGAATATAGCGAGAATTTAATGTGAATCTTTTGGATGGCTGCCCAGCCAAGCTGCATAATCCAAACAAAGACAGCGAGCAGTACATGATTCAAGCTACTCACGTGTACAATAATACAAATCTATGTATCCTGATTCCTTTGGGCAATCAGCTCCATGTCACCAAGCACATATTTCAAATACAATGTCCTTGTAGGGTTTTTTTGGTGGGGTTTCTTTTTTCCAAATAGTGCTTTGCTTTTCGTTGGAAAAACAACATAAGATTTAGTGAGACTCAGCTGCTGCCAAGAAATAATGATAGAGTCAATAATTGCAGGACATTTTTAATGAATGTTTTCCAAGCAAATCATTGCCATTTCAAAGGGCTGTTATTTCTACTTATGTAGAGATTAGCCTACATGTTATCAAGGAGAGGAAATGGTTATATGTTTTTTTTATCAGTAGTTTTTGTAGCGTTTCTAAGGGTTTGGGTTTTTTTAAATACTAGAAAATGTCTTTGTCTGTATTTCTATCTTTCTATCTTTCTCTTTATCTGGATTGTGTCTTGTTTTCTTTTTCCTTTCTCTCTTTCTCTTTTTGGCTCTTCACTAAAACCATCTGTGACACACATGCAAGTTGCTGGCTGTGTGAGCAATACTTCACACATATTTACTTGGCCTACTTGGCATTATTTGCTAGTCATTAAAGATTATGCAGGAGTTTTTATGTCCCTTTTTATTTCTTTAGCAAGCTAAGGTAGGAATAAGAGAGTGGTTAGGCTGCTGTATGTCCTTTTTTTTTTTCCCTGGAAGAGACTGTGTCTAGAGTTTAGACTGGGGAGGATTTAGACTGGGAGGATTAGACTGGAAGGATTTCTGGGTTTTCTTCCTGACACTGACAATCATGCATTGTGTGAGCTTGGGCCAGTCACTTAGGGCCTGTTTTTCACACTCCAGTTGAAATAAATGGGAACTGCATGTGCTCAGCACCTCTGCAAACCAGGTCATTTATCTCTCCTCCTTTCATTTATACACTGATAAATGTAACATTCTTTGCCTTTGCATATGCAAACTGGGTAGAAGGATACGAATATGGGCAGTTGAACATGCTAATCCCTCATTTTGATCCACAACTGTCTTTCATATGACCAGGGATTTCTACATTTGTAAGCCTTGGGTTCTTTTTGGAAAAAATGGGCCATAAATAACAACATCTATAAGGACTTGTCAGGGAGACACAGCTGAAATCAGTATGTTTTTGTGGCTTCTCTTCTATAGTTTCACTTCTGTAAAAATACTATTAGCTATAATAATCATTTTAGCCTACTTTAGTACTGGATTAAACCATGTTGTCAATGTGCAGATGCCTTGGACTTTACATGCTAATTGTAAGTTATTACAAGAACTAGTGTTAATTGTTTGACACACTTAGTTTTTTTCAGGTGGGCTTCATTATCCTTTCTTGGTACTTGTATTTCTTCAGTAACAGTGAGGGTGTCCAAAGTGTCTAGCCTTCAACTCAAGACTGCCCTAGTAAAATGCCTAAACTGATGCAGTAGGAATTTCACTATGCCCTGTGGACATAAAGAAGGAGACAGATCTGGTACAAACGCAGGAGAAAGAAAACATTTGTAATGAGCAGTCAGACTGATGTCTATGTTCAGTCTGTCTACCTCTGCTCAAAAAAAAAAAAAAATCAGTACCAAGAACAAATATATTCAGTAGAAATGAGGGTGATCATTTAAATGCTACTGTTCTTGACATAATAATAATAATGTCAGTGGCTTCTGGCTCCTGTGTCCTGCTCTGTTAGTCAGAAGCACTGAGGGCCTTTCTTGCAGTCACAAGATACTGTACACTAGCTTCACTGCTGATTTGCTGCTTTAAAGTGATCAAATTTGCATGAACATCCCAATTCAGTAGCTTTGTTGTGGAAAGCTTTAAATGCTTATGTTTTGCAAGTCTCACGAAAAGACGAGAGCGTAACAAGGACATCTTATTTGAGACTTTAAACCTGAATCTTACTTGCTGGAACAATGCCCCCTGTCTATGCCCCTTTCTTTGCTATTTTCCCTAGGGCTCCACAACATCCTCTTTCTTGTGGGACAGACAAGTTCATCACACAACAGAAATGTAGAGGGATACCCATACATCCTGGAGGAAGCCTTTACTCCCAAAACCTCGTGCTTTCACATGTTTCCAGCTTGTGCAACAGTCACGGGGAAATCCTTGCCTTTTGCTGCATGAGACATACACCTCTAGTCATGGCATGGGAAGATGCACACCGTGCGTACAGTTCTTGACTGCATTTCAGGCTACAGGAATTGCCCAATTTAGAAGATTGGCCACTCTTGTGGCAGAGCGAAGAGCTGAACTCAGAGCTCTTGTGCTACTGCCGCAGCCTTCCTGGTGTGCCAGTCGGCTTCTTAAACTGAACCTTAATAATTACGCTGTTGTGTGTAACCATGAGCTTAACAGGATTCTTCAGTGAAATTATACCAGTTTAAAATTTATGACCCAATTTTGTTCCCACTGAACTGGACAGATTATTATCTTCAATGGAAATAATTTTAGATGCTCTATAAGTATCAGAGAACAAAAAAGCAGCTGCTGTCTTTAGAAAAGAGCAATGTATTTTGAGAATGGGGCTGGCAGCCAGGCATTCCAGACTCCTCATGCTGGCCCTGGGCAGATGCCGTATTCCTGCTGCCTCGTAGTCCCTGTGCAGTGCAGACAGAATTGTTTTGCTTTCCTTTGTTGTGGGTGTGTGTGAAGATTAAATAAATCACCTGAACATTATAAGCATTGAAGTTATTATTTCATGCAATCATCAGGAGTCTTTTGCTTCTATTCAGTCCCATGGTTTCTGATGTTTCAGTTAAAAATTTGTACTGGTGGGATGGTTTTTCCTGCATTTATGGCTCTGCACTTCATTGAGGATTTTGTGATCATTGTTACCAATGAAGAAAGGTCTTACCTTATGTGACATTCTAAAGATTAATTTCATAATTAATGGTAGTGAGTCAATATTGTAAAATGCAAGGATTTGCTATTATTAAGATTGTATTAAGTAGTTAGGGCTAATGGAAGCAAAAGTGCCCTGCTTGCAGGATAAGCTACTAAAGCAGCATCACCAACTGGCCCAGTTGCCTGGTTTAGAGGGGAAGCCAGCTGAGGCAAGGATGGGCTGGAAACCCAGATGCATCTCATTGACCTGAATGTGGCAGCTGTACTCTTCTACCTGTACTTAACCCACACTCTGAATATCTCTGGATGCGGGTTAACCTAGTTGCTGAATGTACCTGTGTGTTTTTCAGCCCACTTGCTATGTTTGTGAATGCAATGTAAATGAGGCTACAGTGCTGTAAAGTATGATATTACCTGTGTGAAAATAGGCTTTTAAATCCAGCAAGGCATATTATAGTTATAAGAGCAGATGTGATCAAACATGTGAAATGACCCTAAAATGTTTTTAGAAGCCTACTTTTTTTTCCAGCATCTTTGAACTTTTACTTTTCAGCAGCGTGAAGATCAGTTTAGACATGGATTACTTGTTACACACTAGCACTGACTGTTTCTGAGTGATCACAAATAAGCAGTTAGCAATTTGAAAGTATTCAAATTCTGAAATTTAATGGAACTAATATCCTAACTAATGTTTTCTACAGGTCAAGTGAAAACATGTGGATGCAAAATAAGATGTAAGAAAATACATTCCAAATTCTACCCTGCTTTCTGATTTTTATGCTTATTTGCACCTTATCCATGAAGTGCCATATGTAAAAGCTCATCTTCATGAACACTTATGCTTTGCGCCAAATTACATGCCTCTGTAGTTACTCTGCATTGACAGTACCAAAACTGAAAAATAAGTGTTCCCTGTTCAAAATACTGCTATTTATTCCTGCAATCAGACATTTGTGCATGGATGAACAACATAAAACACCAGTTTTTCCTTTCAGTGAGTGAGCAGAGACTTTGGGCACTTTTTTTTTTGTCGTCTGAGGAAAAGACCTTATGTATATGTGATTAAAGTACCAAACATTGATCACAAGTGCACAGTCCCTTTGCTAGTAGTCCATGAAGTTCCACCTGTTGAACTAGACTTTTGTAAAATACTGTGATCGAAAAAACATGCCCGTTAGTCAAGAAAGAGACTCCAAAAAAATAGCTTATCTTGACATGTGTCAACATGTTAAGACCCGTGGTGCTGGAAATACATTATCAGTGGTGATCTTACTTCACCGAAACTTTAGAAGTAAAGTACTTTGTGTCTTTTGTTCTAAGTAGTGTAACAGCCACCATGAACATGGTATTCAGGCAAAAGCCAGGAAGCCCATTGTCCTTCCTAGGGCAGTAGGGTGACATCTGTGAGCAACTGTGCCCAGAAAGTGCCATCAGAGCTCTGAAGCACCTAGGCAAGGCTGCAAGACCTCTGGGCAGGCACATCAAAGTTTTGCCTAAGTTACATTATTGGCTCTGTAGGATTTGTCCGTGTTCACTTGTGATAAGTGTGGGTGAGCAGGGAATGAACTCAGGTCTTCTACATCCTTGGCAAGGACCTCAAGTCTTGCACAGTCTTTCTTACTTTTTTTTCTGATGGATTAATTCACAAAAGAAACTGGCAATGAACAAACAGTGACTCTGCTACAGCCAGTATGACTCAGACAACCATGAATTTCTTTACTGTTTTGGTGATATGTTGTTAAAAAAAAAAAATTAACAGTGCTGCAATTATGAGGGTTGTAACAGAGTTAGTTATCAGGCCTAGGTTTTTCAAAAGCAACTTTAAAAAATGGGGGGGGGGGTTGTTACAGCTTTAGAAAACCCAGGAAATAAGACTTCTGTTATTTAAGAATGCCCAGCATCTTTTTTGGAAGGACTGTGCTACATTGCCATTAATGGAAACAAAAGTTAAGAGCCTAATCCTTTTGCAGCAGGGGAGATTAGAGCATATTGTGAATATGATTTCAGTATATATACTAAGTTCTCCAAGGGTATCTCATCAACAGCAACTTCAGAAGTTACTTTTATGCCACTTCCACTCAGCTGACAAGAGCACTTGACATTTTGAGAAGGTTTAGAATAGAAAACATTAGCAGTTCGTGTTGATCATGTAACTCATTGGCAAAAACACTACTGTTTAAATATCATGTTCAGTCATCTCTGGATTGCAATCTAATGAGCGTAAAAGATGAGTACTTCTCAAAAGTGACTTGTTTTGTAACTTTTATGGTTACAGAATTGCAAAATGAAAAACACGAACATTTACTTCCCCCCAAATGTAATTTTGAAGGACAGTATCCTTTTGTGCCTTGGAATGATACTCCAAACAGTTGTAAATAAAGTTATAGAATGATAGGATACCAAGTTGGAAGGGACCTCAAGGATGATCTGGTCAAAACTTTCTTGGCAAAAGCACAGTCTAGACCACAACACATCAGTTTCTCTAGGAGGAGACTTTGGGAAACTATTGAAAGCCTTGGAGTAATATTGATAGGTAATGACCATTGCTTGCCCCCCATCAACCATGCAGGATACTTTGTCGCAGAAGGTAATCAGGTTTGTCAAGCACGATTTGCCCTTGATGAGCCCACGGTGGCTTTTCCCAGTCTATGCTTCATTTGACTTGTGATAGCCCCCAGGAGAATTTATTTTGTAACTTTTCTGGGGACTGAAGTAAGACTGATGGTCCTATAATTTCCTAGATCCTCCTTTAAGATCTTGTAGATAGGGGTGACATTAGCCTTGTTACAATCCCCTGATCTCCATGACTTCTCAATGGAGAAGCAACCTCATAATGACATCATGCAGCTTTCTTGACACCCTTGTGCGGATATTGTCAGGGCTCTTTGATTTGAAGGAGTAAAGCTCCTGTAGTAGTTCACGTACCCACACTTCCTTCATTTATGGTGGGTCTGTGTTTGCATCAACCTGAAGTTTTGTTCCCAAGACCTGGGGCCCAACAGACCCACTGTAAACGAAGGAAGTAAATGTAATGCCTTCTTTCCTCCAACTGACACAATCACTGCTTAACTTTTCCTTTAATTGAATCAACCAGCTTTTAGAATTCACTTTGGCATGGATAAACGAGTGGGATTGCTGATGTCTTTAACTTGCTTGTTTATTTAACTTCCCAGTACATAATCAGATGAATAAAAATGACCTTCCCCTAAATATATCTCAGTGGCTACACTATATTATACTAATGACTGCAACATGCAGAAAGCCAAAACAAGCTTTTTGCCAGTATCAACAGAAATGATGAAAACAGTTTGCAGCTATGTACGAATTATTGCTGCCAGCTTGCAATTCTCAAGTTAACTCTTGATGTAGTTATAAATTGTGACAATGAATACTGTTTCTGTCTTGAGTCACACTGTAGGACAATTTCTGCTGTCATAAAACCATTTCAATTAGGTGGTTCTATTTGTGTCCCACTAAAATCAGAATTTTCCTTCCAAAATAAAATAAAGATGGTGTGAGATTGGAAGACATACATGATGCGCTATTTCAACAAGTTTAGGTACAAAGGTGGAAGTAACTCGGTGACTCGATCTGGCAGTTAACATATGCCAAGATGTGTGGTTCAGAGATTTGTGCGTGAACAAGGAAGTAAAAGAAATCTCATTTCAAGCTCTATTGGAAACTGAGGGGAAACAAACAATATCTGAGAGATGGAAAGCAAAGAACAGATAGGATAAAAATTCATGAGGGATCAAAGTGGTAGTGGAAGGAATGGAATTGTTTTTTTTAATCCTCCCTAAATGTCTTCAGAGAGTTTGTTCCAGACCATCCTAGTTTTAGCTTTTTAAAAACAAATCCTCCCTCTTATTTTAAATACGGGTATGCTAGAATTAGAAGCACTTATCCAAACCACCCAGGCTTTAACTTTCAGGGTTCAGAACAAATGGGGCTTGGAACTGAAATAGCTTTGGTTTGGCTTTTGCAAAACCCAAACCACTTTTTTTTTTTTTTTAAATTTTATTTTTTTACCCCATAGCTAGGCTAAAGCCTCAATCAGAGAACTAGCAGTGAATGTGTAAAACCAGCACACGCTAAAAAGAATAATTGCAATTCAGCTACCTTACTCTATGCAACGCTGGCTTACAGGATGCTGGAAAGAGAGTAGAAATGTTTCTACTTAGGAGTAACTATGGAAAGAAGCAGGATCATTTTACAAGCATGGAGCTGTGACAGTGAGGCTATCTCCACAGAGTTCCACTGATGTTACATCCCAAGTCTATTAGTGCTAGATAGCTTGTGTTTTGGCTGAAGATAGCTGAAAGGCTGAAACCTTTTCAAGTATAGTATGTGTACTCCATTTCACTTCATTGCTTTGCTTCAGTACTGTAGTAATCTCCTTCACTGTGAGTGTTTATAGAAGGCTTGTCCTCTAGGTTAGAAAACAAGAATTGCTTTCTTTGTTGGGCTTCTTCCAAGCTCCATCATGTATTATAAATGTATTTTCTTGAAATCTTTTTTCACAACCTTTTGCTTGGAAACTTCACTATTTAAAGACCTGGGTAACATCACAGTTTGCCAAAGGCCATCATCCAAGGGGAAGAATATCTAGAATTAAATACTTATCTTCTTTTTCCTCTTGTGCAATAATGCCTCATTACTGTTGTTATTTGCAAAAGGGAGGATTTTTCTATTATCAGCATATCTCCTGTACTGCACTTTCAACATTTAATAGCCATTAAAAGAAATAAATTTTAAACATGTTTTGCTATAGATCAGTTTGGATTCCTCCTCCTCAGCCTCTAGAGTCTTGGGGATGTTTTTAATAGTAACTTGCCAGGACTTTTTGGAGCAGAGCAAGCTTAGCAATTCTAAAAAACACCTGAAAGACAACACTGTCATTGCTTCCAGCCAGCATGGATTTTTAACAGGAAGGTCCTGCCTGACAAACTTGATTTCCTTCTATGACAAGTTGCCCACCTCGCTGACCAAGGAAAAACAATTGGTGTAATCTTTCTGGAATTCAACAAGGCCTTTGATACTGTATCTTGCAGTATCCTTTTAAACAAAATGTCCACCATTCAGCTGAATAAACACATAAGGCACTGAGTGAACAATTGGCCGATGGGTCAGGCCAAAGGGCCATAGTGAATGTGCTGGTAACCACTCACTAGCAGGATTCTGCAGGGATCCATCTTAGGACCAGGTTTACTAACCAAGTTTGCTGATGACACGGAACTAGGAGAAGCTGTTGACACTCCTGGGGGCAAAGAGACTTTGCAGAGGGATCTAGACAAATTGCAGAGCTGGGCAATTGCCAACCACATGAAGTTTAACAAGGGCAAGTGTTGGGTTTTGCACCAGCGACAGAGCAACCCAGGATATACATACAGAGGCCGGGCAGTGAGAGGCTGGAGAGCAGCCCTGTGGAAAGGGATCTGGGGGTTCTGGTTGACGGCAAGTTGAATATGAGCCAACAGTGTGTGTGCCCTAGCAGCCAAGAGGGCCAACCGTGTCCTGGGGTGCATCAAGCACAGCACTGCTAGTCACTCGAAGGAGGTGATTGTCCCGCTCTGCTCCGCACTGGTGCGGCCTCACCTTGAGTATTTTGTGCAGTTTTGAGTGCTGCAGAATAAAAGAATATCAAGCTACTGCAGAGTGTCCAGAGGAGGGCCACAAATCTGGCGAAGGGTCTAGAGGGGAAGTCGTACAAGGAGCAGCTAAATTCATTTGGTCTGTTCAGCCTGGAGAAGAGGAGACTCAAGGGGGACCTCTCAGCAGATTACTGCTTCATCGCAAGGGAATGAGGACGAACAGGTGCTCATCTCTTCTCTCTGCAGACCAATGATGGGACCCAAGGGAATGGCAGGAAGATGTGTCAGGGGAGGTTTAGGTTGGATATTAGAAAAAGGTTCTTCACTCAGAGTGTTGGAGCACAGGAACAGGCTCCCTAGGGAAGCAGTCATGGCACCAAGCCTAACAGTATTCGAGAGGCATTTGGACAATGCTCTCAGACCCATGGTGTAAATTTTGGGGTTGTCCTATGCAGGGATAGGAGTTGGATTCAGTGATCTTTGTGGGTCCCTTCCAACTCAGATCATTCTGTGATTCTGTGATTCTGTGATTCTGTAATAATAAGGAAAGCATTTTCAAAAGAGAATATGTCCACTGAAAATATGTCCACTAAGAAATTATGTGGAAAAAATAAAAAATATCTCAGAAAAATCCAGGCAATGTCAGTGCATTTGTCATGAGATGTATCTCCATTTTGTGGGCATTCTACTTATCTTTTTATGTTCTTTTGATTATCTTTTCTGTAATGTTTTGTAAAAGAATATTCACATACTATTTTGTCTTTTCCAGGTAGAATATGGAAGGGTCGTTGCATGTATCTCTGGAGTGTCATGGTCAGAGTTTTTACTGGGGATAATAGAAGTCACATGTACTTCAAATACTTCCCTGCACAAGGTCAGCTGAATGCTCTGGGACATGGTTTGAAATAAAAGTGTAGTGTAAAATTGTAAAACCTAACAATGACTTTCTCACCATAGAAAGATTCTGTACAGAATGATGATGTGTACAGAACAGTGATTCAATATTTGTGTAATTTCCTGTAATAGCCAAATTTTAGGACACTGCATAGAAGACAAAGATCATCTGACTCACCCTCATCTTGCTCCATCTTCTTGTATTACAATGTCTCTGTCCAGTATCAGTATTGCGTTGATGCTCCTGCTGACATAGCTGCCTCATTCTAATTCCCTTGTATGGGAATTGAAGTGTGTTATGAAAACAGGTGAAATCCCACCTGTTCTTTTACACTCTTTTTCTTATGCAGGAAAGGGTGGGGTTTCATTTGGTTAGGGTTTTTTTTTTTTGCTACAGTTTGAGTTAACATCACAGATAGACTCATGGGTGGGTATATATCCAGTACATATACTGCTCTAAGAAGAGGTGGGAATAGCTGTAGTTCCACTGTTGTTGCCAGAAAATTGCATGCTGCTTTTCCCTGGCCTGATTTAAATAGAGGAATCTTCCAGAAACTTACCCACTGTTTTCATGTAAGCAATATATGATCTGAGAGGTGGGAGTTTTCTCATGGCACACCCATCCACTGGTGTCTTTAGGGGAGAACTAGAGCCATTTGATTTAATCTGGAGGGGAAGGTTGTTCAAGCTCACTGGGGTGGAAGTTACTGCTACCAGTAACAAACATGAGCCCTGTTCTTTGTGGATACAGCTACACAGCTTGTGGATACAGCTCCAGCTACATCTGGAGCCTGGTGGATGCATTGGTTTGTTATAGACAAGAACTGTGATACTTTTTTTTATATTCCAAACAGAAGCAAAGGAAAGGACCTCAGACACGTCCGGAATTTCTCCCTATCCTCTTTTTCTGCTGTAAGTCCTTCTGCCGTCTTTCTGGCTCACAGTGAAATTTCAAGCAAAGCATCTAAATCTACTGTGGTCTCAGGGGACAGAATAACTTGTGGGAGCTCAGTGTCACCCTAAATGAAAAGAGTGGAGGTGTTGGGTTTGAGAACAGGTGTTTGGCACTTGTACTGTTGCTAATGGGGTTTGGAGATGGAAAAAAACTTCAGGCCTGGCCATTCCCAGGGAGTGGAACAGATCAGCCTGGTGGGGTGCCAGACAGCATCCTCTGCCATCTCCTGTTGCCTGCAGAGAGGCTGGGAGTACTGTCTTAGCACAGCAGCCATGGCTTGGTTTATTCTTATTAAGGAGGATGCCTCATCTAGGAGACCAGAGGTTTTGGATGTCTTTGTAGTATTTCAAGGGCTAAGACCATGCATAGCAGAGGACAGGGGGAGGGAGAGGGGAAAATGCAAGATGCTACTGAATGTTGGCTTGAGAGTGGAAGACTATGTAGTAATGTTAAATGTAGTTTGTACTCAGGGTGTAATGTTCTTTGTTGTGCGTGATAATTTAGAGAATTACAAACTGCTCTTATGAATAAATTAATCAGAGCATTGCTGTGGGCATGCAGAGAGCACAATATATGCATGTGATGTTGTTATGTAGTAAACAGTACAATGCTGTCTTCATGCTATCAGCATCACATGCTTTGCATGGAGGACATAAACATGTGCCAGCAGTAAAATCAATTAGGAAAGACAATTGTTTCCTCGTATTGACTTCCTTCAAAGCCAACACACTGAAAAATGGGCTTTTTCCTTCTCCAGACTTTCCTTTTGAGATGCCATAAACTCCCCTCAGTGTAGCCTTAGCACAGGAACACCTTGACTTTATGCTTTCTTTTCACTAATTATTATATATTTTGGACTTTGTTGATGTACTTCTGCTGCTATCTTAATGTATATCCCAATTTGATCTTGAATTTAGGGACTAGAAAATCCTGATAAACATCTGGGCTGTTGTGAATGCAAAGGACAAAGCTTTTGTAGTATAATGTACCTGACATACGCCCATAAGAACTGTTTGATGTGTTGTAAAAGGCATCTGTCTAAAAAAATTGGTTTTCCTCTTCAGGTTTGTTGAGCAGACTGTGGAAGTAACTGACACAAAGTAATCCTTCTTTTCCTCTCCTACTGCCCTCTTTTTTGTTTGATCTTGCAACGATGTGATAATGGTGAGTCTGTAACTTGAAAGTAATTTCTGTAATGACTTATAGCATGAACAGAGGGAGTTTTATTTTGTGTTGCTAAGCGAAGATCAAAGTATGATCTAGAGATTAGACCTGTTTGGGGAGAGAGAACTGAGTAGGCTATTCTGCCTCTGTCACTGAATTGCTGTGTCAAACTGGGCAAGTCACTTAACTTCTTTGTGCCTTGGGCTTTTGCTGTGCACTATAACATTCAGCTCTTCCAGTACTAGCAAATGTTTAGCATGGCTTAAGCATAAATGATTGCCTGCACACTAATTAGCCTCAGCCAGTGCAAAGTTCATTACCCTTGTTTTCAACCTTTAAGCCAATTCGGGGGATGTGATGGCTGATTTTGATTTAGGTTTGGTCACAGATTGCAGGAGGGGAAGGAGGAAAGCGCTGAGGTTTGCAGAAGAGGTGCAGGCAATGGTGCAGACTGTAGGCTAATGTGAATTCCTAAGCTCAGTGCTGTACTGTATGAAGGATGCCAGCATCAGAGAAGCATTATTACAGCATTTTATCTTGGTGTGGATTAGTTTAAACAACCAGCTGAGCTACTAACAGCAATGTACATGGTGCAGGCCAACCTCACAAATAAGTCCTGTGTCTCACAGAAGCTGCACTTGACTTTTGGTCACCAGGTTTTTACTGTGCTGCTACTCAAACTAGTTCAAATAACACTAGCTGGAGGTATGCTCACTGTCTCTCACAGCTGTAGTTTGGAGGTAGTGCATGCTCATAAGCTCAAACTGGCAAATAAAAGGCAGGTCTGTCAGTCTGCCGGTGTGCTGCATCTGCACAAATGCACAATCCACTGAAAAGCAATCAATTGGCCAAGCCCTCCAAATACCAGGGCAAAGTTGTGCCAACAGTTGTTTCCCTGACAACCATAGGAGCACTTTTATGCGTGGAAGAAATCGTTCACAATCAGTCTAGAAGGAAAAAAAAAAAAAACAACTTGTGGAAATCTTGGTACTCTAGACAAGGCTGCAGTTTCACCATTTGTAAAGACAGAAAGATGGCAGGAGCGTCCCATTCTTTTGCAATACTGGAAATTTAATCCATAAGTGCATACAAAGGTATCATGATTAAATGAGGAATACAGGAGCAGTACAATGCTGTGTGTGAAAGCAGGCTTACATTAGTTCTGCATTTTGTACACAGGTAGCCTAAGAGAAAAGACTGCCTGCTGCAAAATGTCTGCAGTCTGTGTCCCAGGAGAATCAGCAGGAGCTGAAAAAAATCTTACAAATGTTACATGCCTCTGTAAGGGAAACAAGGAAGCTGCCTTGTCCAAAGTTACCGAAAAGGAAACTCAGGAATAAAGAGCTTAACAGGCCCTGTGTGTGGTGCAATGTGTTGGTTTTTTCATTTTGATGCCCTGAGAAAAAAACAAATGCCCCACATTTCCATGTATGACGCAGCAATGCAAACCCTGCAGCTGAATCCCTACAGCAGTTGCAACAGTGTCCTCTTGCCCTCTGCCCTCTATCCTTCTAAGGGGAAATGTTGGGTGGCATTCAACATTTAAAAGTTAATGATAGGATAGCTGCTAACAACTAACACTTTTGGCTTTGAGTTCCAGGAGCAGAGGAACAGAAGGGCAGCCTGCTCATACCAAATGTCTGAGAGTACCTTACTCACTGGAAGTGCTGGCAGACTCTAAAGTGCTCTGTTAATTATTGTTGACATTGCATAGAGAGCGTCATGCTGTTCTTTCTCTGCTGCTTCAACTTAATTTGTTTGAGAAAGTACTTTTTCTGTGCTGCAAATTGCGTAAATTCATATACTTTACTGCACTGACAGATGTGTCTTTGTTCTAGAAGAAGCCATTATTTTTTTTTCAGTGCTGAATGTGAATGGAGCATTTCACATTGGTGGCTTCCAAAAATATTTATAAAGCAAAGCTGAGCAGCTCAAAATATTTTACCCTCCTACACTGACATTCACAAGCCTTTGTAACAGCATTATCAAAAGCATTTGCAGTGGAACATGCATGAATCGGTCACAAAGACTGTTAGTAAACAAATGACTGAAGGCACACGTTTAAGTCAGCTCTACCCCACACAATGTGCAGCAGAACATAGTTAAGACAACTACAGCTAAGTGGGCAGTTCTATGTTGTGGGTCAAAGACTATCCTATAATTGTCCTTAGTTCTCATAACTCCCGCTTATCTGAGGAAACAGAGGGCGGAGAAGTAGAAAAGGACTAAAACTCCCCATTCTCCCTCTTGCTGCTGCTAAGAGATGGTTTGACTCTTCGCTGACCTCCACAGGCAAGGCTTGCTTTGAGGCATGCCATGACTGTGGTAATCTGGCTGTCAGCATTGGAATTGTTCGCCTTGCACATTTCACCAGTGACAGTTACCTATGTGTCCTTCAGCTCACACTGCCTCCCCCCGCCCTTCATTGATTCTTCCTGAATACGCTGCTATGAAGTAGGCTGCATCCATGTGAGCTGAGAGAAGCACTCCCTCTGAACACATAAATGCATCAACCTTACTCTCAGGTTTCATTATAAATTAAAATGACCTCTCTGCCAATTGATTGTAATGACTTCTGTAATCTTCACCCCTGTATTGAAAACCGGGTGTCCCATTTATTCCTTCCTACAGAGTCATCTGAATGAACTACATCTGCAATCCATGCCCTCCAGCTGCAAGCAGAAGAGCGTGGCTGACTGACCTGGTTAGTATAGTGACAGTAATTGACAGCTGACAATATGAATTATAAAACATATGTATTCCATGTCCATTCTCAGCTTTGTAGACGTTGTATAATGAGTAGCACAAAGTCCAGGGAAAACTACTTATAAACCTGCTAAATAATGTAACTCTCCATTGCCTTTGGTCTACCTATCCCTGTCCCAGGGAATCACGGACAATAAGGCTAAGCACCATGCTTGATGGGCAAATAGTTAGAAAAAGACACTTTAAACAGTGGGAAGTCTCCCTTGCTGAATAGTATAGCAAGGAGCTCAGCAGCATGAAGAATCAAGAGTCTCTCCTCCACTATGCTCCCTTCCTAAATATGAGTTTGTGATGATGGAAAAAATGTGGGCAGCTTTACTCAACAATGAAGAGGAACACCACCTAATCTCCCTTTTTCATTATTTGGGAGGTAAAATATCACTCTAATATGCTCAATGACTGCATCCTGGGTAGGATGCCATTTCCTTTTAATAGGTGTATAAGTTTCTTTGTTCATAATCCTTGCATTGTTTGGACACAATCCTTTTCTGTACATGTGCATCTTTTCACTGCTAGTTGGTTTTTTGTTTAAATTGCTGGTAAGTGTGTGACCCTTTCATTGTCCATATGCAGTGTTAATTCTGTAGTATTTAAATACATTAAAATGAAAAGTACGTCTGCTGAAGGGGCAATGTATTTGCTACTCTTTTGCCTGTCGCGTGCAGCAGGTGAAGAAGCTGTAATGGGTGACCTGGAATGTAATTGAAGAAAGACATGTGGACTAAAGTAACATCAGACACATGCAGTCTTTTGTACTGTAAGAAGTGTTAATTCCCTTTATTGAATTTGTAACAAAAAAGTCCCAAACAAATTCGATTTTCCCATTTGGTTAGCAAAAATTAAAGAGAATACTGATTGTTTTGATTAAAATATTGTTGAAAAAGCCACTAGTATTTTTATGGACTGGGACTGAACAGAAATGAGATACAGAGCTTGCCTGTAATGTAACCATGCCAAGGGAAGTAGGAATTGGTATGACAGATCATCTCAAACTATCTGAAGAATTGGGTTAAAGGATGAGGGTTGACAGAGATGTTCTTCTGGCATGAGGTAGCCCTCCAGATGAAGGATGAGATGAAGGATGACGCAGAAGTCATTTGTTTTTGATGGCCAAGCCATGACTGTGAAGTACATTTCCTTTCTTCTTGGATTTCGCCAGCTCCTACTGCAAGTGAAGAGCACCCTTCTTTGACCTTGACATTTCTGGCATAAATTTTTAGGGCCGTGTAAGATTCCCAAACAAATGCTTCTCTCCTTGAGGAAAAGATAAGCATGATAGATGACAGTGATGTTACTTAGTGCATGACCGATACACGTGTTCATACTGCTCTCAATGAAGTTTTAAGTGGCCAGATTTCCCAAGGAAGAGTTGAACTTGCCTGCAGAACCCTTGCTAGAGCATTTGAACTTCATAAAAAACGCAGTTTCAAAATTCACCTCCTTGCCCTGAAAGCACAAACGAAGTTTTGCAACCAGCTTGCGAGATGCTCATCTTCCCATTGCAACACGTTGTCTCTCTCTTTAAGAAAGCTTTTTTTAACAAAAATAATCTGCTTGAAAGCTTATGCTTGGTAGGTGTGCAACGCTGCACCTCTCAGGTGAGCCACCCTCTCTTTGAGAACATTGCTGCTGTCCCTCCCCCGCCGGGGACGGCGGCGGGTAACGCACCGAGACGGGGGGATGAACTGGCCGGACTGGTTACAGGCCCAGCCGGAGGCTCCCTGGCGCTGGGTCCTGCCGAGGCAGGCTACGAAACACGCTGCCGCGGGGTGGCTTAGTTTGGAAAGCGCCTCGCGCTGCCCTTTTTTTTCATCCTTTCCCACTCCCATTTTTGTCCTAATTCCTTCTCCTTTTTTTTTTTTTTCCCGACCGAAAGAATACCCTGGCAGCGCGGCGCTGGCGGGCGGCCCCGGCAAACCGGCTCCAGCTGCGCCGGGGCGGGGGGGGCCGCGCCTCTCCCGTGACGAGCCGCCCCCACGTGCCCGGCGGCGCACGTGGCCCCCGCCGCGGCCGCCCGGCCCCGCGCTCACCGCGTTCACCGCGGACACGAGCGGCCCCGCAGCGCCGAGCGGGGCGCGGGACCCGCGATAAAGGCCGCGGTGCGGGCAGAATTTCAAATCACGCTTCGCTTTTTTTTTTTTTTTTTTTTAATTTTAAGCGCCTTTCCCTCCCGCTCGCCCCGTTCCGTCCGCGCCCCCCGCCCCGCTCGGCGAGCCCGTGACCTACTTTTCTCCGCGTTTCGCCCCGCGCCGCCCGGACCCTCCCAGGCCCCGGGGAGCGGAGCCTTTTAACCCTTTGGCGGAGCGGCGGCGGCGGCGGCGTCTCCGGCAGCCTCGGCACCCGCGCCTCCGCCCCGCCGCGGCCCCGCAGCGCCCCCTGCTGGCCGCAGCACGCAGGCTGCACAGGGAGGCCGCGGTCAAGCGGGATGGGGCCTTGGCAGCCTGGGCTGGGGGGAGAGGCCCGTGGCAGGGGAGTGGGAACTAGGTAATGTTTAAGGTCCCTCCCAACCCAAACTGTTCTATGATTCTACAGTTCTTGTGACAAACGGTGCCCAGCACAGCACAGGCTGGATGCTGGTTTGCTGCAAAGAGCACACGCGGGTGTGTTGTAGCAGAGCACGTGCTTAGTGTGGTGAAATGGCACTCGGTGTGATTTTCAGCTGATGAATTGTAGTTCACTTCTGGACTGCGCTTTGCCTTCCTGCGTTTCTACTGTATCCGTGGAGTCTTTTTTTTTTCTCTTTTTAGAAGGATGTTAGAGGAAAACCCGTTTAGTTGCATAAAAATTTGGAAAGGAAGAAGGTAATTCTCTCTCTTCTTTAAATATAATAATTTTCATAAATAGTCTAGAAGTAGAACATTATGAAATAAAAAATGTGGCTTTGGTGCACACCCTTTAGAGTACAATAATCTTCATTTGATTTGAAAAGTGTGTGCTGGGTTTTAACAAAGATTACTGGAAAGCTGTACACAACTTGTCAGCAAAGCATTTTCTCAAGTATGTAAACACTGCTGAGTATATGGCAAAGTGCATGCAAGTACGTACCGATAATTAAATGGGCACTTTGTCCAAAGAAGTTAAAGCTTCCCTGGTGCAGCTAGTAAAGCTTGGAACAATAGCAAAGCTGCTGGGAAAGGAGTTTCCTGGCAGCACAGATTACGTAGGGTCAGGGCTAGTGAGCATCCATGGCGTACTCAACCTCTGCGGGTACTGTGACCCCAGAGGAACAACTGTGGGTCACTTTTTTGGCTGTTATGTTGTTGAAGGATGGAGGAGACAGGCCCTGTTTCTGTTCTAGAGGAAGGCAGGTGCTTCTGCATTTTGACAAGATGGGCGGTCTTGTGTGCTCAGCTGTGCTCCATTGCTTTAAGACATTTCCCACTGAGAATGTCTTGGCTGCTAGTGGTTACTGACCTATTTCTCACCTGTGTTTCACAGAATTTTTATTTCGAGTGGACAGTTGCAGAGACGTCTGGGTTTGATCTTCCCCCTCTTGCAAAGGAGGCACCTTCTGTAGAGCTTTGGGATATCTAATGGTGTTGGATTATCCTTAGCTAATGTAATAGTGCCCTGCTGTTAAGGGTAATATTCGAATCCCCTACTGACTGTCAGATCTTTCAGCAGCGTTCACAGAAATCACTGCCAGGTGTCAGTTTTAAGGCCATGGTCCTTGGCATAACTTCAGGGTACTGTCCATAAAATAGTGGGGTAATTCCTGGAAAAGAAGGATTTTATAGAGGGGTTACAGGTATCTTTTCATCTAATTGGGTTAGGGTGCTGCTGCTTCCCACTTGTCTTTCTCAAAACACAGTGTAAATGTTGGGTTGCAGATGGCAGTCACCCAGAAGTACAAATTAGAAGGACTACTGGGTACGGTGAAGTGCAACTCTCTCCCTCCTTTGAAGCTGTCTCTTTCTCAGTAGCTATCTTGGTCACCAGATGGTTCAGACTGGGTTTATTTCTTTGTTTATTTTTAAACAGCTGTATCGAAGTAGCACTGAACAGTAATGTGCAGGGACAAATAATTTGCACATTACAAAGGGAGTAAATTTTAGGTATCCATCCAAGCAGAAAAGTGAAGATTTTGCAGAATAATTGACAGGCAAAAGCATCTCAGCTCAAATTTAATGATCCATTTGCTATCTTTTACTGATCTTTAGTTTTCTTTTTCACAAACCTAACTGTTTTTTACTTCATTAACTAGTAAGTCAAAACTGAGTACTGACTGCAGGAGTTGGTCTTAGTGACAGAGGTCAAGGGATAATCTTATTAAGGGGAATTTTTCAGATGTTTAGGTTAACTAGAGAATCTGTGGCATGGAAAGTAAAAGTGATGTTGAATGAGTGCCACCAAGTGTCCTCCTGCTGTATAGGAAAGCCCAGGTCTTCAGTGATAGAAACACAACATTGCATCACAAAGTTTTGCAGCTTTGAAAGGGACATCACAGAGACAGTAAAATCCATTCATTAAGAGTAAGAGGAATTATAATTAATATCCCATTGAAGTGCAACAGTGGTCCCTAGAGATCTGATAAAGGTGAAATGTCTGTGGTGGGGCAGAAATACAGACATAGCGCTCATTATCTCCGCAATTTGTCTATGTTGTATTTTGTATTTCCTCTGAGAGACTGGTGCTGCTCGATGTTGACACTGCACTATCTGTGGCTGTGCTGCGTTATGTTGGATGATGGTATGATACACTTGATCTTCCTTTAGCGGGGCTGGTATGTCTCACAGGACTTCCTAAAAGGTGGCCTAAATTACAGATTTAGCAATTAACATTTCCATTTTGATCCCCTTGTACTACTATTGATACCAATGCCAACCTTAACTATAGATGCAGTAGGGACAAGGCTGAGACTGGGTGAGTATAAACAGCAGAGATTTAACAAAAAAAATAAGCTAAGGATTGCCAAGTATCTTCCAAGATGGTTTCATCCTAGCTTTCCTGCAGATTAAACCGCTCTGGTGGATCTTGATTTTCAGTTCCTACATGAGTATGATTAAAGAAGGAGGATTTATGTTAACGTATTTTTTGCCTTACAACTTGCTGAAATTCAGATGATTCAAACATTGGATGCACAAATGTACCAAAACTGCAATCATCTTTCTCTGTGCTGGATGCTTGAGTGAAAAAGAGATGCCCAAAAGCCTTTTTATGTTGCATGCAATAATAACCACCCCTTGTCATGCTGGTGTTCATTGCCTGAATTTCCACACTGCAGCCAGAGACTGCATCTAAAGCAGCTAGACAAAGAGTATGGAGGAGGTTTTCCTGTGGCAGGTGGCAAAACAGTTACCTCCTTGGCAATGTGAAGTACCTTTTGTACTCATGAAACAGCAGAAGAGGAGTAGTCACCTAGCTGAAGAGACTGTTTATAGTAGGGTTCTGGGAATGTACCTATTTGCAGCTAACGTAAGTACTTTAGATCTCCAAATGTGCGGAAGTTTGCATGCAGAATTTTAACCATTTTTTTTGTTTTTAAACTGGAATATGTTTATAAATAGATATACTGATCTGTGCTGTGGCCCACGGCACCCATTAAACTCAAAGGAGTGCCAGGAACACTATACAGTGCAGAGGCTTGGGCAGCAAGTGAGCAGTAGACTTGCTTTATTTAATCAGCAGTCCATTGTATGTCTCAGCTTTCCACAGGAGTTAGGGGGTGAACAGTCTCCTGATGTCACCATTTTTCCACTGTAGTGTTCTTCATCCTGCTCTGGTTTACAGTTCTGCTAAAAATTAACTTAAAAAAGTCAGGTTCACCACTGTCTGAGTGTGCTGTGAAAAAATCTCGCTTTGAAACAGTGTTTAACTCTTTGCATGATGAAGAGTGGAACTGAAAAGTACAGAAACAGGAATGAATGTAGTGGACTTGAATTATTTGGAAGGCCTTTCAGTTTTTGTAGGGGTGATGTGTATTTTGTGGGACCTATGGTATCGAAAGGGAGCAATGCTTATGTAATTTCTTCTCAAAACATGTAAAATACCTGCTATTGATTTGGTATTTACCGGTGTGCAGGGCTTTATAATAACTACTGTGTAGTGTGATAAATAAGCTGTAGTGTGGTAAATAAGCTGCCCTCTGCACGTGGGTACATAAGGTAAGGTGTTAGAAGTATATGAGCAAGGTGTGAAGAACCTTTGAAGACTCAGATAAATGTCTAAGCTTCATTTTAGACAAAATTAACCTTCTAAAGAGAACAATAAGGAAGTAGCTGTCCTTTTCCTCCTGTCCTTGCCAAGCACAATCAATACAGTTATCAGCATTCTTGCCAGTAATTCACCTATTATCTCAGTTTGGAAGTATTTCATTGTTTCAAGGACAGTTTTTAATATACTGGAGAATATTCTTATCAATTTGTGGTAGCTGAGCATGCTCACACTATTCATACAACAGGAAAAGAAAATAGCTTCTTCTCTGAAATGGCCAATCTTACTTTCTACAGCATTAGAAGCCCTCTTTGGGGAGCTGAATAGGAGGAAATGGCAAACTGAAAAGGGTTGCTAAGAAACAATTTCACATGCTTCCAGATTTTATGAAAAAAGGACACACCCACAAAACTGAACTAACCATTCTGAAAAGGAAATGATTGGATAGCTGTTCTTGTATTAGCCAACAATGCTAGTTTACTAAATAAGGAAATAATAAGGAAATAAGAGCTTTAGGACCCAATATAATTAAAAAACATGAATGAGGAGGCTCTTCTGAGGAAAAGCTTTGCACAGAGTCTGAACTTCTGGTAAAGCTTCCACTTTAATAGCCTCAATGGGCAATCAAACAAGTTGCACAGTTGACTGGACATGTTGCATTGGCAAGCATCAGGTAGAAAAACCTATATTAATGGTCTGCTTTGATGTAAGGAGAGTTTGTGCTGTCATGACAACTGATATGTGATATGTGCAGACGTGCCCTGTCAGGCAGTCTCGCTCCCAAAGAGTTATCCATAGCAAAAGATGTTCTCAGCTTCCACTTTTCAGCTAGGTATAAGAGAACAACCTCACAGCTGTAGCTTGTCCCAGATACATTCTTCCTTAACGCACACAGCTCAGGTGTTTGGTTTGCTGCATTACTTAGCAGCATTTCTTCATATTTCCACTCAGCTTAGCTGACTGTTGAGGTTTGGCTTTACTGATTGGTTTGGTTTTTCTTTGTTTCTTAGACTTTTGATGATGTGGGTTTTCTCATCCAATGTATCAAAGACTGCTTTAACATATTTTAAATTCCGCCAGCCGAAGGTCAAAAATAATACAAGTTGGTTCATTGGTAGCTGATGCCCAAGTCCTTTTTTTTCAATATGAAATCTTGCACTCATCACAACTTGCTATGAGAAATATAACATGTGAACAAGTAAATGAACAAAAATGCAGATAACAGGGCACAGTTTAGCAGAGTAGAAAGCCATGGAATACCTGTCAAAACTAAGTGGCCAATATGTTTTTGGTCCTGAAACAAATTATGGTTACTTTAGTTTGTATTTAATTAAGTAATACAGAATTATATTGGTATTGTTAGTCTGTTCTCCCGTGTCTTCTTAATGAAATTATATTTTTAAACATCTTTGTCAACCTTGGTTTTTCTTACCAAGCCAAGAAGTATATGTTTCTTATTATACAGAATTATGTTAAAATGTAAAAAGAATTTTACAACAATAAGAACATTTCCATTTTTGACTAACAGCAACAACAAAAAAAATACGTACAGTGTTTACATATTTGAGAACAGCATTGCTTACACTATGCTAATTGATTCTTAATGCACTTTCTTTTGCAGTATCTGGAATAGGCTCTGAAATACTAGTTCACATGTAGGAAGATAGTTATTTTGCCTTCATTTTATTCTAAGGTTGACTGGACCTCCTTTTGACTGTGGGATGAAAAAAGTTAGCATACTTCAAAGAGCAATTTCCTTCTATTAAAATCTCCCGCAGTCAGAGAAACATGACAGTCATTGTGCTATATGCTGTTTGACTCATGGTTGTTCACTGCTTAATCAAGCCTGGACATGGTTAACTATAAAAGCAACATGATGAATGAAAGCTAAGATGTACTTAAAAATGTTGTTCCTTCATTATGATCAAAATGGAGGAAAATATTCCACCGGAGTCTCAAATCCAGGATAAAATGATCAAGTTGAACATGGCAAAGCTTAATTTAAGGTTATATTCTGACTGCCATGTAGACATCACAGAGAAAGGTAAACCAGAAAAAACAGATGGCCAGGTGGATGATTTTACACAAAAGTAGCTACTCAAGCACCTTAGAAAATCAAAAGACAAGTGACGGTATCTGACCACATTCCTGTGCCAAACGGATTCTTATCCTACAGTCTGCCTCAGACCAGGGTTTTGTAGTCAATGTCCAGAAAGAAGGAAATTCTGTCTCCTTGAGCGTCATGTTTGCAACTGCTGTGATTCCGTCCTGTGTTTACTCTTCTTCTGCTTTGTTATCTTTGTGTTTAATTTTTAAGAAATGGCACCTGGAGATATGACCGTATTCTTCTTTCTTTAGATGGGTTTTGCTTTTTTTTTTCAGCTACTAACTTCATGTTTCATACTTGTCCACAAGATGAGTTCCTGCATTTACATGTAGAAATGGGATCAATTTAGTTACCTTAACGCCACATTAAATAATCAATAATGAGTTGCTTTTTTGCTGTACTAGCAAAGGTGAATTTTAGTGATGAACGTAGGGAAGACAATATTTTAAAAAGTTACTGTCAGACAGCTACCGGTAAGTAGCTCCCTGGTGCTAACACTTTGTGATCTATGTACCCAGGAGATGGCAGTTTTAAAGGTACCCAAGGCAGAAACTAAATGGTTTCTTTAAAATATTTCTTCTGGTTTATGAATGCTTGTAGCCTAGCACTGAGACGTATACCATCCATCATGTACAACCTGAATGTGGTTGTTGTTAGGTTATGTGATTTAATTGTAGAATCATAGAATAATAGAATGGTTTGGGATGGAAGGGACCTTGAATATCATCATATAATTCCATCCCCCTGCCATGGGCAGGGACACCTCCCACTAGATCAGACTGCTCAAGGCCCCGTCCAACCTGGCCATGAACACTTTCAGGGAGGGAACATCCGCAGCTTCCCTGGGCAACCTGTGCTAATGCCTCAACACATTAGTTGTGAAGAATTTCTCCCTATAATCCAACCTAAATCTTCCCCTTTCCAATTTAAAGTAATTCCCCCTTGTCCTGTCACTACATGTCCTTGTGAAAAGTCCCTCCCCAGCTTTCTTGTATACTCCATGCAGATACTGGAAAGTTGGTACAAGGTCTCCTCAGAGTCTCCTTCTCCAGGTTGAACAACCAGCCTGTCCTCATATCAGTGGTGCTCCAGCCCTCCGATCATCTTCATGGCCCTCCTCTGGACCCATTCCAACAGTCCCATATCATTCTTATGTTGGGGATTCCAGAACTGGATGCAGTACTCCAGGTGGGTGTCCCAGAAGAGTGGTGTAGAGAGGCAGAAGCACCTCCCTTGACCAGCTGGCTACACTTCTTCAGATGCAGTCCAGGGTACAGTTGGCCTTCTGGGCTGCAAGCATACACTGCTAGCTCATGTTGAGCTTCTCATCAGTCAGCACCCCGAAGTCCTTCTCTACAGGCCTGCTCTCAGTCACGTTGTCCCCCCTCCTGTATTGAAACTGTGGTTATGTGTGGCTCCTCAATCTGATAGAGGAGCCCAGCTTGCCACTGGAAGAGTGGAGAGCCCCAACAACCTTGTGAGAGAACCTAGTCCCTGCCCCATCTCCTCTGGGCTGTTCCAGGAGCCTGCTACTGAAGGGATTGTACATTTAATCTATGTATTTCCCATGAATGGACTATCATCCTTACTAGCCAGTGACGGAAGGGGCTGTTGACAGTGTTTGCATTTGCATTAGAGCCGAATGTGCCGATGTGTGTGGTTGGCCGTGTGAGCATATACCTATGCTCAGCCTTGCTACTGGCTGGACTGGGGAGAACAAAGTGGTGGTAAACTGACCTCTATCAAGCCACCACATCTGTCAACTCCTAACTTTTGTAAATCCTTTACGCATTGTTAGGTTGCTGGTCACAGGGAAAGTGACACAATATAGCAATTCCAAGGTCTTTCAGATGTTTTCAGTATAGCATATCTGAAAGCTTTATAGGAAAATCATGTCTTTTTTGTAGAATTTTCATTTTAGTTTGCGTGCACACAGTTACTGGAAGTATAGTCCTATCTTGATTAACGATAACTTTTAAAGTAAGCATGATTTTAAATGAATGACAACTTTTTTTCTTTGCTGTGTGTTCACAGAAGACATTCCAGTGTTTGTATAGGCTAACATACATTTTCTGTATCCCAAGAAGATACATTTTCATGGAAGAAAATGCTTTGTTAATGTTGACAGGCACATTATTTTGTTTGGTGGATACTGTTGCCCCCTGGAGGCCATTTCTCAATTATCACAATATTAAATTGGAACTTAAATTGAAACTTAGAAATGTTTGCTATTATAAACAAAATATTCCCTTTAGCAATTAAAAATATTGTGATTTTAATTAAAAGGGTTTATGAGCTTATCAGAAAAATAACTGTTTTCTTACTATGCTTATTATTTTTCTACATTTGCAGTTTAGATTAGCAAATTACTAGACAGTAAAATTTAATTGCTTTTTAAGGGAGATGAATATTTGATTTGAATACAGTAGTTAGGAAAAATAAGGATTTTGTGAATATATATGTGGGTAAGCAGCATAGATAATCAAACTAGGGAGTGTTAATGTCTGCGTGTGCACATTTCTATGCAGTGCTACTATTGCTCTTGTAAGTGCAGGAAAAGCAGTTCAAGGCTGTGAGCAGAGGCAGCATTCTGCTGTATTTCCTGGTTGGAAACATAGTTAATGTCAAAGTCAGCTCACAGAGCTAAGATTTTTTCTTAGCCGTTGATAGTAACGCTTAAGCTAATAGTCAAGCAGGCAGCTACTCAGACCTCACATCCAGCTTTTCCACTCTGTGGCCTCTTGGTGAGGGAGCTCTGCTGGGCTTTAGGCAGGGAGCACACAGTAAGGGTCACACCCCCAGGGTGTCTCACAGGCATCCTGAAGTGGAAGCTACATTTCTGTGTTTGTGTAAAAAAAAAAAAAATTCCTTAATTTCTGTGTCTGCTGGAGACTTTGAACTCTTTACATGAGTTTCATAGATGACTGTCTGCAGCTGACATCCTACCTAGATAGCAAAAACTGTTAGTCCTTGGCCATTGGAGTCAAGTCTGAACCACTCAGCCAATTGCATTGGTAATAATTACTTGGGCTGCCTATCCAGAAAGAGATTTCTCTATGTGAATAAGAGTCTCTTTCTAAACTTTTAGTTCTTATAGGTGTTGCTAACTGCCGACACTAGTGGTATGAATTAAGTATTAATTTATACAAGTCTAACTGTTTACCTTTTGCAATTAGTCTCTTGTCTATACTTGTAATTAAACTGTTTTTTCTTCATAAATGCTGGACCTCATAGGCTGTTTATCTGCTGGTACTCTGATTTCTGCTGTTTCCTAAGTCCCATGGAGTGCTGGAGTTAGCTCTTGCTATTCTTCCCTGAGTTTCCTGCCCAAGAGAGCATCAGCATTTCAGGAGATAGCAATGCCAGCAAAGAAACAACTCGATGCTAGTGCAGCAAAGAACAGAGCTATCTATCTATGAAGGGAATAAGACAAGAGCAATGCTTGATACTGCATTTCACATGCATTTCGTGACTCCAGTGAGGCCACTGTTGCCGGTGGCTCAGTGAGGCATACACCACGGTCACCCAGTTCACGCTTCTCCTAAAAAACTTTTCTTTGCCTGAAGGCTATAAGCTTTACTCCTCCTCCAGCTCTTCAATTTGTTTGTCTCCTCACCGTGGGTTCAATGCTACCTCTCTGATTGCAATTCACATTATGTTTTGTAAACTTCATGCAAAATGTAGTCCAGTCTGTTGCACTGAGCTTCATTGATACTTCAGATAAGCTGAGTGACAGTCTTAGAACTGCTAAAAGGCATAGAAAGGGTGCCTGTTAAGGAAGGTAACAGCTGGACTTGCACTAGTTGTTTTCCATCAGTAGTATCGGTACCACATATAGTATGTGCAAATATTATAATATAGCAGGGTAATATCAGTTCAAGTAATCATTGCTCTTCCTGGTCTCAGGCATGAATAAAGATTTCATACAAGCTGAGATGTCAGGAATTTGTAGTTGAAGGCCTCTTGATATGCTCCCTAAGTAAGTAAAAGGATTAATTTTTCCTCCAGTGGAAATATCAAATCCGTGACATAGCTCAACAGTACTGATATATCGAAAAATATTTAAATTTTGAAGATGAACTGATAGTCTGAGTCTCATCATACGTGATTATGTATGTGTATATATATATATAAATACTTCCACTTTGTTTGAATATATCTTCTGCATACATTAATTGTAAAGTTTAAACTGTTCTGTGTAAAACAACAGGAATAGTATATTACTCTTCCTTCCAAAATTCTAGCTTTAGAAATAAAGACGTGCACAGACAGAAAATTATTGAGGTTGTCCATAACAGCAAATGAAGAGTCCTTACTCTCCTGCCTCTCTGCAGGTTCCCTCTTTTTCTTCCCAGCAGCTCCCAATCTGCATCTCCGTATCAATCCTCCAACCAGGCTCCACCTTATCTCCTTATGTTAGTTTCAACAGGCTTCCCTGTCATATTTCACTGTCCTCAGCTTCTGAGTGACCATACTTGTTCAGTAAATGAGGTTCTCCCAGCTGCCTCCTGGCTGCAGAGGTGCCAGCACTACCTGGGCAGCTGGGCCCATGGTCTCTGAGCAGCATCTTTGCAGGCAAAGACAGAGAAGGACACCAGTGCAACAGAAGGATGTAGCATGGGAGGAAGAAGGGCACTACAGAGACTCTGTAGACAAGTCAGCTCAGAAGCAGGTAAGATGTGCAGCTCATCCTTCAGGGAAGTTTTGACACAGCACTGCCAAAATTATCAGAGTAGGTCTATTTGGTGGACCTTAGATTGGGCTGAAAAGGAGCTTTTGGGGAGATGAGAGTCGGGGGAGAGGAAAGCTGTATGAGTTTGAAAACAAGTGAAATATCCACCTGCTATCCTTTTGGAATGGAAAAATGTTTGTTCATTATTTGCAGACAGGAGGCTTAAAACAGTTAAGAGAAAATAAATATTTTTGCTTTCTAAGTCTCACATTTTCCCTCACTATTCTTGAGAATTTGGTTATGACGACACTTGAGAAATAAAATCTGAAGATGAAACAAGGCCTCCTGTGCACAGAAAAGGATTTGGGCTTAGGACTGAATTTAGAGGAGAGTAACTGAATTCAAGGTGAATCAAGACATCACTGTCTGTTGGGTGAGCCTACTCAGCTTACTCTCCTATAAATGTGAATGGAGAGTCTTAAACACACAGAGAGCACTTTTCCACAGAAGTCTTTGAGAAAGCTGAACGGCTGTTACAGGGAGGCTGGAGCATCAAGATAAAATGAGATGTCTCCCCACAAGGCACAGTCAGTCTTGGAAGTAAATAGTCCAGGTGTGCTACTTATGCTCTGTGTTACTTCTGTAGGTTATAAAAGGGGGAAAAAAGGTAGGTCTTAAAGATATATTGCTTTAGAGAGGAGAGGAAGTTGAAATATTCACTTCTGTTTGAAATATGCTCTTTTTCTTGTCAAAACCTCCAGTTTTAGGAATGGGACTTTAATAGTGACCACAGGGAAGGTTTAGTCTAACCATTGTGGAACTGACAGCTAATCCCACCTTCTGCTTCTGCTCTGACCACAAAATGCAACAGGCCCAAAGGCAATGATGAGGTGAGAGCTGCCCTGTGCCCATGCTGGGTGATATTTACAGTTACAGGAATATGAATAAAGTATGCTCCAGAAAGGCGTTAATTGTTGTCAGTTACAAATACCACGGCAGGAAGGAGAACTAAAACTGGCATGCAGTTTCTCATGTTGGTGATGAAGGGCAAGTACAGCCACAAACGGAAGATTTGAGAGCAAAAAAGGTATTTGTAAATAACAGTGAGGAGGAATTCTAAATTGGAGCAACTGCACACTGACCACACACATCATACAACTGTGGCCTCAGGGCCATCCTGGAGCTTGTCTTGTCTTTGCCACTGAGAATGGGTGGATAGATGGAGGCAGTCACCGCTACCTCTCAGATTGCGGAGCAGCTGGCCAAGGCACTGAAAAAATTGGCAGGGCTTTTCTCCAAAGTAAAAGGGAAGGGGAAGAAAGTAAAAATGAATTAAAAATTAAGTGTACAAAAAGGTGTTAAGAATTGTGTTGTGCCATAACCTGATCCTTAAAACTCCTGAGAATCACTAGCTCAGTTCAAGCGTATTGCTCTTGCTTGGCTTAACTTACTCAGCCCAGTAACCCCCAAGCCTCTGTGCAGCTGTTCTGGTCTAGGACAGTGTAACTGACTCAGGGAGAAAAACACACAGGACCTTTGGAAGGTCCCTTCCCATGAATTGTTTCCAATGAATTATTTGCAGTTTACATTAGCAGCCATACCCTACACAATATCATTAAACTTTATGAGGATTGGAATGAACAGCTGCATCTTGCACAATATTTTTTCATCTTTACTTGTAAAATGCTGGTTCATTCCAGGCTGTTCACTAACCAAGTAACATCATTTTTTCATTCAGCTGCAGGGCAAACTGTCATTACTTGCTTGAAAAATTGTACTTCTGTTTGTACTGAAGTATTAGCAGTATTTCCTGAAAGCTAGTTTACTTTGGCCTTACAGGTAAGGTGAGGCGGGGGGGAACTTGGTCTCACAATAATTTAGAGAATTAGTTTATTTCAGAGTTATGATTACAGCTACAGCACTAATGGCTCATGGCATAGATATTTTTTGGGTGATACCTGTAATGGAGAAAGCTCCCTGCCTTCATTCTTATGTTAACACGGGGACTTGTGCAACTATTGGATCAAAGGCTTCAGGAGCTGCCCTTGCTTAGAGACTTTTAGAGATGCTTTAAGCTTGGGCAAATTTAGTCTTGTGGGATCATGGTGTTCAGGTTATTGGGTTATGGTGTCTTGCTTACATGCAAGTTGACACACGCAAATAGAGTTTGAACCTAGGGTCTGATATGACTTACAAGGGTTTCTATATAGGGTCTAGAGTAGGCAGGGTCGTCTGCAGGGAGTCCTATATTCCTTAGTGACACTTGGCTGAATGCAAAGACTAGTGAGGACAAATGTAACATCAGATTTTCCTGTAATGCAAAGTGTGAGTATGTTAACCTGAATCCACACATCTGTGTGCCAATAACTGAATGAATTTGGCATGGCAGTTGAACCTGGAGCAGCTGCATAGCAGCCACACTCGGGCATCTGCCAGGCTTTTAACCTGTCCCATCTTTCAAACCAAAATACAGGTCTTGGCAGTTCCTTCACATCTTGTAATAGTTTTGCAGTAGGGAGGATATGCCTGTGCTCCCCCTTCTGGGCCACCCCTTCTCCTTGATGGGACCTAGAGCGAGGATTTCCAAACCAGAGACTGCATCAGAAAAAGCAGGTGATTCACTTGGGAGTGAACCTGATCAACAGGCAGAGATGGCGGCACAAGCTGCCTGCAACCAGTGCTATGGCATTGTTAGCTGCCTTTTCCTTAATAGCACATTTGCTGTTTGTTTCCAAATTATACAAAGGTGCAGCATACAAGAGTGTTTTGTAAATTGACAAATGGCAGGAAATAAAGTTGATGCTTCTGTGATTTCTCTTCCTGATAAGCAAGGATTCCCCTTCCCCCTGCTGCTCAGCAAAAGTAAACAATATTCCCTGGGCCAAAATTTAGCTTTCCAATAGCTCTTCTTAACATTTAGCTCATGACAGTTAATGCCATTAGTCTGAGATCTCCAACTGTCATAAAATACTAACTGTAATAAGGTTGTTGATGTCTCTCCCTGGGTGTACCAGCTCAGGATTCTACTGAAGTCCTGTTGGGCAGAAGTTACTGGGAAAGCATAAGAAAGATGTTTTGTTATACTCTGAAGAAGGTTAATTAGAAAACATCTCACATTATTGGTGAACCTAATTGATTTCATTACATTAGAAGAGAGTCCTGATTACACCTGGAAAATATCTGATAACCCCAATCACAAGTTATGAGTAATTTGATACAGGATCACTGAAGTTTATGGTTACATGGCAACAGCACAGTTTGCTGACTTTTGAGTATGTAATGGCTAAGAGCTGGGTAGAGAGCAGCATAGAATATCCATCGGATAGAAAATGCTTTGTTCTGGTTTCCTGGGAGGATGTTCTGATGATTTCAGGGAGTAGAAGAGGATATTGCCATGAATGGAGACTTAGTGGTTGTTCCCTGTTTCCACTAAGCAAATTATGTCTGGAGATTACCTTCCCAAGGATACCATTTGTCAAAGCTTATTTGCTTGCCCTATGTTTAAACTCTACTGCACAATATTAATGAGTTACATTCTTTTATTCTCTGTGTGGGTTTAAAAATAAATAGGTTTTTTTCAGAGATGTTCTGCACATAGACTTACATGAACTCAAAGTTCATGTGGCTTTCAGCCGCTTCTCTACACCTGCCCTTTTTGAAGATATGTTTCAAAAATAATTTTCCTGCCGGCTGCTGAGCTGGTGATAGAGGGGATTTCATTAGTAAGGCAGATAGATACCAGCTAACATCTTGGTTGAATTGGTTTTTGGAGCTGGGGGTTACAGAAAGTCTTTAGGGATGCACGTACAGATACGAAAAAACACCAAGGAAATGAGTGATATAAAGGAAGTCTTTAACTTTGTTATTGTTCAGAGTTGTGGTAGTTGTCCCAAAGGTTAGGTTGGCTTTGTAACTACTGGCTCAATGTAGCAGAGAAGCCCTCTTGAGCTAACTACATGCCTTTTTTTTTGTCATATCTTCTTCCTTATAACACATTTATTAAACCTTGTTTGTTAATGTAATAAAGACATTATTACATCTGGCTTACTACAGCCTGTTTCTAAGGATGACTGGGATGCTGACAGAGCTTTCCAGTGTTTTCCCAGTGCTGGGAAGTTGCACTGAGGATTTCAGGTTGTTCCTCCCCTAAGCTGCTAAGCCCACTCTTGGTTCTGGTGCCACAGGGTGGGGGAGAAGAGCTTCCTGAGCACCCTCTGCCCTACGCTGCCAGGGCATGCAGCACTGCTGTGGGCAGAAGACCTGCGACTATGAGGTTGCATACGAGCTTCTATGTGCCTCAAACATTCATACAGGGGCACGGTAATAAAAAGAAGAAAAAATGAAGGTGAGATCTTGCCACATTGGAGAGTATTTCCCAGATTTCTAAGGGACCTTTGTTAAAACAAGTGTATTTTTTGTGTGTGTGTGTAAAGTAGTTCCTTTTGTCTATGTTGGCAACTGCAACTTTTTTGCCAAATGGATCTTGCATCTAGAGCTTTTGCTGTTGTAAGCATGTCAAACAGGGCATGAAAAAGAAATATCTACACTGACAGTACCTTTCAGCACTGATGAGGAATACCTATCACCACATGCAGTGATGGGACTCAAGGCCGTGTTCCGCTCCAGGTATGCAGAGATCCTATCAAACCCATTTCTAAGGCAAAGCTTAACTGCACACTGAATATTCACTGGCAGTACCTATCCCACATAAATTTAATTCCATCTTGAGGATCATAGAACCATAGAATCACTTGGTTGGAAAAGACATTTGAGATCATCAAGCCCAATTGTACCTGTCCACTACCATATCCCTGAGCACCTCATCTACCTGTCTTTTAAATACCTCCGGGGATGGTGACTCAATCACGTCCCTGGGCAGCCTGTTCCAGTGCCTGATAACCCTTTCAGGGAAGAAATTTTTCCTGATGTCTAATCTGAATCTCCCCTGGTGCAACTTGAGGCCATTGCCTCTGATCCTATTGCTTGTCACTCAGGAGAAGAGACCAAGACCCACTTCTCTACAACTTCCTTTCAGGTAGCTGTAGACAGTGATAAGGTTTCCCCTTAGCCTTCTTTTCTCCAGGCTAAACAACCCCAGTTCCCTTAGCCACATCTCATAAGTCTTGTTCTCCAGCCTCTTCATGAGCTTTGTTGCCCTTCTTGGGACACACTCCAGTACCTCAATGTCCTTCTTGTAGTGAGGGAGCCCCAAACTGAACACAATATTCGAGGTACAGTCTCACCAGTGCCGAGTACAGGGGGACAATCACTTCCCTGGTCCTGGTGGCCACACTGTTTCTGATACAGGACAAGACGCCATTGGCCTTCTTGAACAGAACGGGATCCAGCACCGAGCCATGGGGAACATCGTGTTCTTTTCAGAGCACAATGTAAAACTAACACCATTGTACATATTTTTTTCATTCCATTTCTAAAAATGTGTACCCTTTGTACCTGCTAGCAAGTATAAGTGTTTAAAATCATGCTGACCAGAAGGCCTGCTTTCACAACTATAATATGTTCATTAAAATGTCCAAAGGAGCCGAAATCTGTTCACATATGGAAGGCTGAGTTTCCCTTTAATTTATAGCCAGTGGAGAGTATTTCTGTAAACACTGAAGGAAACCAGACATGAGAAAGTCTGGGGACAAAGTTCTTGATTTATGGAACTCACTACTCTTTGGCAGAAATCAGCGAAGCTGTGACAGCTCATTCCCTGCAGTGGAACTGCCCTTTGGATTCTGCAAACACGTGTTTGAATGGGTAACGTGGGACAGGCTGAATGTGGCCATCTGTGCTGGCTAATGTCCTTCCATGGGAAGAGGACATCCCTCTCAAAAACACTACCTTTTCAAAACAGTGTACTGTGTAGGAACTAGTTTCTTTCTGACAATGCAACACAGTGATGCTGCAGCTAGCATTCAGAAAAACTATTTTTTACCAATTATTAAAAGCTTTCAAATTACACCAGTGTTAAACTTTGGTTGCCTGAGAATGTAAGAATGTAAAATCTGCTCCTTCCTTCAGGTGTCAGAACTGAAAACCGAGCAAGTTTCCAGGACTTGCTGATTCAGACATCTAACAGGAACACTATTAAACATGTCAGGGAAGATTTCAGTATTCCTGCCCATCTACTCATCTTTGTAGGGATTCATTGTTACTGGTGGTTTTTCTGCAGCAGATAATTTTGCCAGCAATGTGCATGGAGAAATGAATTTGGCCCTAAAAAAAAGAAAAACTGGAGGAAAAATATGCATAGTTATAAACCAGAGCAACTTACAATGAACTTGTAAAGAAAAACCATTTACCACTCCTTCTTCAAAACACAGTGTTATTTCTCTGAATTGATTCCTACTCATTTTCTTGTCCTTGGTAGATATGTCATGAAGAAACAGACGCCAAGTAAGCAAAGAAAGATGTAGGCAAGGCAGTAAAAGCAGAGATGGTGAAGCACTGGAACAGATTGCCTGGAGAGCTTGTGGAATCCCTCTTACTAATGTTTGATGTTTGTCTTATCTCATCTAAGATAAGACAAGCATTTGTAGGGAATGACAGAGATAGGGATTTTGCCCTAAGAAAAAGAGTGGATGGCCTCTTGAAAACTCTTCCAGATTCCTGCTGTCCTCCCCTCTCCATTCCCTGAGATTTATGTTTCCTTGAGGTTTCTGAGTGCCCTTTCCCATTTTCTTAACTGCATATTATGGAGGACTCATATAAATGTTGGGTATTTGAGTGTAATAAGCTGTTTTACATTTTCTTTGATTTCCCAACTACATTTTCATTGTTACTTATCTGTAATAGCATATGACCTTGTTAAACCACACTTCACTAAACCGTAGTTCATAACAAAGAATGCAGTTTTGGATTTGGAGTTTGGAAAAAACCCAAACTAGTCTCATACTACGGCCCTGCCAAAGAAAGATGTAGTACATTTTCAGGTCCTTAGAGGCCAGTCAGGGGCCAGTGAGCCATCTCCTGAGCCACAAAATATAAGGGTTGGATCATAGAGATGGTATTAACCGTAGGATCATCTAGGTGGTTTTCATCCCTCAGCCTGGCTGCTTTGCAGACTATGTCAACCCTCACTTGGCAGAAGGGTAAACAAAGAGAAGGAAGAGTGCTCCTTACCACGGTAGGTAAATGACATCTTTCACTCTGCCCTTCAATTGCGTTGCTTGAAGCCAAGCTTCTGTTGACTAATGAAGACAAAGGAACAGTTGTATTCCCCTGTAATGTTACAAAGGTAAGACCCACTCTCTTAAAAATTTGTTCTACATGGGGACATTTGATTGCCTTTTTCTGAAGAATTTTACAAAACCTCCAGAGTATAAATTGACGGTTACTCTTTCTTTAATGCATATATGCGTACTTATATGGGAACAAGCCCACAAATAAGTAAGCCTACAAGCCAGGGCTGTGTGCTGTGGCTCTTAAGCAGATAGTCCCCTGACTTTGGTTTGAATGTTTGCCACAGATAAAGCAAGAAGGCTTCAGGAGGACTTGTAGATTTTACACCACACTAACTTCTCATAGCATCAGACAGCTTTAAATTCTGAAAATAAAACATTTTATCTCACTGAAACAACAAGTAATAAGAGTTTTTCCTGTGAGCAGAAGAGAGATGAGGCTGCGAAAGATTTCCTTCTCTCAGCAAAGGTTGAGCTAGTCAGTTTAAAAAATCTTCTACCAGTTGACCACCCACCCTTTGTGCCTGGAGCACCCATTGGTGCTGATGGATGCTGGTTTAACAGTATGTGTACATGGGTTTAAGGCAGTAGATGACCCTAAGTATTGTTTTTCATATCATAACATTGACCTTAAGAATCAATTGTGGAAATAATACAAGAGTTAAAGTGAAGAATCAAAAAAAAGGAGACACACTAGGACCATCAAGGTCTATATTTATATCTTGTCCCTATGAAGGAACCAGTGCCTGAAATTGGCGGTTGAACGGTTGTATTTGCAGAGAGAGAGCATGATTGAGTGCATGTGGTGGTGTTTCTGCTAATATAGACCAGGACACTCCTATAATTAGAGGTAGCAGGTGGTAAACTCTTGCCACAACCATGTGTTCACTCTGGCTCCTCACTCAAAAATAGGATTTGGGGAAACAGGGAGGTGTGTATGTGTGGATGTTGCAGATTCTTGGTTCTTGCACAAGGTGCACCTAACATGGTATGATTGTTATCAGTTTGAAGCAATCTGGGGTCGGTTTTTCGTTTGATTGTTGGTTTTTTTTATTTTTTTCCACTTAACCAGGCCTGAAAAGTGGTCCCAGGCTGTGGCTTCAGCAACCGGCAGTGTGAGGCCAGCTGAGTTGTGTTGACTCCCACAAAGTGTCTTGCTTCCGGCAGATGTCCTAAATACCAAGACATTCGATCCCACCACAAAAATAGTTGCGTAAAATATTATGCGTTAGCTCTGGCCTGACAGCAATGGGACTGTTCTGCTTCGCTGAGTGGGTAGAAACATCACACTGGGGCTGTGGCTCGTGTCCAGTAAGCCTTCTCTCTCCATGGGGCAGTGAGGTGACTCTCTGCGAGAATGAGAAAGGAAAGACATATTGAGAAGTTTTCCTTTCCCTTTTACAGTTGTGCTTTTAAAAACTGACACATGTTTTCCTAACTGACTGCTGCCAGGACTGATGAGAGAGGGAATGCAGCAGAGTGTAAGGCTTCTAACACATTTTTGGAGTATTGCTGTGTCTTCAGTCAAACCCTCAGCTGGCGTCAACTGGCAGAGACCTGTGATCACAGCATCAGAAAGGTGATTTACACCTGCTGGGGATATGGCCATGGAGAAGTGTGAAGGAAGCAGAGTATTTTGCATTGCACAATACAAGATGGTGAGGAGCCTGCAGACAGGAGAGTGTCTAGACTTCTATTGGTCTTCTTAGTACCACTTTCTTTTTTTAATATCATGCACTTCCCACCCATGGACTCTCCAAGCCTTCCTGGGAGCAGAGCAGTGCTGTTGCAGAATTTGAAACTTCTAACCACTACTGACAACTGCATACATGTATTTTTCAGAAATTCATTCCTTTAAAATCGTGCCACGAATTATCTCAATTCTACAAAATAGTCCTGCGTAGATTGGTCAGTGAAATCACACAAGAATGCTGCTTTTGGAGACAGAAAGTTCTTATCCAAAAGAGGCCTTCTGTTTGGTCCAGTGGGTTTCAGACCTGGCTGAAAACTGGTTCTGCCCTCCTTGTCCTTCCTTCTGGTTTTATGGGATATGTACCGTCAATCTGAGCTGTGAAAGTGGTCCAGGAACCATATCCAGAGAAGCAATAACCTGGTAGTGCCATCAGTGAAGTGACAGAGTGCAGCCTGGCAACCTCAATATTTCTCCCTGAAACTGTGTGACAAAACCTGCACTGCAGGCAGAGTGAACTACATTAATACTTCTTGGGTATTTTGAACATGTTGCAGCTACGCATGCTGCCCTAAGTCTCTGCCTCCATTGGCTTGCACTGCCTGAGTAATGTAGGGTGTGCAAGACAGGTGTCAGCTCTTCTGACACAGGCTGGAAAATGTTGCTGCTACAGAAGACCAATGTATGTTATTTTACAAGCTGTAAAACAGTGGAAAATGAGCACTTGCACTCTCCTGTTTTTCATAAGCTGTCCTCTCTAAGTTTCCTCTGTCCAGGACTCTGGTAATCCTCTTCAGTGTAGTTGCAGGTGTGAACTGCTCTGGCTCCCATCTGCGGCAACAGCATATGGCTTTTACAACCTTCCCAGACTAAAAGAAGCAGTATTTTGGGGTGCACTGGCGGTTTGTTTGTTTATTTGTTTTAGAAGAATGTCTGGCCATGGCAATTTTTTTCCATTTTCTAGTAGAAGCACTGGAGTCCAAAACTGGAAGCATAAGAACTTGGAGTAAGTATAATATATTAATGTATCCCTAAGTCTGGAAAACAAGAAAACTAAATTGACTACCAGTATGAAAATACCCATCTAGAATGAGAAAAAAAGTTCATCCACTCACATATCATGTCTCTGGCTTGTGTTTAGACCAGAACAAGCACATGGCCCTAAAGCATCCTCTGATTTTAAACTTCCTGGCTACCAGTCAGGCTCAGAGACTTTCCATGCTAGAGGTTGGTGCCCCTCTGTCTTCTGTGGTCTTTTTAAGGACCTTTACTACCTGGCTATCCCTAGTTGCTTTTGGAACCTGTTTATATTTCTGTTATATGAAGCATCTCGTGGTGAGTTTCACCATTGCACACTGAGGACAGAGTAAGTTGCTGTCATTCCTTAGCCTGCTGCAAGGGCATGGAAGCACAGAAGGGACAGGAAAACAGCATCCTCGCTGGACTGTGTCAGCAACTAGCACTCATGTGAAAATCAGAGATGCCAGGTAGAGTGGGGTTTCTCTATGCCATGGAGTAGCAACATCTACTACTAAATAAACATTTGGAGGATAGAGACTTGGTAGAGCGACTGAATGCCTTCTTTGCTAAGTCTGGCCCTCAGGAATCCTGGGCCCTGGAGGAAAGAGGAAGCCTGAAGGAAGGAAAACTGTCCCTTGGTCAAGTAGGATCTGATTAGAGATCATTTAGGCATACTGGACACCCACAAATCCATGGCCCCTCAAGTGCTGAGGGAGCTGGCAGATGTTATTGCTAAGCTGTTCTCCAACATTACTGAAAGATGATGGAAAACAGGAGACTCATCTGAGGACTGGAGAAAAGCCAGAGCAGTTTTTCAAAAAAAGCGTGAAGCAGAACACAGGAAACTACAGGCCCATCAGCCTCCCCTCCATCTCTGAAAAAATGAAGGAACAACTTATTCTGGATATCATCTCTAAGGATCTGAAAGAAAAGAACGTTATCAGTGTGGTCAACATGGATTCACCAAGAGGAAATCATGCTTGACCAGTCTGATAGCCTTCTATGATGGCATAACTGGCTGAATAGATGAGAGGAGAGCAGTGGATGTTGCCTACCTTGACTTCACCAAGACTTTTGACACTGTCTCCCATAATGTCATTACAAGTAAGCTTAGGAAGTGTGGCTTAGATGAGTGGACAGTGAGGTGGATTGAGAACTGGCTGGGTGGCAGAGTTCAGGGGGCTGTGATCAGTGATGCAGTCTAGTTGGAAGTGTGTAGCCAGCAGTGCTCCCTGGGGGTCAGTACTAGGCCCAGTCTTGTTCAAATTATTCATCGATGACCTGGAAGAAGAGACAGAGCATGCTCTCAGCATGTCTTATCAATGCTTATAAGTATTTGAAGAGCCTATGTCAAGAGAATGGGGCTAGACTCCTTTAAATATGCCAACCAACAGGACAAGGGGCAGTGGACACAAACGAACACAGGAAGTTCCAACTGAACATGAGGGTGACAGAGCACTGGAACAGGCTGCCCAGAGAGGTAGTGGATTCTTTTTCTCTGGACGTATTTGAACGCGCCTGGATAAGTTCCTGTGCAACCTGCTGTAGGTGAACCTGCTTTAGCAAGGGGAGGTTAACTGGATGATCTCCAGCAGTCCCTTCCCACTCTGACCATTCTGTGATTCTGTTCTTGCTAGCATTCATCCAGATTAGAGGGGTACAGAGGGATGGTGCCTGGTACTGGTCTAGATATGCAAGTCCTTGACTGTTCTGATATCAGCACTATTTATCAATATTATTGCAGCAGTATCTAAAGTTCATAAGTTGGATCTGAACTGCATTTCCAAGATGCTGCACACATGCAGCACAATGACAGCTTGGCTCCCAAGAACTGGACACTGAAATATTTAGTAAGCAAGAACAAGCGGACTCAAGTAAGTGCACAAGGCTGTAGACAGCCACTAACTCTCTTTTGGCATTTCTAGATTTGCAAGATACCTGAGTTGGTGCTAGACAGTGCAGGTTTTCAGAACACTTGTCAGACCATAACCAGAAAAATAAGAAGGCCCTGGTGGTTTCTCAGCTCCTTCAAATGCTCTTTAGGGAGCACCCCCTGCCCCAGGGAAGGAGTGCAAGGCTTTGTATGACATATCAACTGAATTAATCTCTGCTGTTGATTCGCTTGGAAAGTGTTAGTTCAGTCAAAACTTAAACTCAGTTGGGTCAACACCAGCCACTCAGAAAGGGAACAGAAGTGTGTACCTGCTTGTTAACTAACACACTGCTTCCCTGCAGAGATGTTTAAAAGAGAGGGTACCCAGCTCCTTCTCTTTACTCTTTAACTTCACCAAGATGTTTGAAGTCTGAGCTGTTGCCTGATAGTGAAGAAACAGCCTTTTCCTCTGCAAACTGAAATGTGCTTTGAAACATGTCGCCAATTTCCTTAGCAGCGATAAAAACAACCCCTATTGTAACATTTTCATTGATAGATTAGAATAGAAACAAGTCTGTAAAAGGCTGGTGTCCTAGACCATCCTTACATCTGCTTTTAGACTTTACAACCTGCTGTTAACCCAGCTTTATTTACTAAGCAGGATGCAGAAAAACTAAGCAATCAAGCAGGAAGCTCTAAAACATAATGTAAATTCTCTTGTGTTGTTTAAGTCTGGTTGTGCTCAGTGCTTTTAGCTGGGATATGCGCTGTAAGTGATTGCTTTTATGGAAAGAGAAGTAGAAGAGAAGGTTAAAGTATATTGCAAGGACAGCGTAGTACTAAGACTGTAGTTTGTGAAGTTGGCTGCTGTATTGCTTAGTATCTCAGCAAATAAGGTCAAGTATCTGTTTTAAAATACTAGTTAAGCTTTGGCCTTTATGGACATTGAAGAATATTGCTATTTAATAAAATAAGGCACAAAAATAACACAGGTAGTTAGTTATTATTTTTTTTCCCTTCTTTTGCTTGAAACTAACTTTCAAAAACTTGAAATAATATTCTGTAGTTGAAACAGACCTGTGCAGCTGTTTGGAAAAGAACAGAAGACTTGAGCTGTCACGGGAAAAAGATGGGGCAACATCACCTATGGTATAAATGATAACATCCCAAGAAGCTCATTGAATTTATTCATAAAGGTGTTCAGTGGTAAGTGATAAGGAAGTCTGTTTGTCCTATTTGTACTTCATGCATGCCACCAGCGTCTGAGTTTTCTGTTGGCCTGAACGGCAGCACAAAACTGATGGCTTGCAAGTACATTTCTATAAGGACAGAAGCAATTCAGGAGCTTGAGTTACAATAGGTATCTAGAGGTATGTTTCTCACAAGCATCTAAAATGTGATCTGATTTTTTTTTAAAGGCGTATTGTACTTAGATTTTGTATGCAAGTATATTAGCCCTAAAAAATACTTTAAGTTAATTTCTTGTAATTCCACACCCCTGAATTCTTTGTCATGGTGTGAGAAAGATAAGCAGCAACAACTGTGTTTGTACATTAATCACACACAAAAGATCTGTACCTTTTCAGATAGTCTTCTAGATCAAAGTTGAAGAACTGCCAAGAGTCTCCTGCAGGCAGAAGGATGTTGTTTTAACAGTGTGCCAATGGCTCAACTTGTTGAAACAAGCCAAAACAAGATAATTTATTCCTAGATAAATTTGAGATTTTATCTCAAGTCAAGTTTGAGATAAAAGCAAATTTGCATGTGGAGGGAAATAATATAGTGTAGCTAATATGAAACAGGAAAACAGACGAGAGGCAGAAATAGTTTCTAATATAGCTTTAGTGGAATCAGTAGATGTTATAGTGGCAATGAATATGACTTATATTATCTCACAGAAATTATATATGTATATGAATATGACCTTTTCAATATATATGAAAATATCTTTTTAATATGTTAGTAATCACTTCTAATAATGCAATTATTAAATGTCATATCTCCTAATGAGTTAGCTAGAGTGTTGTAAAAGTGTTTAACTAAGGGGGTTTTTTTTAAGTCTTGGGAGAGATTCAGCAAAGGGGCAAACAAACCTGATTAGTTCTGCAGCATTTTCATGTGATACCATGGGCCATAGTCTTCTCTCACTTGTGATGAGAAATCTCAATGTAATAGGAAAGCAGGAGTTCTGGCCAATGGGAATATATATTTTCCTAGATGAACCAATTTAAGAGAGGATGGTTATTCTGCCAATATTTCTAAAACATACAATAGCTTTAAAAGACAGATACAGTGTCTCCAGAATTAAGTTCTATGTTCTGATCAGAATAAGATGAGGCCTAGTATTTAATTTCCTTCTGTGACTGAGGCCTTTTCCTCCCTTTTTAAAATTTATTTTTGTGATTCTTGAAATAAACTCTACAAAATGTGTGGAAAAAAAAATGCTTACAAATTTTGATAAAAATAAGGGTAAACCATGTAAAACCTCTCAATCTAAAGCAATACATTTCTTTCTAGAGGTCAAGATCATGAGGTACATCTAGACCATGAGAAGATTTTACACTGATTTTATTATCTGAAGAGAAAAATAATGGAATGAGGCATATGAAGGCCAATAACCAAGACAAAGGGCTATGCCGGATCCCTCATGTGGGAATGGTATTTGAGAGCAAAGCATCTTTTACTCTCTGGCTAAGATCAGTTTCAGTCCACACTGTGAGCAAAAGGCACACAAGGAGAGGAGAAAGCTGTTGCTGAAACTTGCTACGAGAACTGTCTTAACCTTGATTTTATGTACCTTTTTCAGTACACGTCCTACACACAGCTTGAGGGAGACATTGAAGTTAAATTATAGGATAATATTTATACAATAAAGGGAGCTGTACAAAGCTCTGAAGGGCGGCAGTGGTGACATAGGTAGTACTTACAACAAGCCTATACCAAGCCCTGAGCATGGTCTTGCTTAGTGCCTTCATGAGGTGTCAGGCCTGCAGTATGACTACTAGGCACACTAATAGCAGCACTGAGAAAAAATGAAAATCATTTAAAGACTCAGAATTTAAAAGGAAGCTAGTGAAAACTGGCTGTTTTTACATTTCTGCCTCATCCCCCTCAAAACACATGAAGATGACAGAGTGTGTGAGGTTTCTTAATATAAAATAATGGAGATAATAATGGTTGCGAAGTGTAGAACAAATGCAGTCTGATGCTGCTTTGCCATCACTATAATCACACTCCCTTCCTGCATGGCTGCTTCATGCAAACCAACCTATGGGCTCAGTTTACCTCCTCTTCAGTTTTGCTGTGGTCAAAGTGGCCGCAGGAGCTGCAGAATGGCACACGTGGGGCAGCCAAGAGAGGCACAGTCAGCAGCCACAGCAATTTGTGGTTCTCTGTGTGGGACAGTCACTGATGCTGAGCTTCAGTGCCTGTCCTCTGCCATCCGCTCCATCACTGATGGGGGAGTAAAGCCAACTACGCAGAGAGCCTGGCTCAGACACGACCAGGCATCTCTCATTTTGAATACCACACAATGCCAGCCACTGCAGGCAAATTACCATGAGAAAGACCATCCCATTTCACAGGCAGAGAAAGATTTTTTTTTTTTCATTTTTGTAATTATCTGTTTTTACTAGTGGGATACACTTAGTAATGTCAGTAGTTCAGCACAGATTTAAAGACAGATAATTTCTTGTTTTATTTTTGTGGGCTCACTCTGGTGTTCGTGGTTCAGCAGAGACCCCAAGACAATGCAGAAACTTATTCACATGTTGGTTTTCAAGTAAAGGACAAGACCCTTGAGTTTCCTTGGGCTAGATGGAGGCACATAGTATCAAAGAATCATAGAACTGTTGGTTGGAAAAGACTTTTGAGATCACCGAGTCCAAATTTACCTGCCCACTATTAAGCCGTATCCCTGAGGACATGATTTACCTGTCTTTTAAATATCAGGCCATACTGCTTCTGACATAGGCCAAGATGCTACTGGCCTTCTTGGTCACCTGGGTACATGACTGACTCATTTTCAGTCCACCACTCCCAGGTCCTTCTCTGACAGGCAGCTTTCCAGCCACTCTTCCCCAAGCCTATAGTCCTGCATGGGGTTGCTGTGTCCCAAGGGCGGGACTCAGCACCTGGCCTTGTTGAACATCATACCACTAATGTCAGTCCATCGATCCAGCCTGTTCAGATCCCTCTGTAGAGCCTCCCTACTCTCAAGCAGATTGACACATTGTCCCAGCTCAGTGTTGCCCGCAAACTTGTTAAGGGTACATCCAACCCCCTCATCCAGATCATTGATAAAGGTATTGAACAGAACTGGAGCCAACACTGAACCCTAGGGAACACCACTGTGACCAGCCTCCAAGTGGATTTAACTCCATTCACCACCACTCTTTGGTCCTGGCCCCAACTCTCTCAGCCTGTTCTTATATCAGAGGTGCTCCGTTCCTCTGATCATCCTCATAGCCCTCCTCCAGACCCATTCCAACAGTTCCATATTCTTCTTACACTGAGGATTCCAGAACCGGACACAATACTCCAGGTGGCGTCTCACAAGAGGGGAACAAAGAGGCAGAATCACCTCCCTCAACCTGCAGACCACACTTCTTTCGATGCAGCCCAGGATACAGTTGACCTTTTGGACTGCGAGAGTGCATTGCTGGCTCATGTTGAGCTTCTCATCAATTAGCACCCTCAAGAACTTCTCCATAGGGCTGCTCGCAATCACTTAATATCCCATTGTCTATTGAAATCAGGGATTGCCCTGACCCAGGTGTCATACCTTGCACTTGGCCTTGTTGAACCTCATAAGGTTCACACAGGCCCACTTCTCCAGCTTGTCCAGGTCCCTCTCAATTACATCCTGTCCTACTGGTGTGAAAGAGAAACTGTGTCAGAGGCTTTACTGAAGTCCAGCTACACTATATCCACAACCTTTCCAGCATCCGTGGAGTGGGTCACCTTGTTATAGAAGGAGATCAGGTTAGTTTGGCAGGACCTGCCTTTCCTAAACCTATGTTGACTGAGCCTGATCACCTGGTTGTCCTGTGTGTGCTGTGTGATAGCACTCAAGATAACCTGTTCCACGACCTTTGTTAGCACCGAGGTCAGACTGTTCCCCATAGTTCCCCAGATCTTCCCTCCAACCCTTCTTGTAAATGTGTAACATTTGCCAACCTCCAGTCAAGTGGAACTTCCTCAGTCAACCAGGACTGTGGGTAGATGATGAAAAGGGGTTTGACAAGCACCTCTGCCAGCTTAATATCATTGGGTGGATCCCATCTGACCCCATAGATCTGTGAATGTCTAATTGGCCAAGCAGGTCTCTAACCTCTTGGATCTCTGGAGACTTGTTCTGCTCTCTTTCTCCCTGTCTTCTGGCTCAGGAGCCCGACTACACAGAGAACATCCTTTGTCACTGTTGTTCCCCCCCTGCATCCAGTAAAGGATGGAGATTCTCCTTGGTCCTCCTTTTGTTGTTAACATATTTGTAGAAACACTTTTTATTGTCTTTCACAGAATCAGTCGATTTAATTTCATGTTGGGCTAAGCCCATCTGATTTTCTCTTTGCACTATCTCACTTCATCCTTGTAGTCCTGAGATGCCTGCCCTTTCTTCCAAAGATCATACACTCTCCTCTTTGTTCCAAGACCCACCCAAAGCACTGTCCTCAGTAAGGCTGGTTTTCTTCCCTGACAGCTCAATTTTTGGCACATGGAGGTGTCCTACTTTTGTGACACCAGGATTTCCTTCTTGAAGAGCATCCAGCCTTCTTGGCTCCTTTTCCCTTTCATAGAATCATAGAATCATAGAATAACCAGGTTGGAAGAGACCCACCGGATCATCGAGTCCAACCATTCCTATCAAACACTAAACCATGCCCCTTAGCACCTCATCCACCCGTGCCTTAAACACCTCCAGGGAAGGTGACTTAACCACCTCCCTGGGCAGCCTGTTCCAGTGCCCAATGACCCTTTCTGTGAAAAATTTTTTCCTAATGTCCAGCCTAAACCTCCCCTGGCAGAGCTTGAGGCCATTCCCTCTTGTCCTGTCCCCTCTCGCTTGGGAGAAGAGGCCAGCACCCTCCTCTCTACAACCTCCTTTCAGGTGGTTATAGAGAGCAATGAGGTCTCCCCTCAGCCTCCTCTTCTCCAGGCTAAACAACCCCAGCTCTCTCAGCCGCTCCTCGTAAGATTTGTTCTCCAGCCCCTTCACCAGCTTGGTTGCTCTTCTCTGGACTCACTCCAGAGCCTCAACATCCTTCTTGTGGTGAGGGGCCCAGGACTGAACACAGTATTCGAGCAGCGGTCTCACCAGTGCTGAGTACAGCGGCAGAATAACCTCCCTGGACCTCCTGGACACGCCATTTCTGATCCAAGCCAAGATGCCATTGGCCTTCCTGGCCACCTGGGCACACTGCTGGCTCATGTTCGGTCGGCTGTCAACCAACACCCCCAGGTCCCTCTCCTCCACGCAGCTTTCTAGACAGACTTCTAGTCTGTAGCACTGCACAGGGTTATTGTGCCCCAAGTGCAGGACCTGGCATTTAACCTTGTTAAACCTCATGCCATTGGCCTCAGCCCAGTGGTCCAGCCTGTTCAGATCCCTTTGCAGAGCCTCCCTACCCTCCAGCAGATTGACACTTCCACCCAGCTTAGTGTTGTCCGCAAACTTGCTAAGGGTGCACTCAATGCCTTCATCCAGGTCATTGATGAAGACATTGAACACGGCTGGACCCAGCACTGAGCCCTGGGGAACCCCACTTGTCACTGGCCTCCAGCCGGATTTCACACCATTTCCCACCACTCTCTGGGCCCGGCCATCCAACCAGTTTTCCAGCCAGGAGTGTGTGCGCCTGCCCAGGCCAGAGGCTGACAGTTTCTCAAGCAGAATGCTGTGAGAAACTCTGTCAAAGGCAGCTTTCAGGCTGCTTCGCAAGGAATTTTGTCAACCAGCCTTCTAAATAGCCCAAAGTTTGCCCTCCGGAAGTCCAAGGTGGCCATTCTGCTGACTTACATCCTTACTTCTCCAAAAATCAAGATTTCCATCATTTCATGATTGCTGTGTCCCAGGACTCCTCCAGTTGTCACAGCTCCCACAAGGCCTTCTCTGCTCACAAACAACAGGTCCAGCTGAGCACCTTCCCTAGTCGGTTCACACACCAGTTGTGACCGGAAGTTGTTTTCCACACATTCTGGGAACCTCTTGGACTCTTTCTTTTCTGCTGTATTATGCTTCCAGTAGACATATGGTAAGTTGAAGTCTCCCACAAGGACAAAGGCTAGTGATTGTTTGACTTCTCCCAGTTGTCTTGTGGAATATCTCATCAGTTTCTTCTTCCTGGCTGGGTGGTCTATGGCAGGCTTGCACCATGATAGCTGCTTTATTGGGCATTCCGCTGATTTTTAGCCATCATTTAGCTCAAGGCAATCAAAAGATTTTCTAAGTGCTTAGATGGAAGTTGACTTCAGAGCATTACTATTAAACGTGTCCCAATTTACTTCTTTGAACTATGCTTTGCTCTACACAGCCATAAAAACTTTTCTGATTCTGTATGGATGTGTATGTGCCTGACATAAATAAGAGACACGCTGAAGAACTGAAGATATTGAAAAGAGATCCCATAAAATATTTTTACACGAAACAGCTCCATGTCTGGTCTCTTCAGTTTCATGTTAATTTCTGATGAATAGGTCCTAATTTCTCAGTGTAAGGTTCTTGTTTCAGTTATTCTGTAAAATTTCTCTTTTAAGCCTAGGCACCTATACATTGTTGTCTTTTCTCCTTTTCCCCCATGCAACTACATTAGACAAATTATGTTCATTCAGCAAGACAGATAAAGTCACTGCCTTTCAAACTTGTGCTAACTATTAAGTTCTCCTGCCTGAATCTCATTTTAAATAAAACTTTGTTCTTTGTCTACTTTAAGGACTGGAAAGGGACAATTTGGCTGCAAAAGGACATACTCTGGGATCAAACAGAAGAGCTTGGAGAATAGGTAGAACTCCATATCTGAGTTTTGATTGACCTTCATCCACTATTGTTTGAGGTCTTCTGGGTCTAGTGGTAATCCAAGCAGCTAATTTTGACAGATTCAGTGTGTTTCACAAAATAGTTGGAATCTCACTGCTCTAATGTCTTCATACAAACAGTTTCTCTGATCATGACACTGAAAGGCAAATCCTATGCTATACATATCTTTATGTGAAAAAAGGGCATTTATGTGATTATGGTAATAGTTCATAAAATCTAGCAGACAAAGAATAATTTAGAATTCATTTATTCATAACAACAAAAGTTAATATTCTTCTCGCCTACAAAGGAGTTTAAGACATTAATCTTTTCTCCTGGATTTCTGCAGTTCTACAGAGCTAGTTTGGATTGCTTCACTGTTAGAGATGCCCTAACTTCTTTTCTTTTTGTCCTTTTTAGTATCTTCAAAATTCTGTTTTTCCCTAAATAAATAATGCTGGTTCCATCAAGATGGTATCAAAGTTGTCTTCCAGCTTTCCTGCAGATTTATGCAAGTATTTGAACAGAACACTGAATTCCTGTCTCTGTTTTGCAGCTAAACGTTTTACTGATACAGAATAAATCACTTCTCTACAACTGAAAATTTAAGATTTAAGCAACATAACATATCCTTTTATATTCTGTAAATTTCTTGTTGATGGTGTTTTTGGTTTGGGAACAGAAGAATAGTGTGTGTGTATGTCTGTTTATGAAAGTTATTTATATTTTTTCAGTGGGTTATTGCTTTTTCCTTTTTTTTTTTTTTCCTTCTTCTTATTTTGCTGATGATCCTCCTCTGTTTCTTTGGTGTCTGTCTTACCAAAGATCCTTCAGACCTCTGTAAATGTAATTTTAAACAGAGCTCACGAAAGGCCGGCAACAGCTTCAAGTACTTCAGTAGTTACTTGGGATCAAATTGTGTACTCCCTTGGCCTGACTTTGTTGGAAGCCTTGCAGTTGAAAGCAGAAAAAATTTGGCATGTAGCCATGAGACAATTGAGAAGCAAAGACCATAGACACAATAAATTCAGATTTATCTCTCTAGTAACTTCAGTGAAGCAATATGTCTAGACCATACTGAAACAATTTTGCTGTATGATCTGCCACTTACATGTTGCCATTCTAGAGAGCAGCTCTTTAAGGCTCTGTCCTCCAGGTTAAATGAATTTAGGGATGGTGAACTGGCAGCTCACAGAAGATATTTTTTCTTAGCAGTGTCTGTCAGGGGGATCTGCTGCTTTTGTTTTTATGCCAAATGCTTTTTCATGTTTTGGTCAAGGAGTTGAAAATACAGGAAAAAAATGCTATTAATAAAATTTGCAGATGACAATAGGGTTGGAGATATACTAAAGAATATGCTAAACAGATATGCTAAACAGCAATCTGACCATTTACCATTTTCTTAATAAGGCATTTTGAGTTAGAAGAATCCCTTCTCATATGTGCTTCTCTGTGTATGTATGACATTTTTTATTTTTTCCCCTTCAAGGATGGAAATAACATAATTCTCTTTTTTGTTAAACGCTGGTGACATCTGGTGAGCTTCTTGTAAACTCACTCTGCCTGAGAGGTACATAGCTGGCAAGGGGGCTTTGTCCTTTAGGTCAGATGGGAGCTGGATGAGACCATCTCTTGGGGCCATCCAGATCCACAAGTCTGTGCCCCACCTTCCCTGGCAATCTCTGCAGTTTTGGAAACTTCCTTGGTTTGAGCTGGTTTTGTTTATGGCTTTGTTGAGTTTATGGCTGGGGAGCATTGCCCCAGAGCTTTAAGGAAAGTGACCTTTTCGTTTATTCATTGTCACATGTAGACTTAGAGGAGCGGAAACAAGCTGTTGACATCACAGAACATATCTGAAGTGGTTTTGAGCTACAGGCTGAAAAATCCCAGATGAACTCCTGACCTTGAAGTTTATGGGCACTTAACTACTCACTGTAAGAGAGTATTGCCTTCTTTCAGAGTCCTTCAGCTACACTTAATCAGGTAAACCTAGGTATATGATTTTCAGTTACAGAAAAAAAAGAAGTTATACACTGTAACAAAGGGGGAAAAAAGTTCGTTCCAAAAACACACTCTGCCACGGAAAAGAGAGAGAATAAAAGACATATACAAACTGTATGAAAAACACCCCAAACCAAGCATATCTAACCACACTTCATCATTCCTGTGATGACATCTTGTGCCTCATTTCCCTGCTGCTTTCCTTGTGCAGGCAGGGAGAATGGAATCCTTGTCAGAGCTGCCCCAAAAGAGGCTGCACGCAACAAGTAAAGTGGAAATAGTTTATTGGGGTGATCGGCACTTGTCCAAAAGTCAGAAAGCACTGCTAGCAATCATTTGTCTGAGGTGTAAACTGGCATCTTTGTTTTCTGGCCCTGATTCAGGAGCAGAGTCACCTTCCCTGGAGGTGTTTAAAGGATGGGTGGATGAGGTGCTGAGGGGCATGGTTTAGTGATTGATGGGAATGGTTGTACTCGATGGTCCAGTGGGTCTTTTCCAGCCTAGTGATTCTGTGAAGGTCCCACATCCCTTCCCTGCCTCCCCCTGGGCAAGATTTTTGGACCACACCATCTCTCTGGTGGCACAGGGGTGCATTGAGTGCACCCTTAGCAAGTTTGCAGATGACACTAAGCTGGGTGGAAGTGTCGATCTGCTGGAGGGTAGGGAGGCTCTGCAAAGGGATCTGAACAGGCTGGACCACTGGGCTGAGGCCAATGGCATGAGGTTTAACAGGATTAAATGCCGGGTCCTGCACTTGGGGCACAACAACCCTGTGCAGTGCTACAGACTAGGAGAAGTCTGGCTAGAAAGATGCCTGGAGGAGAGGGACCTGGGGGTGTTGGTTGACAGCCGACTGAACCTGAGCCAGCAGTGTGCCCAGGTGGCCAGGAAGGCCAAAGGCATCTTGGCTTGTATCAGAAACGGCGTGACCAGCAGGTCCAGGGAGGTTGTTCTCCCTCTGTACTCGGCACTGGTGAGACCGCTCCTTGAATACTGTGTTCAGTTCTGGGCCCCTCCCCACAAGAAGGATGTTGAGGCTCTGGAATGAGTCCAGAGAAGAGCAACCAAGCTGGTGAAGGGGCTGGAGAACAGGCCTTATGAAGAACGGCTGAGAGAGCTGGGGTTGTTTAGCCTGGAGAAGAGGAGGCTGAGGGGAGACCTCATTGCTTTCTACAACTGCCTGAAAGGAGGTTGTGGAGAGGAGGGTGCTGGCCTCTTCTCCCAAGCGAGAGGGGACAAGACAAGGGGTAATGGCCTCAAGCTCCGCCAGGGGAGGTTTAGGCTGGACATTAGGAAAAAATTTTTCATGGAAAGGGTCATTGGGCACTGGAACAGGGTGCCCAGGGAGGTGGTTAAGTCACCTTCCCTGAAGGTGTTTAGCGGATGAGTGGATGAGGTGCTGAGGGGCATGGTTTAGTGATTGATGGGAATGGTTGTACTTGATAGTCCAGTGGGTCTTTTCCAGCCTAGTGATTCTGTGAAGGTCCCACATCCCTTCCCTGCCTCCCCCTGAGCAAGATTTTTGGACCACACCATCTCTCTGGTGGCACAGGGGTGTCCCCCAACTCCTCTTCTCCTCTCCCCATCACCTGCCCTGTGGTGAGCTGCCATAACTCTGTGACAGGCGTGGGTGCTGAAGTAACAATAAGCTAGTGAGGAGTGTCTCCAAGTGCCCATTGCCTCCAGCACAGCGGGGAAGGTGCCACTGCCATCGCTGTCAACATCTCCATCATCTCCTACAGGTCAGCTGGGTCCATTCCTGGCAAGGAAGGGGTGAAGGGTCTTGGGAAGCCCCAGCAAGGCCAGCTAGAGACCCCACTGCCTCCTTCACGCTGAAAGCACACAGCCTCCCCAGTACAAGCCTGCCTGACTTTTGCTCTGGAGAGGTGCCGACCCACACAAGATTTGTGTTGACAACCTGCAAACAACCTTGACACCCAAAGCCCCTGGGTGAAGCACGAGTCTGTGGGAGAGGCTGGATATTCCAAAAAGGATGAAGGATGTCTCACAAGCAGCAGGAACTGACCACTCAAGCTCTGGTAGACTGATCTGCAATCCCTGGTACCTGGTTGCAGTCGTCTAAGTTAACCAGGAGATGAAAATTTACTGCTGTCCAGAGGAGGACATCCTAATTCAGGAAGCAGTTTAGGGGATGAAGTGAGATGGGGCCACCTCCTTGGAGACTACTTGCAAGCAGATGTGTGAGAGTTAGACACCTCTGTAGGGTCTGGATGAAAAAGCCGCCTGGTTTATCATCAAATAGCAGGCAAAGTGTAAATCAGCTTACAAACACAGGCATTTGTTATTGAGACTGTCTAGGTGAAACTTGAATTTCAAAAAGGCTCAGAAGCTTTGAATACCTCATTCCTTCCCATCCAGCAGTCACTAATTCACTTAAGAGCCCCACCTCCACACCTCGTTGGCCTTGCCTAGGGTCTCAACCTCTCCCTGCCTCAATCCTGCCTGGATCCCAAGTGTCATGGGTGTCCTATGGGGGGAGAGATACCTGTGGCTGGTGCCCCTTGCTCTGCTGTAGGTGAGATGTGTGAGTCACGAGTGTATGTCCAGAAGCTGCAGATGGCCCTCAGCTCCTTCCCTGCCAATGTTTTTTCTCCACAGCAGCATTATGGAAGCAGTAGAAGCAGCTTTCCGTAAGTTTGCAGTATATGGTGACACGGCTGCCAGTGGCAACGACATGATGGGGAAAAACTTCTCCAAGATGTGCAGAGAGTGTGGGGTGATGGATGGGAAAACCATGACCAGCACCGATATTTACATTGTGTTCAACAAAGTCAAGTGAGTGTTGCTGGGGGGGGGCTCGGTAGGCAGCACAGCTGGGCAGGAGGAAGGAATGGCAGAAGACGGGCAGGCTTTCAAGCGAGGGGCAGCCTGGGCATTGCCCATCCTGCCGCTTCTCAACAGTAAGGTAACTTTCCTTTTGGTCTCCCCTCGCTGTAGGACCAACAGTGCCCGGACCATCACCTTTGCTGAGTTCCAGCAGGCCATGAAGGAGCTTTGTGGCAAGCGCTTCAAGGGCAAATCACCGGAGGAAGCGCTGCAGGCTGTGTATGGCCTCATTGAGGGGAAGGAGCCTGGCAGCGCAGGCACCACAGTGAGTATGAGTTGCCTCAGTCACTCTGCACCTTGAGCTGCGGTGGGACCATTTGTCCCTATCGCAGGGATGTGTGCTGTCATCACACACAGGGAAGAACTTGTCTGTGAGCTACCTCCTAATGCTGGCTCCCTCTTGCTGCCCTCCTCTCTTACAGAAAGCTACCAAGGTTGGTGGGGTTGAGAGGCTGACGGACACTAGCAAATACACTGGCAGCCACAAAGAGCGCTTTGATGAAAGCGGCAAAGGGAAGGGTCTTGCTGGTTGCCAGGATCTGACGGACAACAGTGGCTATGTTGGAGGCTACAAGGGAGCTGGCACATATGACAAAAAGCACTAGGACTGAAGCTGCTCTATGAAACAAGGACTTGCCGCCTGTACTGTGGAAGAGGAGGCAAATAAACATCTCATGCAAACAAGCCTTCTGTGTCTGCATGTCCCAAGTCCAGCAGGGTGGGAATCCTCAGGGTGAACACCAGGGGACTCTGCAGGCTCCCCATCTGATCATGGTTTAGTTGCTGTGCAGTGGGGTTAAATCCAAGCAAAATTCAGTATACATACACTGTCTGCACAGCATTAGCTATTTGTTAGAAAGCACTTAAATATTAAAAGGTTCATGCGAAACCAGCTTGTTTCATAAAAGTGTCTTTAATTTCAACTTTAAAACCTAATCCACTTATTTCAGAATACATTATATTTTCATTGCAAACTTTCATTACATAATAGTGAAGTTAAAAAAAATCAAATAACATGAAAGTAACATCCATTAAGAATGAAGGAGAAGAAATATTCCTCCAGTTTTGTTGTACCAGATAACACTTTAAGAAAGAGACAGGCAAATATATATCTCAGGAACACTGAGTACTGTCAGTAGCTGGCTAGTAGAGATTTGTGCAATTTCTTTATAACTAATATCCCCATGAATGTACTAAATGCACATAAAGAGCGAACAATTTCTCTGCAACAGGATTAAAGTGATAAAACACCTACATATAACTACGTCTAACTTCTAGACAAGTTGTTCCTGTAGAAAAATGTTTATTAAAAACAAAAGTTAATAATTTTCAATAAAAGTAATGTTTGGTCACATTTGAAACATGGTCTATTGCACTCAGTATCCTTCAGTAGCATGCACTTTCTGAAGGGTCTTGAACTGGACACCCAATATTAAACTACCTAAAATCACCAGGTATTTTTTTAAAAATAGACCACAAACTTAGTAAAAAGAAAAAAAATACAGTAACTCCTACATTTGTCTATAGTCATGTCTTTTATGAAAATTATTTCACACTTTCTCACTGTTACTGACCACAGTTTCTTGGCTAGAGAAAAAAATATCACTGCGTCTCTAAGAACAGCCTGTTCACAAAACAATTAAACATGTATGTTCTAACCAGCCATATGCAATAAATAAATCCAACTCTAAATCTTACTCTTCGTATTCTCCTAAAATCTCTGTATCTAGTAGGTGCAATGCCAGAAGATTCCTGAGACATAGGTATATGCCAGTAAAGTAGCTGCTTGTGAGGAATAAGTGATAAAATTTTTTTATCCATAATATTTAAAATGAGATTATACAAGGCAGAAGGGTAAAAATAGAATAAGAATTTGATGATATTATTTGCTATTACTATTGCTATACTTACACATTAAAGGAGATGCATGGTGCATTACAAAAGAGTTATAAGACAAACAGCTTTTCCTGAGATGCTCACAGGGATTAAAACTGGGACAAATGACAACACTCATGGACAAAAGTAAACTCTATGTCCATAAGCCTGTTTTAAAATATTTGAGCTAGTTTTGAAATTTGGCTTTAGAGATGGTAAGGTGTGCTAAAGTCTTGCAAATACTTTTCAATAAAGATTGGAAAAAAGGTAGAAATGATTGCTGCTCAAAACACAACACTGGGAGCTTTGGTACACCCAAACAGATACATAGTAAAGGTATCTCTGGAGGAGACCTGAAACCACACAGAGAAAGGAAGGTGCTGCTCCATTACCTTTCACTGTACAGCTGTCTTTTAAGGAACACAGTGACAGATTCCCAGATTCATTGTTTTAGGTGATGATACATTTTGTTCCAAAATGGGAGCAAGGCCTTGAGTTCCCAGGCTTCAGCAAGAAAAAAACAACTCCCTGAGCGACAGCTGGGCTTTCACGTGATGTAAGGAGCAAGAGAAATTGGTGATGTTTAAAGATGATGATGATGTTAGAAATTCACACTGCCAGTCCTCCTCTGCTTACATTACTACTGAGAAGAATAGAATTTGGTTTTTAAGGGGCTTGGGGACAAAATCAAACAGACTGTCACTCAAAGCAACTCACAAAATTTGACAGTGTATTTCCTTCACAGTGAGAAATGTTTATGCTATCCTTGAGGAGAGGAAAGGCTGGAACAACTCTAAATGCATTTGAGGACTAAGAATATTAATAACAGCAATATGAATCCCAATCTGCACTCAAAACCAAGAGAGGAAAACGGCTGAAAGACATTATATAGATTTTACATGACCACAAAAAGTAATGCCAATTAAGCTTAAAATAAAATTAAATTAAATGTAGCAACAATATAAGCATCTGCTCTGACGTCCTTGATACTCGCTTTGGGGCCCCTCCACTTTCAACACTCTATTTTGGAGCTGGTTTTTGCACAAATGGCAAGAAAAAGCAACCGTACCGACACAGGGCTTAGCTCTGAGCTTTGTAGAATGAAAGCGGCAATACAAAAATCAAAGTTGCTTAGTTTTGAAAACTGAACTGCTTCTCAAGAGAGTGACGGCTGTAGACAAGGAAGCTGCTGTTCTTCATGCTGTTAATGTGAAATGTCGTAATAGTAATTACGTAACCTCATCTCAACTGCGACAAATCCTGGTCGGTCATCAACACTGTGGAAAGACAACAAATATCATTGTGTAGGAAGCAGAAAGCTGCAAAGGTGTGTGAACCTTGTAAAGCTTAGGACTTTATCTCACCAACAGCTCATTTAAAGCTGCTCACAATTTTTTAAGGTTACCACAAGGATGCTGCAAAATGAATACCAAGTCGCAAATGTCGCTACAGAACATCCAGTTAGTGGATTTACTACTACTACTATTACTTTGTGGTTGGTGAAAGTACTACAAGAAAGAAATCATAAATCAGCTCCATTTAATTTTCTACTTTACTTACTTTAGTAATAATATAGAGAAAAGAAAATGTACAGAGCACTATCTGCCTTATAATGGGTACTACAGTAATACAGAGTGGCTTAGGGCCACTGAGAGAAGCTTATGCATAGATTATATGCCTGTTACTATCTTTTTTTCCTCTGTATCTCCACATGTTTGTTAATTTGGGAGAACATAAAATGTCAAGTCCATTATGTACTGAGGCAGGCTGCCTGATGAGCCTTTTTATGTATTTCCGCCTCCCCCCCCCCACCCCGGCAAGTATTAAAGATATTTCAGTATAAACAAATAAAAAGCAGCATACTTTATGATATGCTTATTAATCATACCAAAAAATGATCCCTTTCTCTCTAGTACTGTTAATAGCATTTTTTAAGTCAAACCAAAAGGCAGAAGATATTTTATGGCTCCTCATCCTTTCTAGAGTACTAGGTGTAATAAAAATAACAAAGAAGCATGGTACACAGAAGTGAAGTACCACAGCTTCTTAAATGGAATCTAGAGACCTTTGCCAGAGACACAAATTCTCCAGAGGGTGAACTGGAAGAATAAGTGACATTACAGTAAACTTTGGGTGCTTATGGAAACCTTCTTACAGCTAAAAGTTAACTTCAACAAAACAATTTAAAATGATAAATCATAAGACATTTTTATTAACAATTTTGCAATATAGTAATTAAAAAGTAGTATCAGGTAGGCTTTCTTTTTTTCTTCTCTTTATTTCATAACTCTAGCTTCTGAATTGTTATCCATTATGAAAAAGGTTTCTGATGTCTAAGTTATGATCTGAAAAGAAATTTTGCCTCTAATAGGAAGTCAAAGTGAGATCCAACTTGAATATTTTCAGAAATGAGAGAAGACAAAAATAGGTCAAAACTATTAATTATTGAGAAATGGAATGAATAATTTGGCAACAGGACTTTGAAATTTAAGTAGAGAGAGTCTTGGAAGTTAAAATAAAATATAGTCCATGATGAAACAAAAATATCTCCTTTTTCTCAAACTTCCTCTTCAAAATAAATCAGACTGACCTTTGTGTGGAAATACTTGGTTTTTATAATAGCCTGTTTTTTAGTAAATAATCATTTCAGCAAAATCAGCTGTGCAAGATCAGCTTCTTGTAGTGCACTCAATGATGCAAATAATTTTCACTTCAGAATCCAACTGACTCCCTAGTTTGGAGGTTGGTTGCAAGCTAAACACCAGCTGAAAAGATACATTTTGGAATACCTCATCCCCACCCCACTTCTGGCTGTTAAGCAGATTAAGATACTCTGTGAAAAGAAAGAGATTCACAACACACTCACGAGATTCACATCACACTCACTTGTATGTCCAACACAATTTCATTAGCTCATAGATTTCTGTTGGACAGACTTCAGGACGTTCCATTCGTTCTCCTCTTTCAATCATCTGTGCAACTTCACCACCTTTCATTCCCTGGAACAGAATAACCAGAGGTCATCAGAGTTGTGTGATTATAGCACACATTAGAGTATAAACCAAACAGGCCTGGAGTTGATTTTTGGGCTAGTCTTTGACTCATTAGTTGCAACAGGTAGGATGCTAAGGCCTGCTTTGGCCTCCAATAACCCTTTCGAGGTAGGAAAAGGCATGGGTTCAAATTTGCTCTGAAATTTTACAGAAAAAATTTGCCAGATAGAAGTACTCACCTTATATGGTTTTTGCCCGTAAGAGAAAGCTTCCCACATTAAAACCCCAAAACTCCAGACATCACTTTTGCTAGAAAATTTGTAGAAATTCATGCATTCTGGAGCATACCACTTGACTGGCCATTTTCCATGACTTTGTGCCTAAAATAAGTGACAGATAGGAAAAAAAGGAGGCTAGAGACAGTGGTAAGCAGACAACATCAGAATCCATATAAGCCCAGTTAACTTATGATCTGCACACCAAGTACCAAGTATAACATTTCTGATGCAGCTGGCATTACAAAGAATGAGTAGCAGCTTCTTCAGAAGTGCTTTGGCTAGGCTAGTGGCAGTGATTAAAGATGTTACGGCCTTTTCTGGCAACAGTTACTGTTCCCATAGGAAGGTCATCAGAATGGAGTATGCACTTGCTCCTCCTCTGCAGCATTTCATGGTCTGTCGTATTAGTTTTAAACAGCTTATTAAAGGGAATAGGAAGAAGGAAGAAATAATTTGAACTGTAAGAGCAACGTATCGGAAAAAGAGATACAGACAAGACTGAAGCCTTTTTCTCTCATGTATATTTTTACCTTATCAAATGTGGCAGTTATTTCAGTCCCCGTTGCTGTAGAGAGATCCAGTGATTTTAAAACCAAGCTAAATACATTCTGCTTATATCAAATGATTATTTACCAATGGTATTCTTTCAAAACAACTTTCCAGATTCAGTTCTATGACTCGATAATATAGTGTGTTAGCCTAAATTTTCTTTGGATGTAGTGAAAAATTAAGTGCCTCGAAGTTCATTTCTGCAACAAAGATATTTTCCCCATTTTATATGAGGAGGTAACTATTTCCACCATAAATTCCAACCTTCCAATGAAAAGTTTAACAAAAGTAAATTAAAGAAGCAAGCAATTAAAAGAAGAGACTAGCTTTTTCCACCCTAAACATCACTTAATGTTGATGATGCATTTTGAAAAGCAGTAACTTACAATCGTGCTATAAAACAATGGATGATACATACTATTTCTAATTTGCAACTTCTAACAAACACTGCACTTCAACTGAAAGTAACCTTATCAAGTTATGCTACTATACAGCTTTGATGTCTTGAACAAAGCTTACCTTATAATAATTTTCATCAGCACTGAGAGCTTTAGAAAGTCCGAAGTCACTAATTTTGGCATAATGTTGGGTGACTAACAGCACATTCCTTGCAGCCAGATCCCTATGAACAAAATTATTCTCCTCCAGGTATTTCATCCCCATGGAAACCTGATGTACTAGCTCTGTTATATTCTTCTCCGTGACATGTCTGAAAATCATAACTCAATTTTTAAGAGATCAGCAGCTCATTTTCATGACTTTTCAAGGAATTCAAATATAAATCTCTACTAAGAACCTCCCCACATCATACTAGGAAAGTGATTCACTTATGTTTTGGAAGCATAATGCCCTGAGCAAGATGATGTGTGATCATATCAACGAAAGAATGACTCAAGGACATGTGAAAATCCTTTAATGCATTCAAAATGCACTATTTTACCAGAAATATTTGACAGTTAGGAGACACATACAAGATAATAATTTCCCAGTGAAAATTAACTGCAATCATTAATTATTACATTAACAACATGTCAATTTAAAATTGCCCTTAAATAAAAATTAAAAAGACTTGAATCTTTTTTTCCCCTCTGGATAAATCCTATGAAATAAAACCAAAGCTTACATACCTATTTTTTTGCAAAAATTTGTTCAATGGCCCAAGTTCAGCCATTTCCATTACTAACATCCAGGCCTCAGCTTCACATATGCCTATCATCCGGACAATATATGGGTTATCCAGTTGCTGCATTACATTTGCTTCTCTCAGCAGTTCATCCTTTATGGCTGGATCATTACTTTCATTCTTAAGAATTTTTACAGCCACTGGCTTGGCACCCCTATGAAAAAGGGAATCCAGTCCTGAAATTAGTTGCTGCAAAATCTGTGTGTGAATGTACACATTCTTCATCTGATGTTTCTGTGCACGAAGTACAAACTGTGATAAAAGACAGCACTGATATTCGGAGAGGAAAAAAACTGACTGCAACAGGAACATCTCGCTAGGAAATGCTCAGAAGACAGCTAAGCAAGAGACAGAGAATAGAAGGAACCTGAGAAAATTGAGAATAGTCATAAAAAGTCTTAACAAGGCTGAAAACAAATGCACTGGACAAAATTTTCTTGCCTATTCTTCCCAGAATTTCCATAACATTTTTCTGGTTGAACAGCTTTACAGGGCTTTTTAGACAATGAGTTATTTTGGGGGTGACAATAAAACATGCAGCATTGCAAGGCCCCAAGGCAGTGCTCTGAAATCCTGAGAAACTTAGCTTACTCCAGCAACCTTCAGCTCATACAACTAAGTGAAAGTGTGACTGATTAGATCTGCATAGCTCAAATGTGAAACAAGATTAGTAAATACACAACCTGGGACCAGAGCCCTTCAAATTCCCTCTGACTGGAAAAAGAAAAAGCCTTCCAGGCTCTGAAAACCTTGGTTAAAGAAATGCCTTCTGCTTCCAAGTGGTGAAAGAGTATTTATAATCAACCTATGCACTTGAACAACATACCAATAGCATTTTACCATGAAAATACATGAACAGGCAGGTGCTCCCACTTCAGCCAGTATAAACAGGGTCTGTTCCTACTGCAATTACAGGATAAAAGAGGTCACAACATGTTCTGTCTTCTGGAAAATCAACATTCCAGCTTCATGAAACAGGTACTTATTACTCTTACTTTAGGTGAAAATCTCTTTGCTACAGGAAAGCTGTCCACCCTACACTATTTCTCAAAGAGATGCTGTGCAGATGGGAAATATTGAGTAGGATGACTGCCCATTTCAACTATGGAGGAAGCCAGCAGACTTCCCATTCTACTATGCCGAAGGACACTTCCCCACTTTACAGACAGAAGTAATGGCTGAGATGTGACTATTCTGCAGACAGGGAGGTATCTGCACACAGAGAAAAAGAAAATGAATGTATAGAAAATGAGCATATGGGTATATATACAGAGAGAAACCAATGAATGATAGCTGAAATTATTTAGGCACAGACCGTCACCTGAAAAGACAAGCAAAGATTACTGCCACTGTGGAAGAAAAAAGGCTAGAGCTGTTATATTAAAATCCACAAAAAGAGAAGGAAACACTTACTTTTTCATCTTGTAGAACCCTTTCTTTACAGTACCAAAGTTTCCAGATCCAAGTTCTCCTTCCTCCAAAGTCAACAATTTCCTGTCAAGAGTGACATTTTTTGGTTTCATTTCATCTGGATCAGCATATGGACTTTCATAGACCTCAGTATCCATGGGTAAGGCCTCTCTCTGATCACCTGCAGTTCAGTCAATCAAAACAAATTAGACATTATGTGAGACCTTTTTGCTGCCACAGCTACTATATTCACCATTTCTGTGGTCAGGATTGTCACTGTGTTTGACTTCAGGGCATTAGAAAAAAACACAAGCTGTCCAGCTACAGGCAGATTAGAACATTCCAAAAGAGAGTGACATCCGCCTGGTGACACGTTCTAACTACTGAGTATCTCTGCAACATGAAACTAGGAAGTCCCTTGACAGAAGGAGGGTTAAAGACTGGCCCTTCTCTTTAGTATCTTCCATTAGATACCTCAGACAATTCTTCATTCAGAATGCTGCCTCATATAGTTTATTCTTAGGGACTAATATTTAATTGCATTTTACAGAAAGCCTGAGCACTAGCTTGGCACTGTGTAAGCAACAAGGCACAATTCTTTTTATTAAGTGCAAGGACGTGGCTTTTACAGGCAAGGAAGTAATAATCTTTCACTTCAACAAAGAAAAAGGGATTTATAACTTTTATTACAGACGGTGACAACTGGCAGTTTTAGGTCTCAGACTTGAGCTCAATAGTGGCTATAACAACACACCACATTCTGTGAAATATTTACAAGAATGAAGAAATATGCATAGAAGGGAGATCTCTGGCATGAAGAAAGAAATTGTATTATACTCTGCCTACCTTTTTCTGCCCCTGCAAGACCTCTGTTCCTTTGCAGCACGTAAGGATTAAAAGTTGCTTCATCAGTGGGGTGGCCAATAGTTGGCTGAAACTGCAGCACACAAATAGAGTTTTTATGTTTAATGACAAGGCAAGTGAAAAGCATTTCCTCCCCCGAGGATTATGGCATAATGTTTGCAACAGACACACAGGTGAGAATCAGAAAGCGAGAGAAGGATCCAACAAAGTCTGTTTCATTCTTGAGGTTATTGCTTGAGTAAATATGCAGGCCAAATGAAACATACACTGACGAAGCATAAAAAGGTATTGTAAATATTTCAGAGCATTTGATCTGGGAGAATTAACTGGAATGGTACATGCACAAATCTTATTCTGCTATGATATTTTCAAACTTGCCTTTTAGCACAAGTAGTTTATAACTACTTGTTATAAAGGATTTCTCTTTAATCTGTCCTTCTGCCCTCTCCAACTTATCCCTCTCCATCTCTAAGCCACTGAGAAATTCCTAGCACAACTGAAAACAGATAGTACTTCCCTCTTTCTCTTGTGGATGTTATAGAACTCCACTTGGAATGAAATGGGGCAAAATGTAATTATTTTAGTAAGCTTGTGTAAAATCATGGACAAACACCACGGACCAGATACTAGGCCAGTCTGTCTGCTCTGAGGGAGGTAAAATGACCAAATTCTTACTGTACCTGAACCTCTGGTTCAAATACAATCCCCTCTGCCTTTATTCTTTGTCAGAGGAATAGTATAGAGCACACAAACAACCCCAACAGAAACATAATGTGTAATGGGGCTCCTTGGCTGAAAGGTGAGTCTGGCACAATAAAGTACAGATGAAAGAAATTTATAATCTAATCTCTTCTGTCTGTGAAGTATTGAGAAAAGAGAATTACAGAACTTAATTCTGTAGTTTGGTCCCTTGTCTTTCTCAAAGAAATTTTATTCTACCCGTGAGTGACCTTATAATCCTAAGAAAGCATTCTAAAATCAAAAATTCAAATATCAACATGAGTTTTCTCAGCTCAACTAGGAAACATTGGTGTGTTGTACTTGCAAAACATTGGATAGGGCTGTTTTGTAGATATTTGTGCATGTAATTCTTCTTTTTGATAACTGAAGCTTTCAGAGGCGTTTCTGCCTGAAACTGTTGTGGTTTTCAAGTAGAGAGAAACAGAGCTTAAGAAATATCCACAAGTGAGTACATTGTAAGTTTTATCCCTTGGAAACTATGTTTTGTACAGAAAATGCCTGACCCTGGTGGTAGGTAAAATGAAGCAATCTGCCTAGCTGAATGAAGCAGAAAAAGTTTCACTACATATATTTTACAGCAAACTTGGAATAGGAGGCCATCACTTGTCAAGATTCTGGCCCAGTAAAACAAGCCTGATGGCATCAGGGATGGCATGGGTAATGTTTCTAATTTGAATCACTCAGTCTCGTGGAACAGTATTGGAAGGCCATTTGGTATCAGGGCAAGCCACAAGAGCCCTGAGACAATTCTGAGATGGGTCAGGGACCAAACTGACCTGACAATTTCAAAGAAGAAAATTAATGCTATAAACCAAGATGCTCAGCTATAGTTTTGTTTTTCTAGCCTAGTACATTTTGCCAGGTCTGCATTTCCAAGACTCGTTTTCACATACAGGCCACTTACTAACCTAATAAACCCCACCAAGATTGGAACTGAATCCTAAACCTCTCAAATAATGGGCTTGCAGTTTCACTGTGGACACTTAATACAGTCTTTCCCTACACTATGTCAAGATATATGGAGAAATACTTATGTTCAGTCAAAAATATTAATCATCTTTTGCAAAGCAAAACCAAGTCAGATGGAATTATATGTACTGAGATCACAGTGATTTTAATTTGTGTATTTCATATACCCCCTATTGCTTAAGAACACATCAAGACTTCTTAGGGTTTTTATCTTATTGCTAGTTACTATAACCCATTTGGTATTACTACTAAGAAGTGATTATATTTCCACTGGATAGCTTCCCAGATGTATTGTTGCTTCCCAGGGAGATAATTTTACATTCCAAAAGGTTAATCCACTAATTCAACCAATTAATTCAGTGTATACCAAGCAATATGGACTGACATTAAAACCTGTTGCTAGACAGACACAAGTACAATGGAAGCAGGTGCAAATTGCCACATTGTATCAATTTTATGGAAGCCTCTAGTAAAGACTTCTTGGCCAAGGGGTCCAAAAGCAGAGTAGAAAAAAACAAAAAAAAAACAAAGATAAAAATATGGTGAGTACCTAAGAAATGACCTGAGATGCCAAGTGTTCAGTGGCAGTTTCCAGGACACTAGAAGCAAAGTTCTCAGACACTTAGGAATGATGGAATTACGGTTTCACTTTTTGCATACTTTACCCTTCAAATAATCATTCTGACAGAAATGAAAAATGTACAGAAAATGACATCTAGAAAAGACTGCAACAGCTTGGGACTCCTCTACTTTTTGAAAGCTTTGATATCAATTGTCGATCAATTGTCCTCTGTTTACTATTGGGAGTACCTCAACTGTGTACCAAAAAGTATGACATCTGAACCCAAGCCTGGAAAAGCCCCACAGCACACTCCTCACTTAAAACACCGAAACTTTTTCTGTAGTCACAATTCGGTGAAGTCACACAGGTGTAGCTGTAGCTCCGAGCTAACCAATGAAGTGTGTTAGCTCTATTTTCTTTCTTTCCCCAGTCAAGTGCTGGATATGGTTGCTGTTATATAACAAGGAATAGAAATTCAGCCCACAAAAGTGTACAATTTAAGTAAAAAGACTGTTCCATTTTGCCTCATCATAACCCAAGCTTATGAGAAACGAGATACAAGGACTTTGAGAAAGGCCTTTGGAAATGATAATCTCATGATTTCAAATGGACTTGAACTTACTGTTCGAAGAATTAATGCTTTCCTGATGGCAATAAAACCCTGCAGGCTGAATCATAATGATGGAAATTATCAATTCCACTGCAATACCTTGTACAGGTCTGATAAGTAAGCTTCATTTGATTGCTGCTGAACAACAAGGCAGAAATACTTAAGAAGTACTCAGCCAGTAATGGATAACACCACAAATTAAAAAAAAAAATAGAAAATTGGAGGGCATAATATCTTATGTAATTAGGATTAGTTGCATAACAGAGAGGTAGTTAAATATCCCTGATCCTAGGTCTCAGTGTACTGTTGTACTTTGGACTGGCCAGAAAGCATTCATGTACATCAAATCCAGACATCTCAAGAACCCACTCACCAGTGCAGAACAGCTGGTAAAAATACAGTTCTGGCCATGACCTAGCTGTCTCCTCAAATAGGACATACAGAGGTGTTCCTGCTTTTTTGCAACTCAAAACAAAAATGAAAGCATCAGAAAGGACTGGATGCTTTTGTTTGGAAACAGCTTTAAAAAAACTGAGCATATCATTCCTGTGTTTGTGAATAAAACCCTGCAGATATGATTTGGAAATGACAGTGACACCAAATCTAACAATGCAGGTTCTCTTTCTCAGAAAGCTGCTCATTTTTAAGATGAGTGATTATGTCATACATGTAATTAGTTTTAGCATAGTTAACTAATATATATGTATGTGTGGAATGATACTTCTCATTGTTGCAGATTTATTAAAAAGCTTAACATTGCCTTTTTCATTAATATTTCAAGTTGAACTACGAATTAATGTTTCACAGACTCCTTTTCAGCTCATATTAGGAACTTGGGAATATTGTGCAGCACTCAGAAAACCTCAAACATTTTTCTTTAGTTCTGCCAGTTACGTATTCATGGCATGCAGCACCCTGCATGACTTTGAATAGAATTTTCTAGCAGAAAGGTTGGAATTTTTCTCTTGGAGTCAAGTCAAGCTTATTAGAAATGGTGCAGGAAGTACGCATCACTGCATGTACAGTGGTCTGGGTAATAATGCAATAAAATTTCCTTTTTATTTAACTATCATTTATATATAAAGTCATTTCTGCCCTACATTTAAAAACTTGCAAGTTTAATTCTGCAGATCTTTTTCTGACAAAGGGAGCTTAGTTTCAGGACAACCATGTTAGGAGGTAGGAGATTGCTTCTTGTATTCTTTCAAGAGCAGAGAATGGGCAAAATGACCATGGATTTGCTCATCCAGTAAAAATGAATACAAGAAATGAGTCCACTAGAGGATCCTGTTAAAACAGCACATACTATGTAACATCTTGTGGTATGCACACATGTAAACTAAGGATGGGCTGTCATTTTATGCTCTTCTACTAGAAAGCTGTTGTGGGCCTGTCCTGCTTTTACATACACAATTTTTTTTCTCTTTCTCTAGGGTTTAAATTTGATTGGTTAAATTTCTCAGGTACCTGTAATTAAGCTATTCTAAATGTGCTGTTTTCCTTCTTACTAGGGACTGGCTATGGCACTATTATGCTCATACAGCCACGTCCACAATGACAGGAAAAGGGAGTTTGCCCAGGGAGGTGGTTGAGTCACCTTCCCTGGAGGTGTTTAAGGGACAGGTGGACAAGGCGCTGAGGGGCATGGTTTAGTGATTGATAAGAATGGTTGGACTCGATGATCCGGTGAGTCTTTTCCAACATGGTGATTCAATGATTCTATGATTCTTCTAGTAAAGAAATGCTGTTTTCTATGAATTGGTAACACCTTAGTAGTATAACCCCTATGCAGGTTTGATAGCATCTAGCTCATGCAATAAGAACAAGATCCACTTAGCCTTTGCTTTAAAGTTTGAATTAAACAGCTCTATTCTAAGTCTGATTTTTTATTGTAAAGATTACCATTTTATTGTAAAGAATATTCTTAGTAAGGCAACCTGTACATAAAATGTAATTTCTTTTCAAGTTAATAATTCTGATTTGCAAAAATGCAAACATATATGTAGAGGTAGAAAGTTGTTTTATTCTGCTAAACCAAACCGAATAGCAAAATACTGCACGGCAGACCTTAAACTCCATGATCTTTGTCGAAGATATCATCATCGCCACTAGGTGGCACAAACTCATTTAAATTGTTGTCTAAATTGCCAGTTTTACAGTAGTGAGTAAAACAGCTTGAAAAATTTTGATCCATGTCCTAAAATTAGATCTGAAAAACGATCTGTGAAATTAAAAAAACCCATGACTTCCAAGGCTGAATAAACGTAATAGCATAAATTTTTAATTTTACTGTCTGAAATTTTTTGACATAAGACAGGTGGCTGTCTAATTAATGAAGTCTAAAGTAAATTCTGCATGTTGGGGTTAATAGAGCATAAATGTTGGAAATGTTCAGAGCAGGGATTTTGTTTAGATATACTCCAAATTTTGGAAAACTTGGCAGTAAGATGAAATTTGTGGGTTGAGTATTCAGGGGCAACAACATACAAATGGTGTCAAATTGATGAAATTATTTTCCTAAAATCCCAGTCTTCTGTTGCCAGCATGCTTCTGTCTGTACTTTTTGCATGTTTCCCAGAAGGCAGGAAAGATGTATTCGGCTGCAGAAAAACACATACAGAAGCATAGGTTTTACCAGGCTAACAGAGAGCAGAGTGACCAAAAACACATCTACAGAATTCAGACCCCATGCTCTCTTTTCTGAATAAAACCAAAATACTTCTCTTGTCTAATGTGTTACAGCATGGCATTTTTTTTCTGATGGGATTAGACCATGTCCTGACACTATATATGTATTCGTACAAGATGACAGCATTTAAAAATGACTTGTGGGACCTGTAAGGGTATGCAGATGACAACAGCTATTAGTATTTGTGCATAAAAGTGAACTGAAAATTAATAATTATTATTTACCAGAATTATCAAAAATAGTATATGTCAAACACAGTTTTTCATTCTGAACATACATCTAGGGCTTTTTATGCCTGTTCATATTTGTTGAAATACATGGAATTGGAAATAAATAAATAAACAAAAAAGAGAGACTTATGGGTGGAACAGGTACACACACGTTATTCTCTGCATGCAAACATAGCTCATAACTACATGCTTCACAACTACATCAACTACTGGACGGCATAATTTCCTAGCCATGCAGAAAATGCATGCAGCATTTTCATTAGTACAAGGCTGGTTTCCCTTGACTCCTAGCTATCTTATCACCTTCCCCATTGTGCCTGGTCCTGTGACATCTTGCACCTGGCTAAATGTAATCAATGTCAATGCATAACAAGATTTGTGCACATTGGTTCTGTAAGAATATACTTTGTGGTTGTTATTAACAAATTGTTCCCTAAATGTGCTCAGTAATAGCTCTGTGTAGGCAAGCCAATTTTCTCATTAGGAAGGATAGTTCAGAGTAGAAATATAATTTCGTTCTCTTCTAAGTGACTGTTTTTTGGAAAACATTTTATCATTTACATTTTATTTGCAGATATATTGAGATCTGCACTAATATTTTGGGATGCTAGAAATTACTTGAAAACAGTCCCTCGATTTTAAAACTTCTTTAAAACCATTGCTTTAGATATAAAATGAAGGCCACAGTTATGCAGATTGTTAGGAAAGAAGCAGAAAGCTTACAAGATCTTCACAATCTAATTGTTAGTAGCCCAGACACACATTTAGTAACAGCAAGCCAAACAGAGGGGCATGGGGGGGAAGAGTGAAATTAGTCACGTGTAAGTCCTTTTAACTCAGTCAAAAACCTAAAGGACTATATGAGGCACCTTTTTGCTGCCAGCCTTTGGAAAGGTGTACGATTTGAGTCTTGAGATAATTCCACCTCCTGCCCAACTCTAGAAACCACAATGTCAAAGAGGAATAGTAAATGTGTCAGGAAAATAGCTAAAAGTATTTTACAATATAGACGTAGTATACAAGAAAAAAACATTCCCCACCTTTCTCCTGTGTGTGCTTCCAAGTACCCATATGATGCATCAAACAAATATAGTACAGAAAATCTTAGTCCTAAATTTTCTTCCAATTGTATTACGCTCAAACCATCATTAATCTGACAATATATGAGGTCCAACAAAAAAAAAAAAAGACTGTGCTTCTAACCCTTTTTATTTAACAAATCAAGAAAATAACTACAATCCTCTGCATAATAGTTTCCTTCTGAGTTGACACACAGCTGCATATGATGCTGACAATGTTTAAAGCAACTCTGCAGATGATTTTCTGAAAGGCTGTTGAGGATCTCCATCGTTTTTGCCTTCATATCTTCTACTTACAAAAAATGGGCTCCTTTAAGCACCAACTTCATCTTTGGGAAGAGGGAACCAGGTATAGCAAACAGAGCGGGGACTCATGCACAGCAATATTGTTATTAGCTAAAATCTGCTTCACAGACACAGAGCTGTAGGCTGCCACACTGTCGTGCAAAATACACTTGTTTCTCCACAATTCTGATTGTTTCCGTCTCATGTGTTTTTGCAATTTTGTGAAGACTTCAACGTCATATTGTTGATTTACTGTTTAGCTGCTGGGAATGCGCTCTGCATCACAATAGCCCGGATATCAAAGAAAACAATCACTATGGCCTTGAACTTTTAATGACTCATGTGTGGATGTTTTTTGTCTTTCAGGAGATGTTGCTGACTTCCACTACGTTGATTGTCTCTTGGTTTCTGGATTATATGTAAATATCAAAGTTTTGTCACAAGTAATTACTGAATTCAACAAATACAGTTCATTCTCAATGCACTGCAAAAGGCATAAACATAATTCCTTGCAAAGTTCTTTTCATTCATCTCACAGTATTTTTTGAATCACTTTTGCACATTTTTTTAATGTTCAATTCTTCCATTAGAATGCATCAAATGAACTTTCTCAGCTACTACTCCAACATTCCACCTTCTGTCTTTTCAAATCACATCTTGCACTTTCTCAATGTTGTCATCAGTAACTGCTGTCCATGGGCAGCCTGGGTGATAATCATCTTTCACGTTACCTCTGCCTTCCAAAAATCATTTCTGCCATTCCAAAACACGTGCATGACACAAGCACTCCTCACTGTAAGCCTCAGTCAATAACTGAAAAGTTTCCATTGCAGATCTCTTCAGTTTTACAAGAAAATTGATGTTAACTCACTGCTCACTCCTGCAAACCAACATTTTCCAACTGAGGGTAAGAAAACATCTATATTTGAACACATGTCCACTTGTACTAAGTGAAGCGATCAAGTTGAGCCACGTCTCACTGTGATAGATAAGAACATGTTCTACAACCACTTCTTTGCCTCTCCCTTCCTACTCTTAGTTCCTGAGCTACAGGGTTAATCTCAGATTTTTTTCTGTTGGACCTCATACCTTAAGGCAGTTTTAAAATCAAGCACATTGCCCTTTTCCCAGATTTTTTGCAAGTATGCTTCTCCTGTCTCCGTTACAGAACTTTAGCCACCTCACATCATACTTAGCAATGGGAATCACTTGATAGCTTCAGTGTTTTGAAGTGTGACTAATATTATCAAGCAAGATTCGAAGCACACCTTGGTCTTACATCAAACAAGTAGTTATTGATGTAAAAAGCACAGAAACCAATATTAATTCCAAACAAAAATGAACAGGCTCTAGATTTTACACACGCACTTACATCCTCTACAACAATACTTTGAAGAAATGCAAATATTTATGATAATACATTAATTATGATAATACATTGATGCAAAATTTTATGATAATACATTAGTTTAATTAAACATGACTAATAAGCATTTCTAGAGCTCACTGAGAAATCATACCTGCCTAACTAAAACTGCGATGCAGTACTTATTGACTAATTCTTAGCTATAGTTTTGCAACAGATAAATTCTCTAAGAGGTTAAGTGCTCTTTTGCACATGTTGAGCGTGGTTTATTATATTTTTCTGACAAGCATAGCTCCCAGCACTTGATCAAGCAACCGCCTATACTGCCTTTATGGTAATAACTGCTTAACTCAAAGGCATGCTAAGAGGAATAGATAACCAGGGACATAAACAGTACTAGACTAAAGTTAGGCTGTACTCATAAGGTTTAGGTCTACTTTTACTGTCCAATAAACTGTGGCTAAACAAATAAAATACTAAAAAAAAGTGGAGAACCGGGGAGGTGGCCAGAAATTTGCTGCTTCACTGTAATATTAACAATTGATTTTAGGCTCATATCAAAAGCACCTCTGCAAGTTTAAACACATACTGGCATGAGGGAATGGCCTCAAGCTCCACCAGGGGAGGTTTAGGCTTGACATCAGGAAGACATTTTTCACAGAAAGGGTCATTGTGCACTGGAACAGGCTGCCCAGGGAGGTGGTTGGGTCACCTTCCCTGGAGGTGTTTAAAAGACGGGTGGATGAGGTGCTGAGGGGCACGGTTTAGTGACTGACAGGAATGGTTGGACACAATGATCGAGTGGGTCCTTTCCAATCTAGTGATTCTGTGATTCTATGATGTTCAGGGAGAAAAAAAATAATTTGCAAAGTGAAAGGGCATCAAAATAATCTTAAATCTAGTTACGGCGTCTCTGGAGAAAGGCAAGAAAAGTCACAGTCCATATACGTGCTGAGAGATGTTGGGTGTAAGCCTCCATATTCTGCACAGAAAAATCTCCAATACAGACTTTTGCCAGAGGAAGTACATCAGTCTGACTAAAAAGCAGATGTCCAGATTACAGAAAAGGGGACAAGAAACAGTGACACTTTGTTACTCTAGGTGTTTTCTTGGAGTATTAGTATGCTGAAAATTTTACTCCAAGCCTTTACACACCAACAGTCTGCAATTAAATTAGTTGGACTTTGCATATCATCAATCATCTCACAGAGGTCATACATTCCCTTAATTTCAAAGCAAATTCAGATTTGAGCATGCTCCCCTCTAAGACTCTGGAGTCTCATTGATGTATTTCTAGCACTAATATATAAAAAAAATATTGAAAAATTGGTCTAGATAGGACCACCAGTATTATACTGTCCCTCAGAACATCCATTCCCCTTCTTTCTTCAGCTAGTAATCACGTTCTGTCCCTCTACTCTCTCTCCACAGCTTCTTTATTCCAATCAGTCTTCTCTTACAAGTTATGATTATTTGTGTTGCCCTGCTCTGGATTATCTCTTGTTGGACAACATTCTTCAGTGCAGTACAAAAAGCTGGTGAAAGTCTTCCAGCTGAGACCTAACTAGTGGAAAGTGGACCAAGCTGGAAACACTCTTGATGTTTCCTTTTCTCCTACCAGTATCATAGTCACTAGTCCTTGTTCTGATGCATTAGAGGCATCACATCCTCTGAAAAACTGTTGTTGCTGCTCATCTTGTGCCTACAGCTGACAATTAGAAATGCAGTATTTTGGAATAGTTGCTACAGAACTACATTCTGTTTTTTTCCAGGACATTTCTCCAATTCATCACCATTACTTTGAGTCCCAATTCAAACATTCACATTTTTGGTTTTGCAATTTGAATTCATTGTATTTCAGGCTCTGCATATAAAACCAGCTATGTAAGTGGTTTCTAGTGAATTTCTGCTTTGCACAAAGATATTAATGTATGAGAACCTGTCAATTTCTTCCGAAGTCTTTCAGCTTCACAAACAGTAACTATTTTATTTCTATTTTATGCTTATACTACAGGAAAGTAACTTAGCCGGCTTGTTTTATAAAACCTCAAAAGAAAACACAGAATTCAGATTTCAGTTTTAAGAAATGACAAATTTCAAACATGTTGCAGCTTTAAAGACTATCTTGGACAGTATTTGCAAAATATGCACTCAACACATCTCACATATCTTTGGTGATTTTCTGTCTATCCATCATGATGAGTCTTACATATAAACACTAGTGATCAATCCTAAAATCATTAATGGTTGTATGCAAAATGTGCAATTTACCAAGCTTAATTAGGTCAGCTACTTGCTAGAGAAGTACTTGTTCAAGGGTGGCACTAATCTCCCCTAACTATGGTTACCTAAAAGCAAGGCATATGGTCGTGACTAATCACCTAGGCCCCTTCTGAGGTGAAACACATAGGCACATATAGGTGGAAAGTCATTTTACCACTTTTAGGCTGAAGTGACATGTGGACAGGTATGTGTCTCTCTTCAAAATCCATCAAATGTGGGCCTTTGTGATTTGCTGAATGACTGGCTCTTCATTTGAGTTCACTAGTGTTAGGCAAGATTAATCATACCCTGTTTGCATGACCAAATCTTGCACCTATAAAGCACTGTGGACAACTGGGGAAGAACTACTGCAATGCACTGATGCAAACAGAAGAGCTTGGCCCATTTACCTTCATTCCACAGTCCTAACCACATGACAATATAATCAGATACACACTTTTTTTAATGCCTAAAGTAAGATTTCTTGAACGTTTCATGTGCACTTAAACTGCAAAATTTTCCACAGATAATCTAAAGCCTACATTGTACTCCCTCACTCAATGTGCTTGTTCCATCACTGTAACTGTGTGCACCCTAGGAGTCACAGTGTCATAGCATGGCTTGGGTTGGAAGGGACCTTAAAGACCACCTAGTTCCAACCCTGCTGTCATGGACTGGGACAACATCCACTAGACCAGGCTACTCAAAGGCCCATCCAATCTGGCTGTTAGCACTTCCAGGGATGGAGCATCCACAACTTCTCTGGACAACCTGTTTCAGTGCCTCACCACCCTCAGGGTGAAGAATTTATTCCTTCTATCTGATCTAAATCTACGCTCTTTCAGTTCAAGGCCTTTATACCTTGTCTTGTAACTACATGCCCCTACAAAACATCTCTCTCTAGCTTTAAGTTCTCCTCCAGGTACCGGAAGGCTGCTATAAGGTCACCTTGGAGATCTCTCTTCTCTAGGCTGAACAACCCCAACTCTCTCAGCCTGTTCTCATAGGAGAGGTGCTCCAACCTTCTGACCATCTTTGTGGCCCTCCTCTGGACTCACTCCAACAGGTCCATGTCCTTCTTGTGTGAGTGACCCCAGTGCTGGACAAAATACTCCAAATGGGGTCTCATGAAAGCAGAGTAGAGAGGCAGAATCACCTCCCATGACCTGCTTGTCATTGTTCTTTTGAGGCAGCTCAGGATACATGGCCTTCTGGGCTGCAAGTGCATACTGCCAGGTAATATTGAGTTTCTCTTTATTCAGCGCTCCCAGGTCCTTCTCAGGGCTGCTCTCAGTATGTTGTCCACACAGCCTGTATTTGTGCTTGGGATTGCCCCACTGCATGTGCAGAACCTTGCTCTTGGCCTTGTTGAACATCATGAGATCCACATGATCCCACCTCTCAAGACTGTCAAGGTCTTTCTGGATGGCTACTAGCTGATATATATACATGGTCTTAAACTTCACAGTCATCTTTGTAAATACCATAGATATAAATCTCAGGATGACATTTAAAAAAAAAATGGCACCAATTTTGCTTGTATAATTTCCAATGGTTTAAAAGGGTACTTGATATTCAGAAAGTGGTGGCATGGTTGCTCACAGATCCTCAGGGATTCAAAAGTACTGAAATAAATGTAATTGCCTATTTGAATAAAAATATTTTTTCTATAATGTGGGACCGCATCAAGATAATGACCTAGATGATTAGGCTCTCCAGGGAGTGGTGAAACAGTTAAATTAAATTCCGTATTTCACATGAGATCAATTACAGCTGAATGAGATAGTATTACGTATCACATATCAGGCGGCTTCTCTAATCAATAGACTCTACAAACTTAGGCAATTATCATCACAGATGGGCTTGCTCACTCTTCATGGAGCTGATGAAAGAACTGCTGCTACTTTCTCTGCGCGAGGAATCAAACCCTTGTGCAAAGTCTGATGTTAACTGCATACACAAAATATGAAAATGAATGAAAACTCCACTTCTGCCCCAACCAACAGATTCACAAAATGGACAATGTAAACAAAGCAGTATCTCTCCTGCCAGCGTTGATGCAATCACTATAGAACATGACCATCAATGAGGCATTTTGCATACAAAACCCACTGATTTTCACATAATTATATATATAAAGGAACTTCACAAAATTAAACAATTGAGAGTTCATGCAAAACACTGATGAAAGCAATAACCACGCTAGAATAGGTTAAGCTTATTCTTTTCAACTTACTGCTTATATCCCTAGAAAAACATTTTTTTCAAGAATCAGTGCTGCAATAATAACCAAGCATTAGGATTCCTATAGCAGCATATGACTATAAGCCTTCTCATATTGCCACTTATTTTTACCTTAGAAGGGGTCCCAGGAAGAGGAGGACGAGTGTTAAAAACCACATTATCTGTAAAAGAATCAAATATAGAAGGATACTGAGCAAAGTAAGAAATGTACTGTAAGAACACAAAATTTTACATAAGGGACTAACTTTCTAGATTTTACACTATTTTACATTCTTTCTCTTGGATGATCTTCTTTGCTTTTGTCTATAATGCACAGCAGGCTCTGGTAAGTACTGTGCCTAAATGACTCAAAGATGTGCAAAAAGCACAGGTATATCCTTTCACCATGGCACTGTCATCCAGTTAGAATAACAGAAGAAGGCCTTAGAGAGAGAACACCACTTCTGGAATAGCTTTTTTTCCCCAGCAGTCAGGGCAAGAGGAAGGACAAGTTCTCATCGCTATTTAACATGACATTAAAGAAGAAACAGGCCAAAAGGATACTGGACATCAAGACACTCCCTCAACACCTTCCCCTGTGTTTCTGTAAGTTATCAAAGAATGACTCTCTGACACCCATCCTCAGCATCAGGTGCAGCAAATTCCTTGTTCTGCCCTGCTCTCCCCAACATGGGAAGTGTCTCCTCATCTGTCAGCAAATAAACTGTTGCATGCACCTCTCACTGCACCCAACCTGAATGCCCACAGTAGTGCCACTGATGTGCTGGCATTGGCTTGGAGTAAAGACCATTGGAGGAGGGCTGGCATGATCACCTTGTTAGTGTGTGTGGGCCAAATAACATGAACTGCCACTTCGAGCAGTAAAGCACATTTTGAATCTGACATTAATTTAGAGCAAGCAGTAATAGGAGTTGATAGCCCTCCTTAAGGGAGGATCTGTCTCCATCCTCCATGATCTCTCAGATCTTACCTCACCTGAAGAGTTGGAAATCTGGTATTTAAAATCTAACATAATCTGCAGCCACCTACATGGCAAGTGGAAAAAATGCACAGATCTTTATCATCATTAGCAAGGCTATTTATATATATATAAAAATAATAGGAATAACTCACCATTTTCTGAGCCAAGTTGTGGACAAGGAATGGTGAGAACCCTTAACAATCCATCTGGTTTGTATGAATAATGCTCAACCAACTACCAGAATGAGAGAGGTGGAAAAAAAGGAAGAGAAAAAGATATTAAAAAGCAAGGCAAGCAAAATTAAGTATTTTGTCTCTTTAAAATTGTGCATATGTACAACAATTGGTATGTATTACAGCAATGAACCGGGCATTCAGCAGATCTTCACTGCACATATTCTTACCTCATCTTTACTTCTCTTTCACAGAGATGTATGTTTCTGGGGTAACCTCGTGGACAAACCTGGAACCTGATGCAGGAGCTGGATGTGTAAGACTCCGCATTTCACACTTGGTTCTGCTACTAACCACTTTGTAAGTCTGAGAAAATCCCTTCTGTTTATACCTCTGAGTTACTGACCTTTTTTTAAAAAAAAAAACCTTTTTTTTTTTTCCCAAGATAAGTATAACTGCAGTGCAGGAATTGTCCTCATATGCAATGCTTTTTTTGGACCTTGAATTTGTAATGGGATGTAAGCAGTTAATAAATGTACAGCACTAGTAGTTGTGACCACTTGTGTTTCTGGATTGTCCTCTCCATGCTATTTTATTACACGTTCGTTACTGCTATTTTGGCTTTGGCACATTTGGGTAGAAAGGAAGTGGGCCTGTAAGTAAAAAAGTTGCAGAATTATTCAAAAAACTTGTAAGATAGTACAGCTGCTTTTAAATTTCCGGTTACTCCAGGAGAGAAATATGCAGAACATTTACCAGAAAGGCTAAGAATTAATATATGCAAGTAAAGACTTATATTCTAGATTTGTGACTCACCTTACTTGTTTTAACAGAATTTTAAACAAGAAGACATAAGAGTTTTCTGCAGGGGTTTCAACTCCCTTAGCATATTCAATCCATGGAGTCATAGCTCCAATATTCAGTTTTATTACCAACTATGAATTCCTTAATTGCTTAATCTTTACCATTTAGACAAATATTGGAGGTAACTCTCAGCATACTTTGCTTTTTCAGCCTTTAAGGTAGAGCATTTCAAAGCTAAAGAATGCAGTATGTGTACAACATCCTAAACCATCCCGTTTACGCTTCTTAGAATTCTGTTTATTGATGTCGTAAAGGACAGTAGCAAAGACTATACCTAGCGTAGCTATTACTGAATACAATCACTTGCAAATGCGAATGGTCTTCCGTTCTAGAGAGTGTTCAGCTAACTGCATAATAACTACAGCAATTCTGAACTTCACCAAGCTGAAATATAATATTTAAAAATTACTAAACCCTCCACAGCTACATAGCTTTCTACATTAACATATATTTTCTTCATGTATAGACACCACATAAAGTTGGAAATGTGACAAAAAACCTGTCAAAACATGTTGCTGTTTAGATAGAAACTGTTGTTGCACAGAGAAGTAAAACAAGCTGCCTTAGTCAGTTATATGGAAATATGACAGATATCCAAGAAATTAAAATTTAAGAGACCTGCCAGAGGGTGTCAAATCTTTTTCCATCTGGTATGGAGAGCTTTCCTGTCTTATCTCTGTCGATACGGTAATGCAGTACTTTTCCATCATTCAGCAGACACAGGGCATAGGAACCATTGCTGTCCCTTTCTCGGATACTGTAGGAATAAGACAGATTTTCAGGGTTATTGCTTACTAGAAATGAGAATCTGGGTTGAAATTCCTTTTTAAAATCACCCTTTCCTTTAAGCTTTTGAATTAAAACCAAAGCAAAATCAGCACTGCAACTTCTGAAGACGCCAAAAGGCAACGGATGACAACAGAAAATCCACAATGTGGAGCTCTTTGCTAGGCAGCTACAGGACACTTCGCAGTGCATAAATGCTCTCTGAGCAAGGAAGCATTTGAAGGCTTGTGCACTGCAGGCATTCAAAGCCCATGGAAGCCTGAGGCCAGGATCCAGCAGTTATGCTTCAATATCCTCTACAGATGACCTAAAATTAAAAACAACAGATAAGTGCCTTCATTAAAGAAAGATTTCTCCCTTGTATCTTTTATTTTGTAATAAAGAAACAACAGTAAAGGTGGAAGATAAAATACTGAGACAATATAATGTGAAATACAAACAAAGGGTTAATCTTTGTGCACTGAAACAGCTTGTTGCTTGGCTGGGAATACAAAGTAAATCCCGCATTTCTGTAAACATCAATTCTTATAATTTCTTTAAAGACAGTAATGCTTTGTTGAAAATTTCACATGAAATGTCACACAATATGGAGTTATACATCTAGTCTAAACTTCATCAGTGAGAGATCACAGTATGTAATATGAAAACCGTCTAAAATTCATATGTTGCTGGGATGACGACCAGATCTGCAAACAACATCTGAGATGCCTGCAAAGCATTGCAGAGTTGTTTTACATACACTCAAGGCCAGCTCCCATGCGTCTTCTGGTGAGTGACCCACAGCAGATAGGAGTTTGCTACTAGCTCCACTGTAGTTGGAATAGCATTTTCTGAGTTTAGAAGGCAGGTTTCTCCTTTTAGTTTACGCTGCCCATGTTCATTTGCTGCAAACAGTGAGTCAGCAATGGCGTTAGATTAAAATTTTCTGGAATAATGGGTTTTCCTTATTTAAAAACCCAGACTGAGTAGCATCAAAACACTTCCTGTCGCAGTGTGCACAGAAATCTTCTCACTCTACTTGAATTTTCAAAAGACCCAAAAAGAAATATGGCAGGATATACTCATGAAGGTGTTAGGAAGTTCCACTGGTGTAACACTACTACCTGTTATCATGTCTCAGAAGATTGCCAGGGCAAGCATTAAATTCTGCTTCTCAGCTAACTCACTCAAGGCTGAACTAAAACTGTTTTTGTCTGGACTACTCACGCAACTATTTTTTCAAGGAGAGTGATTCTTGTTGCCTAAAATGTGAACAGGACACCGGCTAACAGAAAAGGGAAATGAGACCATTTTTTTTCTGAAACCAAAGTAACTTGCCTTGTGCCTCTAGAGCAATTTGAAACATTGTGGTTTTTCATCACATGAAGGTATTTTCTCAGCATGCTGGTTTCCTGTGCTAACTGACCAGTGGAGAATAGCAAGTTCTGCTAACATAAAGAATAAGTTTTACTTTGTCTTCCTCTGACTTGCTCTTAGCAAATAAGGCTTGGAAAAAATATTTTCAGAATAGACGCCATCATTTCTAATACACAAAAGAATGGCATTTCATTGCATTCAGACTTCTGTTTAGAATACTGCACAAGTAAGATTATAGAAATGCAACAGATTTTTTCCCAGAAACAAATGCTTTTCATGTGCCAGATGAGGAAATGTTAGCTCCAATACAATTAGTTTTACTGAAACCTATTTTCATTTGCAAGTGTTGCTAATATCATAAGAGGCATCGTAAACATTCACAGTAATCAATGAGACAAGAGAAGTCTGATTTCTAAGGACCACGGCACAGATCCCAACAGCCCTTATCAGTATCCAGGACAGGATTTAGTAGAGTTCAGTTTTATAAGGTTGGCATTGTATTTCTGAGTTCTTCCTTCTCCAACCCAACAGCTACCTAATTGTGAAGATATCTGCAGTTCACAGTCCTAATAATTTCTGTCAGACAGCTCTATCACTGCACATGCACAAAATATCCATTCTAACGCTCATGACTGACTAGAATCCAAAGGGAGCCTCATTCTCTTGGGGTTATGGTCCAGGTGTTTTTTTAAGCTGTAGCCAGTCAACTCCAATACAATGTGGATCCCTACAAAACACAACATAGGAGGTACTGCTATCTTCCAGAATATGTCTGAAGAGTATCAACATCCCTGAACCAACAGGCAAATGATGGCCTAAGTCTTAGTTTTGGCAGCTAGATCCCTTACTGGTCCAACAAGGACTCTCATTCTGGTGAATGTAACCCAAGTAGAAACCAATAACTACTTGGAGTATCATTATAAACTGTGTAAATGGCTGTTCTCTGCTTAAGTCTCCTTAAGCAAAAAGAACAATATCCAAATTTTTTATCTCCTTCCAAGCAAAAAGCCAAATGACCCCTTTCTAAAGGAAAAAAATCCCTGAGGGTAAAAAAAATAAATCACTATTACAACATGCCTCATTGAGTCTGTAGAACAACAGAAGTCACAGCATTCTACAGTGGAAAATAGTGAAGGAAACAAACTAGCAGAATGCTTGCTATAGAAATGGTACGAAATTATTCTCACTCCTGAATCCAAGAGCATGTTAAAGTTTGTCCTCAGACTTGCTTTGCCAGTGATAATAGTGATAATAGCTTCCTTGATGTCAGAGATACTGACGTCCCCCACTGCTCATCGAGCTCCAGCCATTCCCTACTGGTCTGCCCTTACGGCCATCTCTCTTGGAACGTTATTAACAACATGGCTACTCATTATCACTTCAAATATTTGCAGCACACTGCACATGTTCCAAGTATGAGGCAATAAGAAATTAACCTGCTGTCATCTGTAAAAGGATCATACAAAGCAAAAACTGGATTAACCGCAGTCTCCATTTACATGATTTCTTCTTCCTTGTTCAGTAATACATTCCCATCTGTTCAGAAATGTCAGCACACTACAGAATTTAGGAGCTAACTCAGCCACACACTTGCTGTCTCCCATGGAACCTAAAGCTTTGTCTCCTGATAAGGCTACTGTGGTGTGCTGCATAGTGACAAAATGCCTTTGCGAGAAGGACTGCATCACTGTAGTCTATTTTGTTGGCATTGCCCTGCCAGAAAAATACACTATGCTCCATGAAAACCCTAACAAGTAGCTTTGTTGTTTAACCACACCTGCAACAGGGGATCTTCTCAGTGCTGCCGTCTCAGTCAGGAATCACAAGTTTTCTTCACACCTCTGACCTTCTCTGCTGCTGAAGCCCACAACCTTGTGAGTCATTCTAGTAGTCTAAACTAGTTTTGTCCCCTTTAGAATATCTTGTTGCCATTCTTACCAAAATCATTTTTTACTTTCCTTCTACACGATTGTTTGCATTTTACGAGAACTACATATGGCTATGAACCCATATAGAAGGTTTATAGACTAAACTGCTAATTATGCTATGTCTTCACTCAGACTTTCCTTAACATTGGATTTTTAAGATTAACGGTATTTCTGAACACTGTTTGTCTCCCTTCAGCTTCAGTATTTCTGATTCTTATGCAAGATCACACAATCATGTAACTGAAGTGGTCACTAACGATTACAAAGAAAGATGTGTCAAGAGCTACCACACATTTACCAGAGTTGTTTCCTATGTGAAACTGCAGAGAAAACTAAAGATTTTCACACTGCTGGTCTATAAATGTTAGCAAATTTTTAATTTATTTTTCAACTGGTCCACACATGCATGCATATACACATAAAACGTAATCTCTAGATCAATGCCTCTCATTCTTGTGGAAGATTTCAATCTTCCTGATATCTGCTGGAAGTACAATAGAGCAGAAAGGAAGCAGTCTAGGAGGTTCCTGGAGTGTGTGGAAGACAACTTCCTTGCACAGCTGGGGAATGAACCAACAAGGGAGGGTGCCCTCCTGGACCTGCTGTTTGTGAACAGAGGAGGCCTTGTGGGGGATGTGGCAGTAGGTGGACGCCTAGGACAAAGTGATCGTGAGATGATAGGGTTTTCTGTTCTAGGTGAAGTGAAGAAGGTGGTTAGTAGGACAGTAGCATTAAATTTACAGAGGGCAGACTTTGAACTTTTCAGAAGGCTGGTTGGCAAAGTCTCATGGGAAAGTACTTAAGGGCAAGGGAGCCCATGAGGGCTGGGAGCTCTTCAAAAAGGAAATCCTAGCAGCTCAGGAGAAAGCCATCCCCATGTTCCAGAAAAAAAGCCGGCAGGGGAGAAAGCCAGCTTGGTTGAACAGAGACATCTTGAGTGATATCAAGAAGAAGATAAATGTTTATGGGCTCTGGAAGAGGGGACAGGCCTCTTGGGTGGACTACAGGAGGGAAGTGAGATTGTGTAGAGAAAAAATCAGAAGGGCTAAGCCTCAACTAGAAATCAGATTGGCAAAGTCTGTGAAAGATAACAAAAAATCCTTCTATAAATATATAAATAACAAAAGGAGGACTAGGGAGACCATACAGTCCCTATTGGACGCAGAAGGAACAACAGTGACAGGGGATGAGGAAAAGGCTGAGGTACTTAATGCCTTCCTTGCCTCAGTCTTTAATTGTAAAGAAAGTCGTTCCGTCTGTGTACAAACCCAGGAGCTAGAGGAGCAAAATGAGGCTCCCATGATCCAAGAGGAGGTGGTCAGAGCCTTGCTAGCCGAACTAGACACCCACAAGTCTATGGGGCAGAATGGGATTCATCCAAGGGTATTGAAGGAGCTGGCGGATGTGCTGGCCAAACCCCTTTCCATCATCTTCCAACAATCCTGGAAGACTGGGAAAGTTCCACTGGACTGGAGGCTGGCTGATGTTGTGCCCATCTACAAGAAGGGTCACAGGGAGGATCCAGGGAACTACAGGCCTGTCAGTCTGACCTCAGTGCCAGGGAAAGTCATGGAGCAGGTGATCTTGAGTGCTATCATGAAGCACATGCAAGAGAACCAGGTGATCAGGCCCAGTCAACACGGGTTCACAAAAGGCAGGTCTTGCCAAACTAACCTGATCGCCTTCTATGACAAAGTGACTCGGCTGCTGGATGAGGGAAAGGCTGTGGATGTATCTTCGTGGACTTGAGTAAAGCCTTTGATACAGTTTCTCACAGCATTCTGCTTGAGAAACTGTCAGCCTCTGGCCTGGACAGGCGCACACTCTCCTGGGTGGAAAACTGGTTGGATGGCCGGGCCCAGAGAGTGGTGGTAAAGGGTGTGAAATCCAGCAGTGACAAGTGGGGTTCCCCAGGGCTCAGTGCTGGGTCCAGCCCTGTTCAATGTCTTTATCAATGACCTGGATGAAGGCATCGAGTGCACCCTTAGCAGGTTTGCAGACGACACTAAGCTGGGTGGAAGTGTCGATCTGCTGGAGGGTAGGGAGGCTCTGCAAAGGGATCTGAACAGGCTGGACCACTGGGCTGAGGCCAATGGCATGAGGTTTAACAAGGTTAAATGCCAGGTCCTGCACTTGGGGCACAACAACCCTGTGCAGTGCTACAGACTAGAAGAAGTCCGTCTAGAAAGCTGCCTGGAGGAGAGGGACCTGGGGGTGTTGGTTGACAGCCGACCGAACATGAGCCAGCAGTGTGCCCAGGTGGCCAAGAAGGCCAAAGGCATCTTGGCTTGGATCAGAAACGGCGTGACCAGCAGGTCCAGGGAGGTTATTCTGCCGCTGTACTCGGCACTGGTGAGACCGCTCCTTGAATACTGTGTTCAGTCCTGGGCCCCTCACCACAAGAAGGATGTTGAGGCTCTGGAGGGGGTCCAGAGAAGAGCAACAAAGCTGGTGAGAGGGCTGGAGAACAAATCTTACAAGGAGCGGCTGAGAGAGCTGGGGTTGTTTAGCCTTGAGAAGAGGAGGCTGAGGGGAGACCTCATGGCTCTCTACAACTACCTGAAAGGAGGTTGTAGAGAGGAGGGTGCTGGCCTCTTCTCCCAAGTCACAGGGGACAGGACAAGAGGGAATGGCCTCAAGCTCTGTCAGGGGAGGTTTAGGCTGGACATTAGGAAAAAATTTTTCACAGAAAGGGTCATTGGGCACTGGAACAGGCTGCCCAGGGAGGTAGTTGAGTCACCTTCCCTGGTGGTGTTTAAGGCACGGGTGGACGAGATGCTGAGGGTCATGGTTTAGTGTTTGATAGGAATGGTTGGACTCGATGATCCGGTGGGTCTCTTCCAACCTGGTTATTCTATGATTCTATGATTCTATGATAAAAAATTACTAGAAATAATATTATTATTTGTTATGGATGGATGCCCCATCCCTGGAGGTGTTCAAGGCCAGGCTGGATGGGGCCTTGGGCAGCCTGATCTACTGGGACATGTCCCTGCCTATTGCAGGGGAGCTGGAACTAGATGATCTTTAGAGTCCCTTCCAACCCAAACTATTCTATGATTCTATGATTATCACAATGTTAATAACAGTATTAATAATATTAATAGTATTATCTATGATCACTTAGATATTATTGATCATCTTATTCTACAATCATGCCCTCTACCAGGTGAAGTCTAATGAAAAATCAGAAGTCTGATAAGAACCAGCATCTAACACAGCATATACAGTAGTGTAAATGAAATTATCAGGGGAGTGAGACTTGATAATCAAGTTCTCTATTTTCAATTGCTCTTCAGGTAATTTTTGAGATATATTTTGCTTTATTCCACTACTATACCTTTTTTTTTTCCCAAATTTTGTGGCTAGAGTGGCAACCTCTCATGCCTGTTCTTCCCAGAAGAGGTGTGCACTACTTCCTATTTTGCATGATTTCATGATGTTATTTCTATACTTAGCTTTGTCAACAAACTCTATAGCACCCACATACATGCTTATTTCACTGACTTTTCAGTCATGATAAAAAATTTTAAAAATTATTTGAAAAATCCCTAGCAAACCATCTATATTTATCTCAGAACTTTTCCATCAGTTTGGTTGAGTTACTGTGTTAGATTTCTGATGCTACTTGTGATGTTTTCAACTGCAGGCAGGAAGTTTTTAAACTACTTCTATATTTATTATATATTAAAAACCCTCTAGATTGGGTAATCTTGTACTGCTAAAGCACTAAAGAAATCTAGGCATTAGATGTGCTCTCACAGAGACCACTGTAGCAGATTCTGTTTCAAGGTAAGCAGGTCAGACAGTTGTTTTAGAGACCCTTGTGGAAGAATATGCAGAAATATTCTAGCCTTCTAACATTTACTATTTTTTTCCATAATAAACAACAATATTTTTTCATATGCCAGCATCTGCTCGTGGACTTGATGAATAGCTCACAGTACCTAATCTCACTGAAAACCTAGCTGCCCTCTAATGTTCCCAGGCTCCAATTCCTACCTCAACAAATGAACTTCTCCTAGTCATTGTACGTTCTAAATTTTACCTTTCAGTCAGCTACCAGGCTGGAGCGTCTTGACTAGCGTGAGAAAAATAGTCCCCAAGCAGCTACACTCACAAACACAAATTCACAGTCCTCAGTCCACAGATACACAGAGGATTCTAACATATGCTGCTTCTGGGTAAGGAAAAATATGTGATAACCTGCACCTGAAATGTAAAACAAGGCACCTCTCTAGCAGTCAACAATTTTGCTGCTACTGTTTCAGTTAGCTAACATATAAGTGGTTTATTTCTCCACACCTGCCAAGCAAGCCCATGTTAGGCAAACCACTGCACAAACCAGAAAACTTCTCTGAATTAAGATGGTTCTTTTGCTACTTGTAACGAGCCTCTAGGTCTACTGATCTCAGAGCTACAAGAGCTCTAAATTATAACCAATTTCTGATACAAATGCACAACACATTATTTCTCCTGCTGCTCTGGCTGCTGAATTATGGGACAGATGAAGACCTCACCTTGTTTCTTCCTTGGGCGCACAAGAGTAAATGGCAGCTAGGGTATTGCTGAGTGCTAAGCCTGCCAGATAGACAGTCCATGAAAGAACAATTACATCAGCAGTCCATGCAAGAAAAAATGCATCGAAAGCACCTTACAGAGGCAAAAGTAAATACTGTTGTCCTTAATAAGTGGGACACAAGCTCAACATACTACGTGCTATATTTTCATATTATTAAAGGCCACAGCAGAGCACGTGTCCATACTGCAGCCCTCCATGCTGGTGGGCATTTCCTTTGAAAGTACCTCCTCTGGAGAGTCCATGCTGCAGCAGGAAATGGAGTGAAGGATGTAGCAGGGCAGCAGAGAGAAACCGTTACAGACTCACCACAGTCCCTGTCCCACACCCATTGTTCCCTGAGCTGCTTGGTGGGAAAAGGAGTTGGATGTGAAGGAGTGTAGTTGAATCTGCAAAAAGTAGGTGCGTGGGATCTGAGAGGAAGGTGGGTTTTTTATGTTTTCGTCTTTATTTCTTACTGTCCAACTCAATTTGAACTAAACTGTTTTTCCCTAAGTGAAGTCTGTTTTGCCTGTAAGAGTTAGTGGTACATAATCTCCCTGTCTTCATTTTCTCCCCTGCGCTTTTCCATCTGTTTTCTTGCTCTGTTCTGTTGAGGAGGGGGAATCAGACAGTGGCTGGGTGGCCCAAGGTTAACCTACCACAGTCACTTAGTACTGCTTAACAGTTACAAAACAATGTTCAGTGAATTTTTCTTGGTATTGAATTTCTCTGATGTTCCCTTTAGAATTAAACCTAGTACTTCATTACAAAATAATGACTCACGTTTTTTGCTATAGTTTCCCATCTTTAGCTAAGTGGAAACCTAATCTTGGAGACACTTCCTTAGTACAGGAATGGTTATGTCATGAATACCATGCTGGACTTGGCTCTCTCACTGTGAATAACCCACCTTTTAGGACATGCTCTTATTTGAGATTTGTTCAAGGCAACTGTGTAGTTACAGTGGTGGCAAACAGCAATACCCCAGAAAAAAAGCACTCACAGAAATTTTCCATTGTTTCTTGACCCAATGAGGATACGGTGTTCTGATTCTTCCCGAGATATCCTCCCATGGAACCACGGCATCTTCTCATGGGCTGTAGTGGCAATCAACTTCTCCAGCTGAGGCTTTTGACTAATGATAGCTTGTTCAAGAGCATAGCCCTAGAGAGTGGCAAAAATAGTGCACAACAGTCAAACTGTCTTCTGCAATAAAAACATAACATGCAAACTCCCAAGGCCAGCTAAGAGTGGAGGATTAAAACAAGTTACCATGTCACCAAGCATGTCTGCACATCAGCCAATAAAAATTCAAAATGAAAAGCAATCAAACAAACCATTTCTGTATCTTGTTCATTACATCTATTAATTTTTGATGCATATAGAAATCTGATGACACAGGTTAGTGCAAAGGTAGATGAGACTATCCTAGCACAAGACATCAAAAAATCTGTAAGTTCTGCAAAACTTCAGGAAACTACACTTATGGCCAAGTTACTGCATGTATCGTGGGAGAACCAACATCCCAGCCCTGTTCAAAACCCCAAAAGCTATGATTCCATTACGAAATAATACTACATAGCAGCAGCAACAGATGGAAACCAACACTGCAGTCTGTTTTTCTCCTAACTCAGTGACCACTTCATGGCAAAATCAGCTTCGATTTACCTGCAAATTCCAAGTTTGTTTGACGTACTCTCTGATGAGGTTCTCTTTTAAATCTTCAAAGGGTCCTGTTTTGGGTTCAACGCCTGGTGGTCGGTTAAAAGGTTTTCTCAGTAGACAAACAAGGCCATCTGCTTCCTCTGAGTGATAGTGAATGAGCTCAGCAGGGCTGGCATGAGACTTGCCTCCTGCAATAGCATATGAGCCACTCAGCTCTCTCTCAATTGTATAATGATGGACCTTTCTTAAATGGGCCAAAGATAAAGCAAAGCCCCCCAGGTAATTCCGGCTTTGACGGAGCAAGTATAGTCCATCAATCATTCCTCCTTGCATAAGATACTCCTCAGCTTCTTCACGTGTAATATTGCCAAAGAAGTATGGCAAATGGTTAGCAGGGTTTGCTGTGTTGGAAGCCATGTTTGTTTTTTTTTCCAAGTAGCAAACTTAATATTCTATACCTGAAAAAAAAAGACAGAGACATGAATATCAGCTGAAAGGAGGAGGATAAATCAGTAATATGAAAGTTCACAAGTGGCATACCAGTAATATATTTTTAAAAAGAATTGGGGATGAAGATCACATTTTCATTTTTATTTTTATTTTGTTGGAAGTTGTCCTTCTAAATCCCAAAAGAAAGCTTTCCCCTGTTATATAGTAGCATTAAAGGTTCCTGTTAACTGCAGAAATTTCCTTTAACTGTCTCCCTCTCTGCTCCCTTGCCTAGCTATATAGAGGTCCTGACATTCTCACTTGCCTGAACACCTCAATCCATCCTTTTACAACGGCCTTGAGGTGTTTCTGAATAAAAGAATATAACTACATAAGAAAGACTGAGTGAGAATGTTTTTTCATTTTAGTTTTGTGCCATTATAATTTTGCTTATAAAAGTGGCTTATGATAGTAGGTGGGCTGAGTACTGACAGAAATCCTCTATTAAAATAGTTAACATTCCTCTCCACAGAGATTTACCACGTTTTTTTAATAGGGGTGGGGAAAAGTGACAGTGTCTTTTTGAGCAATTTTCATTCCAACCAGCTTTTATTGAAATAATACAAAGGCATACTGTCAACAAAAATACAGAAGAGAATAAAATTTAGCATCTCTAAAGAATAATGGCGAAGATAAGGTAAATGGCTTCAATTCTTTTATTCTTAATTTAATTTTAAAAAGTCTTGCATATATTTAATAGACATCATACATAAGAGATCATATTATTTTAAATATATTAATATATATTTTAAAAAATATATGCACAAGGACTCAAACTCTAGTTACTGGAATACTTTTGTTCTTGTTTCCTGTCTTCCTTGACTTATGTCAGCCTCTAACCTACATTGTCGGTAGAGAACTTTATTTTCATTAAAACACTGCCTAGACAGCTAAGTATTGTGCTGGAACAATGTTTTTCTCTTTCAAGTTACTGAAGAGGAGACATCAGAACACAAATGCTGAATTTGGTTTACTATTCATATTAGTAACATTTAAATGACTATCTAATGGGTACTGGGAAGAACAACCTAGCTAGCTGCTGATAACATTTAAATAGATAGGAAGCTAATATTTTGACATCAATGAGACCTGTATTCTTGCAAGAGTATGTGCAAGCTCTTTTTTTGTAAGATTAAGTGGTCCACAACTGCAATAACTTAGGTAACTGAAAGTTCACTAGTCAAGTGATTAATTGTTTGCTGCAACATCATTAGTTTTTCATACACTTTCTCCTCCAAATGCTTCCTCAGTTCAAACACTTTTTAATTAGGACGAGCCAAAGACTGATACATCTATAGTTTAGGTGCATAAGATGGAAGGAAATCCATTTAGGAATAGTTCAACATCTTCTTTCAGTCTAGAAAGAAAAGAAAAATCCTACCAAGTACTGGCGTCTGCGCATCTGTAAAATGACTTCGTCATTTGAAAAATTATTCAGAGAACACATGGAATGCTGAACAAAGCTAGCAATATGTGCTTATCTTTATATTATTTGTCTGTTATTAAACTTTTCCTTAGGAACTATCTCACAAATTCATTGCCAAAATTTTCACTTCCTTGTCTTTTAAGTTCAGTTGTGATAAGTTGATATTGAAATACTCTCAAGTATAGGAAATAGGTGATAGCCACTGTTATTTGTAGTGTACTACACAGAATTAAGGCTAAGAGGGCAACTCTGCAAGTACATAAATGGAAAAACCTGTTGTTCCTTTGTATTTACATCACTGCACATCTTGTATTCTTTTTTCCAATGGATATACATTAAGTGAAATGTACATATACATACTGAATATGAAATCCATGAGCATTCATTTACGAAATACTGTTATCTGTGTTTTATTTAGTCTACTGCAGCCCTCTTTTCCTATCTTCCATTACCTTTACTAAATGTGGATAAAAGGATCAGAAGTTCAGTTCCTGTTTCTATTGCTGTGCAGAATACATAGCAGTAAAGACAATGTGGCCTTCACAGTTAAACAAAGGGCACAATTTTGGGAAGCCGTGCAGCAGCCTGTGGAATCAGCATTAAATAATTCTGGATGTATATGAATGGGGTTAATAGATCTCTTGGCTTGCAGCTGTCCAAAATGTGGAGATGCCTTCATGGAAGACCATGTTCGAAGGGAGGGTCCATTGAGCAAAGCCGCAACTGAGGAATAGGTGTTCTTCGGCACACACTGCTTCAGGCTGACATCTTCCCTGGCAGCTCTGCAGCAAGCAGAGCTGTGGTGTACCTAGTGGTGAGTTCAGATATGGCCCATCAGTGGACCACAGATGATTTGCTGTCTTTCGTGCTTGGGTCCAGTAATGGCAGAGAAACTCCTATGCTGCTTTGTAAATATGTAAAAAAACCCAACATGTGGGGGAAGGGAGAACACACAAGTCAAATGAATAAGGCTCACACAGTACAGAAAACTAGCAGGACATAGTCAGGACAAACCACATGCTGTGCAGATCTTCTGGTCTTCTCTCACCTTCCCAAAGAAGGAAGACATCAAACTGCAGAGCTACTGCAGCTCTACAAAAGACAGATGTATGCTGCATTTTATTTGTTACTCTTACGGTTTGCAGCCAAAGATCACTGGTTTAAGATCACATACCATGCTCAAGTTAATCTTTCTGGATTTTTGTTAACAAAATTTCCCTCTTCTTTCCCATTTAAATGTCTCAGTTCTGAGAAATCATGCACTTAACCCAAATTAATTATGTAACTAATATATCTTTTGTTTATTAACTGCAAAAGAAAGCTGTAACTGAGGAGACAGAAGAAAGCAGTCCTTAGTAAGCCACCACCAAACTGATTTTGCATAAAATACTATGCAAAATGACAATTTTGACCACACCAGACAAAGACAAAGATAGGTTTCCACAAACAGAATGCAGAAAAATATTAAAAAACATTGAAAAAAACCCAGATCTATTCATTAAGAAGTCACAGCACACACACAAAACAGAACTGATATGTGTGCATGGCAATAGGACCAAAAGCCCGAATAAAATTTCCCTACTACTTCTAAAAGATGTTCCAAACCACCCTCTGAAGGGGGAGCAGTGTATAGGAATACCAAGTTAAATCGAATCACTCATCTCAAATACAGAAAGCAAAGAAGATGGTATATCAGGACATTCATTGGAGCTTAAGGGTTGACCTGGAAATCTGATTAAATCCTCAAAAACTCAGACAGTGTTGAGCCTCATAATGCTCTTCTAGCAGTGCTACTGTTATCAAGTTATTAGACTTGAAAATAGTTCAAGTATAATTACAAAAGGTGTAGCCACATCTTTGGGGTCACCTGTGGCTAGGCGGCAGTAAGGTTGAAGCTGAAATCTGCCCAGTCAGAACTAAGATACAGTGTGTTCCTGGAGACTCCTAGCCTGCACGCTCATGATTCAGACTGGTCCTTGTTCCTTCTTGTTGGAGCTTAAATTTCAGTGATCCTTGGCTGTCTGACCTTCTAACATATCATGATGTTGACCTGGAGTCTCCTACCATCCACTGACTGCAGTTCTTCAATTTTCTTTAAAGCTCATTATGATACATTTTATATTAGAAGGGAATAACCTGTTATCCTGAACAGTTAGATTCAACTCTGTAGGTGAAAGGGTAACGGTTTTGACAAATTCAGTTTTTTATGTTCCTTTCTAGCAGATGAGTTATGGATATTATTCCTACATTCAGTAGTTACCTTTATTAATGCAATTAGAGTTCGTGGACTTGAGTCAACACTTAACTAAAACAAGTCCCTCAGAAATGCCACCTTTGTACACTGCTGATATAAAATACAAAAATTTAACTGCTGCTAAAGAGCTTTCTTTTAAGGGCTGCTCGCTTCCTATTGAGCAATGTATAGAACCATAGAATCATAGAATCATTAGGTTGGAAAAGACCTTTGAGATCATCAAGTCCAACCATATCTGTCAACTACTAATCATGCCCCCAAGCACCCCATCTACCCACCTTTTAAACGCCTCCAAAGGATGGTGACAACCACCTCCCCGGGCAGCCAGTTCCAGTGCTTCACAACCTTTTCTGTGAAGAATTTTTTCCTAATGTCCAACCTAAACTTCCCCTGACACAGATAAAGGCCATTTCCTCTTGTCGTATCATCTGTCACTTGGGAGACCAACACCCACCTCTCTACAACCTCCTTTCAGGTAGTTGTAGAGAGCAATAAGGTCTCCCCTCAGCCTCCTCTTCTCCAGGCTAAAAAACCCCAGTTCCCTCAGCTGCTCCTTGCAAAACTTGTTCTCCAGTCCCTTCACCAGCTTCATGGCTCTTCTCTGGATGCACTCCAGGAGCTCAATGTCTTTCTCATAGTGAGGGGCCCAAAACTGAACACAGTACTCAAGATGCAGCCTCACCAGTGCAAAGTACAAGGGCAGAAACCCTTCCCTGGTCCCGCTGGCCACGCCATTTCTGATACAAGCCAAGATGCTATTTGCTTTCTTGGCCACCTGGGCACACTGCTGGCTCATGTTCAGTCGGCTGTCAACTCCCTGGTTCTTCTCTGCAAGGCAGCTTTCCAGCCATTCTTTCCCTAGTCTGCAGCACTGCATGGGGTTTTTGTGTCCCAAGTGCAGGACTCTGTTAAACCTCATCCCAGCGGTCCAGCCTGTTCAGATCCCTCTGTAGAGGCTCCCTACCCTCAAGCAGAGCAATACTTCCTCCCAGCTTTGTGTTGTCTGCAAACTTACTAAGGGTGCATCCCATCCCCTCATCCAAATCACTGATAAAGATATTTAACAGGACAGGAACCAGCACTGAGCCCTGGGGAACACCACTTGTGACCGGCCTCCAGCTGGATTTAACTCCATTTACCTCGACTCTTTGGGGTCAGCCATTCAACCAGTTTTTTTACCCAGCAGAGGGTGTACCTGTCCAGGCTAATGGTCACTAGTTTCTCAAGTACAATACTGTGAGAAAGGGTGTCAAAGGCTTTACCGAAGTCCAGGTACACTATATACACAGACTTTCCTTCATCCATCAAGTGTGTCACCTTGTCGTAGAAGGAGATCAGGTTAGTTTGGCAGGACCTGCATTTCATAAACCCATGCTGAGTGGGCTTGATCACACGATTGTCATGTGTGTGCTGTGCGATAGCACTCAAAATGACCTGCTCCGTGGCCTTCCCTGGCACGGAGGTCAGACTGACAGGTCTGTAGTTTCCTGGATCCCTTCTCCAGCCCTTCTTCTAAATGGGTGTAACATTTGCCAGCCTCCAGTCCAGTAGAACTTCCCCAGTCAGCCAGGACTGCTAGTAGATGATGGGAAGGGTTTTGGTAAGCACCTCCACCAGCTCCCTTAATACCCTTGGGTGGATTTCATCCGGCTCTGTAGAGTTGTGATTATCTAATTTGCCTGGCAGGTCTCTAATCACTTCCTCTTGTATCAAGGGAGCTTTGTTCTGCTTTTCCTCCCTGTCTACTGACTCATGAGGTTGAGAACCCAGGGTACATCTTACCTTACTATTAGTGACTGAGGTAAAGATGGCAGCCTTATCCTCATCCTTTGTCACTAATGTCCCCCCTGTGGTCCAGTAAAGGATGGAGATCCTCGTTGGCCGTCCTTTTGTTATTTTTATTATCTTTCAGAGAATGGGCCAATCTAAGTTCTAATTGGTCTTCAGCCCTTTTGATTTTACCTCTACATGACCTCACTTCAACCCAGTAGTCCTCCTGAGATGCCTGCTCCTTCTTCCAAAGTTCATTTATTTTCTTCTTTTCTTGATATCCACCCAGAGCTCTCCACTCAGACAGGCCATTTTTCTTCCCCACCAGCTCATTTTCTGGCATGCAGGGACTGCTTGCTCTTGTGCCACCAGGAATTCCTTTTTAGAGAGCATCCAGCCCTCATGGGCTCCTTTGTCCTTAAGGACTGTCTCCCATGGAACTTTATCGACCAGCCTTCTGAACAGACCAAAATCTGCCCTCCAAAGTCCAAGGTGGTTTGTTCTATTGACCCTCCACCTCACCTCCCCTAGAACTGAGAATTGTATCATCTGATGTTCACTATGTCCCAGGCACCCTCCAACCATCACATGTCCTGTAAGTTCTTCTCTGTTCACGAACAGCAGGTCCAGTGGGGCACTTCCCCTAGTCAGCCCACTCAGCAGTTGTGTCAGGCAGTTGTCTTCCACACACTTCAGAAATGTCCTAGACTGTTTCCTCTGTGCTATATTATACTTCCAGTGGACAGCTGGTAAGTTAAAGTCTCCCACAAGGATAACGGTAGCAATTGTGAGACTTCTCTCAGTCGCTTGTAGACTAACTCGCCAGCCATCTCGTCCTGGCTGGGTGGTCTGTGGCAGACTGTCACCACGATATGTGCCTTATTAGGTGCATCTCTGATTTTCATCCATATACATTCAACCCTATCATCACCACCAATGAGTTCGAGGCTGTTGAAACTCTCTCTAACATACAGCGCTACCCCGTCACCTCTCGTTCCTCGCCTATCCTGCCTGAAGAGTCTGTAGCCACCCATAGCAGCACCCCAGTTATGTGAGTCTTCCCACCACATTTCAGTGATGGCAATTATATCATAGTCTTCCTGCCCTACAATAACTTCTAGTTCCTCTTGTTTATCGCTCGTGCTGCATGCATTGGTGTAGATGCACTTCAGTTGGGCTTCTGATCCTGCTATGCTCCTAAGTGGAACAGTCTTAATTCCTAAACAACTACTCACTGAATCTTCTAACCTTTCTGTGGTTCCATCTGAAGTGGTATTCCTCACTTCCTGTGAGGTGGCAGACCAAGGGTCCTTGCCAGCTTTACCATCCCTCAGAAAATGCAGTGCCATTTCCAGGCCCTGAAATCCCTTTAAATTGCTCTCAAATTTCTCATTGGGATTTTGTTACTACCAAACTGGAAAATCAACATAGGATAATAATCCGTGGGCTGGACCAGAGTTGGTGGTTTTCTCTCTACATCTCTAACCAAGACCCCAGGAAGGTAGCAAACTTCCCTGTGTAATGGATCTGGTCTGCAGATTGGTCCTTCTGTTCCCTTTAGAAGGGAGACCCCTATGACTATAACCGACCTCTAAACAGAGGCTGTTTTAATGGAAGGCTTAGTGTGTCTTAATGTAGTGAACATTTCTAGGTTGTGGGACCCATCATGCTCATTGAGGTTTGGTTCCACTTGCAGAGCTTCATATCTGTTGTGCAAGGGAGCCTGGGAAGCTGAGGTTGATAAGTTTTGGTTTTTGTTTTTGTTTTTAGTTTTTTTAAGTTGTATTTAAACATGGCAAAGGAATAGAAATAAAAGGCCTTTAAAGATACTGGCTGATGAGAAGCCACTGAGATTCATCCTGTATAGTTATTTAAAAACAGATCGGGTTCCACCTTCCTCTTCATACTCTTCCACATAAAAACAAACTCCACCATCCTGTAAATCTATCAGCAAATAAGCAAAGCACAGTGAGTAACTCAGTACCATGTAAAGACGGGGGCAGAGAATTCAGGCAAGTGGCTCAAACATTCTTCACTCTGTCAGACCCAATTTTTAGAAGCAGATTTTGTCTAGAAGATTGCAAAAAGGAAAAACTATCTTTCGTGCCAGTCCTCTTTTTCTTTTCAAATCCAACTAATGAACAGCACACAAAGCTCTCCCTGAAAGAGCAAGCTGCTCTGTGAAAAAAGCCTAGAGTCCCATGAATTCATACACTACAGCATCTAAGCAATAAGCCAGGCTCCTTCTATTAGAGTCACACTTGCTCCATGTTCCAAAATTCTCACAAGCACCAACTCAAGTACCCTCATCTTTCTTCTCATCCATTAACTACTAGTGTAAGACCTCCCAAAAAGCAACAACAAATACATTTAACTACTTTTCTTCAGCTTCTAGAAGCTATTGACATATTCTATGTGCTTCTCAGTTGCAGCAAAAGGTGAGAGAAAAAGTAACACTTTGTATGTTTAGTCATACTGCCTATCCCCTAGAGTTATTCACATCTCATTGTAATGAGAACAATGCAAGTGACATCTCTGGATTCTTCTCTTCACCTGGATGCTTTAGGCATCTACCTGATGGCTCTTGCAATATAGATGAAATGGCAATGGCAGTGATTAGGAACTCTCTTTTAATTCTTCAAATCATAAAAAGGAGAGGTTCAATGCTCAAATAATTAAGACGAAGAATTTGAAGGATTTCAAGGATTTCTGAGTTTGAGATGGCTCTTCTCTTTGGTTGGAGTTTCAAAGTCTTGCCTTCCTATAAGGAGTTTAATACTTTTCTAGGATCACTAATGCAGTAGAAAAAAATGTATTTGGATTCACACTTTTCCTCTTGCCTCAATTCCTTTGGCAGACAAATAATATTGAGTTTGTCAAGTCTGCACAGTTACAAATATGAGGCTGTAAGATGGAAATTAAATCCCCAAAGGGCTGAATATAAGGTTTCACCCTTAAGAGGGCTGAAGGAGGTGCAGCTGGTTACCCAAGAGATGCACTTGAGTGTAACAGTAAAAGTGGGTCTAAAGTGCAACTCTCTACTTATCCATTAAATTTGACTTTTAAGGAAGCTACAAATGCAAGCAAATACCATGTCTGTCTTAAGTGAAAGAAGAAAATATTATGCAAATATGTAGGAAAACTAGGTACCTACTTCCCCTCAGGTAGCTTCCTCATCAGTGTTGCAGACAGTGGGTACTCCAAACATAACAGAAGAATTTAGTACCTCACATACCTCATGCATGCAGGGAAGTGGAATATTCTTATTTTCTTAGAAGAGCAAAACTCACAAAAACTCACCTGAAAGCATCAGAACAAATTTGTGCTTGCCATATTACTCTTAGATTGCTTCTCTTTTATCTGTTACATTCATACAAGGGTAAAGGTAGAACAATTGTTTTACTGAAAAGTTTGCATAGCAGTGAGCATAGTGTTACTGATCCGCACTCTAACAAAAAGAATTATAAATAGGAGTACAAATCTTTCTATGAAGACCAAACAAGAATGTGGATGGAGACTTAGGGACAGCTGATTGATTAATTTAATCATCCAACTATTCAATGAGTAAACGAACTGAAGTGTGACAAAAGATAAAAACCACATGTAGCAGCGTTCTAAATAATCTCTTTATCTGAAACAAATTATTTTTTCCCTTCCCTTGTTTTTCAAAGTAGTACTCTGTGAGCAAGTGTACAAAAGTAAAGAAGTAAAATTTAGAGCAAGTATCTTTTGCATGCAAAAGACATAAGAAAGGCTCATCAAAGAGTACAGAATGATGAAAATACACTGACTGGAATAATTTGTTCTAGCAAAGGATGATATTTTAAGCATACAACTTGTAACTTCAACAGTTCTGTCATCATAGACATAAAAAAAAAACAACCTAGTAGAACAATGTGAAGATGCATTTTTTCCTAGAATTCTTGTTTAATTAGGATTTTTGGAATCAAGATGTGTGTCACTGTGAGCAGTACTACAACTTTTCATTCTGAGATTCTTTTCTATGTTTCCACTTTATGTAACACACCTAAAAGCTCAAAGGAATTAAGCATGCATAGAATTGGATGCTTTCATGGTTTAGTATAATCTTAATGGTATACTCCAAACTGACGTAAATCCTGACATAATTTCCCTGAAGATATTATAAATGCATTGTTATTGCCTCACATTTTAAGCAGATTTTTACATTTTTATAGTATTTCAACAAATGAAATGGATTTAAACAACTGTTCTGTTCTCATTTCTTCACCTTTAAAATCACCTTTCAGTTTGTCTAGGCAGCTGAATGGTGTTCTTAATTTGATTACTTAGACAACCTTTAAATGACTTCTACCTTCCTGCATAAACATGAAGATTTAATTTCTATCCAAGCCTTAGGAGAGGCATTTTTATGACAAAATTATGCAGAAATAAAGGAAGAACACAGTAAATGTTTAAAAGTAAGTCGTTAGGGAAGGAAATAAAGCAGAATACAATTTTCTAAAGTCATGCAAACAAACCAGAATTTGACTGGGACACTTTCGGTTTGATCAATGAAATTTCTGACCTCCTGAAAAAAATCTGAAATCTTCCTTAATTAAACTGGTAACAGTGATGATTTTTACAACTTTTATTGACAATGACATCTCCAAACAATGTCCCATTCATCATACCAAGGCAGACGTGTCTAGTACTGCCTCAGCAGCCAAAGTGACGTACATGGGATCACCAACACTTTCCTTCCAGTAGGCTGACCTTCATGGGGGAAGTGCCCTGCCTCTGTACTGCTCCCTAAGGTGGTGTATCTCAGCCTTCACCTACTGCATCTCTACCTTACACCCTTCAGCAATCTTTCCCTCACTCATGCTTGGGCCTCCTTTTTCATGTATTTTGTCCAGCTTCTCCATGAGAAGTTTTCCTCACGCAATCAACAGCCTGCCTCTGTTCTCTGCATCTTTTTTACTGATGATCTAAGCATTGTACTGCACTGTTTTTTGTGGTTTTTTTTCCTGCACTTCCGACCATAAAACATGCCATCTTTTTTCTCCAAAGGCTTTTCTGTTGTTCTGCACACACTCCTGGGGCAATGCTGACACATACACAAAGCATATCTGTCAGTGTTTAAGCAAATTTCACTTTTCTTATTGCTTCAACACTGGACTCTCCCCTTAGCACTTTTATCAGACAAACCTGTCTTGGGTGCCAACTTACATTTAGTAATTTATAGCAGTTTGGTTTGAGAAGCATTGCCTTTTTTTCAGATATTTCTGATTTCTTTCAATGCTTGTAGGATCACTACAGCGCTTTAAACATTGAGATATATTCTTTAATGGAACTGTAGCTTAATTTAAGTCTGTCTGGGAACAAATAGGGAATGGTAGCTTTGGGCGCTGAAGACCTCTGCTGGGGAGTATTTGCCCCTTGAGAAAAATATCAACACCTCCTTCCAAATCCTTGCCATGCTATACTAGTCATTCCTTCGCCTTCTTTTCCAGGGAACTGTCACATATGCAACCACTGCCTCTAGCGAAGGATGTCTCTTGTCAAAGAAAGCATTTCTACCTTAAGACAGATGGTATCATTTACATGGAAGCCTACTCCCTTCTGGGCAAAGTACTTTACTGTGATCTGTACCCTTTAAAGCACCATACAAAATATGGAACCATTGGGGATGAGCTAATATCTGAAGGAAAGTACTTAAGTTACTCTAAGCAGACCATTTCTAATCTCCTGTTTTGTCACCGTGACAAGGTACGAATAAACTTTTTTGGCCACAGACCAGTTGTGGGCTCTGCAGTGACTACAAAGAGTACAGGGATAACTGTTTCTTCCCAATGCTGATTAAAAGAAAACGTGGGTTAGGGTGTAATTACAAAAGTATTTCTTGAGGAGCCCCAAGCAACCTCTGCATACTTCGGAAACTACTGAGCTGAATTACCTAACATATAATGTTCCTCTCTGGTTTTAAGTTTAGTGCTTTTCCAGAAATACAGGGAAAACTAAAATTCCTCTAGGTACCAAGAAGCTACTTTAGCTTCACAGAGTGAGCTGCAAAATGAACTTATAAACCCAGTGAAAATACATGAAGACCACAGCAAAACTACTATCAGCCTACCTGCAAGGAGAATCACTAAAAATACATAGAACTGCCTACCCTATGGCCTGGATAGTTTTACGTTTAAAGATGTAGTGACATTAAGTATGTTGCAGTAGCCCAGTTACAGGTAGAATGCATTCTTCTTCTTACAGAAGACTGTTTAAAGAGATGGCCATGAAAGAACTGTTATGGAGAAGATAACACAATAAAACAGAGACACATCAAACTATCGCTAAACTTTTAAGAAAAATTAATTCTTTTTTTGCAAGGTTCACTACTGACAACTGTTTTTCACAACTCAGAAAGAAGTTGCCAGCAGAAGCAGATCTACCAGAATATTGTACCAACAATAATATGAGCTCAAATGTTCCTCTTTTCCGGGGAATACAAAACCTGGAATACCTGTTCAATTTCTAAATGCATTAAAAAAAAAGAGAGAAAACTGCAGCCCTGAGTATAGAGTTGTTGATATTATGGATTATTACCATGAGAACTGAGAAAGACTGGCTTCATTAAAAGGATCATGCCCCAAGGAGGGATACATTCACAATTCATAACTTTAGGTTTTATTTCTTGTGTTAATTTCAACAAAATATCTGGTAAACATGACATCTCTCAGAACTAAAGCAACATCAGTTCTAGAAGGAAGATGGAAGATAAGTAATGCCTCCACCCTGAAAAGAAAAGATATCCCAGCAGAAATTGAACATTATTACAGCAATCTTTAAGTTTGAAAGTCATCACAGAACTAAGCCAAACTGGCACATTTCATTCAAAATTTGGGATAAACAGACTGGTTTTACCCAAGTGCAGACTTCAAACATATACTTGTCTTTTTTTGGTTCCAATAAGTATCTTCATTTAAATTTTTTTAATCTAGTTGTTTAGTTGCTGCAGACTGACATTTCCAAAGCTACTATGAGGGTATGGACTCTCCTTTGTGCAGCTTTGCCTGTCTCTACTTAGTTCCCGTTCTAGAGGCTACAAATGCAGGTAACTTTCTCAGCCATGACTATAAGCAATCACATAGTATTAAGTGAAAAACAAACCAAGAACATCTGGATCCCATTAAACTTCACTCGTTTCTCTAAAACGTATGGCTCTGTCTCTAGGATCATTAAAACCCATTGTTGAATGGAAGCCTCAATAGACTGGCCTCACTGTGAGTTATCAAAACTAGTCACGCTCCTCTCAGATCAAGGTTACCTGTCATCTGAAACACTCTGCAGTACCCTGCTTTATATAAAAAGTAGAGAAATTGTTTCAGGACAAAAATAACTTGCTTTTTAAACTCCTGGAACAGCCAAGTTTTTAAAAAGCTGATGAAGACTTCTCAGTGCCACTTTCCTAGAGTCTGTAAGAACACTATAAAGTACTGTTACTTTGTTCTTTGAAAAGCTCCTGGAAGGAGGATATGGCAAGGTTAATGTTATGTTACAGAGGCACTGTAAATGACAATGTCTCATCTCTTGCTGGCAAGTACATTCAGAAAGAATTCACGCACACAGAGGTATGGAAGCAAGGACAAGCATTTTTATTTTATTTTTTTGAAAGGAAGATGTGATACCAGCTCACAGTCAGACTGCCAACATTAAGAAAATGTTTCTTGAAATCTATGCAAGTTTTCTAATTAGAAGCCAGATCACAGGAAGGTTTCTTTCAAAAAACAGTATCAACTCTTTCTCAGTAGCTTTTGTGAGGGCGTGTACATCAGAAAGGCAGACTGCAGAAAACTCCTCATACCAAGCAGCACATCAGTGAATCAGCTGTCCAGAAAAGACCAAGTCTGCCTCCTCTCCTCATACCACCCTGTATCCTCAGAACAAGCAGGACAGTTAAAACTTACTTCTCATTAACATAAAGAGCAGATTAAACAGTCTCTTGGCAATCAGAAATCCCTTTTAGCCAGCAAAAGATCACTTAAGACTAACTGTAACTTCACCTCTCACACAAAATGTGAGAATATTCCAGAAATGCAATACAGATTGAGGCATGAGCCTTCTCTCCCCCTCCCATAGAGGAAGCCTATTTTCACCACCTGGATCAGTGAAATACTCCCGACAAGGCCCATCTATCAGTATGAGCATAGAGAGGATGCACCTGGGCTCAGCATGTTCTCGAACAACAAGCAGTATTTCCCTAGCTCTTGTGTGACAAACTACCAGGCTGGGAAAAAAAAAAAAAAGCTCATAGTCCCGCTATTTTCCTCAGTTCCTCCTGTTCTCTGCACAGCATCACTAGTTACATTGCTAAGTGGTCCAGTGGCAAATGTTGCTACAGATAGCTGCTACACCAAGTCATCAAAAGCTGCCTTTATTTGACGAAACTTGTCTCTTGGGAGTCAGAGACAACTTGATTTTACACTAGCAACACTACTTCCTCAACACATCACTGCTTCCCAGTGAATACTGCTCTGTGTCCTTTACAGAAAGCAGACTCCAGTCGGTTTGAATTCACTCTTACTGTGACCGATTTTTTTTCCTGCACTTCTGTGTGTGGGAGTACATGTGGACTAGATCTTTGTTACATCCACTGGATGAAGACGGTCACACAGCCGTTCAACTCACCTGAGGCAGCATGAGATTTCTCACAAATGCACATGACAAGTGAGGAAAGAATAGTCACACAAAACCTTCCTCAGTCTCGGGTGTCCTGCTGTGTGCAATGACAGGAACTGTTCAAACCAGCATTCTTCCTCTTGATACTCATTTTAAGTCCTCATTCTCAGAAACTTGCAAGATGATCCACTGATTCAAAAGATATCTAATCCCATTATCCCATTTACAAAAATATGTATTCAGTGAAATTCAGCAGTAAAGTCTAACACTTTATGTCAAAAACAACTACATTAATGCTGCTTCCTTCACTGACTCTCCCCATACTTCAGATATTGGAGTCTATCTTGCCAAAATCTTAGTTTCGGGGTTTTTTTTTTTGCATACAGTAAAGATGTTTTCTTGCTTCAAGTTATCAAATATAGGCTGGGATCCTCTCCTACAGCAAATTTTGGAATAATTTCTTTTGAGGCAGGAACACACAGTCTCTTTCACACTGCTTATACTTGCAGCGGTGATGTTTCCCCACAACCATGACAAGCAATGCAGAAATCAGTGGCAAAAGGTTTTCTTCTGCTTAATTGTATGCCTCCATAAGTTACCCCGTATCATGAAACCAAAAGCTAGACAACATCAAATACATAACTTTGCTGCTGAAACCTGAAATCAGAGGAGAAAAATGCAAATACTAACCAAATACTTTGTGATCAAATTATCTTTACCACAACGCAAACAAATATTTTTAGTTGTGTATTGTACTACCCTTTACTGTACACAAGAACAGGGCACGATCCAGTAAAGCCAAAGGCTTCTTTTTCTCACGAAAGTGATCAAAGGGCTTAAATTAAACTGTAGAAATTAATAATGTTTCTCAGTAAAAGTGGTACAAATATTGGGAATTTTTCTCTGTGAAAGCATTTTTAGAAATGGCAGCTGAGACACAAAGCAAGCTACCATCACCTCCTCCCACTAACTTCTCTTCTTTTGTCAAATACAAGCAAACCTGCTGTTAAATTAGATTATGAAACTGTTTCCCTGTAACAAAATGCTGTTTTTTTCCTAAATTAGGAATTAAGAAGCTGACCCTACAAATCCTTGCAAGGCAAGAAGTTTTTGTTCTCATGACAGAATCTTACTACTCATGCTCACAAATGCCTGCAAGACTACCTTCAGCTTTTGAAAAGCACAGGTAGAAGTACTTTCATCCCAGTGGGCTAACTCACTTAAGCATGTTTACTGTTAAATAAAAAAGAAGTTGCTCTTTGAAATGCTCTTTCTGTAACTGTTACTCACACTTGAAGACAAGCATGGTATTCCTTGTAATTGTGATATAAAACCAGACAAGTTCCTCTTTTCAGACGTGTTATTCTGCAACTAAACACATGTAACTGAAAGCGGATTCTGGCTAACTAATGTGTACACAACCGATCCTGAGGCACTGATCCAAAAGTCTGTGAAGCTGGAAAAAGGATGACACTACCAGTCTTCAGTGGATTCAGATGTAAACACAATTTCTTAGGGCCACGATATTCAAACCATCAATGACAGCACACATTGTTTTCAGCTACATACTATGTATCTGTGTATTGGAAAAGCATCAGAATGGAAAACAGAAGTGTAATTTGCCAAAAAAAAAAAAGGAAATGCTCCTACACAAGTATTTTTGTTGTCATTCGTATATTCAAACGTGCTTAAGTTAATCTTATAACTTTACCATCAGTTTTCTAAACTGTCACTTTAATGCCTCAAAATAACCCGCTAGCTGCTTCTAAAAATAAATTTCAGTTTTTGTCTTCCTCCGAGTTCAGATCGATTTCTGCTTTTGTATCAGCACATCAGCACCATGCAAATAGGAGAACTGCACTGCTCACCTCTGCTTTGACTGTCAGTACTTTTTAACAGAAACAAACCCAGAATACTTCAACTGCATTTCTTTTAGAATTTTCCTGTTATTTCAAGTGAATCTGAAAACCAAAGCAGTTCTTTACTTTTATCTATTTCGGCCATTTTTGAGCATTCTAACTGATTCCAAACTCTTAGGTTCAAACTCTCTTGTCTTCACCACATGATAATCTTTTTCCCCCACAGGATAACTGTCACAATGCAAAGAACATGCAGACTTCCTTATTTGTCTGTTTATCACTCAATGCTTAACAGAAGGACCAAAAAAAAAAAAAAGAAGTCACTGTTCCTCTAAGAGGACTGCCTCAATGTACTCTACACTGGCACAGTTTATGGCCTTCAAGACTGCGAAAACACACAGCTTTGCGTGCCGATACTAGCTCTGTACCCAATGGCTGTGACCATGGATTAGGCTGCAGATTCAACCCAAGTGTGGAGGAGATCTAACCTTCTGTAGGTAATAAAAGCATGAAAGAAGCCTACGATTAAAGAGCGTTGAAACAAACGAACAAACAAACCCAAACCAAAACCAAAACCAGAGCAGCTAATTCCCTTAAAAGGAATAATTTTGTTTTAAAATGGAAGTATTTTACAACAACTAGTGGGAGGTGTCCCTGCCCATGGCAAGGGGGAGTGGAACTAGATGATCTTTAAAGTCCCTTCCAACCCAAACTATTCTATGACTCTATATCATTCAATTTGGCCAGACTGAAGGAGGCAGTTGCCACTCTTCTACTCGAGTCAGTGCCACCTAACAAACATATTGCTCAATTTTGTCCAAAACGGTATCACTTCGGACTCATCTGGCCAGCACAAAGCTTATGCAATACAGCACCAGGGAAGAAAACTAAGCAACGCTGGCAGAAAACATGAAACGAAGAACAACGACCCAGGCTGTTGTATTCAACTACTTTCAGCTCTTCTAATAATAGATTACGGTTGTTTTCTTGGAAACAAAATAGGGAAGCTTAATAAGATAGTCAAGACATTTTGTCAGGCATCAAACCTCTGGCGCACTGTGCGCTGCTCAGATAGAAGCCTTGCTTTTGGGTACACTTTGTTTAAAACCTACCACCACCATAACGTATCAAGATATAAATCTACCTTTTTTTTATTTAAACTCTAGATTTAAGTTCCTCAAACGCCAGCCTAGAGGTCTTTATCTCCTGAAACACTGCCACACGGGGCGGTCTCGCCTCGGCTTCGCAGCCGGCCGCTCCCTCGGGGCGCTCCCGCTTCCCACCCGGCCGCCCCCCGACACCCGCGGGAGGCGGGAGGAGCCGCTACTCACCGCACCCGGCGGCTCCGCGCGTCGGGACGAAGCGAGCAGGGAGGCTCCGCCGCGCCGCGCCGGGAGAGGGGCCGGACCCGCGCCCCGCGATCAGCCGCCGCTTCCTCGTTTTCTCTCGCAGCCGCGGCCACTTCCTCCGCGGGCACTGGGCGAGCGCTCCCTCCGCCCCGCCGGGCGCAGCCGGCGTGGAGGCGGCCGAGGAGAGTCGGGGAGAGGCGAGGGGAAGGCATGGCAGGGCAGGAGGGGGCATAGCAGAGCATGGCAGAGCACGGAGTGCTGCAGCCCCCCGGCCTTCCTGGCGTCGCTTCTCCCATGGCGGAGTCAGTTCTCCCATGGCGAGGGAACATCTGTCTGCTCTGGACCCCTGCCGAGGCATCAGTCTGCTTGGCACCCTGTGCTGTAGGTCCCCTCCGTGCCGTGTGATGTGTCCGACCTTGGGACCCCGTGGTGTGAGTCTCCTTGAGACCCCGTGATTTGGGTCCCTGGGTCAGCGGCGTCGCCTCATAGATGTCTGGGTTTGTAATACAGCCATGCGGCTGCTCAGCACTGTGCTTGAGACAGAGGATCGAACTCTGCCAGGTCTGAGCTTTTTCTTAAGGAGACGAGGAGTGTGCGCACTTCTAGTGAACACAGGCTTTCTGTGTCTTTCAGTACATATGTGTACTTTGGTGAGAAAAAGACCTTTATGGGGTTTCCTTTTGGACAAACACAGCGGCCTGCAAGTAGCACAGTCTCCCTTTTCTGCTCTGTTTCTCTCAAAATCCTCTCATAAACTTCTGTAGCAACTCCAAATCTCGAGGCAACTGCAGCGTACCCAGACACTGAAGGAAAATCCCCCTTCAAGGCCAACTCAACACCCTGTGCTACAGGGAATTAAAAGTCCTCTACAGATGATCCTGTGCAGCCAAAATGTGGCAACTCATTTGCCAGGGGCTGCCCAGGAATGACGTGCTCCTGCTGTGGGTCATACAGGGCTGATGAGAGGCACAGGGGGTCTTGGCTGAGGCCCTTGTGGGTAGGTCTCCTTCAGCTGTGACTGTGCTGCGTGACAGGACATCACGTCTCACGATGTGCAGTAAACAGCTTTGGAAAATGCTGGACTATCATTTGCTTTTTTTTAAGGAGAAGTCTTAAGTTAGTGAAAAAAACATTGACACTGTATGGCTTTAAATTTTATGTGAGCAATTGTACTGGATCTGGCTGGGATGGAATTGACTTTCTTCACAGCTGGCAATATGGTGCTGTGTATTGGATTTTGGTTAAAACGATATTGATAAAACACTAATAATTTGGCTGCTCCTGGACACTCTGCATAACACTGAGACTTTGTTCATTTCCTACTCTGCCCCTGTTGCCAGTGTGAAAGCTAGAAGTGGACAAGGAATTGAGAACAGACAGAGCTGACATAGCTGCCTCCAAGTCACCAAAGCGATAATCCATGCCATACTCATCAATCAAAACTAGGGGTAGCTGAAGAAAAGTGAATGGGTGGGGGTGTCTTCCAAGGTGGCCACTGCTCAGAGACTTGCTGGGCATCACTGTGCCCACCACTGGGAGGTGATGAGTGACCACCTATGTATCTCCTGGTTTTGGTCTGCTTGTTTGTTTGTTTTTCCTTTCCTTCACCTATTTGTCTTTATCTTGACATATGACTTCTCTTGCTTTTGATCTTCCTATTCTGTCATCCTTCCCTCTGGGCAGGGAGAATTGAGCAACTGTCTGCATGAGTGCTTGGCTGCTCGCCTGGGTCAGCCCATAACAGTAGTAGAGGGGAAATCCAGTAAGGGAAGTGAATATGTTTGCATGTCGTCCACATTTCCTTTTTCTTTCAGTTCATGTGAAATTTATAACAAATAATGGTGTTATGGAGTTCTGCTATACTGAGTTTTGATAAGGGACTAACAAGGGTGGAATATATTATTTAATGTGTTACATGTAATATTAAGTATTATCATATCTTAGCTTACATGTTATTACTCTGAAACTTTTCTGTGATGTCTGACTGACTCTAATGGAGGTCGGTAATTTTAAGGTAAAATAATTTCTCTTTGTGACTGTCAAAATTTGATCAGAGTCTATCTGGGGTCTCTAGAAAGATTCAGTACTTTTGTGGAATGTCTTACCTGATATAAATAAATGCAATAGAAACCAATAGTTTATGCATAACCTCCTACAAATTGTGCTGTATAATAACTACAGTAATAAACTTTGGAACTCTCTGTACTTTCAGGGAGCATCTGAGGGAGTTCCAAAGCTTTCATTATGGCAATGTGTTTTGAACGACCTGTGCTTCCAGGAGGTCCGCCAGTTTAATAAAGGCCTGGGCATATCTGTTGTGGTAAGAGGCTTTGCAACTGCGTATCCATGTGCCATGCAAATCAAGGCAAGTAGAAGAAGAGAGAGATGGAGCTTGGGTGTTTCTTTCTGATAAAACTTTAACCCTGAGGGTGGATTTCACTTTTACTGTGGACAAAGTCCAGTTTTCTCCTAGTATAAAAAGGCTGAATAATTTCTCACACACAATGACATTATTACTGTCATCAACTACTCTGATGTTTCCACATGTGATAAGCCATTTTTTTTCTCCATAGTGAACACAATTTGGATGACCCCTTGAACTCACAGGACCTAATATGTGGAAACAAAGAGGCATTGGTGTTGGTAATGATGAGGTTTACACCACTGGTTTGTTTCAAATCTATTTTTTTATGCTACCATGAATCACAGTAGATTTTATTTGTTTAAAATAATATTCCCAAGTCTAATTCCTTTACTATACCGACTCTTGGATCAACATAATTTATAAAAAGTATTTGTGTATCCGTGCCTCTTTAAACTTCAGAAATGTGGAGTTATGAGGTATCTATGCTGTTGTCTTCATTGTTACAGGGAATAGACATATTACAGAAAATACAACTAGGTATGTTGAAATAGACCTTTCTTCTGCTAAGGTACCATACTGAAGCTTTATTATGTAGTTCATTTTCCAATGGGATTGTTGATTTAGGTTGGATTGTGGCTTACGGGTGTAGTGGAATTTGCCGATGTACTTTTGCAGATGTGGTTTGTACTGGTGGAGTTCTAGTCCAATGCAAAGCCTCTGCAGCTTAATTTCAAGGTAGTTACAGGCTGAAGTGGAGCATTTTTTAGAACTCTCTGTGTTTCTGTAGTAGGGAGTTCTGTAAGCTAAGCTGATGCTTTGTAGTCTGATTGAATGTTAAATTCTCTAAAACAAATAGCAACAAAATATACAGCATCACAGACAGTCCTGTTTGAAGTTCAAATTCTTGATACCTGACCATACCTGCAGCTAAAAGTCAAGGATGTAAGTAATTAGTGGTAGTAAGATGGGACTATACGTATATACAAAGAGAAGAATGCACAAGTGACTCATTTGGCCTAAGGAATATAAAATTTCTGCACAGTTAATTGAATTCAGTCATGGTCTGATAAAAATACATGCTATTTCAGATTTAATTTTTATCTACTTAATTTTAATTTTGGTAGAAACAGTGTTTCAGTGTTAGCACAATAGCAGTAAACAACGTATACAGAAAATCAAAACCCAATAGCCTGAAAGCAGTGTTACGACACAAAAGCAAATGTCCTGTATTACAGTCAAAAAACCCCAGGCTGGATTAGAAGCTTCAAAAAATAAGAACCATAATCTCATATACTTTAGCCTTTTCCTGTTTTCCGAGGAGTAGCAAAGACTGTTATTTTAAATAAGAACCAGACCTGAAGATATTTTATACCTTGTAAATACTAGCTGTTTGTGTTTCTGTAAGGATTTTACTTACTTATAGCTGAATTTAAGTGAAAAATAATAGTAACAATCTGCAGGGAAAATGGAGTATAGTTACACAGAAATAAACTGGGGAAGTTGTGCAGCAAATAAATTACTCATGTGAGAATTTATATATTGTGACTATTTTGTTTATATACTGATTTATTGCTTTGACTAGAAATGTCAGTAGCAATATTCTTTGCTTTATGAAATTAAGAGTAACAATTAGAAAATTCAGGGCCATCAAGGTTTTCTATTAGCTCACACTATATGTGATATCTGCATTATTTTATGTCTATAATTTTGCATGGAACAGCCACAATTCTTATGTTTCTCCTATTTTTACCTTAAAACAAGAAATGGATCACACTCATGTATGTCAGTTCTAAAATTGATTGTGTTGTTCACTGGTGTTTAAAGTTGTCTCAGAATGTATACATTACACATGAAAGATGATATATGGTATGTACATTTTTAAATTTACATGGGACAATACAGGCTGAGATTTTAGATTAGCTGACAAAAGATTTTTTCTGAACTTACGTGTCACTGTAAAATATGTAGTTACATTAAAGTGAAGATGTAAGATTGGATCACATGCCACACACCCATGGCTAGTTATCAGTTCTAGGTTTTGTTTTTAGCAATGAATCATAGAATCAGAGAATCATAGAATAACCAGGTTGGAAGAGACCCACCAGATCATCGAGTCCAACCATTCCTATCAAACACTACACCATGCCCCTTAGCACCTCGTCCACCTGTGCCTTAAACACCTCCAAGGAAGGTGACTCAACCACCTCCCTGGGCAGCCTGTTCCAGTGCCCCATGACCCTTTCTGTGAAGAGTTTTAACTAATGTCCAGCCCAAACCTCCCCTGGTGGAGCTTGAGGCCATTCCCTCTTGTCCTGTCCCCTGTGACTTGGGAGAAAAGGCCAGCACCCTCCTCTCCACAACCTCCTTTCAGGTAGTTATAGAAAGCAATGAGGTCTCCCCTCAGCCTCCTCTTCTCCAGGCTAAACAACCCCAGCTCTCTCAGCCGTTCCTCATAAGGCCTGTTCTCCAGTGTTTGTTTAAACCAATGAAGTGTTTTTTTGAACCAATATTAAAGAATGGTGCATTGTTTGAGAAAAATGGCTGAAAGAAGCAAAAGCATATACAACAGTAATTTATGAGAGGACAGAAAACAGGTATTTTTTTTTAAAGTAAATTGTTCTTTGAAACAACTGTGTAATTGTAGCACTGAAAATAATCACATATTTTAAAAAGTCTGGAGCAAAACCCTTTGAATGAAAGCTAGTCTAAAGGTTAAATAATATATAAAAAGACAATGAGAGAATACGTAATCAACTTTTAACTGCCAGAAGATTGAGTAACTATGCGTGAAGATTCTGTTCAGTGCTATTTCCAGAAGCATTTCAGTCTGTGAAATGCTGGATCTGTAATAATCTGCAAGCAATCTTGGATTGTGTTAATTGGCAAACAAGAACAGCGTTGGTAGCAAATATGTCAGAGCTGTGGATTGTGTTGGCATAAAGCCACACCATTTACGGAAGCCTTTTTTTCATCATTTGTTGTGTACTGACACACTAGAGCACAGACAGCATGTTTTCTTGATCCTGTTCTCTTTGGGATTCCCCCTGGCTAGAGGATCAATTAATAGACGGGAGTAAGTCACATTTCTGCCTCTTGTGTTCTGTAATGATTAGTGCTTAGATAGGCATTCATGTGCCGCCATATGAGGAATATAACAGCAGAGCACTGCTGGATGAAAACATACTCTTAATGGCGACTGCATTCTGTGAGATATGGAGTATTACTAGCTGTCATGCCTCCTAGTCATATGCATATTTCATTCTAAGACGTATATTCATTTGGATAATAAAAGCAGACACACTTATGCTGAACCTAGGACATCAGTGCATAAAGGCAAAACCTACAGATCCTTTAGAGTACTTAGAAATGCAAATAAAGTATTCCCACAGTAATGCTACTGGTGGCACACAAAACTCCTAAATTTTTATTTTCAAATGAAACATGATTTGACTTAATATAGCCTGCAACCAGTATAAAATACTTAAATAGTATTGTTTACCTATATACATAGAAATGATTTGAAGTTAATTCAGTATAAGTCAAGCTTATGAGAATTTTCTACAGTATTTATAACATATTCCATCCTCCAGAGAGACTTTTATTAGCTGAGTGTCTCATGTCATGTCCTTGTTAATGAGTCTTCTGATCTCAAGAATTGTAGAGTAGACATGAAAGAGAGTCACTGCAAGGCCAATGGCATCTTGGCTTGTATCAGAAACGACGTGACCAGCAGGTCCAGGGAGGTTATTCTCCGTCTGTACTCGGCACTGGTGAGACCGCTCCTCAAATCCTGTGTTCAGTTCTGGGCTCCTCACCACAAGAAGGATGTTGAGGCTCTGGAGTGAGTCCAGAGAAGAGCAACAAAGCTGGTGAGGGAGCTGGAGAACAAATCTTATGAGGGGTGGCTGAGAGAGCTGGGGATGTTTAGCCTGGAGAAGAGGAGGCTGAGGGGAGACCTCATTGCTCTCTACAACTACCTGAAAGGAGGTTGTAGAGAGGAGGGTGCTGGCCTCTTCTCCCAAGTGACGGGGGACAGGACAAGAGGGAATGGCCTCAAGCTCTGCCAGGGGAGGTTTAGGCTGGACATTAGTTAAAACTCTTCACAGAAAGGGTCGTTGGGCACTGGAACAGGCTGCCCAGGGAGGTGGTTGATTCACCTTCCCTGGAGGTGTTTAAGGCACGGGTGGACGAGGTGCTAAGGGGCATGGTTTAGTGTTTGTTAGGAATGGTTGGACTCGATGATCTGGTGGGTCTCTTCCAACCTGGTTATTCTATGATTCTATGATTCTATGATTCTAAGAGTCAGTTTTGATCCAGCTGTAGTTTTATTCTGTCTGTAACATTTGTCAGATGTTTCCTCCGGAGCCGTTCACTGTCTTTGCGGTGTGGTCTAGGACCTCTTATTTGCTTAGATATAGTACAGTTTGCATCAGTGCATTTTTGCTTAAACTATTAAACTCCTCTAGAAACTGAATTAACTGTCATCCGAGGTGCTCAGAACTGATAATCTAAGATGGACCCGCACTGCTCCCCAAGGAAGCGTAAAGAGTGTTCCTCATGGGACGAAGTGCTCCTCTTTCTGAGAACAGGTTGTGGATACACTTATTCTGCCTCTTCATGAAGCCAGTTTATAATTGTCACAGATTCTGATTGATGCACAAAAGCAGATGTACTATTTCTGGATTAGTGCTAACCCTGGAAGATGCATTTCCACTTCACTGCACCAGAACTACGAGTTCTGTCAGTTCTCAGCTGACCTCACATCCCAGTCATAAATGCTCTTCCAACTAAGCATCATGGGCACCTCTAACTCAGGATTCACTGTAAATGACTCAGGCTGTAAAGTATTATAAAATATTCTTTTTAATAGAAAATATTAGCCATCTGTTCTCATAACCTGCCTTCCTGCCTTTACAGTCAGAATAAACACATCCTTAATATCAGAGTCTTCACCTATAACTTAGAGTTTGTTTGTTGCTGTAAGTTAGCTGAGACCTTCATGCTAAAGCAATATACCTGAAATGATGTAATCCAAGGAGTATCATAAAGTTGCCGAAGTAGCACTTCTCAGTTTTCCATCATATTTTATTTTCTGAGACTCGATTTAGCACTGGCTTAACTTTTCCACAGCTTGTCTCTGAGTAAAAACTAGGCTAAAGATTTTTAAAAAATAATGTAAATTGCTCTGAATGCTTCAAACATTACTGCCTTTTCTGCAGTAGAATTGATTTGGGAATCCCTCCCTCATTGAACTGCGAGAATGGCAACATGCCTTTCAGTCTTTACGAGGAGCAGAACTATTGTTGTTCAAATGAATATAGCATTTATGCTGGTACTAATTTCCTGATTCTGGATATAGAATAGGATTTTACCAGAAAGAAACTATCTTTCTAACAGCTATAAAAAATGTGTGTCATGAAGAACACAGTAAAAAAAAAGGCAGAAGGATTTCACAATCATAGAATCATAGAATCATAGAATAACCTACTAGGCCTGAAATTTTTGGCTTATTTTCTCTTTTTTTCTTTACTTCATACTGTAAGAAAGATACAAAATAAACTCAAAATTTGGTAGGGTCTAATAATGTGATTTTATCTGTATGTGTACGTGTATACACATGCGTATTTTAAATGCTTTTAAAACAGTCCTTAATGATCTATATTGAACTAAAGCAGTCTGAACTCAAACATGCCTTTAAAAACACGATTTCCCTTAGAATTAAGCAATGCTGTAAGTAAGAATTAAATCAGCATGGTAATAGGATATTTTCCTTTGTGACACTGCAAATAAAGTCCAGCTGATCTGCACAGGAATAGAAGCATCACATGGCTGTACAAAACCTCCAGAGCTCTAGGGGACAACCCATAAGCAACATATACTTTAAGTTAAAAATGAGGCTCCAGAAGGCAAAACAATTACATAATGTTTAGAATGAATCACAAATATAGAAGAGCTGAAAGATTTCTTTTGTCTTCCCTCAGAATATGAATATGGGAAAAAATGTCACAACTAAGTTTCTGTCAAAAGCAGCACTAGTGCACCTATAAAAACATTTGTAACTTCTTGAGAACTGAAACTGCTGGGGATGTCACAACCTTCAAACAGAAAGTAGGAGTTAGCTTCATATTCATCTTATTTAAATTGATTTTGTAAAACGATGACTATGAGTAGTAGCCATCTTGATTAATGCTGTGAAAATTATGCTTTATGCATAATATAAAGCATATGCTTTTTGTTTCTGGCCATGTTCACAGTGAAACGAAACTCTTAAGAAGCTGCACTGAGAACCTGAATGAACGAGCTTTATTAAAAAAAGAAATTTATCTAGATTATTTTTAAAATGTAGATGTGAGGCTTGAGTCAAAAAGAAAAAACAGTAGTCTAAGACTAACACTGGGGGTGGTCTTAGACACTGTACTGCAGGCACCCCTCTTTGAGGATGGAAGTGAAAGCACTTAAGTATGTCTGGCAACCTTAACCATGCATGAGTAACATCCTTTCAGACATATCAGGACCACAGCACCGCTAATAGTTTGTGAGAGATAAGAACTAAAGCATACTATCTGTAAGTTATTGAAAGTTTGTTCTTTTGTTGTTAGTCTCTTGTTTTGTTTTTTTTTTGTTTGATGTTTGATGCATCAGGCACAAAAAATTAAGTATTTTGAAATTTGCAGTTATTTAAAAGGACCAGATATCTTCAGCATCTCTTGTGAAGCAAGACAGGGTGTTTTTGATGGTGTGTGTAGCAAGACCGACTTTTCCATTTTTAGCATTTTTCAAATGCAGACCTTGAAGGATGATGTGTGAGTGTTGTACTTAGTACCTTCATGTTACAAAGGGGCAAACTAAGCATTGAGACTGAAGACAGCTATGTAACAGAAAAAGTTTGAAAAGTTCAACAGGACAGGTGGGTCTAGATAGGCAAATAACACTCGGATCTGGACTGAGGTGTGGGAGTCTTAACCATCTGGAGAGCTGATGCTTGGTCCCTAGTCTGATTCGTCCCTTGCAAGTCATACAGCAGTGTCGGGCCCAGGTCATCAAAGTCTGTGTCTAACGTCTAAACTACATGGTTCGAGGGTTGAAGACATGGACCATGGAAACAAGAAATCATTAAATTCCACCATTTTTTACAAAAACACTGTAAACTTATACTGTTGCCCTAGATGGTATGCAGTTATTCTTCCATCTTGCAGTTTTTCAAAGCAGTTAAAGGCTGCTCCATCCTGGTTTCTCTTTTTATCAATTTCATCAGCCAGGCAAGAAAATGTTTATAAAAAATGCTGATGGATGAAGGAAATTGTGATTGTTAGATTACAAGTTAGAGAAATATTTATGCTGTATCAGCTATTCTTAGACTGTATTCTAAAGAGGTAGTATTTTCATATCGCTCCAGTTGGAGAGAGATGGATTTGATGGGTGGACAGTATGGTGGATAAGAAACTGGTTGGATGATCAATGGCTCAAAGTCCAGATGGAGATCCATGACTAGTGGTGTCCCTCAGGGGTCCATACTGGCACTGGTGCTGTTTAATATCTTCATCAATGTTATTGACAGCAAGGTTGAGTGCACCCTCAGCAAGTTTGTGGATGACACAAAGCTGAGTGGTGCAGTTGTCACGCCATAAGGACGAGATGTCGTCCAGAGGGACCTGGACAGGCTGGAGAAGTATGCCTGTGCGACCTTCATGAGGTTCAACAAGGCCAAGTGCAAGGTCCTGCACCTGGGTCAGGGCCGTACCCGATTTCAGTAGACGATGGGGGATGACGTAATTGAGAGCTGCCCTGCAGGGAGGGGCTTGGGGATGCTGGTTGATGAGAAGCTGGCTATTAGCTGGCAATGTGTTCTTGCATCCCAGAAGGCCAACCGTATCCTAGGCTGCGTCAAGAGAAGTGTGGCCCCCAGGTCGAGGGACCTATTCCTCTCTTGTGAGACCTCATCTGGAGTATTGTGTGCAGTTCTGGAATCCTCGACATAAGAAGAATGCAGAACTGTTGGAACTGCTCTGGAGGAGGGCTACAAGGGTGATCAGAAGAATGGAGCACCTCCCGTATGAAGACAGGCTGAGAGAGTTGGGGTTGTTCAGCCTGGAGTAGAGAAGGCTCCAAGGAGACCTTATAGCAACCTTCTAGTACCTGAAGGGTGCCTACAAGAAAACTGGGGAGGGACTGTTTACAAAGGCTGGTAGTGACAGGACAAGGGGCAAGGAGTATATACTGCAGAGGGGCAGATTTAGACTAGATATAAGGAGGAATTTCTTCACTATGAGAGTGGTGAGGCACTGGAAGAGGTTGCTCAGGGAAGTTGTGGATGCCCCATCTCTGGAGGTGTTCGGGGCCAGGTTGGATGGGGCCTTGGGCAGACTGATCTAGTGGAACGTGTGTGATCTAGTGGAACGTGTGCCTGTCAATGGCAGGGGGAGTTGGATCCCTTCCAACCCGAACTATTCTATGATTCTATGACTCTATGATTCTATGATTCTGTGATTCTGTGATTCTATGATTCTATGATTCTATCTATCTATCTATATTGCTGTAAGGCAGTGGTAGACTCCATGCCCCTAGGGAAAATTGTTTCACTTTTTATGATTTCCTACATCCATACAGACACAAGTAGACATTTCGGGTTCCCAGCATTGTTCTTTTTCTTCTGCTCTCTCCCTTTCTACATAGCCACAATAAGCATATTATTCATTTGTCGTATCTTTAGTTCTTGTAAGATGAATAAGTGGACTTTCATCTTTTCCAGCAGAGTAAATGTCAGTGAAAGGACAGCATAGGTTTTTGAACAACTCTGCACTACATTAATACATGCTAGTGTTTCACATACAGTGTTAGTACTTTTGAACTTCTGTCTCTGCAGTAGCACCATGTGCTATGTTAAACCAACTAAGGCAAAGAGTTTATTTTGTACTGAATAAAATAAAGCACAACAAATGTTATGACTGAGCATAAAAATCTATTTTCTATTGTATGCAATCAATAAACACCTCATTCAGAAGTTCTGCAATGCATCATAATGTGAATGCACAAAATTTGATATTTTTGTTTATATAACACTGTAGAGATGTATGACATTTCAGGGATTTCTGAGACAAATTGCCAGCCATGTGGTTGTAAAATCAAACACAACAAATAACAATGTTGAGGTGTGTGTATAAGGACAAGGCGAACATAAAAACTAAATAGAAAGTGGCAAAAGGCCTTATCTGAGGAAATGATATGTAAGAAAATACATCTTCTATGCGTTGACACGCACATAAATATGATACAATAAAAGATCATTGAGGTCACAAAGTTAAATAACTGGAGTTAAGAAATGCTCAAATTTAAGGACATGAGCAGAGTTTTAAGTGATCCTTCTTGACTGTATCTGTCTTCTGAAATTATAAGGCCCATAAGCTAAGTTTTCCAGGAGCCTTGACTCATGGTGTAAACAGGGTAGACTTGCTCTGGCAATGAATCAAGTTGGGTAGACATAAGTTCTGCTGATGGGATTTCTGTGTCATTTTTAGCTGGATTGGACATTTAATGACTGAGGGTGTGAAAGTACCCTTATTTGCCTGTTAAAGCAGTGTAATACCTTAACTGCATGTAGATGTAGAGAACAGTAATTACAAACTGAGCTTCATCTATGGATACTCTTGACTACAGCTGAAAGTACCATACCATGCTTTCAGATAGGAGGGTCCTTCCTCCCACCTCCCGGTCCTCCTCCTTCCCTGTAATAGGGAAATATCTGTGAGTGTCTGCACCAGGAGGCTGGGAGGGCAGCTAATGGCCTGCTAGCCTGAATTATAGTTTACCACACTGCACATTTTGATTATGGATGGGAATTTGATTTTGGATGGGAATTAAGAGAAAATGAAATATTGATGAGTCACTTATTAAGTCACTGCCGACACCCTTATGAACTGAATGAAACAGGGATTTTGTGGAAAATTAGTTTGTATTTATACAACTAGCAGTTGCCTACAACATACACACAGTGGACTATATAATGGTTACACATGTGACTTCAGTGCTGATTTTTTAAGTTTTGTGTGCCTAATTTTGCAATTGTCATAACTTAGCCAGACTAAGACAAGAAAACAGATGTCTCTTCCACAAAACACACCATGCCGTGTATCAAATCCTTGTTTCACTCTACACAGATACTAGAATTCATAATCAACTGACTTAAAATAATTTTTAACATACGTGGAATATGCATTTATTCTAGAATTTTGAGGGGGAAAGACAAAGTGGTTCTGGTAAATTTAAATACGGAATTGTGAAAGGTTCAGTTTTAATCAGACAATGGAGCATGCAAAAAATCACTCTTGCAGGTCATGGTCTGATGAAGTTTTAAGTAACCGACCGCACAGCGTTCTGGAAAGGTCATGAACCCCAGCTGTACGAATGATTATCTATTATGGACTCATAGAATCAGAGAATCGTAGAATCAGGGGATCATAGAATTGCTACGTTAGAAGAGACCTCTTAGGTCATCAAGTCCAACCATTCCTATCTGCCACTAAACCATGTCCTTGGGTACCTCATCCACCTGTCTTTTAAATACCTCCAGGGAAGTATTCTGATGTCCTTAGCCAAATCTCTGTAAAGAAAGGAGATCTGAAAGATGAAGTTATACTTGTAAAGCTTCTCAAAAGTTAAGCTATAGCCTGACATGGTATCACCTAATACTTTTATTTTGCCTTAGTTTATTTATTAGAATATTTAATCTAAAAAGAAATTAAAGACCAAGGCTACAGGTAATGGAATTTGGTGGTCAGTTTTCATTAAAAGGTGCAACGCTAACGTATTTTTAAAACTATAGAGAAAAAGAAGAGGGGGGGAGCTTAAGGGCCTGACTAATCAGTTTGAAGTGATTCTGGCAGAATCCATACGTACGTTAGCTGAGAGGGATTTTAAGGGTAACATACTGTGTGGCTCTTTGACTCAAACTGTCTCTCGTGGGTTTACCTTCCTCATCAAGCTAGCATAGCCTTTTCTCTCACAGCCATAGTTTTTACTCCCTGATCACTGATATCACTTAACATTTTTTGCTTTGATTCCTTCCCAGTTACTTGGTTTAGTAGTCCAAAGATATGGACTTGTGAATAGCTTGTTTGGCCAACATAGATTTAAATGTGAATTCTACCCAGAGTTTCAACAGTATGTTCAGGAGACTATGGAAAGGAAAACCAGGATTACCTTGTTGCCTAACAGCATTCACTTCTTGGCCATTGTGAAAGCATTAGTAATGCTTAATGTGACAAAAAGTAAAACACTTTAGACACATTGACAGTCAGATGGAAAACATCCCCTCATTTCACACAAACCATTGATAAGTCAGTAGTATCTCTCTCCTTCTATCTTTAGACAGAGACAGTTTAGGCTAGGTGTCTTAACTCCTGAGTGGCTGAAGTAATATGAGTGAGAGGTCACCTGAGAGCTGTGATTCATTCTTCATTGCAACTGACTGAATGAAAGCCTAACTGAAGGTTTACGTGTGGAGCCATCCCAGCTATAGGTTTAGCAACTTATACCCATAGATCACACTGTTGGAAGAATACCTAATCAATTATTGGACATAAATATTGACATGTGGTTTTCTGTTTCATAGGTTTCTAAAATCATACCCTAACTTACTTAGATTTTTATATATTAATGGTTACAAAAACAGACTAAAATAGAGGAACAAAAGATAAAAACTATTTTCTTGCTCTTGGAACAACATACTGCAGATGAATATTTGCTCTGATAAAATAAACAAAATTTCTAATAACTCAGAAACTATTTTTATTCAAAGAACCAAGTGATTTCTCCTTAATTGTTGTTAGGGGAGGACTATGATTAAGAAGTCTGTAGCTTACTTAAATTGCTGAGCTCAACAGATGTTAGAAATTCTTTCAGTGAAGTGTGGGAACATTCTCCAATAATTAAATAAAACTGCATATTACGTTGACTACATGGATTATTATGCATAAGTAGGGACATTTATATATTTAGTTAAAGTTAGGGATTATCACACTATCAATGTACCTATAAAGTAAGAATAGATATTAATTTTTATAACATGCATTTTCCTTAATATTGGCATAGGTGTGAAGACAAACAATCAGACTTTTTTTTTTAAAAAAAGAATTTCAATCTTCGCAACACTCAAATGAGTTTGTATTGTCTGAAAAAAAAAGAATAACTTCTGCTTTGTGCTACATTTTTTGCAATCCAAATGAAGGTCAGTGGAGGCATATGTAAAGTCAGATCAGTTTTAAAGAGTTTACTTTGTCACCACGTCTGTTGTCTTGACGTCTTAGCTGACAGGTATGTCAACAGCAATTGCAGGTTCAGAAGATTTTGCAAATATCAGCATGACAAGCCTCTATTCTGTACTCTTCTTTTTTGTTTGTTTAAATTTTTAACATGAGTGGGAAGATCAGTCTAGAATGCTGCCTTCTAAAATATTTGGAGACAAAGATATCAGTATATTTTAGCTACCTGTTAATTAGAACAAGTCATAATGAGTAAAAAAATCTGCTGTTGCAGCAAATGTTGTTTATATAGAGCTAGATTTATTCAAAATATATCTGCAAAGGTGCTTTAACTCAGTGTGCTGATTTGGGCTGGGACAGAATTAATTTTCCTCACAGTATCCAGTATAGGGCTGTGTTTTGGGTTTGTGCTGGAAACAGCGTTGTTAACACAGGGATATTTTAGGTACTGTTGAGCAGTGCTTACACAGAGTTAGCCCTCTTTCTGCTCCCCACACAGCCCCACTAGTGAACTGGCTGACACAAAAATTTGGTAGGGGACACAGGTGGAACAATTGACCCCACCTGACCAAAGGGATATTCCGTACTATATGGCATCATGCTCAATAGTAAAACCAAGGGTGAGTTTGGTAAAGGAGCCACTGCTCAGGGACTGGCTGGGCATCTGTCTGTTGGTGGTGAGCAACTGTTTTCTTCTGCATCATTTGCCTTTCTGAGGTTTTACTTCTCTCTTTTTGCTCAATTTTGGTACAGTTTATTATTATTACTATTTTCATTATTAGTAGTATTTTAATTATTATTATATTTTATTTAAATTATTAGACTATTTTTGTCCCAACCTATGAGTTTTTTCACTTTTACTCTTCTGATTCTCTTGTTCTCTCCCACTGTTGCGGGATGTGAGTGAGCAGCTGAGGTGCTTAGTTGCCAGCTGGGGTTAAGCCACAGCACTGAGTATTGCTTTTTTTCTGGTTTAAAGGTGAAGATTCCTATTCAGAGTATCATCATACACAGCAGGATAGACAAGGATATTTCAAATAATGAACAGAGTCCTAGGTAAGTGGTAAGTTCTAAAGCAGCATGGTAAAGTGCTCCAGTAGGATGTTGGTGAGTTTATAGCAATATCTGCACGTATTATCTATGAAAAAGAACTAGGTAGAGAGTCAAAATATCCTTGATCTTGAGTTCCCAAACATGATCTCACTTTCTTCTGATTTACAACTCCTTTCGTGATTCTCACAACTGCAAGTTTATTTTTTGTTCTGTTTATCCTTCCACTGTTACGTGCCACAGCTGCTGTCGACGTTATTAGTTAACTTTGGGAACTACTGCTTTTGATGCGAGATCTTAACTAACATTTCCCTCTTTTTAGAAATTAATATAATATCCAGAATGACACCTAGAAGGCAGCTTTTACAGATACAAGACAGCTGTTGTTTCTTACAGCTTATATTAGCCCATTGCTACCTGTACTCCATAATTATCGATCTCCTCTGTGAGCCTAAAGCATGCTCTGCTGTGTCCATTAGGACACAGCCTACATGTAACATCCCTTCAGGAGGTATCATGATGGCTGTATTCTGAAAAAGACCTTAAGTGAGGAGTAAAAAACCCACCAATTCTAAGGGTAATTTCTTTTTCAGCTGGCTTGAAAGGTACTTTCACACTCAGTTGTCTGTAATAGTTTCATATATACCATAGGATTACACAATGCTATCATGACTTAATGGGCTTCATGGAGTCTCCATCTTTCCTTGCTGTCAGTGGGAAAGCACCTGCCCAAACTAATTTTGATTGATTCCTTTGTATAATTTGGGGGCAAGCATGAAATACAATGTTTTTTAAAGGCCCCTTCCAACCCAAACCCAATCTATGATCCTGTGAATCAATCAGGAGACATCATATTGAGATGTTTGTGGAAAAACTTAAATGTATGACTTGCAGTATTTTTACCCAGTTATAGCATGTTATAATAACTTGATAACAGTATTGCTATAAAGTATGACCACTGAAAATACAATACATTTGCTTAATCAATATCTTACCATTCCAGGCCGATCAAAAGGTAAGATAATTGGCTATTGAGAGCTGTATTCAGAATTTCATAGTGTATGCCATAATGTCTGGAAACCATAAGTAACCCTTCTAAAATAAATGCTTCCTAGGATGTCATATTTCAATACCAGGTAAAACTTAGTGGGGTAGGCCTTTTGTAAGCTTTAACAGGAGTAAGTTGTCATATTAAATACCAATAATGAAGTTCCCACTCACCTTAAAGGCATAGGAGTCCACTGAAAGCTCTTTCTTCCCTTTTCTTCTCCATTTGTTTATACTTCCCTGAGCAGTGTCACAGAAGCAGATTTTTCCTCTGTGTCCTGTGTACCTGTTTGATGTCCTTTATGTCGTGTCAAATCCTGTGATTTTCAGGATGGTTACAGAATTCATTACTGCATTTGACATCTTGCAGGAAACACATTTTCTTTGATGCCTCAGAGGAATTGTCAGAGATCTCAGTAAGGTGCTGTTAGCATACATCTGTGGTGGAATAAATGTTAGGTACCAGATTATTTAGTCCCATCTGTCCATTCTGCCAGGCCAAGGGCATGCACTGGGTGGCAGTTTACATGCCAGGTTCACAGGACTGTGGCAATCAGCACTCTTAAGTGGTGGTGGAGCTCAGTTTCTCACTTAGAACTAGATAAATTCAATATTAGAGGAAAGGCAATTAATTTGCAGTCTCACTGTAAGAAGGAGAAGACTGTTTTCAAGTTGTTCCTGGTGCTATTGGGCTCAACAGCATTTTTTGGAAGTTTCTATTCCTTCCTCCAATTAATTGCCTATTCTAACAGAAATGTTTATTTTGTGCTTTCTGTGTGTTGTATTATGCAATTTATGTTCCATATCTAGTCTACAGTACAATTTTTATAAGAACTCTAGGGAAAATTATGCATTATATTTTTCCTTGAGCACTTTGGGGTCATTCTCATTTTTTATAGAATATCTTTTTGCAGAGTCTTTAGACTCTTGGTTTTGCTTCTTTGTTTTGTTTGTATTGACCTAATCTAAGGCATATTTGCACACTGATCCTTAGGTATGTGCACAACATCTACTTTGTAGTCGCATTTCTTGATTTTCATTTGCTAAATGGAGCATGTCTTTGGAGATTCTGTTTCATTCATATCACAAAGCAAATTCGCATTCCACATCAAGGGGGATTTTTTTTGAGAAAATTGTCTATTGATCAGATAGTCAGTCACAAAATACATTGTTGTTAGCAAGTAGTCCAGTATGACCATGAACTTCCATATATTTAGAGGAAAATTGTAAGACCCTTTCTTGTGCTGTAAATGGAGGGAAGGTGTTGTTGAGTGCATAATGAGTACAAGTGCTTGGTTTATGATGTCTGTGTATGCGGGGGGCAGCATTATATCCGAAATCAGTTGTCCAGGTGTAATAGTGAAGGACACCATGCAAAAACTAGAAGAAATGTCCTGCTTGATATATTCTTTAGCTGCAGTTCAGGGGGCTCTCAGGCTGAAAAATCATAAGGTAAAGTAGAAAGAGGCATGAAAAGTAGATTCTGAGGCAAAATTATTTTGGCATTTTCACATGATTAGGTAGGTCAGGTAGAGGGGCAAATGCAGACCTTATGATTTTGTTTGTGCGCTGATATATCACTTAAGAGGAAAAAAGCTTTAGCGAAGAATAGTCTGATCTCGTATGACTGTTGTAGAAAAAACTTCTGTATAGCTACTTTACTATTTTATTCAGGGTCAATACCTTTGTGTTGAATTTCTACTTTAAATTTAGCTGTTTATGCTAAGATAGCAGCTAAAATGAGGGGTTCTGTTTTGAAAACAATGATCGAGATAGAGAAGAAAACACTAAAGCTCTTCAACCTAGGAAACAGTCAAGCAGGGAAAATTTGATAAAGATCTATAAAAGAATATGTTGTATAGAGTGACTGGGTAAAAATACTGATTGAAACTGAAAAGATAGGTTCAAAGTGAAGGCATAGCTCTTCACACGGTGTCTAGCTAAGCTGTGGGAGGCCTTACCACACATTGCTTCAAAGAACTGGAACTGGATTAAGAAGCAAATAGCCATGCTTATAAAAGAGAAACCTCTGGCAGGTTTTCAACACAAAGATCTTTTGATTTGAAGACGCCATATCCAGATCAGAAGGTCCCTCAGACTGAAGCAGCTGACAGTCAGGGAAATGTTCAGCAGGTTTGCTCTTTTCAAAAAGTCTTCCCTCATCACTTGTTTTTGTTCACTGTTGGAAACAGGATTTTCTGTGTGGTCTTGTATATTCCTGGTTTTTAAAAATATAAACTGCCATCAGAGAGCCTTGGACAAGCTGGGGAAGTGAGCCTGGGTGAACTTCCCGAGGTTCAGCAAGTGCAAGGTCCTACACTTGGGTCAGGGCAATTCTTGGTTTCAGTACAGTCTGAGGAACAATGTGATTGAGAACAGCCCTGTAGAGAAGGACTTGGAGGGAATTAAGGATGAAAACTGGACATGAGCAAGCAATGCACACTTGCAGCCCAGAAGTTGAATTGTATTCTGGGCTGCATTGAAAGAAGCATGGCCAGCAGTTTGAGTGAGGTGACTGCCCCTTCTACTCTGCTTTCATGAGACCCAATCTGGGGTATTGCATCCAGCTATGGAGCCCTCAGCACAATAAGGACATGGAGTTATTGGAATGGGTCCAGAGGAGGGCTACAAAGATGATCAGATGGCTGGAGCACCTTACCTATGAGGACAGGCTGAGGGAGGTGGGATTTTTCAGCCTGGGGAAGAGAAGTCTCTGAGAAGACCTTATAGCGACCTTCCAGTACCTGAAAGTGACCTACAGGAAAGATGAAGACAGACATTTTAGCAAGGCCTGTTACAACAGGACAAGGAGTAATGGTTTTAAACTGAAGGAGGATAGCTTTAAACTGGATATAAGGAAGGAATTTTTTAAAATTAGGGTCGTGAAACACTGCAACAGGTTGCCCAGGGAGGCAGTGGTGGCTCCATCCCTAGAAACATTTAAGGTCAGGTCAGGTGAGGCTCTAAGCAACCAGATCTAGTTGAAGATGTATCCTGCTCCTGCAGGACGATTGGACTAGATGACCTTTAGAGGTTCCTTCCAAACCAAAGCATTCTATGAGTCTATGATCTAAAGTATTATTTTTAGTTAAAGAGGGAAGCCTAACAGTACCTGAATAATTTTCTGCTATCAGCAGAACTTGTGAATGAATAAGAGAGCTTGTCAGTGGATTTATACAGTCTGATTGTCTTGAAAAACAGAGCACAAATATTGCTTATACATCATACGTGAAAAAAATTCTAAAAGAAAGAGTTAGATGTAGAGAGTTCTACTTCAGATACATCCTGATATCTAGGTTAAGCTGGTCAGTCACAGATATGTATTACTTCAAGTAGGATGGGAGCATAGGACCTTGTGTGTAGATGCTGTCACTGTTGTCCTAAGTGAAAATATAACCACAAAGTTCAGGAGGTCTCTTCAAACTCTGTAAGTAATGGAAATAACGAGTAAGCTGCCACTGATATTAAGGAGTCATCTTGCTTTCTTAGGCACACATAAAGCATTCTGAAAAGCTGAGTTAGGTTAAAGACTCTTTTCGGCTTGCCTTCTGAAGTCTTCATTTGCAACAGTAGACATGAAGTGCATTTATATTTTGAAACAAATATTCATAAATCATCTGTCAGCAAATGAATTGCCTGTGCATCATACTCACTGTGAAAGAAAATGTGGTGTAGCATCCTGTTAATAATTTACATTTATAACTTTCCTTCATAAACTATGTGTTCTCTCAAGTCTTGCAAGTGTTACTGTATTAGTTTTAGGGCTTCACTTTTTGACCATCCTGCTGATAGCACTAGATTTCCTCTAGTGCCCCGAGATTTACTACTTACTTCCCAAAACAGCAGCTGACAGCAAAAATCTTACAATATGTGTAATATAGTGTAACAAAAGGGTAAAAATACATGGTATGGAAGGAGGAAAATGTGAGCGAAAAAATGTTAGGCATTCACAAATATATGTGGATTTTATATGGAGGAATTGAGTTTGTTTCACTTTTTGGGGTGTTGCGATTTTTTACTGAAGCCCAGTTTTGTACTGCTACTATTATAGAAGGGGTTGCAAGGAGTGAGAAGGACTTGAACTTGCCTCTGCAGTTTCTTTCACACAGGCTATAAGGGAAAGGTAGTACTGTTAACAGGAAAAACTAATTAATTATGCATCTAGGAGAACATTGCCACAGGAGGAAAATTTGAGGACAAAGCATATTTTCCAGGAGTAAAGCCTAGACATGACTTCTGTGTTGTTTCTGTTTCTATTCATGCAAGATAGTTATGTAATAAGGATAGAAGAAAGCACATCTTGAAGCTGATGTTAACATTTGACATAGTGAAAAGGGGGTTGAAAACATAGTGATGACTGGATTTTATGTGGTAGAGTATATTCACATACAGTGTGAAGGCTTAAGTTCCCAGTTATTTATAGGTCACAAATTAAAAGACATTTGCTTGATTCTTTCTAGGATATCTTTGGTTTTGTTTTGGTATTTGATTTTGTTTTGTCTTTTGTGAATTTTGTCCATATTGCATGCTCTTCTAATGATGCACCATGATGGATTTTTCAGCTCAAAGATCTCAAACTATGAATAGGGAGCGTATCATGTGTACCTTTAAGTAGTTGTGCTAGGTATGTTTGGAATTCTTGTGTATCAGTTTAGTCTTTGACTGAAATCAATATTTTTAGTATCTCGTTTTCCTGAAATACAAAGTCTCATCTACAAGAGAGAAAAAAAAATCTCATCTGAGTTATAGTACACAAAGAAAACATAAATTACTGAAGTTCTACACTAAGGAAGTCTACCAATAATTTTTGTTATTGTTTTACTAGCTGCACAGCCTTCTTGGCCTGCAAGCATTCACTGGCAATTTCTGATATTTCTCGTTTATTGACTTTTTAGTCCACTATACATTATAAAACTATTATTATAAATAATGGAAGAAACACTATTTATCTTCTTTTTCTTTTTTTTTTCCCCCTACACTTTCTGTTTAAAATTGTAGTTTTCTTATCTTATACTCTACTAATAGTGGCCAAGCTACAATGTCCATCCTACTTGTATTCTGTGAGGCTATGCAGATTTTATTTTAATTTTTTTTGGGAGGGGGCGGAGGGAATAGTGCATAAGAACTTTTGTGCCTTGACATCAGTACACTACGTGCTCAGACATTACAACACACATAGTCATTAAGCAATGCGTTGTAAAGAATAAAAGGTTATATTGGATTCTTACCTGTGGTGCTGTTTTCAAATATCTTTTCTTATTTTAATTTTCTCTGTACACAGGCCCAAATGATACTGTCTGTACTCCTCAGGATTTACCACGCTGTTATTTGCCACCACTAGGATAATTCTTAATCTGTTTGACACAGATGTCAAATTCTTGCTTCTCAAATAGGTGAAAAGAGTTGCTTTCAAGCTGTGCAGGAAATGACTCATCAGAGCTTTGATTATTATTGATTTGGAAAAGAAGCATGGGCATAACGGAACTCAAGGTGGTTGAGAATGAATGAATGAGGGATGTCTTTCACATTTCTACATCATGAAATGATAGACAAATTACTAGTGTTTATCATTGACAGCAATTTAGAGGCATTATTTAAGCATCAGCCTGACACTACATACAAATCTTGTTTGCTGCTGTCAGTCTAGTTGGACAAGAAAGATAGTGATGCCAAGCCTTCTGCAATTTCCTAATGAAGGAAATTCATGTCTCTCTTGTGTAGCTGCATGATTATTTCAGAACTGCAGATCATCTGATGGCTGCTGGAGACATATCTTCAGCTGATGCTCACAGCCCTTAAGATCCCCTTTGTGATTAGGTGGAGAAGCAAAGAAGCACAAAGTAGTCATTCTGCAAAAGGTTCCTGGAGTGTGTGGAAGACAACTTCCTCACACAACTGGTGCATGAGCTGACAAGGGAAGGTGCCCTCCTGGACCTGCTGTTTGTGAACTGAGAAGGCCTTGTGGGGGATGTGGCGGTTGGAGGCTGCCTGGGGCAAAGTGGCCATGGGATGGTAGAATTCTCCGTTCTAGGTAAGGTGAGGAGAGAGGTTATCAGAACGGCCACCCTGAACTTCCAGAGGTCAGACTTTGGACTGTTCAGAAGGCTAGTTGATAAAGTCCCATGAGAGAGAGTCCGTAAGGTCAAGGGAGCCCAAGGGAGCCAAGTACTCTTCAAGAAGGAAATCCTGGCAGCACAGGAGCAAACTGTCCCATGTGCTGGAAAATGAGCCAGTGAGGAAAAAAGAAGCTTGGTTGAGTAGGGAGATCTGAGGGGACATCAAAAAGAAGAGGAATGCCTATGAATTTTGGAAGAAGAGACAGGTATCTTGGGTGGACTATAGGGAGGAAGTAAGATCATGCAGAGGAAAGATCAGGAGGGCTAAAGCCCAGCTAGAGCTTAGACTGGCCAGTTCAGTGAAAGATAACAATGACAATGTCAATTTCCTTGTCTTCTAGCAGGTATTACAGCAGAAACCCCTGAACAATAATGACTGAACAAAAAAGATCACATTGTTTCATTTTATAATTACAGAATATTTCAGTGCCTTGATTCTGAATTTAGAAAATAAGTTTTGTTTTTCTCTAGACTTGTTCCCATTTATTTTTTCCCCTTCAAGTTGAGAAAGGAGAAAGTAAAATCTTAAAGGAAAAAAATTTTTTAAAAAATGAAATTTTTGAAATTCTAGAAAGCAAGAGAGACATCTGGTATATAGACCTATTATAGAAACCATAACATATGTATGCCAGTATCATTTTCCTTTGGTGTTTTGAGCAGGCAAAAAAAGTTGTTGGAATCTAAATCTCTAGCTTCTGCTTTGGTAGCACTGAGCACAAAAAATAATTTTATTGTTCAAAACACATAATGTAAAAGGAGTGTAATTTTAAAATAACAACGTTTTGTACTTCAAGGTGATTTTTTTTTAAAGTGGAAAAATTCAGAGGTGAATAACTAACTTACCGTAACTGATAGCAAAAGCCAGTAAGTTTTATGGATTCAGTGGTGTGAGAAGGGTCAAGATGGACATGCACATCAGACTCCTCTCTGCTTCTACCTCTATCCCTAGAACTCTCCCTGGGACAGTTTGTCGAGCAAAGAGATACAATGCATCTTTTTTCAATGTCCTGGCATGAAAATGTAGGAAGAGAAAAAGAGAGATAATAATCCTAGAAGTATTTTGTCATCAGTGACTATGAAAGTCTATCAAAGCATGTTTGGATCAGCTGCTCCACTATGAAGCAAACAAGACAGCTAGACAAGAATCAGTGCTGAAACTGCCATGCCAAGGGCTAACAAGATGGCTTAATCAACAGCTGAAGGTGGTTGATGCCAGAGCTTAAACCAGGACTTAATTCATATGTTGCTGCAAGGAAAAAAAATAGATGATGCTGATGACTAGCTGGAAGAGCAATTTGCCTACACAACATAGAAAAATGCTCAATGAACTTCAGTAATAAATAACTCATGAAAATGGTTTGATGTGTTCTCAAGAAATAATCTACCGCTGTGGTTCTGGAACTCAATAACAAAAGCATTTATAACCAAGCACAGCATTAAACCTATTTAGCTGTCTGTCATAGGGTCAGATAACAATAATTTCCTCAACTTCCACCAGACTCTCCTACAAATCTGTGTGATCAAAAGTAGACTAAAGTAAATTGGGGCTAATACCACACTTCTTATCTAATGGACTTTAATTTTCATGGGGGAAATGCTGATTAATTCTATTAAATTCTCAGGCTTTAGAGAAGAGTTCTTCAGAAAAGCCAGCTTTGACACTACAGATAGATTAAGTGAGGTATAAAAAGGAGTAGATCCAAAATTATTTTCTGCACATACACAGAAACAGACACATACACATTCATCATTATTTAAATAGAGTGGACTACAGTGAGGATGCAAAACACTTCTGAAGAATGTGATGGAGGAAGCATTAGACTGTCTTGGGTTTTGGGAAATGAGGGCTCAGTATTATTTATACGACACCTTGCTCAAGTGGTTTGTTGACTGAACTATGACTTCTGAGAATCACTTCTCTGTCTCCTAGGTATAACATTTACTGGGAATAAAATTTGGAAACTGCAAATATTATTTAACATGTGTCCGGCAAAAGACTCCTAATACTTCCAGGACGTCAGTGGAGGCACTTGGTGCCCTGGCCATGTCACATTATAATTAGGAAGGTAATGGTGACTCATGCCAAAATATCTTAATATTAAATGGTTTAGCTCTTTATCTAGTGTCCTGAGATGCTATCATAGCCGTTTTAAGGGAGAACCACATGGAAGAGAAATAGGAACATTTTCAAAATCTGCAGTGACACAGACACAAAGACCAAGAGTTGGAAATGCAAGGGTGTCTTCATCATTGAGACACTTCACACACAATTACTTATCCCAGATGAAGCAAACGATTCTTTATCATTTCCTTTCTCTGTTGGAAATAAGAAGTGGAAGTGAAAGTTCAGAAGTTGCATAAAGAATATGTCGAGAATTAGTAGCAGACTTGTGTGCTTGGAAATGAGCAGGAATTCACACCTGCAGGACCTGTCCCTCACTCTTCTGTTTCTTTTCCATGAACATAACAAGGACATGAATCAATGCGTGTAACCAGAACAGAGTTATTAAATTATTAATTATTTGTTAATTTGTAAATCATTAATTATTTTAAAGTTATGAAATTATTAAATAAATTACTATTAAGCAAGCAAAACATCATGATACATGGCAGTAACCCTTTTTGGGTTAAGAAGCTGTTACTTCAGCTATTTCCCCTTGGCTGGCTTTCATTTTTAGTGCTGACTCAGATACAGGTGAGCCAAGGATGGACTTATTCCACTGCATATTAATGACTCCTCCTTAGTATTTTACTTAGAACCAAAAGACTGTTTTCTTTCTTTAACATCTTGAGTTATAGTTGACCTTTTTGCATAAAAAGAAAAAAATCTTAAAAATGTCACTAATTCATAAACAGCATTTTGTCACTTAATGTTTTGCTTTGAGAGAATTCTTGCAGAGGTGATTATTTTTCATTTCTTGATCTGGTTTTGGTTTTTTTATTGTTATTTGGGGAGATTGTGTCACTTTGCACATCTTAACACCTGTTTAAAATTCTTTTATGTAGAGGACTTAGAGGTTTCATCACAGGTCAATATGAACTATGATTCATTAAGAGATAAGAGGACTGTCTGGTACTAGAAGGTATATCAAGCCATACAAATAATTACTTCTTTTTGTTTTGTCAGAGTCAACAATTTTTCATTTTCCATGCGCATAATCCTTTTCTTGTATTGTAAAATAACAGGACTACCATGACTATCTTCATTATAGTCAGTATGACAGAACTGAATTGATATGCAATGAGAAATATATCCAAAACCTCATGCCACTTAAATTAACTGATGTTTGTAATTTATACGTTATAGAATCCAAAGCTTCCTTGATTCTTTTTATACCTGTTTCTAATGCTTACTCTGACTCAGTCACACGACTCTTATGGTTATAAACAGACATACAAAACAATAGAGTGAATCTGAAGCATGACTGTTACAAATGATTGGTTGTGTTTCCCTGTTGAATCTTGTATGTACATTAGAATATTTCAAATACAGACTGCAACTGAAGGGGGTGAGTACCATTATATGCTTTACACGACCTCAAAAATATGTTCAGTAACTGCAGCTGCAGGCGTGTAAAAAGCATGGTTTCTCAGAATTTTCACAGTTAGTTGGAGGGAAATGAACTTTACACCAGGGCTGATGCACTTTAAGAGTACTTTAACTTTAGAGTTCAGAAACCCAAATATTTGCCTGCTGTAAACTCAGGTGACAAGGTGAAAAGCACAATTTGGGCTCCTGAATCTTATCTGACTTTTCAAGATGACTGAAGGAGAATAAACCAGATGTTTTCAGCCAAAATAAGTAAATGTCAGTGAAAGGCACAATTATGTGTTTATAGACTTATTATTTGTTCATATGATTTTACTTGAAACATACATTGCCGTACATTGGGGAGTTTTGACATACACTCAGCGGTTATTTCATAAGAAAATATGCCATGCAAAGCAATTAGTTGAATGTTTTGTCATCATCATCAGAATTAATTCTGAAATCCTTCTTCTCCAAAGTTTTCTGATGTTCAGTTCTCATAGGTAGGTTTGATATAAGAAGGGTATGGTGCTAGTCCCTGGTAACATCTAATCCTGAAATAGTAAAATTTTTATTCTGTTATATCTTACACTTCACCAATGTAGTTGGTAGGCCTTATTGTTAGGGGTTTTTTTGTCTGGGTTTTATTTGCTGAGCAGATTTCCAGACCTTCAGGAAATGTTAGCTTACGTGTGTTTCAGTTCCTAAAATTGTTTACATGTGCTCAGTTTTCAGAAGCACGTGATTGGCAGCAGCCCACTGGTTTCAAGTTCAATGACATCAGTCATGCTGCCCTGCTTTAAGTAGAAAAATACTAACATTGCATTTTCTTGCTTTGTTGTCATCCTCAGGGGATAAATAAACTGCAAGATCTGTGCTGATTACATTTTCTAGCTAAGTTTTTAAAAGTGCACGAAACTTCCTTTCAAAATGTTGGATTTTTTTATTGGTTGACCTATAGAAATTAAATATCATAAATACACAGTACACAAATAAGAGCAAGCACTGTGATGTGTTCAGTAATCAGCATAAGTTTAGGGATCATTGCAGTTGAGATTCTAAAAAAATCAGGCAGCAGCCTGTGTTGAAAGAATAAGCAAGGCATTGGGAATTTTTGCTAGATCCTTTATTTTAAATGTCTCTTGTTTGCCCTGAATTTTGAAGTGGAGATAAAAAACTGACAAAGTGGTTATGAAAACAAAGAAGTGGAGGCTGGTGGTGGTACAGTATTTTGAGCATAATTAGAAATATTGGATTATCATCTGACAGATACATTAAGTTCTGTTATAGTTACTGTTAATTAAATAATATTTCTTATTTTTCAAGCTTTTAGTATATATATAAAAATGTATTTATTTATGTATTTATATATGTACATACAGAGAAATATATACACAGAGAGCAAGAAATATGTAATTTAAAATGCAGTCTAATTAAACCCACAAAATTGCACAGGTATAGGGAAAATATTATTACTGGTCTTATGCTGTCTAAACATTACAATACATGGATTATAAAAACAAGTCCTTTTCTGAAAAATGACAAAATCAATAGAATATACAGTACAATTCCCCTTCGTGCCACACTATGGTCATCTAAAAATGTGTAGTTCAGACAATTCCAGAAGGAACTCTATCTATAGAAAAATGCCCGCTGTTTCAGCCTGCATGCTTCAATGCAGAGTAACAAAACAAGGCAGCTTTTGTACAATTTTAAATTATTTTTTCTATATAAACTGTTAAAATTGTGGTCGTCTCTGATTTTCTGCACCTCTTCTACAGTGTGTTAGGTTCAAAATGCTTTTTACCACAGCATTAGACAAAGATGTTATTTTAACTGTCTTCCTGTACTCGTTATCCTGCAAAGGGCTAAAGTCACAGTATTTTTCAGTTTTCAGTTGCTTTTTCTGTTCCATCTTCTGACTGACCTTTGTCACAGATGCCTTTTAGTACATTAGGCTGATGTTTCTGGGAACTGGACCCTGACACTTTTATCATGTTTGAAGCAATTCAATCTACCCAGTAGCCCACTTTATATTTCCTATTATGCAGAAATCTGGTTGCATTTCATTGGCTCCTGTCTACAAATTTCTGTTAATGTGCATTTCAAATACTTACACATGGAAACAAAGTGGATGAAGAATTATAAAAGATAATTTTTATGACTCCCGTTGAAATATTTTATGATTAAACTTTATCCACCAAATTCAGTAACAGATTTGATGAATACTTACAGAAAACTTATTTGTGCTATTCTGCGCATAAAAAGAGCTCTGAAATGGTTGCAGGTATAACTTATTCCCATATAAGGCACTTTGTTATGTGAAAGACAATTTAAGGATACCCTTCATGGAAACAGCACTCTAATAGATTACAGAGATAATTCATTTGCTTGGCTTTACTTTGTGCTGATTTGCAAAGCCAGCATTGTGACAGTTGAGGAAAAGGTGAAAGAGCCACTGGGAAACCAAACAACTACAGCATTAGCTTAAATTAACTAATTTTTTTGAGAGTTGCAAGAGGCAAACCAAAAAGACAACAACAAAAAAGTCTCAACCTCCTCCCCCCCCAAATTACTGCATTAGTGTAGGCAGTACCCTTAAATGACAAGAAATTGGTGAGAAAGCTGATTGTCTTTCTTGTTGTATAAGATGCACATAATTTCAGAAGCTGAGTTTTAGGGCAGCTGTTTTGACCTTAGCAAGTAGTAATTTAAATTACAAATTTAGTAATGATCATATACGTTGTATGTAATAAATATAATTATGTAGGTTATAATTTATGATGATAAAAATACTAAATTATAAATTATCTATTCTCTTTTGTATCACCAACTATTCTTTGCCCTGGTTCTGATTATGCATGAAAACGCAGAACAAGAACTGAATATACTTAGTTTAAATTTCTAATGTTGCTTAAAGTGTAATCTGACATTGGATTGAGTCACAATCTTTACACAGGCTGTTACTTAAAAAGACTGGAAAAAAAGTCATATATTCTGTATAGTTCTTTCTAACACAAAAAATAATATATATTGCACCATGAATGGAAGTATCACATTATTTCTTAATCTATGACAGGGAAATTTTTTGGCAGCTGACATAATGGCATGGATTTTATCTGGAAGATCCCAATCCTTAGTTTGAACAAATGAGAAATAAATCTAAATGCTTAGCCCAGTAAAGAGATAAAAAAGTTTTTTTCATATACCTGGTTTTCACTGGATGGAAGCCCTCAGTACTGGACAAAATGGAAGATGGAAAATAAATAATAACTCAATAAAGAATATTTTGAAAAAAATAATAAAAAGTACCATTGGAGTCTCAGAGCTGTATAGTTGGCCTTGGTCCACCTCTTCTGTGTCTATGTGGTACGAAGAGCACTTTGTAGTGCCAGCTTAGTCTCTTATAGGCCTGGTGATAAAACATCCCAGTGATGGTTAAAACCTGCAAAATTCCCAGTGTCACATTTGAAGCCCCAGAGACCCAGAAAAGGTATTGTAAAGGGCCGAGTGCAGGAAAATTGGTAGGAAGGGTTGGTTAGAAATGAGGCATAATATCAGTATCATCTAGTCTAATCATAGAATCATAACGTGGAAAAGACCTTAGAAATCATGTGCTCCAACTGTACCTCTCTACTACTAAATCATGTCCCCAAGCACCTCATCTGCCTGCTTTTTGAAAACATTCAGGGATGGTGACTCAACCACCTCCCCAGGCAGCCTCTGCCAGCACTTGATAACCCTTTCTGTGAAGAAATTTTTCCTTAATGTCCAGTCTAAGCTTCCCCTGATGCAGCTTGATGCCATTCGCTCTTGTCCTACCACCTATCACTTAGGAGAAGAAACCAACACCCATCTTGCTACAACCTCCTTTCGGGTAGTTGTGGAGAGTGATAAGGTCTCCCCTCAGCCTCCTTTTCTCCAGGCTAAACAACCTCAGCTACTCCTTGTAAAACCTCTTCTCCAGCCCCTTCACCAGCTTTATCACTTTTCTCTGGACTTGCTCCAGAGCCTTGACATCCTTCTTGTGGTGAGGGGCCCAGAACTGAACACAGGGTTCAAGGAGTGGTCTCACCAGACCTCCCTGGACCTGCTGGTCACGCCATTTCTGATACAAGCCAAGATGCCATTGGCCTTCTTGGCTACCTGGGCACGCTACTGGCTCATGTTCAGTCGTCTGTCAACCAACACCCCCAGGTCCTTCTCGTCCAGGCAGCTTTCTTCTCCTCTGCCAGCTTCCAGTCCAACGGAACTTCCCCAGTCAGACAGGACCACTAGAAAGAGGCAAGCACCTCCGCCAACACCCTTAACACCCCTGAATGAATCTCATCATGCTGCATAGTCTAATTTGCCTAGCAGGTCTCTAACCATTTCCTCTTGTATCAATGGAGTTTTGTTTTGCTTTTCTTACCTGTCTACTGTCTCATGAGGTTGAGTACCTAAGGAACATCTTACCTTAATTCTAAAGACTGAGGCAAAGAAGGCATTAAGTTCCTCAGCCTTATCATTATCCTTTGTCGCTATTATTTCCCCTGTGTCCAGTAAAGGACAGGGATTTTGCTTGATTGTTCTTTTGTTGTTGATATGTTTGTGGAAGGATTTTTTATTATCTTCCAAAGAATGGGCCAATTTAAGTTCCAATAGGTCTTTAGTCCTTCTGATTTTATCTCTACAAGATCTCACTTCATCTTTGTAGTCTGCACAAGTTGCCTGCCCCTTCTTCCAATGTTAATTTATTTTCTTCTTTTTCCTGATTTCCACTCAGAGCTCTCTGCTCAGCCAGGCTGTTTTTCCTCCCAACCAGTTCATTTTCCAGCACATGGGGACTGCTTGCTGTTGTGCCACCGGGAATTCGTTTTTAGAGAGCATCCAGCCCTCATGGGCTCCTTTGTCCTTAAGGACTGTCTCCCATGGAACTTTATTGACCAGCCTTCTGAACAGACCAAAGTTTGCCCTCTGAAGTCCAACATAGTTTGTTCTATTGACCCTCCTCTTTGCCTCCCCTAGAACTGAGAATTCTGTCATCTGGTGTTCACTATATCCCAGGCATCCTTGAACTGTCACATCTCCCACAAGGCCTTCTTGGTTCACAAACAGCAGGTCCAGCAGGGCACCTTCTCTAGTTGGCTCATTCACCAATTGTGTCAGGAAATCGTCTTCCGCACACTTCAGAAATGTCCTAGACTGCTTCCTTTCAGCTGTATTACACTTCCAGTGGACACTGGGAAAATTGAAGTCTCCCACAAGGACAAGAGCTAGTGATTGTGAGACTTCTCCCAGTTGCTTGTAGACTAACCCGTCAGCCTCCTCATCCTGGCTGGGTGGTAATGATACTTCCCCAGGTTCACCTATGGAAACCTTGTTACGACTTTTGCTTCCTCTAGATAGTCAAGTTTGACTGACTTCTCAGCGCTCCAACAGTACCATGGCCTACCCTGCCGGGGACAATCTGAGGACCTCAATAAACCATCCAGTTAGTGATAGTGATGGGCAGCGTGTACAAAGGGCAGGGACTTAATCAACACAAACTTATGACCTGCACTTACTGGGAATTCCTCATTCATGGGGAAGAATTGCAATCCCTGATCCCCATCATGAATGAGGTTCAATGGGTTATGTGCACTTGCTAGTGGAGGGTAGGCACAAGCTGAGCCAGTCAGTGTAGCGCATGTGCGGTCCCTGACATCTAAGGGCATCACAGACCTGTTCTTACTCAGTCTAGGGTAGCTGAACACCACTTGTCCCTCAAAGAAGTTGGACGCTGACCACTCAGGGGTTGCATAACTATTAGCATGCCAAAGTTTCCTTCGTTATCACAATTAACCAGACAAATCGCTCCACTGGCTAAGAACAGCCATGCATCACCACCATCGAGAAAGAGCTCTCAATCTGTCAATCCTGTTTGTACCTGGGCCGAGTGAGGTTGCTTAAGGTCAGGCACTAATAGAAGTGGTTTTGTGTGACTTCAAAATTCTCCATGGGCTCCAGGTACAGTCATTTTATTCCCCTGCCTCTTTCAGAGCCACCTCCTGCTTCTGCAGAGTGCTTCACTTAGCACTGACCTGGTACCACCAGCAGCCATGAAATGTGTTTTCTCCATTTTTGAATCCCATTTTGCAAATAATTTCACTCCAACCAAAGACAGCCTTGACCTTCCAAACATCAGGCAAGTGGAATGTCTTTTGTCTCACATTTTAGCTATATGCATGATAGACCTATGATGAGATTTCTTACGCTTGTACTTTATGCTTAGGCTATTCAGCTGTGTCAAACAGAAATTTGCATAATCAGGTCCTATATGGCTATATTGACTTGAAAAGAAGTGTTTGTGAGATGAAGTTCAAATGGATTACAGCAATGTGAAAATCTGTACATGAATGCCAAGAAACTGTGAGCTAGAGCAGAACACTAATGATTTGTTGCACAAGGACTTCTGCCTGTTTTCATTTTCTTAGTTTTGTTTCTGTTTGCTCAGAACATTATTACTGCAGAATGTGCAGGTTAATTTACACAACAATTAAAAGGCAGAACAGAAGGAGAAAAAGTTCAGTACTGACAAAATGAAGGCATCTTAATGCAGCACAAGCCCTGGTGATAGTATTGCAGCCTGACGTCTAGAAATACGATCTTGAGGAACAGTTGAAGGAACTATTCCCTTAAATCTTTTCTATATCTCATTTAACCTGCCTCACAAATAAATTTTTTAATCATCTCTTAGTTATTTTACTCAACACCGTTTTATTTTATAATTTCTACAGGCTACCAAAATTCTTTTTCTCAGACTTCTACAAACGTGCACCAGCAATTGGCTTCACACAGTGCTGGAATTTCTACTAAACTAACAGAGAATTTAGGGTCATCAAGAAGCAGTAGGAATACATTTATAATAATGATGACTATTTGGTACACTGTAATATCACATAACACAGTCCAAGCAGATATAAAAGATGTATGTAATTTCCAGCAATATGTTTCTGTACTTTTCTGGTTCAAACTAATTTCCTTCAGTGTTCTCCTGGTTAGGCATTTATTTGTCTGATATAAAATGACATAATGACTTATAAAAAATTATTTTGACAATATAACTTGTAGGATAAATTAATTGCTGAAGTAAATAATTTTAATGCTACTGCAACTGGACTGCTCTGTACATTGTCTTTTTAATCCTTCTTTGGGGAATTAAATGAAGAATTAGTTTCTTCTCACATATAATTTTGCAGTTAAAAAAATATTCTTCCCTAAACTTATTCTGTTTCAGGGTGGGATTTTTTTCAAAAATATTTTTTTTCAGAGCTGCAGCAACAGGGGCACATTAGGTTACTATTATTGACTATACAGATGCTGAAGAACTACAAAATATGGAACAGACTTCCTAAGAACATGTTATGTAAAATGGTATAAACCCTTTGTCAGAGCTTTCTTTGCAGACTCATAAGAGGGGAATCTATTCTGGTGACTGTAGCATCACTCAGAATAGCGTTCCGCACTGAATTTCTGGACAGGTTGATGAACTTCAAGAGAGACTCTGAAAAAAATACATGGGGAATCTTGTTGAAAATCTTCCTGATACCTGACATGAATGTCTGGACACTATTTCTGAAAAGTCTTTTAGAAGAAAAGTTAAAGTAACCTGTGTTGAACCATCTAGTTCAGCAAAACCTGTCTGAAAGATTCAATTAATCAACAAAGTGAGGTAGCCTAGACCATCACATTAAAAGCAGCTCTCCTGGAAGGCACAGGACTTCAGTCAGTTGCTGGGGTCAGATTTCCCTGCTGTGAAAAGACAAATATTTTATATAACATTAGGAATCATGCAGGCCATTCATAGTGTAACATTCCTATCCTCAAAGCAGACCATCAGGCTGTGACCAGAAAGCCTTCAATCTGCTGAGCCCATGTTACTTTTGTACTGAGGGTACAGGAGGCTTAGTGGATTTAATTGTAGAGGCTGAGTCTTAAATCCTTGGTTTTAGTTACTGAAGACAGCTGTGAAGGGCACAGGTCATTTGTAGTGGAGTTTACTTCCTTTGAGAGGGAATGATGGTCACTAACAATCACATCAGAATACTCCATCATGTAAAGACTTCACAGAAGTACTGATTGATGCAGGACTTTTGGAAACTGTACATCAAATGTGCATGTCTTTTTCAGACATGCATACTAATGAGGTCAGGAAAATGGTATGGAATGTACAGACCTATCCAAAAGTGAGCAATGAAAGCAAAAGTAGTGAGCACAGGGTAACCCACAACTAATAACGTAATACGACAACATGAACATAGAGAAGACATATATAGAGAATGAAAGATGTAGGCTGGCTAAAGGCTGGAATGTAATTTTTAACTTTTTTTGATCCATGTAGACTCTTTGTTTAGTTAATGTAACCTCTTATTTTCATCAATTTATAAAATGATAGGGGAAAAATCTCTCTTTGTACTGGCCCAGGAGATAAGTATTTGATTTGATGCTCTTCAGGGTTATAGACTTATCAAACTGAGGATGGGAGTCCTGTGCCGTGCTGACAAGAAATCAGACATGCTCTTCTGATCTGAGCTCTAAATTGTGCCATGTGGACCAAGAACAACATCAACGCCTCCTGCTGTGGCACTGTGACAAGGTCTCCACATCTGACACTACTGGGCTAGTATTTTTTTAATAAAAACTGTTGTGTAAGATTACTGAAATCCTTAGAAAGGGAGTACTGTTTCAATATTCAGATAATCCTTTGTTAATGCAGACTTATTGATGGACTCAGCTGTTGTACTTTGGGTTATTTTGTAGTGAGTGAAGATCAGAAGGTCACGCTGAGGTTTTGCAGATTAATAGTAGTACACCCCAAACCAACAGAAAAAATATCTCGAGTACTATATTTAGTGAAATTCCCTGAAGAAAACAGGCATGTAGATGTAAAATTTTGAGTTGATTGAAGTAATAAGTTGTACAATACACTGTCTACCATTATGATTGTCCAGTTGTTCACTTAAATGGTCTCTACAAATGAACTTCCATCCTCGAACTTGACTTTGCAGCTCAGCCTGGGCCCTTCTGGTAATGGGAAGCATTGGCCTCTACCATGGTTGTCATGATCCTTGATAAAGCTTGTGAAGTTTACTGAAATCAAGATCTTCTTAAAGAAGCAGATGAATCTCAACACAAGAGCATCTTCCAATGAAACACAAGCTATGGAAAAGATCCAACAGCTTCTATCTTGGTTAGATATAAGTAAAGGAAATATTTCAAACTATTTCTGTCTCTTTTACTCCTGTGGTAACTTTCTATCCTAAGGAGAATCCTTCACAGTTAAACAGAGGATATTAGCAAATATTCACTAAACAAATCTTTTCTATCCATTAAATTTGCATCCAAAATTTGATTCAATCAAATTTTGCATCAATATAGTTCTCCCTGAAGCTACAGGGAGAATATACTATAAAATGGAATGTTTAATGTCCACACAGCAATGACTTAGAATGATCAAGTTTATTTGTGAGATGTCAGCAAATTTAGCAGGGAAAGAACATTTGCTCGATTTAGTGAGATTGCATTACTCACAGAATAATGAAATGGTAGCAGTTAATGCAAGTGTATTCTCTTTGTCTATGCCAGCACAATTGATTTAGGCAGAATATACCTGCATTCATCCTTGTTCCAGAACTGCAGCAGTGTTAAAGAATGGAAAGGGCTCATTTATTTCGATCCCACTTATATCAAAAAGTCCCAGTTCTCAGCTCTATAAACTAGCAGATCTCGAAGCCTAATTTCAAAGAAGCTAGTCTTTCACTCACAGAATATTTGGCTAATTAAGGCTGCTTACTTCTTAAAAAAAATGAACTGACCTAGAAAGGGCAACAGCTACAGCAGCCTTCTGTGAGCTAGTTATGGGATATTTTATAAAACTGCTAAGATATTAGGCAGACATGTTTTGCTATTCTACATAAGAATAGCAAATTGAGAACTCCCCATCCACTAAATGCAAGACCAAGAAGAAAAAAGATGGGGAATGGCTGCAATTTCCTGCCTGGTGCAGAAAGTGTGTTGTCACCATTCAGATGACAAACTCCCAGGTTCCCTTGCAGAACAGATTCCAAGCGCTGCAAGTGGAATCAAACTCCAAAGAGGAGGAGGATGGCTCCTGCAGCCTAGAAATGTTCCCTAGGCTGTGCCATCTGCAAATGACCATCAAAAACAACCTCTAAGAAGAGTGTTTGTCTTGGGGGATTCCCTTCTGAAGGGAACAGAGGGACATAACTACAGACTGTACACACTGCACAGGGTGGTCTGCTGCCTGCCTGGGCCCTCTGTGAAAGACCTCATAAGAAGGCTTCCTTTCCTGGTAAAGTCTACAGATTATTACGCTCTTTAAGTGTTCCAAGTAGGCAATAATGATATCTAGAGGAGGAAGCTGAGGGCAATTAAGAGGGACTTCAGGGCTCTGGGGAGAATGATGAAGGTCTCTGGGGCACAAGTAGTATTTACTTCCACCATTCCAACGGCAAGGAACGAAGAGGGAGAGTGCAAGAAAAAGCAGACAATTAATGGCTGGCTCCAAACCTGGTATGAAGAGCAAAACTTTGGGCTCTTTGATTATGAACTTGCCTATACACCTCCAGGCTTCCTTACCAGGGATGGGGCACACTTGTATCCTAGGGGTACAAAATTCCTGACCAAAAATCTAGCAGGGCTTATTAATAGAGCTTTAAACTAGATGTGAAGGGGAGGAGAGTGAGTGGGGGCGAATACATCTCGCGATGGAAAAGATGTAATTGGCACTGATGGGTTAGATAATCCAAGGACTAGTCATTTGGGAATGAACACCATTCCCTTCATGAGAGCTGAGGGATTAACAGCCCAACTGAAGTGCATCTTCACCAATGCACGCAGAATGGGCACTGAAAAGGAGGAATTGGAAGTCATTGTAGGGCAAAGAGACTACGACATAGTTGCCATCACGGAAACGTGGTTGGACAACTCGTATAACTGGAGTGCTGCTATGATGGGGTATAAACTCTTCAGGAGAGACAGGAAAGGTAAGAGGTGGTGGGGTCATCCTCTATGTTAGGGAGTGCTTTGATACCATTGAGCTTGATTATGGTGATGACAGGATTGAGAGTCTCTAGATAAAAATTAGAGGAGCCCACAATAAGGCAGATGTTGTTTTGGGAGTCTTTTATAGACCACACTGCCAAATAGAAGAAGCTGACAAGCTCTCCTACAAATGACCGGGAGAAGTCTCAAGATTGCTAGCTCTTTTCCTGGTGGGAGACTTTGATCTACCAGATGTCTGCTGGAAGTACAGTGCAGCAGAGAGAAAGCAGTCTAGGAGGTTCCTGGAGTGTGTGGAAGACAACTTACTCACATGACTGGTTAATGAGCTGACAAGAGAAGGTGCCCTCCTGGACCTGCTGTTTGTGAACCGAGAAGGCCTTGTGGGGGATGTGATGGCTGGAGGATGCCTGGGGCAAAGCAATCATGAGATGGTAGAATTCTCAGTTCTAGGTGAGATGAGGAAGGGGTTTAGCAGTATGTGCTTACCAAACCGCTTTCTATCATCTTCCAGTACTGGCTGACTAGGGAAGTTCCACTGGACTGGAGGCTGGCTGATGTTGTGCCCATCTACAAGAAGGGTCGCAGGGAGGATCCCGAAAATGACAGGCCTGTCAGTCTGACCTCAGTGCCAGGGAAAGTCATGGAGCAGGTGATCTTGAGTGCTATCATGAAGCACATGCAAGAGAACCGGGTGATCAGGCCCAGTCAACACGGGTTCACAAAAGGCAGTCCCTACCAAACTAACCTGATCGCCTTTTATGACAAGGTGACCCACTTACTGGATGAGGGAAAGGGTGTGGGTGTGGTCCTCTTGGACTTGAGTAAAGCCTTTGATACAGCTTCTCACAGCATTCTGCTTGAGAAACTGTCAGCATCTGGACTGGACAGGCGCACACTCTTCTGGGTGGAAAACAGGTTGGATGGCTGGTCCAAAAGAGTTGTGGCAAATGGAGTTAACTCCAGCTGGAGGCCGGTCCCCAGGGCTCAGTGCTGGGTCCAGCCCTGTTCAATGTCTTTATCAATGACCTGGATGAAGGCATTGAGTGCACCCTTAGCAAGTTTGCAGACAACACTAAATTGGGAGGTAGTGTCGATCTTCCAAAGGGTAGGGGGGCTCTCCAAAGGAGACCCTTTGGAGAACAGGCTGGACCATTGGGCTGAAACCAATGGCATGAGGTTCAACAAGGCCAAATGCCATGTCATGTTGCTGGGTCATAACAACCCTATGCAGTGCTACAGACTAGGGGAATAGGGGAAGAGTGGCTCGAAATCTGCCTGGAGGAGAAGGACCTGGGAGTGTTGGTTGACAGCCGACTGAACATGAGCCAGCAGTGTGCCCAGGTGGCCAAGAAGGCCAATGGCATCTTGGCTTGTATCAGAAACGGTGTGACCAGCAGGTCCAGGGAGGTTATTCTCCCTCTGTACTTGGCACTGGTAAGACCGCTCCTTGAATCCTGTGTTCAGTTCTGGGCCCCTAGCCACAAGAACTATTTTGAGGTTCTGGAGTGTATCCAGAGAAAAGCAACGAAGCTGGTGAAGGGGCTGGAGAAAACATCTTATGACAAGCAGCTGAGAGACCTGGGGTTGTTTAACCTTGAGAAGAGGAGGCTGAGGGGAGACTTCATTGCTCTCTACAACTACCTGAAAGGAGGCTGTAGAGAGGAGGGTGCTACCCTTCTCCCAGGTGACAGGGGACAGGACCAGGGACAACGGCCTCAAGTTCCGCCAGGGGAAGTTCAGAGTAGATATCAGAAAGAAATTTTTCACAGAAAGTGTCATCAGGCACGGGAACAAGCCCAGGGAGGTGGTTGAGTCACCATCCTTGGAGGTATTTAAAAGATGAGTAGACAAGGTGCTAAGGGGCATGGTTTAGTGGTTGTTAGGAATGGTTGGACTCAATGCTCCAAGAGGTCTTTTCCAACCTGGTGATTCTATGGTTCTAATATCCTATACAAAATTTCCACTTCTTCTGAGAAATCCCATTTCTTCAGTAGGTATGTTACAAAAAAAAAAGCTGGTATAAAACCAATGAGAATTTGACCCCCCCAAGAATTATTATTATTATGGCCATGTCATAACTGTCCAATTGTTAGGTGGTCTTTTCAGGAAAATTATGTTGTCAGGTAAACCTGAATTACTCCCTTAGCACATATATGGTAGTGTTAGCGATTGCATTGCTGCAGAGTAAGTAAAACTCTTTGAAGTCTCACCTGTGCCAATGCAAGCCTTTCATCTTCTGACCACAGTATAAGCTGTAGGCTCTTTAAACATGCCTATGTGCAGCATATATCTGTGCAGCACAGGATCCAGGTCTTTGCAGAGTTCTCAGGTGTGCAATCACAATGCCACTGAAGGCATTACACTGCAGTTTTCAGTAGAACAAATTACTTTGAAAGAACTGCTGAGCCAAGATGGTTGTGCTGTTTCCAGTTTTAGAGCTAGTTTATCTGCCGCAGGCTCAGATACCTCTGCTCAGTCCATACTCTGTTCTTTAGGCATACTGTAAGTGACCCAGAACCTATCAACAAACATGTATCTTTTTGTATCCAATTCTGCCCCTTTCTTCAAAAGAACTGTTCAGAAGAGTCAAGTTTTAATACAGCTCTTGCCTAGCTAGTTGTCTGCACAAAGAATCTCATGATCATGTATATCAGTCAAGGTCTTCTGAGACTTATAATACTCCAAACAAAGCCACGTTGTTGCATATTAATAACCCATGATACAGCAGCAGTGGCAGAAGAAAGGGTAGAATTTGCTTGTATAAACGATTTAATTTTTAAATCTTTTTCTTCATTTTTAAACACTGCTTTTTAAAATACACTTAATTATGCTACTGTGAAAATGTTCTAAGTTAGTATTCTTTATTGCTTTCAGAGAAAGCGAATACTATTTTTTTTTACACAGTATATTAGATGACAGCCCATGCAGTGGATAATTTAAACGAGCAGTAGACATTCAAATTACACTGAAAGGGCTGTTTCAAACAGGGAACATTTTTGCTACAGTAACATTCCTGATGTCCTACAGGATGCATATGATATATCTTCTTCTTTCTTGATCTCATACCAACAGGCAACAGCAGGGATAATAGAGCATTGCTGAGACACCCATGAAAAGTTTATGAATACAGGTACCTCACATTTTTAAAGCTGGAATATTGTGTACTGAGGGAAAACTGTATTTTGTACTCAGGAACTGTAGCATGAATTGGATGTGGAAACCTCATCTCATACAATCGATGATCCACAGTTTCGTTCTGCTGCTAATGGCATTATCCAGCCCAGCAAGCAAGGATCTGTGTGACAGGTTTTCCAAAAAGTATTAATGCAGCAGTAAAGGGAGCTGGCAGCTCAGTATTTTCTGCTTGTGTTTGACCTTTCATCATGCTTTGGTCCTTGATACAGCCTTGACTGTTTCCTTCTTGCTCTGAAACAATCTTGGCCTTTTTTTCCTGTAGCTATCTTAGGTCTCTAGCTGACTGATGGTACTCCTACCCCACATCTTTAATTTGTGATTGCTTTCTCACCTCATTAGCTTTCTCCTTTCTCATCCTCTCTATCTTTTCCAATTTCAAGGCTACAGAAACCCTAATTTATTATAATGGACTGTAGATCATTAATGGTGCTCTCCAAACCATGTGAATTCCTCACCAATGACCTACCACCCAAAAAAGTGAGCTATAAAACTCAGAATATTGCAGTTATCAAATGACAGTTTTGAAATATCCCTATCACTTAAAAAGGAACACAAGCACATCTGGAGATTCATTAAAATACATACATTTTAATGCTGCTAAACACAAAGGACTGTAGATGGCTAGATGAGAACTTAAACATTTTCTTTTTCTTTATTCTTCTATGTGACTCATGTTGTGTCTTTATTGCCTACTAATGGGCAGCATGCAGATTTCCAAGAGTGCTATCCATAACCTGCTGTAATTCTGGAAGCTGTCTAATAAAAAGGGACTCACAATTCAATGCAAGCAAATTTGCCTCTACCCATGCAGCCACAGCAAGACTACTTCTACCCCTTTGACTAGCAGTGAAGATGTATCACCAGAATCCAGAGAAAATTAGTGAAATCTATGCCTGTGAGAGATCCAAGTACCTTTAAATACCTTGATCCATGAGCCCACAGCCACATTCTCATAGTGAACATAAGGAACTAGCAGGACAGGCTAGTGACCTGAAAGCTCTGCTGTGACTCAGCAGAACCTATCCTCAGCCCTGTTACTGGTAGACCAGATGACCTTGGGCATGTGAATTAGCCTCTACAGACCTCAGCTGTTCCCACTCACATTCAGGGATAACTATCTTCTGTTTGTTTATGATCTGACATCCACTTGGGAAAGGTTTAATACTTCTTATGTTATTCATGTTTAAGGGTAAGTGAAGGACAGGAAGATTCTGCCTGTAATCTGTTCAAGCATGAACTGTAGTCTAGGTGCTGAAGGTCTATAAGTCTGATTACTTGGAATAATGTTCAGAAGAATAAATAATTTCTGTCTTCCTCCAAATGAATAGAATTTCCGCTGAGAAACTGCTTATTCAACACTGTCCTTTAGAAGATTGTTCCTGATACCTTGACTAGCATAGTTTCCAAAGTAGCTTTGAATTTTGTAATGTAACTGAACAACTTCACTTTGCATTATCTATTTAACAACAAATGAAGAAAAACACGTAAGGATTTTATTTATTTGTTTGCCTGAAAAGGCTTTTAATTGCTTAATTCAGATGAAAGAAATTAAGCCTGTTGTGTTGTTCTTTTCCACTGTGGATATTCCATCTTTTATGTAGCTGACAAGTTTCATTCAAGACCATGTGTTTTTAAGGATATGCAGAGCCAGAGAAGCTGTCCTTGTAAGGAGGATAAATATGTCTGACCTACTGGCTTCTGCAGTGAGTCCACAGTAACAGGATGAACATAAGGCAAGGACAATGGTGACAAGGATCAAGTGTCATTGGTGCCATGATACTTTATATAGCTCTGCAGAAAACTGTGTAGATGCTGGCAAAGATCTAGAATTGTTAAAACATTAAATAGAAGAGTGTGTAGGAAGAATCACATAGATAACTGAAAAGCCACCAAAAAGTGAAGGGCAGATAGAAATATTTCCATTGTTTACATGGAACATCAAAGAAAATTTGACAAAGAAGTGACAAGGGAGAATAACAGCAATATTATCAACAGACTTTCTTATTCCCACTATTTACTCAATTTTTATATATGAAAATGCATGCAACATTTTTGCCTGAATCTGGCTAGTCAACGTAGGATATCTTAGAGGAAAGAAGGCAGATCCCTGTAACATGGGGTGTCACTACATTGCTGCCAATGCAGGTACAAGCCTTCCTGATCAATGCTAGGAAGAAGATGTGTGGAAAGGGTAGTCTACTGAGCTTTCACACTGACAGGCCATGTCAGCTGAGCAAGCTGCCTGACAGAAGTGGAAGAGAGCACAATCTGATTTCTGTGCAAGGTTCTCAGAGCTGCCATCCAAGCCTACATGTCCTGGTCACCCTGGGGAGATTTTAGCAGGCTCACCCAGCCTTGCTGGAACACAGGCAGGTGCCTGTGGCATTCAGTGGTCCTCCTTTAGTACTGCCAGGTAAAGATGAATTTTACTGTTACTCAGGTAAAAGGCAGTATTTCTCCCTGCTGAGTAGGAGAAACCTGTTTAATCTTCAGCTATTCCTGGCAAGGAGATGGAACATTGCTTGTTAAAACATTGCTGGAGACATATAAGATCTCTGTAACGATAGAAATGCTGATGGAAGTATTGAATCAATGGAGTTAAGGGCTGATGCAGTGGGATAAGGGAAATTAAGTTTCAAGTTAATAGAATACATGTCTAATTGGCAATTGTCTATTGTTTCTTGTACTGTTACCCTGCTTCTACTGTTTAGATAGAAAAAGTTCAACAGCAGTTTACAGCAGCAATCTAGCAAGTGATAGGGGGCTCTTTCTACCACGCTCAGATCTGATTATTGTTGCAATTGAGGGATTTGAGTACCAATTGGATCCGTAATGTCAAGGTGCTCTGTGATGAAAAAATTCCACTTCAAATAGATGAAAATAAGATCTCAAGAGAAGACTGGAAATTGTAACTGCTGAAATAAAATTAATGTCATTTGCAAAGGTTGTAATACACTGTCTATTACTAAAAAAAAGCAAGACTTTTCTTGAAATGTTTGATGTAATCCAAATCTTTGGTACAGAATACTTATAGGAAACTCTTCAACTGCCTAGTCTTAAACGCAGAAAATAATATCAAATTTTGAACTCTTGTTTATCAACAAATGTGCAGGTCATGAATGGGGATATTATGTAATACAGAAAGTGCAAAAGTAATATGATGACTGTATGGAATCATAGAATAATTTAGGTTGGAAGAGACCCTTAAGATCGAGCATAGGCATTAACCTAACACTAACAAGTCTGTCAACAAACTGTGTCATTAAGTGACACATCTACAGTTCTTTTAAATACCTCCAGGGATGAGGACTCAACCACTTTCCTGGGCAGCTTTCCATTGATTGACTACCTAAGATGTCATTTGTCCTCTTGTGAGCTGTAGTTACATTTGTAATAGAATCATAGAATCATAGAAAGGTTCTAGTTCCAATGCCCCTGCCATGGGCAGGGACACATCCCACTAGATCAGGCTGCCCAAGGCCCCATCCAACCTGTCCTTGAACACCTCCAGGGATGGAGCATCCACAACTTCTCTGGGCAACCTGTTCCAGTGCCTCACCACTCTCATGGTGATGAAATTCTTCCTTGTGTCTATCCTAAATCTGCCCCTCTCCAGTTTATACCTGTTCCTCCTCATTCTGTCACTGCAAGCTTTTGTAAACAGTCCCTCCCCAGCTTAATTGTAGTCTCCTTTCAGGTACTGGGAGGTTGCTATAAGATCTCCTTGTAGCCTTATATCAACCTTCCAGTACCTGAAAGGGTACTGGAATAGCTGGGCTGTCTTAGCCGATTCTCATTCCCATGTAAATGTTGAATAAAAGAGTAATGCCAGTTCTGAAATTATGCTGCTTCTTTGGTTTCACTAGTGTCTAAATGCTTGGTACAAAGAACATATAGGCATGGTAATAGTTTGGAAACCCTGCTCAGCAGATCAATGAAAGACCATTCTATTTATTGTCATTCATCTACATTTATCAAGTCACAAGTTTCTTAACCTTCCTTTCTTTCAGGATGCTTGGATTGCCATCAGTCAAATACAAATGAGAGTATTAGTATGAATATTGATCAACAAATGAGAAGGGTAGCTTCCCCTTTCACAGAGAATCAGGTTAAGTGCAGTTAAGCCACAGATTTTCAATGACAATAACACTATTCCCTGTGTACATGAACAGATATTAGAGAATGGAGTCAATAGCCTGTCTCCTTCAGTCACCTTTATGGTATCTGACATCCCAGAACCCAGTGAGGACTAAGCCTTCTCTTGCTTTCCCTGTATGCCATGAATAAACCTCTGCTTGCTCTCAAGTGTTCAGAAGCAAGCCCTGGAGTTACAAACTTCACACAGACAGCAAGACAAAAATGTCTCCTTGTGCAATTTGCTTCACCAGGAATTAGGTAAAAACTTAGAAACTCTTGGTTTCCAAACCGACAATGCAGCCAATAGTAGAAGTTGGAGGTCAAGAAGGTGTCAAAAGGCAACTCTATTCATCGTGTTTGCTTTTCAAAGTGATCTGAATGGGCTGAACCAATGGGCTGAGACCAGTGGGATGAGGTTTAACAAGGCCAAATGCTGGGTCCTGCACTTGGGGCACAGCAACCCTAAGCAGTGCTACAGACTAGGGGAAAGATTCTAGAAAGATGCCTAGAGGAGAAGGACCTGGGAGTGTTGATTGACAGACGATTGAACATGAGCCAGCAGTGTGCCCAGGTGGCCAAGAAGGCCAATGACATCTTGGCTTGTATCAGAAACGGCGTGACCAGCAGGTCCCGGGAGGTTATTCTGCCCCTGTACTCGGCACTGGTGAGACTGCACCTCAAATCCTGTGTTCAGTTCTGGGCCCCTCACCACAAGAAGGATGTTGAGCATGTCCAGAGAAGAGCAACAAAGCTGGTGAAGGGGCTGGAGAAAACATATTACGAGGAGCAGCTGAGGGGCCTGGGCTTGTTTAACCTAGAGAAGAGGAGGCTGAGGGGAGACCTCATTGCTCTCTACAACTACCTGAAAGGAGGCTGTAGAGAGGAGGGTGCTGGCCTCTTGTCCCAAATGACAGGGGACAGGACAAGGGACAACAGCCTCAAGCTCCACCAGGGGAGGTTCAGACTAGATATCAGAAAAAAAATTTCACAGAAAGGGTCATTGGACACTGGAACAGGCTGCCCAGGGAGGCAAAAGATGGGTGGATGAGTTGCTCAGGGGCATGGTTTAGTGGTTGTTAGGAATGGTTGGACTCGATGATCCAAAAGATCTTTTCCAATCTAGTGATTCTGTGATTCTGTGTTGCAGGTCTGAATGAGAAAGCCTAGGCTAAAATCCACTGAAATCTAAAGGAGAAAAAAATTTGAACTTCATGGGATCTGTCAATCCAAGTTTTCTCCAAACTGCCAATTCCAGCTACAATCTATAGGAGTGACTTGTCTTGCAGTTTTGCTAGACTAGAGCTGCTTTCTTTTACCGCAAGCTAAGAATTAGGCAGGGTTTAATTAACATTAATTTTAGTATTAATTTTTTTATTTTTTACTTTTATGTGCCACACAAATGTTACTTTGCAAAATGATGAACTAAAAGACCACAGTTAACAATACTAGTATTTCATCTGTCTACACACAAGGCCAGAAAATATTACAGCATAAGACATCCCTGTCTAGAAGAATTACAGTTTGATCTTTCTCCATAACATCACACAAAGCAACTCTGGGTGTCAGCTGAGGCTCTAGTGCTGAAGCATATGAGGTAAGGGTCTGTCTTTCTAAAACCAATCAAACTGAGGTAATCTGGAGTCACTTCAACATAAATGAGAACCTTAATTACAGCCAGGCATCACCTTTACCTCATGGCCTTGGTGTAGACTGCTAACTGCCTAATACTGTAGGTATGAGTTTTAATAAAATATGCTTTATACATAATATGCACATAATATGTAATTCTACCAGAATGCTCCAGTTGTAATGGGCTATGATGCACACCATCCCAATTGTAAAAGTACAGCAAATGATTTGATTACTGTATTTTCAAAATTATATGCAGGAGTGACTTGCTAGTTATCTATCTTTTTGGCTTTACAGGTTCAAAGCAGAATGCAGGCACAAAAAAGGCCATTAAAATGTTACGCTTTGTTTATAAAATAACGGAATATTTGTATTATTCAAATGTAGTGTGCAAATACATAACGCAGCTTCTGTGATAATCTATCCTGTAGCTACAGCCTTATCATATTCACAGAGTAGGAATCTAATTACTGCATCAAGTACAGATCATGAAGAGATCCACTGCTAATGATCAGCTGTCCTGGAAAAACACTCGTAATAACATTTGTTTCTTAAGATTAATTTAATCCTATTGGACACGAACTTCATTAAATCTTTCTGAAAAATTGTATGTTAAGGTATTTCATAATGTCCTACATAATGCTGATGAATATGATTTTTGCACTCATTTTTGAGTGCAATTGAAAATATGGTATGGAAATATAAAAAGGTATTATTATAGATTTATGGTAGCTACTAGCCATTTTTAAGGATAGTTGCAGGGAGTAACTACATTTATCCAAGACATTGCATAGTTAAGATAGGAGCTTTCCAGCTGTGCAAGAGAAGAGTGATGCATTTTAACCAGTGTAGTTTAGTGAAAACATTCCAGAAAAACAATGGTTAACAGGAGGACAACCTTCCCACTAAAGGCAAAACTGTGCTTAGTCCTGGCTTTCTGCTGGCTGCTCTTTGTCAAGGTTATATTCTGCCTTGCAGAGTGAAAAATCTTTACAAGTGAGCAACAGTTTTACATCTTAAGCTTTTACTGGGAAACTGAAGACTTCCTCCTTTTCCCATGCTGTACATGGGCCATGGATTGGATATTGACTCAGAACCTGTACTTTCAGTGCATGTGCAGGTTTTTGGTAAATATGCATTCAGGTTTTAGGCAGCTCATGTTTTGCTAACTAAGGAGAACTCTTGGTTCCTAAACAACCTCTCTAGCTTGAGATGTAGCACAGAAACTTGTAGCTTGCCTAGGACTTTGTGAGGGAAGCTTGTGATAGAAATAGTCCCACAGGATTTGTGCTCTTGCACTCTGCACTTTCCCTTCCACTCAGTAACATGTAAGGTATACTGGTACATATTTTGGAGTGGCAGATCAGAGGTCCTTGGTTCCTCTGGAAGAAGGGCAATTTACTCTGAACAGACCCTGTCCACCCTGCCCCACGTTAACATCAAAGAGCAAAGCAATCTTCTTGTGGCTTAAGGCAGGAAAATCTGTACCCTGCTGCGCTGCTGATGGCCTGCATGGACTGATCTTGCTTCCAGTTTGTGGGATCTGCTGCTGGGACCATTTGTGAATAATCCATATTTATGATGAGATGAGACACACCTGGCATTTTGGAAATCTGGCTTTTTCTGGCGTACCTGAACACCATTGAAAGCAGCAGCTTTACAGAAGCTTTTCAGAGCTTATTTTCACAATAAAGACACATTTACTGAGGATGGAGAATTATCATACTTTGAAAATTATGGAGAAACCACATAGTTTGAAACTACAGAAGCACTTTGGAGACTCTGTAAATATGCAGGGCTAGATTCTGCATGCATGCTACTGTGGGGCAGTACCAGGAAAAAGCACAGGCTAAATTCCTGTGTAATATTATAAACCTATAGACTAGACTTTGCTGTGTTGCAGTCATTATGACATCTTGACTTTTTGATTTTGGGATACTAATTTACCAGTTCTACAAGCATGAAAGATTAGCTTATTGTTGAGAAGTAGCAACAAAAGCAAAGACAGAACTTTGCTGCTACACTATAGGAGCAGACCTGCAACTGGGAAAGGCACATGGTTTGGCCATCATCTTGCTGTCCAGGAGACTGTAGACACAGGGGTCAGGATTAATCTGTACCAGAACTGCACAATAGTGCAAATTTCTTCCTCAGGGCATAATGCCCAGTTCGTCATCTATCCTAATGCATTTACACTTCTCTAAAATGCACATATGGAGAAGCAACAATTTAATTTCTGTGTTCAGCAGAAGTGTTAATAGGATGAATGAATCTTTCATAAAAACAAGAAAACAAAACCAACCTTTACTGACTGTGATATTTTAAAAGATCGTACCTGTCGTTGGGAATAGTTGCGCAATCCGTGCTTCTCTCAGCAATCACAGCAAGCCTAAAAATTGAACACTTTTCATGCTACTGCTTCAGGGTGCTAGTTGCCACCTATCTTTTGCTGCACAGCATTCTTCAGAGGGAGTAGAGATCCCTTTTACATCAGGACTCAACTCAGCCACATGTTACAAACTTTTCACACCCTTGTTATGGGGCTATGAAGGGGTTCCCAAATCTTCCCTGGGCATTAACAGAGATACTCTGTACGTAGACTTCCTTTGTGCAGCAGGAGTTCAAACATTGCCAGTGTACCCTAATTCTAGTCTGCAAAGAAAGACTATATATAGGAGCTGCTTTAGAAAAACCTGCTGAAGGAGATATTAGATCTTTCCTTCATATTTTTTTTAAAAAACCCAGTGATAAAAGGTGGAAGAAACAATATACTTTCTTAATTTATGTTTGCCTATAAAGATCAGGAATCTATTTTACACTGCTGTCAGAGAAAAAAATCTTCTCTGTTTCAGATGAATGAAATTTTGGGGGGCTGTGTTGGACAAAATTATTTGTACTTGATAACTACTGAATTTTTGCAAATAAATACTAGAACTAGAACTAAATAAATTTCTCAGCTAGTATAAATCAGCACATCTCCATTGATTTGAATAGGGCCGTACTGGTTTATGCTCACTGCGGATTAGCTTAACTAAGGCTTTGTAAGCTTTTAAGTTAAAGGAACAGGCTTGTTCCCTGTGCTGCAAGAAAGTGAGAATTATGAGCACAGCTTTAAATTATAAACTATAAAATACTAGGAGAGCCGAAAGACTAATAGTAGAAATCTACTACATTTGCTGAGAAAGCCAGAAAACCACAGCCCAGGTACATGCATGTATTTATATATTCCACAATTATTCAGTAGGTGGCAGTTAAAAGCCTGGATGAGCTTTGCAGTCGCCATTTAGGCATCAGCACCACCAGAGGCTAGAGTCAGTCCATCTGTAACAACAGATAGAAAGGCAGAGGCTGCTCTCAGGCCAGCAAAGGCACTAGCCACGTCCCAGGCACTGGGGAGAAAGCGGAAGAGGAGCAGAGCTGCTAGAACACTAAGCCTCTGTGCACAGAGCAGGCAGCAGCCACCACAGGGTGCAAGGGAAAGCAGCAGGCGACGGAGCTGCAGTCCCCCTGATTAAGACAGGGAATCCCTTCTGCTGGAGGAAACCCAGGGCAAGAGACGGTTAACAGCTGGTGCAATGACAGGCAGAAGCTGAAGAGCATTCGGAGATTTCTGTTCCTATACAGGTAATTTTTTTCCGTTGCTTTTCTACATCATGTAGTATAATAAACATAGCTTTGCCTTGAGCTTATGGGTCTTTATTTCCTTTGGCCAAAATCTGCAGTCCTCACTCACACAAAATTTCCACTGAAGTCTGTAGAGTCTTGCATGAGTTATGACTGTAAGATTTAATCTGAGCATACATCTTAAGTAGAGAACATGGCATGCTATGAACTAGGGCTGACAAGGAAGCCAAAAGCTGGTCGTATGCAGACTGACCAGTGAAACACAACATTTTTAATGTGTGCTGGGATGGCAGTAACAGCTTCATTACCTTTTCTTTTTTTTTTAATTGTCTTTCATTTACACTCGGTGTGCTGAATTTTGCCCTAGTTTATACCTCTGCCACTGCAGAGGTTTATGTAGAGATTTTTTTTTTTTTAAATGAAAGCTACATTTTAACTTGTGTGATGAAAGAATACAAAAATGTTGAGTTTGAATAAAGTAGGCAGGCAGTATTTTGTTTGTTCAGTAAATTGTGCCTCTCTCAATTGAATGAAAGAAAATAAATCACAAAAAGGCCATTCTCAAGTGTCTGTGAGTGACTGAATTCAGATTTGATAATACTTCCCTGCTTGCTACCTTTCCTGTGAAATGTGGGATGCTCTGTATGCTGCAGCACTCAGTCACAGCTGGCTGACCCCAGAATGGAGCTGCAGCATCTGATACATTTTATTTTTAGTGTTTTGCGAATGTGTTGTTTTCATGAGCACCTATTTATACACATATATGCCTGTTTATAAATGCACACGTGTATAGGTATATAATGTGTGCATCCCCATACATTTCCATGTAAATGAAGCTGTTGCAACTGATTGCTATTATGCTTTTGACAGGATTTACTGTTTACTGTATCTAGACTCTTTGCAGGTCTCACAATTTTTTAATTCTCCGTCAGAAGGCTATTATGGCTCCCCACCTTTACTTTTCTGCCTTGTGGACTTCATGGACTTCACTCATGCATAGAGGCTGATCCCTGGGGTCCAGCTGCACATACTAAATGCAATAGTGACCAATTCTTGTACAATGGCATCTGTTCCATCATTCAGGGACTATGATCTGTGGTATCCCTCCAGATTTCGTGTTCTCTCTCACGTTGCACACCATGTTTCTGAGGCTGTACATGAAGAACTGTCCAAACATGGAACAAGTTCTAATACACAGCTGCAAATCATTGGCCACATAGAACTGAGGGAAAGATTGTGATGTACAGCTGATTGTCTTCATCCCTGGGGAAAGAGAGAAGAATTAATGGGTATAAATGGGTTGTGAATGTACTTAAGTGGTAAGCTTTCAAACCATTAAACCAGCAAGGTTCCGATATAATCTTCTCATTGAAGTAACAGAAAGAAAAGGCTCTAAATTGTTCTCAGTTGGAACTTGATGGAAGGGATTATGTGAAATTGTTGCTTGCAATGTCAAAAACAATTGGATTTGATTGTCCAGAACATCTCTTTCAGTATTAAATACCATTCTTAATGGCACTCCTACCTAGAAGTTATCCGCATTATAAAGTCTCTTTGCAAATTGGTCAAGATCTTTGGAAACACTCTTTTTCCACACATCTGTTATCAGAGCCAGATGAAAGCGTATTCGTCTTCAAAGTTGTGCTTCGCTGTTGTTTACATCAGCAGACATGTAAGCCTTGATGGTCACCAGGCTGAATAAAATGAAGAACAAAGCTCTTTGAATGATGATTGGCGTTCAGAGGCATGGCTCCTTCTGGCCAAGTGGATAAGATTATATTACAGCAGCACTGCAATCTCTGTAGTACTGGCTAAAATAGTGGATAATATATAAACCGATAATGCTGTTCCTGAAATTGTTAATAGTGCTTTTTCTAGTTTCCTTTGGGGATCACCTGATAACTACCTTTTGCACTAACCAACAGGCTTGCTCATGTAAAGATTCCACCGTTATGTGTGAAAAGTGAAGACACACTTTCAAGTGACAGAGTGTGTTCAACTGCCTTAAATTTTGCTTGTTTTAAAAAGCTACAATAAACAGTATTCTGGCAAACATGCTCCTACAGAATGACTGCATTCAATTCCATATTCCCTTTTCCTCTTCTTCCTTTTCTTTAAAATCTGAACTTTTTCCTCCTTTTTTTATAGTTGTTATTTACATACTACATTGGATTGCTTTCAATTTGCAGTGTATCTCAGTAGCTATTTCGTAATATATAATAGCTTGCATTTGAATTTTCCAGCTCCCATGCTGTGTGTGAGTATCAGGCCATTTGTACTCTCAAATTGAAACAGTATTCACTGTGGGAGATTTGGTATGTATGTAGGGCTAATTCCAAGTGTTTTTTGCTTTCCTCTTAATACTTTGCATTACTAGGTCTAATTGAGCAGTTATCAGTATTACATAGAGGATGAAAGATAGCAATTTTATGAAACATGAATATATACTAGCAACCTTACTTTCTCTTTTAACGGAACAATTTTCTTAAACGTACCAGGAAAAAAAAAGTTGGAATTTTTTTCTGTTTTTTTTTTTACTTTCCAACCAAACAAAGGTTTCTCAGTATCAATGAGCAGATACTGTCAGTACATTCTTATTGTTGCTCTAAAATTAAAATATGTATCAAATTATCATATCTTTCTGCTGGAAAGACAGTGAAAAAGGCCCTCTGAGTGACTAAGTATGAATTGAAATGGAACATACTTGATTCTGCCTTTTTTTGAGAAACAAATATTGATTGTTTTAAATCACAAAATATTGATTACTCTACAAGTCTTGAAGTGGGTGTCAAAGGAAGACAAGAGTGTGTCAAGTCTGTGATAAACGCACAATTCCACTCATATCAAGGTCAGAAGCATCTCCTCTCAGGCAAATTAATTTTAGTTGAATGTTTGACTGTTGTATCTGTGATGAAAATCAGTCTCTGATTTCTCTGAATCTGTAGGGCTGCAGTACACTATGGCAGCAATATGTAGTCACCCTCACTCTTACTTCAGGTAAAGGAATTCGTTTTAGTTGAATCTGAGCAAGTGTCAATGAAGTTATGACAGCCTTTTAGCATGCTCTTTTAAAATGTGTGCATAGTAAAGCAGCCATATGAAAAGAACAAATCCATTCCTGGACTGCAGATGTTTCCATCCCAAAATGTCCAATAGTTCTGACTCATAATTAATGTGAAGCTAAGAAAAGGACACTTAGTCTCTTTTATTTATTTTAATTTATTTCAATTTATTTTTATATTTTTCCCTGAAAATCTAGACTGACGTTGTTTTCTCTGTTCTGAAAATGGCAGTAATCTAAATAATCAATTTAGAGCTATCATTAATAGTTAAAATATTGGTCTAACTCAAAAAAATTAGTTTCCCCAATTTGCTCACTCAAACATTAAAATGCTACCATGTGTTACTGAGAAAGTAATTTTTAATATTTACAATGCAGGTTTTATAATTTTACCTGCTGCTACAAGGAAAATAAACATGAATTGAGAATAAACGACTGTTAAACTGAACAATAGATTGCACATCATAGATGGCAAGTAGCTGCTTCTGAACATTTTGAAACTTCGATCAGAAAACTGTCATTCCTATATCACACCCAACAGTTATATTTTAATTTCTGGCTTTCAACTCTTTGTGATTTACAGAACAATTTTGGTGGAAGCACGGGCTTCTTATTAATGCCTGGAAGTACAGTGACAATGGGATTGCATTAATTAACTACTTGTCAGGGATCCTTCTGGGTCCTGAAACCCACTGTATTACCCTATTCACAAGTTATTCTACAAACAAACAGTTGCAATGCATGTTACATCAACTGGTAGGATTTTTGGAGAACTTACTGTGCTAGGAATGCAGGACAGATATTGATTTACCCTGTTTAAGCCACATTGTTTTACAGGGGATATTATTTGAGCTCTGGAAGAATAGCTGAAGTGTTCCAGTAGTTAGCACAGCAATCAAGCAATCCTTTATAGCCCAGAAAGGAAAGTTAATGATTGGAGTTATATTCATAAGAAGAAGTCAGAAGCCCTTAATCTTTAGTAATTCTGCTTCTACGGATTTGAACAAATAGTCTCAAATTAATTTTTAAAATTGAAGACTATAGTGGAAAGACAAAAGGCCTTTTTCTGCAGTTTCCTTTCTGAGTGGAAACAAGTATTCCACAGACACATGGGTCTTCAGTGTAAATATACACATTTTATGGAACTAGCTCATTGCCTATGCCGGTATTTTTATCATAAAACTAATAATATATGGAATTTAACATCCAAAGCCTCTAAAGTCAAATGATTCTTTCAGAAACTTTCCTTCTAATTTTGGGAGTATTTTTAGTGTTTTGTATGTTTCTAACATTCTACATTCAGAAAACGTAAAAGACACACCTTGTTCCATAAAATGCAGAATAAAGTTATTATTTTGGCTACTGGATGTCTGGAGAAGCAGAATTTTACAGCATGTAAAGTCATAGCTAACTGCCAAAAAGGGTATTCTGCTATTAAAAAGCAGGGTGAAAAGTCAGATAAAATCTCTGTTCCTACATTTATATGAGTGACAAATTCCTGTTAAAAACCATGGTTGTCTACTCAATTCTATAATGTCCTACATTTTCAAAGGTAAATATACAATATTATAAGTTGATCTTTCCATTTTGACACAGGTAAATCAAACCTCTTGAAAACTGAAGAAAAACTACAGTATTTAGTCTTATAGGCTGGGGATAAAAGTTTAAAAAAATCAGTCCCATGGGGAGTTGAATGCAATGCTACCTTGATATTTTTATTTCTATGTGTGAATTTACAAATACCTCCATGCACATATACAAAGGCATCTGAGAAATTTACCACTGTTTTGATTGTAAGCACTTAAAAGATTAAGATCCTAATTTACCAAAGTAGATAAATAAATAAAAAAGTAGCTCAATTTAAGTCAGTGAAGTGTCATATGTGCCTAAAGCAAGGCCTGAATTTAAGCAGGAACCAAGTCATTAAATTGTTCTTATTTAAGCTATTTCTTTTTAACTAAATGCATTGCTTGTACTCCGTTGGATTTTATTCATAATAATGACAGTAGAAACGTCTCCTTAAATTAAAAAAAAAAAAAAATTGCTGCCTGACATGAGAGGATTTTACCTAAGGAAAAAGAGCTTTCAGGAAATTAATATATAGCATCTGAGAATTGTACTTCATATCAGACTGGCACCTCAGTAGGACATCATAAAACCTCAAGAACCAGATCAGTTAAGATGTAATCGAAGCCTCTGACTCCAGACAGCAAAGGTAGTATCAGATTGTTTCAGGAAATTAGTGCTACCCTAAAAGATACTATCTAGCCAATGAATTTCAAAGAAATTCTCTGCCCGTGACATTTCGTGTAAGTGTAACAATGCAAATAAGGTGAAAATCTTTTGCAATGAAGCCAAAACTGTGCAAGATATTCAAGCAGATTAAAAGCAGATTAATTTTAGGAAGTTATTTTTCAGCCTCCCAATACCTTTTGCCCATCATTGCATGTTATTCATGGCTTAAATACAAACAAAAGCGGCAAGTCATAAATACAATTAATTGAAAAAAATGTTAGACCATAAAAAATTATTCAAGACAGGAGATAACTATGGAGATCCAGTGGCTAAATACAGGATTGGTGACAGCAGTTTAGTAAATGCTAACACACCCACATGTAGTTAGTCACCTAAAGAACACAAGGAGTTTGAACTATCAAGTGCATACTCTGTAATATGAGGTACTTTAAGATACTTAGATACATATTTTTGCTATCATTATATAACAAAATAATTGATTTTATATCAAAATGACCCAGTCCTTAAACTTTATCCTCCTGTTCAGAGCAGACTTTCAGTTCTTTGAACTGGCATGTCAGAAATAGCTAGGGAAAGAATACAGATGAATGTAAAGGTCTGCAGTTGAGTTTGAATTTGAGGCAGATTTTTATTCCAGTAACTGCCCATTTTGCTCAGCCACATCAGCTGATCTAGAGCAATTAGAGCCTTGTGCTGGCAGAGCATCTACAGGAAACAGAGCTAAGTCAGCAGGGGAATATGGAGGCTCACTCTCTTGCTGAACTTTGCAATCAAACAATTAAAAAATCATGGGTATGGATATATGTTATGAAAGATTCTTTGCCTTTTTTAAGTGAGGATAGTTTCATTAAACTGGCACTTCAGAAGATTATAGTAAATTTTCACTGACTTGGTTTGTGAAAGTAGAAAAAGCAGCAAAGGAGGCTTTATTATACACAAACTCCAGAAAAAATCATTTCTGAAGAGTACAAAGCAACTGCTGTTATCTGTGTGCATATTAAGAAACAGACAGTTGCATGAATCAGAGGGGATATTGTACATCTGAAAAGTCAGAATTCTTTCAAGTGATTTTTTTCACACATACATTGTAATATTGAAAGCTGATGAAACAAGGTGGTACTATTTTTTCTCTGTTATGTTCAATGTATATTAAGACAAAGGAAAAGCAATGCACTAATAGGGCAGTCTGAAAAGCATGAAGAAATGCAGAACTGGGTGCAAGTGCATCACAGTCACACAGGCAGATTTCCTCTCCAGGAGAATCTCTGACCAGCCTCACACAGAGAATACAACCATGTGGTAAAAATTACTTACAGAAGCCTTTCTACAATGGGATCAAAAAAGTCTTGCATGAGCTTTTTGCTTTGTTTGCTTCTGATTCCTGAGCAGGACAAAAAAAAATCTTTATTGTTTATCTTGGTAAAACTGAGGATCTTTTTGACGGACAGGTCTGGATGTGGGATGAATTAAACAGCAGCTAAGGCTGCTGACCCTTTGCAGTCACCTGGGCTGGGGAGTAGCTCTGTGGAGAAGGCTCTGAAGCCATGGTGGGTAGTGAGGTGGGCATGGCCGGCTGCGGCTCTGGCTGCAAGGAAGACCCACCATGTCCTGAGTTGCATGAACCAAAGCATGGCTGGTCAGTCAAGGGAGTTGATAATCCCCCTTTTCTCAAGACTAATAAGACCATACCTACATAATTTGTCTGGGTTTGGCACCCTCAGTAAAGGAAACATCAATAAAAAGGACCAACTTCAGATGATGGCACTGAGGGCAGAAGGAATCCAGGGCTGCAGCACTTTCCTGCCCTGCAGGCTGAGGTCCAAGGATTGGTTCAGCCTGAGGAAGGCACATTTCAGGGGACACCAAACATAGCCGCCACAGAGCCTACAAGAAAACCATAAAGAAGACGGAGTTGAACTCTTCATGGCAAGGGATGGTGGGAGAAGGAGAGACAAGTAGGAGTTGAACTCTTCACGGCAAGGGATGGTGGGAGAAGGAGAGAAAAGTAGGAGTTGAAACATGAGTAGCTCAGCTTAAGTATAAGGGGAAAAATACCTACACTGTAGGTATTTTAGCAGTGGAGCATTTTGCTCAGAAAGGCTGTGCTGGTTGTTGGAGGTTTTCAGGTCCTGATAGGTCAGAACAACTTATCTGGTCTCATGACTGACCCAGTTGTGACTAGCGGGCTGGATGAGAGACCTCCTTGGATCCCTTCCAGTCCGAATTATCCTGTGATTCTATGGTCATTTCTAAAGACAATCTGCAAAATCTCCCTAAGCAACAGGTGTTCTCTCCTTACCACTGCAAAGTTTTCTATTGTCTAACATTAACTTCTTCCACAATGTAAGCCTATTAATTCAGTTCTTTTTCCACTTCAAATGTACACTCTCCTTGTGACAACATACTATTTAAGACTGTAACCATGCTATTTCAGGTTCCCTTAGAAGTTTTAGGATGCTTAATACTTGATTTAATTACCAAATTTCAATTTGTTCCAGCTTTTGGGTAACCATATGTACCAGTTTTCTTGGAGATCTCTGAGTACGCTTAAGCATAAAGTGTAATATTCAGCAGTACACTCAGCTAGCTTTTACAATTTTTGTTTCTGTACTCTGCTTTTCACTGATCTTCATAGTAAAAATTTTCATACTGCATTTTTTCTCACCAATCCATAGTTCCTGGGCTATGCATTTTCTGATTGTGCAACGCTAATGCTGCTTCTAATGTGAAATAGCCATGTTTTTCTCTCTTGCCTTTCTGCTCACAAAAATTATTAAGCTATAATGCTTACAATAGATCATTCTGTGCAGTCACCCATGACTCGAAGCCGTACCACTGTCCTGAATTTTCATGTTTGCAGCTCTTAGGTACTGGCTTATTCTCAGTTGAACACCATCCTGCTGGTTTGCCCTGTTCTCATTTCTTGTTAGCTACTTCAGTTTTGTTTATTTTCTCCACAGCGTGAGCTGCTTGCCAGTTTTCCTTGTTTCTCAGAGGGCTTTCCCTCTTAGAAAAACACATACACCACAGCTTTCTGAGAGTACACTTCTTTCCCATTTCTCTGTCAGAGAAAAATAATTTTTCTTCAGTGCTTCAGGATGAGCACTTATTTACCTATCTTTCTTATATTTACACAGATCCCTGAGAGTGACAGTAACTGCAGTACAGGAGAGACAGAAGGGGTGAAACTGCCTTCTGCCTGAAACCAGGCTGGGTAGGCAGGACTGTGACAGCTCTCCACCTTGCTTCAGAATCAGCTTCCTCAGTTGTATGTTTAATCTGCCTACAATGTGGCAGATGAAGAAGTAAAACTCCTTCATCCAACAAATTATGAAAAGATAAATGTTTTCAGTTCATTCGGTCATTAAAAGTAGGACAGAATAGAATGCCCTGGACAAGAAGGCTAATAAAATCAGTGTGTGTTTGAACAGTAAAATGAAGATGGGAAGCCATAGCTTTAATCTAATTGGCACAGGCAGCAAGAGCATCAAACGGACAGAATCAAAAAAATCAGTGTGGACTGGCAACTGGGTTAAGGTCATGGGTGCTCCACTTACATCTTTACCTCTACAGCATCACTACTATTCTCCTCATGCTAGACAGGTGAAGAGTAACTTAAATATCCTTCCCTCCTTCTATTGCAGTGAAGAAATATCTTGAAGGCTTTCCTTATTCAGTAAGGAATCCCCTTGGGATGTTCTAGATTAGCTTCTACCCAGGCAACATTGCAACGTGCAATTTCAATCACCTGACACCATTGTGGGCATTTGGACAAGGTGCCCTATAAAATTAGCCCATTTTCCTAAGAACAAATGTAAGCACAGCAAAATTTGCAGTTTGTTCAACATGTACTTTTTATATATCTACCTTGGGTCTGAAAAGCAATAATATCCTATATTCTTCAACTTTTAGGATTCTTCAACTTTTAGATATTTTTTTAGATATTCTTCAACTTTTAGGATTCAATTTTTTGATGTTTATTTGCTTAAACCTTACTAAATATAAATAGAATTGTACATGCTCTATACCTAATGAGATGCTACTGATGGGAGGACAAAGTAATCTTCACATTTATTTCGATGAATTCTTATAGCTTTCAACCCCATTAAAAATCTACCATTTCCACTGTTTAATAATGATGACTATATTGTTGGTCCTGCTGTTTACAGACAGGCTTTGTCTATGGGAAATGACTTCAGAGTTCACAGAGTTTTGTGGCCTGTGACATATGGATTTGCCAACCTTGACAATAAAAGCCACTGAAAAATGTAAAGATGTCTGCACAACCTTTCTGATAGGTACAGCACATGTTCAGTCAAATATCTTCTGCTGTGAAATAAGGATTAGAATGAAAAGGCAGGCTGAACATGAGCAATCTGTTACCAAAATGTATTCTTTGACCTGAAATGCAAATGTAGAAACACATTGAAGTGGAGCACATGCTCCCAAAGAGTTAGAAACAAAGCATTTGCTGAATAAGCTACAAATACATCTTAGATGCCACTCTGGACTGTTGTCTGGTTGTAGTACAAATTAATTTCCTAAGAACCAAAAAGATGGCATGTTTAATGCAATTGACTGTCATATGTGTGTATACCAGTGTGTTTCTACAATGATTTGAAGAGACATGTTTTAAATACAGAAGAGGCAGTTCAGTTTCTACAATTTGTTCAGGCCTTAGCCTTAGTGAAATAGCATTTCCCAGATGTAGCTTTTTGCTTCTGGGGATATTAGTCCGGCAGGAAGAATACTGAAACTGACAATATTAATTTAAAATACGTCATGCAGTGCTGAAGATGGTCTTTTTTTACCAGCCCAGGCTGGATCGCAAATCCTAGATTTACTACTGAAATCAGTCATTCTGTAACCCACAGCAAGTCTTCTTGAATTGTCACAACTAGTATGCCATCACATTCACTTCTTTTATCAGGAAAGGTAACACAAAGTGTATTGTGTATCTCCACATGTAGCCATGTAAATGTCTGTCTTATTTTTGTGATCTTCTTTCCCAGGTTTTTCCCTCTAGTTGAGCAACAGACACACAGAGAAACATGCCTGAGCAAAGCAATGATTACAGGGTTGTGGTGTTTGGAGCCGGAGGAGTGGGCAAAAGCTCTTTGGTCTTGAGATTTGTGAAGGGCACTTTCAGAGAGAGCTACATCCCCACCATTGAAGACACCTATCGGCAGGTGATCAGCTGTGATAAGAGCATATGCACTTTGCAGATAACTGATACTACAGGGAGCCATCAATTTCCAGCCATGCAACGTCTTTCTATTTCTAAAGGACATGCTTTCATTTTGGTTTATTCTATTACCAGCCGTCAGTCCTTGGAGGAACTCAAACCAATCTATGATCAAATATGCCAGATTAAAGGAGACATAGAAAGCATTCCAATAATGCTGGTGGGGAACAAGAATGATGAGAATCAAAACCGAGAGGTGGAAAGCAGTGAAGGAGAGGCCATGGCTAAGAAATGGAAATGTGCCTTCATGGAGACCTCTGCCAAGATGAATCACAATGTGAAAGAGCTATTCCAAGAACTGCTAAACCTAGAGAAACGCAGGACTGTGAGTTTACAAATTGATGGCAAAAAAAGCAAGCAGCAGAAGAGGAAAGAGAAGCTGAAAGGCAAATGTGTGGTAATGTGAAATTACACTGTCAGAAGTCAGTCATGCAGTCTAACCTGACTGATAATGCCGATGAGAAACCTATAGACAGCAACCATGCAAGACTCTATTTATTAGTGTCTGTTTTAAAAAAAAAATTGGAATTTGAAAAAATTAATTACTATGGTTACTATGAAAAAATCCTGCAATTAAAAAAAGTGTACTCTAGCTATTAGATAAAAAAAAATCAGGAAGTAAAAGAAAAAATGGTCAGGATATCTAATTTTGTAATTTACAGAAGAAAAGAAATTTCAACCTTATCATAACGTGAAAGATTCGGAAAGTTAACTTCATATTATATACATTTGCAGATAACTGCAAGAGAAGGCAACATACAATATGAAATGAAAAACAAAGAAATGGCTGTGAAGAAAGTTAGAACATATAAATGCATGCTGGATGTGTCACATCTTTAAGAATGCTGTGGACAAACAGTTCTGTGCAATTTTCTTTACTGACTGGTGGGGCAGAGTACATAAGGTATTTTCAGATCTGCCAAATGATTGAACTGTATCACATTAAAGGAAGTACGTGGGCATCACAGTTAAAAGGAACAGTTATTCTCTCTATCCCCCAGCATTAGATACTTTCTAGTATGACATGGTGTTTGAACTGAAGCATGAGAAAAAGCCAGCCCCTGTAGGAGAGATGGAGATCATCTTTTCTGGACCCATCACTTCAAGAATGATCTGTGTTTCTGGTCCCAATATATTTCAGAAGAGCAGATGTTTGCCTGTGGAGAATATCACATTATATGAAAATAGTGTACATATACAGAGAGCTTCCCCAGGGAGGACTGAATGAGGAGTACCCTACAAAACTTCTGTGGGAAAAGCTCAGTTCAAATGCTGGTGGTGATTTAATAAACACATGGTATGATTAGTGAATGAACAGAAAGTCTGTTGAACTGGTAGTAGTCTTGGAGAGAGGCCAGTGTAGTATAGAAATCTTTTATTCAAATTACCAGATTAGCTGAGTAAAACTTCTGTACATTACTGTATTCCAATTAGAATGGGTTTGCATTCATGCACTACCAGTTCTATTGCCTTTACATTATCTGAAGAATTTTATATTTACTATTTAAACTCATGATTTGAACTGCTGTGACTATTTATAAAACCAAATCCTATATGTGGAGTTAGGGCCCACAACAGTCTCTAAGAGAAGACTTGCTGGGATAAGTACTATGGGATTTGGCATATTAAGAGTCGCAGCTGGTACTGCATTATAATGCAATACAAAGTTCAGAATAGAAAAACATGGTTTAAACCACTATGTCAGGGAAACTACTCTTCTCAAAAACTTTGAAAGGGGACAATGTGTACAAAATGCGAGCTTTTCTGGATCTCTCTCCAAAGCTTTTTTAAACATTATATGAATGATTAAAGTATGTATTCTAGTGATAACAAAGATCGTCTACAATGAAAGAAGCACATACATTTTTATAGGACATATCAAATCTGTATAAGCTACAATTTGCACCTTTGGAACCGCTTTGAAATAATGAAAACAAACTACCATATTTTTGGTAAGTATTTACGTCAAAATAATACTATGGGAAAATCCAGCCAAGTAGTATTATTAGTATGCATGCTGTTGCTTTATAAATATCTTCTAGGAACTGTTCAAATGCAGTCAGTATTCACATTAAAAATTGTTATCTTGTTCCTCTAAGAGTTATTGCTTGTTTACCTTCCACCTTCCAAACAGAAGTGTAGACATTTCACAGGTGGTGTGATACTCAATTTCTTTGAGCAAGAATTGTTATTAGTACTGTCTAGAAAGGAGCACAACTTTTGTCATTCACTCTGAAGAAATTCTGACAGTATTAAGTGTAAAACTTCTACTGATTTCAAGGATGATAGAATTTTGTGTGATTACTCCATTGCATTAGAAGAAAATATTGGAGAGAGCACAAAAAAAGCTAAGGCTCCTCCTTAACAATAAATTCCCGGCTCTTACCTGATGCTTTTTCTCCATAGATCTTAAAGCACTTTACAGAAAGGATGGATAGCATCATTATCTTAACATCTCGGGTGGTAAAACTGAGGTGCAAAAAGAGAAACAACTACACATAAGTTACCCAGGAAGCTAGTGGAAGACCCAGGAATGAAAGCAGATCTCTGTAGTCCCAGTGCAGTGCTTGCTCCTTGTTTGGTCAGACTGTCTCTTCTCATTCTTAAGCAGTTTCTAGAACGCGTAAGGGAAACCCATTATGGCTTATACAGCTATCTGCGTCTTTTTCTTGTCATTCTGTCAATAGATCAAACAATATTTCTTGATTGGGGATACAAAACATTTCAAAGCACTAAGTTTATTAAGACTTTTATAATTGTTTATACATCATCTTTGTAAGCAAATCGCTGACTATACTCACCTTTACAGTTTGAATTCCACTAGCAAAGCTGGAAAAGTCGAATGATGACAAGTAATGGGTCACATATGGAAGTCAGCAGTACAGAGGCCTTCCTCTGATGCTAGCATGTCAGTGCCATGCCGTCATGCATCATGCATGGAATAATGATAGAAACTCAAAAGAAGAAAGGCTACGTAGAGACAAAGATTGGTTTATATAATTACTTTTGCTGGAGGAATTATTTACATAATAAAGAATCTTGAAGAAGTAGAATATAGAGGACCTGAATTACTGAAAAGATTGTGACTGCATGGTTATTCCAGGCTGAAATTTGGCCCTGGACCTTTTTTGAATGTGCCTCATAGCAAGGAAAGAGTAGTTGTGTGACAAAGTGGAAATAAAACAAGTAGTTGCTAGTTGTTAGGTTTGAGGGCAATTTCCTTTAATTCCCAGTTGATTCCTCACATGCTACATTATAAGCCATGAATTATTTCATGGACTTGCATGTATGAAAGCAAGGCCAGTACAGAAGCAATATTAGTCAAGGACCACAGACTAAAAAAAGTACATATTTTATAACTTTGCATTGTCATCTTAGTTTATACTACTAGAGTTTACGTATCTTACATACTTGTGAGCTGATTTAAAACATTTTCTTTGCTATTACTTATGCAATTAGTTTTTTAATACAGGGGAAGTATTTTAAGGTAAATAAAGAAAATACACAGCTTTATTATATTTTGTGTTTTTATTAGGAATGTGATATCACTATAATAAACTCTTTAAAATGTAAAGAAAAATACAAAATATTTAAAACGTAAGATCTACAGTGAATTTTAACACCCAGAAAACATGATCTATACAAAATATCTCTTTACAATGCATGAGTTTTATGTGTATATGAAATGTTAAGTTATATAGTTACCATGAATATATGTTGTTGAGATTTCATTAGCAAATATTTTGTTCAAAACCTCTGGATATGAAGTCATTTGTGCCTACAAGTTTCTCTGTTCCTGGTGATATTCTGAACATAGAAAATAAAGTTTTAAATGGAACCACAAGTTTGGAGGAACTCTTGTTGGTGCCTTGATTCTGTTTGTTTTCTAAGTATGTTAAGTACATAGTTTTGAAAAGTTGTAAAGTCAATTCTCTAAATCAAAAATAGATTCTTGAATGTTAGATCAAAATAGATTCTTGAATGTTAGGCAGTGTCCTGAAGTCTTCTGCTGTACAAATCAGAATCCTGAGGAGTCCTGAGAGAACTGAAGTATAACCTAATATTTATCATTCTTTTGTTATACTGTGGCAAACACCTATGCTTTCAAAGCAGTCTACCTTCATAAAACACTGAATATCAGTGGGTGTTTCTTTTGTCCATCAAAAAGTAAAATAGTTCTGGAAAGTAGCCTGCATTTTATTATTTACTTTAAAAAATGACAGAGAAAACTTTGTGCTTGTGAAAAATTGAAACTGAGTACATGGCTCCAGCTGTTCCTCTTCATTTCTCTTCTGCTGTTTCTGCAAAATTCCCCTACCACATTGCCACCTGTTGCAAACAAACAAAAAAAAAAAAGTCAGATTTGGTAATCGTTGGTTAGTTAAATGATCACTTTATATGTAAGAAATAGTTCATACTCAACAGTGAAAAGGATCAATAAACAAGCTTGAATACTTAGCCACATTGGTAGGCAGTTGAACCAGTGGCGAAATACTGACTATTGAAATGCAAATTTCATATCACTGTGAAGTAATTGGACATGGCAGTCCACAAAATTTTTTATCATGGAATCATAGGGTCATTAGGTTAGAAAAGACCTTTGAGATCATCAGGTCCAACCATACCTGTCCCCTATTAAGCCACATCCCTGAGCACTTCATCTACCCATCTTTGCAGATCCTTCACCAGTTTTGTTGCCCTTCACTGGACACACTCCAGCACCACAATGTCTTTCTTGTAGTGAGGGGCCCAAAACTGAACACAGTACTTGAGGTGTGGCCTCACCAATGCCAAGATGCCATTGGCCTTCTTGACAGCTGAGCACACTGCTGGCTCACATTCAGTTGGCTGTTGGTCTTTCTCTGCCAGGCAGATTTCCATCCAGTCTTCCCCAAGTTGTAGTGCTGCACGGGATTGTTGCAGTGCAAGAACAGAGCACTTGGCCTTGTTGAACCTCCTACTGTTGGTTGCAGCCCATGGATCCAGCCTTATCAGATTCCTCTGTAGAGCCTCCCTACCCTCAAGCAAATAAACGTTTCCACCCAGCCTAGTGTTATCTGTGAATTTACTAAGGGTACGCTCAATCCCTTCACGAGTTCATTGATAAAGATGTTGAACAGAACTGAACCCAACACCGAGCTCTGGGGAACACCACTTGTGAGCAGCCTCCAACTGGATTTAACTCCATTTACCACTACTGTTTGGGCCCTGCCACCTAGCCAGTTCTTTACTCAGAGGGTGTGCCTGTACTGGCCACTGGCAGCCAGTTTCTCAAGCAGGATACTGTGAGAAATATTATCAAAGGCTTTACTGAGGTCTAAGTACACTACATCCACAACCTTGGTAGGCACCCTTTTGCCCCTTGGTGACAGGTGTACTCCATCATTTGTCAGCAAGTCTGGTGTTGTGTAGGCCAACCCATGGTCAAAAAAGCCGAAGTTTTGCTCTTCACATCAAGTTCCTAGTCAGATATTTATTTTTAGTAAAGAGAGGCCAGAACACTTAGTAATTCATACTACTCAATATTTTCTTCTAATACATCATTGTTTTACTATGCTTAGTCCTGATTCACACACAGCGTACAACAGTGAATGTACCAAGTTCAACTCTTGAGGTATGCATAATATTGTCATTAATTGTTACAGGTGTTTGTCCTATCATGTTGCACAAAATCACCTCAAGCACTAAAAAAACTGCCTGTCTCTAAGTTTTTTGTCATTGATTACTACTCCTGTTTTCCATTGGAAAATACTTCTATTGTTAACACATACCCTTATTCAATTTGTGAATACAGGATCACAGAATGACAGGATAATATAGGTGACAAGACCTTTAAGATCGTCCAGATCAATCATATACCTAACGTTACCAAGTCCACCATGTCCCTAAATGGCACATCTACATGTCTTTTAAACACCTCCAGGGGTGGGGACTCAGCCACTTCTCTGGGTAGCTTTCCAGTGCTTAAAAACCCTTTCGGAGAATTAATATTTCCTAATATACAGGCTAAACCACCTTGGCAAAACCTGAAGCCATTTCCTCTTGTCCTGTCACTTATTACCTGGGAGAAGAAACTAATACCTGCCTCACTACACCTCCTTTCAGGGAGTTGTAAAGAGTAATAAAGTCTCCCCTCAGCCTCCTTTTCTCCAGACTAAACCACCCCAGTTCCTTCAGCTGTTTCTCATAAGACTTGTGCTCTAATCCCTTCATCAGCTTCATTGCTCTTCTCTGGAACCACTCGAGTTCCTTTCCTTTCACAAATCTCACACTGATCAAGGCTTCTCTTTTACAATAAATTTAAAAAAAACCACGGGAACAATGAAGATTACTATAACACCAAGGGAGAGCAATGTAGTTTTGTAGAAACATGTTTATAAATGTCCAAAAAATAATCTCTTTATACATGACTCTGTGAACTGCATCTTCATATACCAACGAACAATGAAGGATTGTGTTAGAAGAAAGAGGCAAGATTATGGGCAGTGATTTGTCTGGCCATGCAGAAGATAGAGGAAGGGTAAATATGAATAATTTCAGTATTTAGGAATGATGAAATAAAAGAGGAAAAAGTCATCTGAATATACTCGGAATTATCTTAATAAGTAAAATAAATTAGGTCACAGAACAATCACTCAGAGCAAGTGAGCAAGTAGCAGTCAATATGAGCATTAAAGAGCAAGGTGGGGGAAAAGAAACAATAAAAGAAACAATACTTGGGAAGTAAAAGAATCAGTCCTCTGTCCTCCCTTCTTCTGCCAAAACCGTATGTGTCCATGGTTGCTCTCCTGTTTCTTTTTAAACTGAAGTTGGATTTTAAGATTGGCCTCATTCTGAAAATTTGAGCAACACATTCTACATTTCACTGTCTTTTGCCTAGGTAGTGGCCGAAACTGAATGCCATTTTACAAAAGCCACGAAGTAACCCCATTATGGCAGAGGACCATTTTAATCGATTAATTACTTAGTAACAAGCAGTTCAAAATTATTTGATGAGTCCAGTAATCAGAGGGATAGAGTAACTCTATTAAATAATTCCCATGCAAAAATAATTTAAAAAAAAATCCCGTCAGTTATGTAACAGCACTTAAAGCACACCCAGACTGCAGAACTGGAAAATACTATCAAGGCCAGATGGATGCAAACACGAAATTTTATTATTAAGAGGGTGGGGAAAAGAAGCAGAAATGTCTCTGTTTGTCTGCTTTCCCAGCCTCTTCTGTCTCTAGGAAGAGCAGACAGCCAGGCTGCATCCAAAGCACTCCATTGTCTGCCAGAAGTAGATTATAGAGCAGAGAAATAAAGCAAGAACATCACTTGGGCAGAAGCATTGATATGTTTTCACCCTTCCTCTAGAAGTAGCTGTTGCTACATGGGCAGCCTTATCTGAGAAATGGCTGAAGAGCAGACCCTGGGGCCTTCATCAGGGCTTGGAATTCCCTCCTGTGCAGTATATGGGAATGGGGACAGAAAGCACAGGCAATCTTTTCTGCCCTGGCGGTCACCACCTGTGCTGCGATCGTCATAGCAGAGGTGGTAACACTGAAAGCCTCTGGTTAACATTTATTGCACAGCTACAGATTTGTAGAAATACTGTTTAGCAGGTACCTCAACAACAGATGAAGGTGCAAATGCCTCACAGAGAAGTAATGTAGCAATTACTAAAAATGACAAAAACCTATATGGGCAGCAATTAACAGGTAAGGAATGTGCATTCACTTAAATTAAATATCTCCTGAGTACAAAAGGTAAGTCTAGTATTCTTTGATCAAATAGTGGATACATAGCTCCACTGTTTTTCTTGTTGATAGATCTAGTCCAGACCAGGTCAAAATCTGTAGTTGACAGTGTGGAGTAGGTATATGTGATATGGTGGTCCAGAGGAAAAAAATACAGGAAATTTGTATTTTGTGAGCTAGTATGATGATGTGAGGAGATTCAGAAAGTAAAGCAATTTATCATATGGCTCCATTGGCTGAGTTTTTAGCTCCTTGTCTAGAAGTTTACCTGTACATCCAGAAGTTACCACAACCTAAATATTCTTGGGTCACTTAGCTTACATAGCATCACTTTAACCTTGTTATGGAAGTTAGATTATTTAATTAAAGAAATCAGTGTTTCATTGCAGTTAAGAAATAATATAATATTTGACTAAAGATACATATTAAGGTAATGTATTTTTAAATGCAAGCTAGTAGTTATAACTGTTTTTCTTATTGTAATGATTTCTTTAGTCTGTCAGTTTGTTTCCTCAGAAACTTGAAATTAATGCTCTTTTACTGGATCTTTTAATTAGAGTTAGTTTAGGTAAAGAAACTTTAACAGTCATTTGTAGAGAGTATTAGTCATTTATTTCCCACACAAATTTGTTTTACAGTTTGAAATGTCACTAAAATGAATATTTTAGAACACAAAGCAGAAGCTTGAACAGGAACAGCATGAGCTTCTTGTATTTTAATTTACAAAAGCATGGAAATAACTGAATGTCGGAGACTAAATTTATTATTCGTTTAGTCTGCAATACATGGTTCCTCTGTTTTCCACTGTTTCTTCAAGAACACTGTATTTGGTGTGATCACAATGGAATTTGTGTGGTACAAAACGAACACTAGGTTTTTGGACTCTATGGTGATACATTGTTGATTTTTCTTCCAAGCAAGAGAAAGAAAAATTTCCAAATCACAGAATCACAGAATCACAGAATAACCAGGTTGGAAGAGACCCACCGGATCACCGAGTCCAACCGTTCCTACCAAACACTAAACCATATCCCTCAGCACCTCGTCCACCCGTGCCTTAAACACCTCCAGGGAAGGTGACTCAACCACCTCCCTGGGCAGCCTGTTCCAGTGCCCAATGACCCTTTCTGTAAAGAATTTTTTCCTAACGTCTAGCCTAAACCTCCCCTGGCGGAGCTTGAAGCCATTCCCTCTTGTCCTGTCCCCTGTCACTTGGGAGAAGAGGCCAGCACCCTCCTCTCTACAACGTCCTTTCAGGTAGTTGTAGAGAGCAATGAGGTCTCCCCTCAGCCTCCTCTTCTCCAGGCTAAACAACCCCAGCTCTCTCAGCCGCTCCTCATAAGGCCTGTTCTCCAGCCCTTTTGCAAATAAGTTGCAAAAGAGGACTTTTAGGAAATATTTTCCTTTTTCTGACTCAAATCTTGTTTGATCTTTAGCAAAATGACTAATACCATGTGTCCAAATTTCTCACATAAGGGAAAAATTTTCTTCTTGAAAATGCAAGAAATTTCTGGAATATATGAAATAAAAATTTCATTTCTCTATGTCTTTTTAGAGCTGTTTTATAAAACAGCTGCTCTTTGTTCAAAACCAAACCTACAACATAGGGTGAAACTGTTGTCTCTGGATGCATCAGAATCTACCATCTTGGGTCTCACGCTCTCATTTCAAAATAATCCAACATCAAAATAAAATAACTCTCTTCCAACTTTACTTGCTAAATCACTCAGCTATTGCCAATGACTGCAGCTCCACTACAGTGATGGTGCCACCACAAAGAAACCCACATGAGATGCATGGGGAATGTAGAAGGACTGTACTCCCAGTCCTCTGTACTTGCTTGACAAGAAGTCTGCAGTACCTCCTCAGTTCCTCTAAGGTCACAGTTGCTGGGCTCCAAGTTCCTGCTTTAAGGTGCTTAAGCACAGACCCCTGTGCAACCATAGGCAGTCAGCTGGAAGCTTGCACCTGAGCAAGCCACACAGTCATGTGCATCAGAGCTGGCAGGGAAACTGTTCCCACCACAGCCAGCAGATGCCTCTGAATGCTGTCTTCACCCTAGCATCCTTCACATGCTATCACCCCACTGCTGTTTTGAAGTCTGGAGGCAACAGTCCTTTTCTCAAGTCTAAGGTAATGGGATTAATCATCATGTGTTCCAGTCTACACACCGACCAAAAGTTAAACAAATTATTTTTAGCTGTGGATGTGAAGTTTGGTTTAGTCTGTAAGTTAAGACATAATTTATATGGTCTTTGCAGGAGATTTTTTTTTTTTTTTAAAATAAGCTCTCTGTTGGTTGTTACTATCTTTGTAATTTAAAGAAAGGCCATTTTAGAGTAAAGTTTTCTTAGACATTCATTCAAAATCAGCTTTCCTGTGAAATAAATTTGGAGTTCTGATCTCAGTCTCAAAAGGAGCAATAATTTAGTACATAAACCAATCAAATTTTGCTTTCACTGATATGATCATCTTTGCTTACTAGGGGTAAGACTAAAATGACAAAAGGTCTTAATTGCATCATGGTGTGAGAAAGGGAGTAAGAAATTGGAGAGTAAAAGTTACCTGCAGTAGATGATGATGCATCTACTGATTTTACTTTTGACATCTGTCCTGTAAAAAGGAGCAATATTCCCATTAGCATCTTTGAATTTTAAATATTAGATGATCATTCCTTGAGATAATTTAGGTGGGAAATAGAACAAATTAAATTCAGAAGGCTTTGGCTTAGATTTGGTGATAGAATGGAGATGCGCACTGAGTGACCAGTAGTTCATTTGGTCTCTGATGTAGACTGGCTAGTTTGTAATAAATGAATAAATACATGGGCACTGCTCCACTTCTCATGTGCTATGACTTTGACCAGGACTAGAAATAAAAATCCCTCAAATTAGTGGGAATAAATCAGTTTGTCTGATTTTTGGAATATAATCATAGAATCATAGAATAGTTTGGGTTAGAAGGGACCTTGATGATCATCCATTTCCAACCCCCCTGCCGTGGGCAGGGACACCTACCACCCGATCAGGCAGCCACAACATCCCTGGGCAACCTCTTCCAGTGTCTCACCTCTCTCATATTGAAGAAATTATTCATTATGTCTAGTCTAAATCTGCCCCTCTCCAGTTTATACCCATTGTTATATTTATATGTACCATATATATATTATACTGTATCTCTAAGTAGCAAAGGTAGAATTTCCCAGATCTACTAGGAAACGTTTCATTGATTTTCGACACATGCAGACAGGTTTTGAAGAGGGATGGTGAATAAATGTGAATGGGTGATCTTTCTGAGATCAGTAAGAGTTATCAATGACCTTCAATGAAAACTATATTCTGAACTTCTTCCTTTTTAGTTTTTCTTTCTGAATAATAAGACAATCAGATATAAGCAATTTCTGTTAGCATAGTTGAATGAGGTATGTACAGCATAATACCCTTACATGATTTACATCAACAGGCCAACAAGAAACTTTGTGCTATTTAGCACACAGGAAAAACTTCACACAAAGACTTAGTTAGGCATTACAAACCAGTAAATGGTCAGAGACAATTCAGATTTTCTGTCCCTGCCTAGTGCTTTCTCTCCAGTGGAGAGAGAAATGGCTTGAAGACCACATAAGTAGGTAATTATTCAGTTGTTAAAAAATGTATATCGTAAATCTGTGGGGATTGCTGATATACATTATTTATTCCTCATTTACACTGATCAGATTTCTAAGGAACTTTTTTTTTTTTGAGACAAATTGTCATAGATTTCTTTTTGGCTGTTTTATAGAACAACATTTCTATGAAAAAGAATGTAAATACGCAGACTGAATGTAAAGAAAATATTGCTCTTCATTATTCCCAAATACAGGGAGTTTCTGAAACCTGTTGCTGCCTGCTTGGATTATATGAATGCCACAAGGAATGTACCAATCATGGTTCTGGCACCAAAAGCTTGTCATCATGGTTGTTCCCCGGAGGTTGAAAGCAAGAAGTGCACGCATATGGAATACTATCATGAGGCAAGATTTTTCTTAAGGAGTAGATCTGAGTACTTTAAAGAACGCTACCAAAAGAAAGGCATAGTGCATCATGTGATTGAGTTACACAGGCAGGAAGGATGCTAACATGCAGGGATTAACAACACAGGAATTCACAACAGTCAGAAAAATAGACAAAGGAAATGCATCTGTTCTTTCTTGTATCAGCGACATTATTCTGGATTTGCACATGTTAAACTGGAATGAAATTGGACCTAGGAAGTAATACTGGGGGAAATGTGTTTAATGGCAAGTGAAATTTTTCTTATTTGATGGAATTTTGGGGAAAAGATTTACACATCTTGTGAGTTTGTGGAATGTTAATTAAAACAGAGAGATGTCTTCTGAGTTTGACATTTTAAAATGAAACTTCTGGAACAGAATGCTGGCTGAGGGGACTGGATTTCAAATGTAGGGAATTTTACCTAAAAATCCCCTGGATTTAAAGGCTGGAGCTATGTAATGTCTTCTGATTATTAGTATTTTATATGGACCAAGTCGAAGATCCCAGCCTAGTTCAAACAGCAAATGCCCACATTTCAGAAGCCATGGTGTTTTCACTGACTTTTTGATTAGCACAAATTCTCTTCACCAACTAACACAGTTTTTGAAAATGCTGGAAAACTATATTCCACCTAAAAGTAAATGCTGCCTGTACAGCTGTGGTGATTTTATGTATACTAATTTCTCTTTCTCTGGTATTCATATTCTTTCATTTTCTCTTTAATAATAATTAAAAAAATATAACCAGAATTTTCACTGATGTTTTTGCAGATGGGATGTTAAATAAAGATTCATTTCAGGGAAAAATACAGAACAAAATTGTAATTTATGGTTTGTTAAGTCTTTTCTATATGTGACCAAATATTTTATTTCAAAATAAAAAAATACATCTAAAATGGGTCACACAAACTTTGAGATATGCTGCTCAATAATGCTCTTTCAATATGTAAGAATTTTGTAATTTTTATGTATGGGTTTTTTTTAGTTTGCTTTTTAATTTAGATGTGAGTATTAATAATTTAAGCATACCTTAATTTATTAAGAACATCTTTTAACAGACATTGCATTAAAACAAGGCTCCTTTTTAGTTGCTTTCAGTGATTTTAGGCCTTTTCAATTTAAGAATGAGGTGAGAGAGTAAGGAGAAATTTGAATTTAAAACTTAAAATCTAATGGGATTGCCTATAGCAAACGTAGAAGACCTTAGCAATTCAAAGTCTGGCTCAGGAATAAATAACAGCAAGATACTTCAGTCTAGAGAGGCTTGGAAAGGATTGTTGGCAAATCCTCTTTCGTTTTATAAAGCAGAAAGTAGAGAAAATTACAGCAAAGGCAGCATTACCAGCTGTCGTTACTGTCAATCAATAGGGAAGAAGTGATAGAGAGTATGATAGCAGAAGACAGTACAGGTGAAAATGTGAATTATAAAGAAGGGAGATCAGCAAAATAAAACCAATATATTTTAGGGAAAAACTAAGAAAAAAAAGACTTCAACCAACCAGCTAAACCTCAAAATACTATATCCATCTTTGGGTCCAAATTAATAAATGTGCAGACCATTTAAAGAGAAAAAGATAGAGCAAGAGAAGAATAACTTCTGTTGCACTTTCACTTCTGGGAATCTTTCAGTAGTGTGAGGAGGGTAGAACTCTAAAGGAGGCTGTGTATGGAAACTGACTAAGGGATCTGTATTCTTTTACCCTTGTCATAGGTAGTTGTTGTGGGAAAACACCCACTGATGGGAGAGACATATATACTTATGACATTGTTGATACAGCCCTCAAGCACAACCTGAAAGTTCTCACCAGTCTGACTTTCTGTTGCTTCAGTGACCCGTCACAGTCACTGAAGGTAGCTCATAGTCATCCTGACGCAGATACAAACTAATACTGTCCCATCAATGCATCGCTTTACAATAGGAATATCGTAGTAGTGGAAGGAAAAGAGGTGGCAATGGAAAAGCAAATGGGATGCTAATACATGATATACAAGTCTTTGCAATAGAACACAGTAGTGGGTGTGTACAGCAGCAGAAGACACCACTGGGAGGATTAGGGAACTTTCAAACAATGTGGTGTAGCTACTAGGGAGTACACTAACACCAGGCATTGCGCTCATTTTTTGTGTTTTAGAATGTATTTCTGAGGATACATATATATTTTTTTGTTACAGGTTGTTACCTTCATATGTCTTGTATGGTATTTTGATTCATTATGAAGAGGAGTGTCATAAATGCTGAGTTTAAGAAAGACACAGACTGGTTTAGCTCCTTTTATTCTTTAAAAAATGCTCAGCTGAACTGCTGGGATATGGTCTTTCCCAGCAGAATTTAGACATTACTAAGGATAAACAGAGAGTGACAGAAAGGCAACACTGACACCAATATTTTTAATGATCTTTTTTCTTTAAAATAGTTTGCATGTTGTTTGGTTTTTTGTATTCCCCTCAACTAAAGAGACAACTATTTTATTCAATGGAGATCCTCATAACAATTCTTAGTATTTTTCCATCTTTATTCATGCATTCCTATAGCTAAGCATTCTGTGAAAATATAATACAAACAAGGTGGCTTTCTTAGGGTACTATAATTTCTCTGTTACTATTGCTTAATATGGCAGAAAAAACTCATCATCTGCCACTTTATCACGGATTTTTGTTTTGTATCAAATAAGAGTAACACTTTAAATATTAATTCTTTTACTCAGCCTGCTAAAAATATATGATCCAACAAGAAAAATTACAACCACTACATAATTATTAATTTAATACATTCTCTTTTATCCTAGAAACTTTTATCTAAAGGTGACAAAAAACGTATTCTAGAAACTCAAAACATTAACATTTGTACATTACAATATTAGGGTTTCTTTGTTGTTTTCTGTGAGCCCTACTTTAATAAAAAGGAAACAAACAAGGCTGTTCTAAGTGTTAGGATACGTACTTGAAAATTCAGTTCAGACAGATTGAAGGTTTCTGGCATTTGTACTTAATGTGAAGCAGAAGAAAAATCCCCACCTTGCAAAGGAGGTTGCAACATTGACAGCAGCGTGGGCAGGAAGACTCATGTTTCACTGTGTTTTTTATCTTTCAGTTCAGCATCAGCACAGTACAGAGCTTTACATGTCATAGGACTACTTTTCAAGATTTTTTTTGGTTATCTTTTGTATTTCCAGATGTAAGGAAAACGAGGGTGACTTTAGTAATATGATGAAATGTAAGTGTGCTTGTCAGCAAAAATCACAGCAGACTTATTTTATGAAAAATCTGAAGCATAGCTGGGTAAGAATCTTAGTGACATTAATGCCATGTGAATACTAAGATTACTATAGTAAGCAATCTCAAACGCAGCTTAATCATGATAAATCCATTAAATAACCTAACTCTGAAAAAACAACAAAATACCCTACCTAGAGGGCTAATCTTGACTGTCAACATGACTGAAAACTGCTTCACACAGATATTCCTTAAAGTATTTCTCCTTTGTAATTTTTTTTTACCATACTAGACTAACAGTCTGGGAAAGGAAAATATGCCTACATGGAAGATTCCTAGGCAATTTGAAGGCATTGATAATTGAGGTTTTTTTTGTTTGGTTTTGTTTGGTTTTGTTTTTTAAATTCTGTTTTATTTCTGACAAATGGAAAAATAAAGGTTTGATTTAACTGACTGGTTTTATGCTGGTTCTTTTTTCTGTCCTTTAAACAGAAATTCTTGGTGAACTTGAAATGTGTAAATCTTAACCGCAAAGCTATCAGTTCTGCACTATACATGCCTTCCATATTTGAATTAACATGTGCACACAGTGTGATACAACTGGAAACTACATTAAACAGTGCAGCACATAATGCTGCAGGTTAAAGACTACCAATTTTGTGAAAAGATTTTTTTCTTTCGAGAGAGTAATAAAGTACATAAATTTGTTATCCATTCCTGTTAAAACTCATTTTCTGTGACCTAGATTTAATCACAGTTAGCTATTAAATATGATTATGTAGCATCTCTGAAAGTCAGTTTGCCAGGAGAAAGGATTTTTTTCTGTTAAAATAACAATTTTTTATGTACAGATTAAATGTACTGTCTAAGACTCTAGAAGAAAACAAGAGCTGTATCATCATTCCCTCAACAAACATGAAACACAGGCAATCCGCTACATGGTTAACATCCTGCTATTTGTCAGGGGATACTATTGGTACCTAGAGAGGAAGAGGGCAATTTATTTCAAGGTTTTGTTTCATTTCTGTGTGTTTTCTTTTTGGAAGAGTTATGGTTGTTTTATAACATCCACAGAGTTCTTCTGCCTATCTACAAGATAGACAGTCGCTTCGCATTCTAGATATGTAACTACAAAGCTGAGAAGATCTGCAGAACTCAGGGTCAGGAAGATGAACATGCAGAACCTTCTCTGAGAGTTAAAACATTCTTTCTTTCTCATTCATTGTAATTTGGCTGTCTGGGAAAAAAGGAAATTGCTTTTCCAAGTTTGGTAGTATCTGATTTCAGTGAAGTAACTACTGCTTGAGATGTCACCTTCGAGTATAAATCAAACCTATCATTTAATTCATACTTTGTGGTCGGTGATTCAGACTGAAAATCAATATAACATTCAGACACAACTCTTCTAAAAGCAGTATTTTTTAAGTATTTAGTGAAAAAATACTTGTAGAATATTTTAAAATGAACAGAGGAATTGTTTCATAAATATTTTTCTAAAGGTCATTAACTGATAATCAAGAAGAATATTGACAACTTAGGTGGCAATGTTACGCCTAGGTTAATCTGGATTTGATATTTTAGTGCTGATGCAGCACAGTAGTACTGCCAGAAGTGTTCTCATGGAAAAAATCTTTCACAAAATAACAAAAAACTGTAAAATTTATGACAAGATGAAATGACTAGCTGGCAACAAGTTGTAGATAGGATAATTGTATCTGATTAGATATACTGTCTTCCTAAATGTTGATTCTCCTTTCTGCCCAGCATGGCAGGTACTTGATGCATCCTACCAAAGGGAAGCACGTCACTTGCATATACATTGCAACACGACCCAGGTCAGCATTATAATCTGCTGGGGTTATTCTCAGTGACAAAATACACGTTGCTAAAAACAGTCACTGTTTTCAGAAGACTGTTATGTTGTGATCCTTTAAAGTATTAGCTTTCACACAGGTTCTCATTTCATGTTAGGAATACAGTACACAGTATTTCATTAATCTAGCTTTGGTAAGAAGGAGATACTTGTGTTGTTTAGCACCCTTCTTGCACTGGTCAGTGGTATTACTTTATGTTAGCTAGTAGGCAGATTTCTTCCACAATCTGAGACAAAAGCCACTTTTCCTGTTTTGGGGGCTCCTGCTTTAGCTCCTTTGTATTTCCTGAGGATGCATTGAATATGTAGCCAAGGCATTGCATGGTGCATGTTGGGTTTTACTTCAGAATCTAACAGCTTCTCCACTGAAAGGAAAACTGCTCTCCAAAACTAGGGAAAAAATACCTAGCCAATGAGCCAATTGCTATGTAGAAGTACTTGTTGGGATATAGAATCATAGAACCATAGAATAGTTTGGTTTGGAAGAGACCTTAAAGATCATCTAGTTCCAACCCCTCTGCCATGGGCAGGGACATCCCCCTAGATCAGGTTACCCAAGGACCCATCCAACATGGTCTTGAACACCTCCAGGGACGGGGCAGCCACAACTTCCCTGGGCAACCTGTTCCAGCGTCTCACCACTCTCATGGTGAAAAAATTTTTCCTAATGTCTGGTCTAAATCTTCCCCTCTCCAGCTTATACCCATTGCCCCTAGTCCTATCACCACAAGTCTTTATGAATAGTCTCTCTCCAGCTTTCTTATAGGCTCCTTTCAGGTACTGGAAGGTTGCAATAATATCTCCTCAGAGCCTTCTCTTCTCCAGGCTGAACAACCCCAACTCTCTCAGCCTGTCCTCAGAGGGAAGGTGCTGCAGCCCTCAGATCATCTTTGTAGCCCTACTCTGGACCCATTCCAACAACTCCGTATCCTTCCTACATTGAGGATTCTGGAACAGGACACAGTACTCCAGACGAGGTCTCACAAGAGCAGAATAGAGTAGCAGAATCACTTACCTTGACCTGGGGGCCACACTTCTTTTGACACAGCCTAGAATATGGTTGGCCTTCTGGGATGTGAGCACACTTTGCCAGCACATGTCAACCAGCACCCTCAAGTCCCTCTCTGGAGGGCAACTCTCAATCACATCATCCCCCATCATGTACTAAAAATGGGGACCAGGTGTAGGGCCTTGCACTTGGCCTTGTTGAACCTCATGAGGTTCGCATAGGCCCACTTCTCTAGGCTGTCCAGATCCCTCTGGATGACATCCCATCCTCCTGGTGTTGTAACTACACCACTCAGCCTGGTGTCATCTGCAAACTTGCTGAGGGTACACTCTATCTCGCTGTCAATATAATTGATGAATGTATTAAACAGCACCAGCCCCAGTATGGACCCCTGAGGGACACCACTAGTCACGGCTCTCCATCTGGACTTCAGGCCACTGTCCACTACTCTCTGAATATGACTACCCAACCAGTTTCTTATCCACAAAACCATCCACCCATCAAATCCACATCTCTCCAAGTTAGAGGGAAGGATATTGTGGAGGACCGTGTCAAAGGCTTTACAGAAGTGTAGATAGATCACATCCATCAGTTTACCCGTGTCCACTGCTGCTGTTGCCCCATCACTAAGCTGGTCATATGGGATTTGCCCCTGGTGAGGCCATGCTGGCTGCCATTAATTGCCTCCATGCCCTCCATATACTTTAGCATAACTTCTAGGAGGATCTGTTCCATGATCTTCCCAGGCACAGAAGTGAGACAGGTGGGTGGTTATCAGGGTCATCTTTTCTACCCTTTTTAAGAATGGGCACAATGTTACCTTTCTTCCAGTCACCAGGGACTTCTCCTGATTGCCATGACTTTTCAAATATCATGGAGAGTGGCTTGGCAACCACATCTGTCAATTCCCTCAGGACTCTGGGATGCATCCAATCAGGTCCCATAAACTTATATATGTTTATGTTCCTCAGGTGGTCACAAACCTGATCCTCCTCTGCAGTGGGAGGGGATTTACCCCACTGGTCACCATCTTGCTGTCCCATGACCCAGGAGGGGAGAGGAGAGCAGTTATCAGTGAAGACTGTGACAAAAAAGTTGTTAAGTATCTCAGCCTTCTCCTCATGTGTTGATATGTGATCACCATTTCCAACCATCACTGGGGGTACATTCTCTTTGGTTTTCCTCTTTTGATTGATGTACCTGTAGAAGCCCTTCTTGTATGTCTTTACTTCCCTTGCCAAGTGCAGCTCCAGCTGTGCCATGGCCTTCCTGACTTCTTCCCTACACATCTGGACAGTGTTCCTGTACATGTCCAGGTTACCTGTCTCTGCTTGCACTTGCCTATGCAGTTCCCTCTCCTTCTTTAGTTTAACCAGCAGGTCTCAACTCAGCCACACCAGTCTCTTCCCTTCTGTGCCTGATTTTCTACATACAGGGACTTTTCTAGCTCTGTTTCACTCCCTTGTCTCAGAGGACCATATCCCAGGGGATCCAACTGAGTAATTCCTTGAAGCTGGAAGTCTGCTTTACTGAAATTTAGTGTCCTGACTATACTTCTCACTTGTCCCATATCCCTCTGGAGGTTGAACTTCACCATATATATACATATATATAATACAGATGATATTGAGAATACAGTCAAAGGAAGGTGGGAAGTTGAGGGATGCCTGAAGCAATTGCAAAGACAACAAGTCTTTTCTGGAACAGCAGATTGGACATGGCTATGGTATAAGAGGGTTTACAGAGACTTCAGCTGGGAAACCATCACGCAGCCTCAGCTGGTGATGGTGATGTCTTCAGGAAAGGAGGAGAAAGGAGGAAGCTGCATCAGAAATAAGACTTAAGGTATGTGAAAACTTCAAATTTAGCTGTTTTCTATGAGCCCATTTACTGACTGATGAATAAATACATTTATAAAACCTTTGGCTGAAAAACATTACCACTTCAAGTCATGTCCTATTCAATTATATGCCATCAAATCAAGTGGAGAGGTGACAAGATCTGACACATGCAGAAGGTTGTGGCCAGCAAAGCATAATACTAAATGTCAGGAAAAAGATGCAGTAAAATTGAAATCTGTTGTATCACACAGAAAGGCAGCATTTATATCCAAGAACATCCAGTTAGGTACTCCAGAATCTTTGGGAAGAATATTGTGTGAAAATAACTGGTAGCAACCACCTAAGTTTATCTTCATATATTTTTTTTTATCCAACTCTTTCTAGTTGGTGGAGGTGATGTGAGAGAATAATTACTGATTTCTCCTCCAAGCCCAGGAGTGATGTGTCCCAAGAAAAAGGAAGCCAGGCAAAACCACCACAAAGCCTGCATGGGTGAACTCCTGGACAAACTTAAACTCAAAAAGAATGAGCTTACAGAGAGTGGAAGCAAGGGCAGGTAGCCTGGGAGGAATATAGAGAGAATTGCTGAAGCAGCCAAGGATCAGGTTAGGAAAGCTAAAGCTGTGATAGAATTAAATCTGGCCAAGGACATCAATGACAACAAGAAAAGCTTCTATAGATATATCAGTGATAAAAGGAAGACTTGAGACAATGTGAGCCCACACCAGAAGGAAATGGGAGACCTGGTTACCCAGGATATGGAGAAGGCTGAAGTACTCAATGACTTTTTTACTTCAGTCTTCACTGGCAACAGCTCAAACCACACCACCCAAGGCACAGAGGACAAAGGCAGTAAGTGGGAGAATGATGAAATATCAACTGTAGGAGATTAGGTGTGAGATCATCTAAGGAACCTGAAGCTGCACAAGTCCATGGGACATGATAAGTTGCATCTGCAAGTCCTGAGGGAACTGGCAGATGAAGTTGTTAAGCCACTATCCATATTTGATAAGTCATGTCAGTCTGGTGAAAAGTCTGACTGGAAAAGAAGTATAACCAACATTTTTTAAAAAGCAAAAAAGGAAGACCCAGTTAACTATAGGCAGATCAGTCTCATCTCTGTGCCTGGCAAGGTCATGGTGTAGATCCTCCTGGAAACTGTTCTGAGGCATATGGAAAAAAAAGGAGATGGTGGTGATAACGAGCATGGCTTCACTAAGGGCCAATCACAGAATCACAGAATCACAGAATCACAGAATAACCAGGTTGGAAGAGACCCACCGGATCATTCGGTGGCCTTCTAAGCTGCGGCTACAGTGTAGGTGTATAAGGAAAGAGTAACTGATGTCATGTAGCTGTACTTGTGAAAAGCATTTGATGTTGTCCCACACAACATCTGTATCTCTAAATTGGACTAAAGGTTTGACAGATGGATCACTTAGCGGATAAGGTATTGTCTGGATGGTTGCACTTGGAGAGTTGTTTTGAATGACTCAGTGTCCAAGTTGGGGCCAGTGATGACTGGCATTCTGCAGGGATCAATATTAGGACCCATGTTACTTTACACCTTTGTCAGAGACATAGTCAGTGGGATTGACTCCACCCTCAGTAGGTTTGCATGCACCACCAAGCTGTATGGGATGAATGACGCATTGGAGGGAACAGATGCTATCTAGAAGAAGCTTGACGGGTTTGAGAGGTGGGCCTGTGTGAACCTCATGAAGTTCAACAAGGCCAACTGGAAGGTCCTGCAATCCCAAGCACGATTAGAAGCTAGGGGGAGAATGGACTGAAATTAGCCCTGAAGAAAAGAACTTAAGGCTGCTGGTGGATGAGTAGCTCAACATAAGCTGGCAACACATGCATGCAGCCCAGAGAGCCAACTACATCTTGGACTGTGTCAGAAGTGTAACCAGCAGGTTGAGGGAGGTGATTCTGGTCCTCTCATCTGTTCTAGTGAGAACTCACCTGGAATAATGCATTCAGTTCTGTAGTCCTGTACACAGGAAGGACATGGACCTGTTAGAGCCAGTCCAGAGGAGGGCCATGAAGATGATCAGAGGTCTAGAGCACTTCCCATATGCTTCCCGGACAGGCAAAGAGAGTAGAGCTTGTTCAGCCAGCAGAAGAGGAGGATTTGGGAAGATCTTATTGCAGCCTTCCAGTATGTAAAGAGGGCCTACAGGGAAGCTAGGGAGGGGCTCTTTATCATGGAGTGCAGTAATAGGATGAGGGGTAATGGTTTTGAGCTGAAAGAGGGTAGATTTAGATTAGATATTAGGAAGAAATTTTTCAGTGTGAGTGTGGTGAGGCATTGAGACAGATTGTACAGAGAAGTCATGGATGTCCCATCTCTGGAGGTGTTCAAAGCCAGGTTGGATGAGGCTTTGAGCAGGCTGATCTAGTGGAGGCTGCAGGGAGTTGGAACTAGATGATCTCTGAAGTCTCTTCCAGCCCAAACTATCCCATTATTCTTTTTATCTTGCGTCTGTTTCCTGTGTCTAGGGCAAAACAGTGTTGTTTACTGTTCTTGAAAGGGAGCAGCAGCCATTGCTGTGTTACAGAGCAGGAAGGCAGTTAAAATATTTTCTTTGCCATAAACAATATGAGCAGTTCAAGTTGATAGAGGTGATTATGTGAAACATGGTGAACTATAACGCAAAATTTGTTAACTTTCACAGTTGCTTTATTAAATTACTTAAGGATGCAATACTTGCTCTTCCATCAATGGACTTGCACACTCAAGTTGTCAGGGATACAAATTTTTGTGATTGATTCCAGAAACAACACGACATATGAATTTGTGTGTAGAAATCAGCACAAAAAGAAGAAGCAAATGTTGAAGGCAAACATTGGATATGTTTGTTGTTGTGATATGTAAGATGTTTACACTGGTGATGGGGAACATGATTGATATTTTTAGCTCTCACTGTGAATACTCCCAACTTTTTCCACTTTGTCTGAGTAGCAATTTTTAAGTATCACAAAAAAATTCAGTTTGTTTTCTCCAGATGGATTATATTGCTATGGTGCTTTTCTGCTGACATCTTGATGAGGTTTTCCATTAACTGCAAACTTTAAAATCAAAAGCAAATTAACAATGTGAAGAAATGCAAAGGGAACATTTCTTTTAGGCAGTATTGCAAAATCCTCATTTTACTATGAATATGTTTGTACATAATCAAGATAATTAGATTGAATAAGGGCATACTAGATGTTAAATGCTATCCTAAAATCAGACACGCTTGTGTCTAAAAAACTGAAAACGAACCAACTCACTGAAAGTTCACTTAGGTGTACTGTATTCACAGGTTTTCAGTAAAAGACATGTTTAATTTCCATTTCTGCAGTGATACTAACAAATTTTTATGTTCTACATAACAGCTTCATTGTAAATGAGACATAAGAACCTAAGAGAAAAATTAATTTCCAGAGCCGGTTAGGCCGTTGGATAATTTAACACAGGTTTAATCCTGGATTACCGACTGCAGGATTTTAAATAAAATTAAGAAAAAAGGAGCAATTTTTAATTGATAATACCACTCTTCATGTGCCAATAAATAAGTTTAAAAGTTGTTATGACAGATAAACTTAAAAGATTTTAGATTTATTACCTTTGCTTTTACCATTGTCTCAAGACAGCCTCATAAACTCCTCTTATATTTGAAATGGATGATTTACTTCCTTGCTTCTCAGATTGCTTTTGTAAATATACTATAAATACCACAGTGACAAATCACATAATAATCATGCTAGTTTAGATTTTTCCCATGTTTCAGAATAACTTATTTCTATATTCCTAATACAAATGTTAAGTTCTCATTTTTGAAACCAAATAAGTCAACCACATCTTTAATAACATCACTTCTTTTTACATATTTCAGATTAATTTTTTCCTCTTAAGTGACTTTGAGGTTAAAATTTGTTAGCCTGTGTCGCAGTACAAGTTGTCTGTACCACTGACTGTTCAGGGACAGCATTAAAGCTACAGTAATGTAGGTAGAACAGGCCTTATGAGGAGCAGCTGAGAGAGCTGGGGTTGTTTAGCCTGGAGAAGAGGAGGCTGAGGGGTGACCTCATTGCTCTCTACAACTACCTGAAAGGAGGTTGTAGAGAGGAGGGTGCTGGCCTCTTCTCATAAGTCACAGGGGACAGGACAAGAGGGAATGGCCTCAAGCTCCACCAGGGGAGGTTTAGGCTAGACGTTAGGAAAAAATTCTTTACAGAAAGGGTCATTGGGCACTGGAACAGGCTGCCCAGGGAGGTGGTTGAGTCACCTTCCCTGGTGGTGTTTAAGGCACGGGTGGATGAGGTGCTGAGGGATATGGTTTAGTGTTTGATGGGAACGGTTGGACTCGATGATCCAGTGGGTCTCTTCCAACCTGGTTATTCTGTGATTCTGTAAGAACTTTGGCATAGAATTTGGGAGTGTGTACTGAATATTGCCGAAAGACTTCTAAGTATAGAATCACCACAAGACCATAAGGTTTGTGCTAGAGTTATCAACTAAAATAAAATAAAATAAAAACACAAGCAGACTAAAAAGATAAGAAAACACTTTAGAAATATTGTGCTTTTCAGATAAAAACTATTGCTATTTGGGGCAACACTTTGTGTACTTGCAGTGTTAAGTATTTTTCCAACATTTCTGTTTAGTTTTTCATGTTGTATATAATCTTTATAATTAAATGTCTAGAATAAAGATTAGAGAACTGCTCTGTAGTGAAATAAATCAGGCTTTTGATGCAATTCAGAGAAGAGAAAATAAAGACTCTAAAATAGAACTTGGCATACTTATACAAAAAACATTTAGCAAGCATCTGTTAGCAAGATGTGAGGGCATATATACCAAGGACATATATATTTCATGTTACTACTTTATCCCACTCATACATAGCACTTCTTACTGCATGTAAACAGGATAGACAAGTCCTTTTATCTTTCCTCACAAACAGTTATGAAGGCCAGATGACTAGGTGACAGAAGAGCTGTAACACAGGAAGGACTTTTATTGACACAACACAGCTACTGTGGTAGTGCTCTGAACACTGAACTTGATTTTACCAGGCTTTAGGAAAAGATAGAAGAAAATGACAAACACAAACATTTTATCTCCAAAAAAATGTGACAGTTGGAGGAAGACTGCTTTGAGCTGTGTTTCTGAGGTGCATCTGCAAACTTAGCTAGCCACCCTCAGAGCAATACTGTGCAAGTTGCCTGGGTCAAGCCTGAACTGTTTTTCTGTAGCTCTTGACCCTCAAGGAAAGGGAGAAGGCTAGAAAAATTGGTAAAGACTAAGAGAAAAGAACAATTAAGCCTCAAGTGCAATTCAAGGTACAATTTAGAGATAAATGAAGACTTCTATTTTCAGGGCTTTTTATTTTTAAGCCTGGAATTTACATAGTTGTATGAGTGTTTACTCAGAAATAGCTATCCACTACTAAGTGGAAGAGAAGGATGATATGCTGGGCAGATACAGCTTCAGGTATGTATGGAATCTGTCAAAGGGTGGAAGATCGTAATTCACGCCCCTTTACTGAATTTAATGAGATTCCTGTCTGCTATTTCTTCAAATTATTGAGGTCTCTTTGACCTCATCTGGTCCCTTTGGGCAGCACAGCTCTCCAGTTTATAAACCGTTCCCCACAACTTGATCTCTTCTTTGAACTTGTGAAGGAACTACATCTCATCATGTGAGTTGTTAAAGATATTAAGTTGGTTTGGTTTCAGGATCATCCCATGAGGAATGTCACTAATAACTAGCCTTCCAGTTCTTGACGCTATCCTTTGAGCATGGCAATCTAGCCAGTTTTTAGCCCACCCAGTAGTCCACTTATCTTCTCTGTACCCCTTTGGCTATGAGCTTGTTATGAGAGACCATACTGAAAACCCTGGCTAAAGTGAAAGTAAACAGTATATGCTGCTCTGTGTCCATTGATGGAGACAGCTAACTCACCAAAGAATGCAGTCAAGTTTGGAAGGCATAGTCTGCTCTTTGCAAATGCAGACTGACACTTTACAGCTTTGTTCTTCTTGAATATGGACATGTTTTGGATAGATTCTTTGCTTATACTTTTGAGAGGCATGCAGTAGAGCATACCATTAAAACCCCAGTACCCTAACATTTCCTTCTAATATGCCAGCTAAGCTGTGTGCTTTGTACCCCAATAGCCTGGTGCACCAAGAGGCAGGTGTTTTAAAAGATGTCTACAGGGTGGTGAAAGTTCACCCACACTACAAAGTAGGACCTGTATTGGTTAATACAGCTACAGATGTATGACAACAGAGCACTTGTTCCAGCTTAGATAGAAACAGAACTCTTCCATTCAGCTTAGCTAGTGCAAGGTGTATTTAGGCTATAAATCATGGAAGAGTTTATTTGGGTTTTGAATTTAAAAACTCTCTTTTCAGTGCTAGAAAGAACTGTACAGTCTCATTCTTCTTCACTAAAACATATCAGCAGTTATTCTCATATTCACACATTCCAGTTGCCTCAAAGAGTACATTATTTTCATACATCCATGTGGAGATTTCATAAGGAGAGTGATCTCACATCCTGTTACTTTTTTTACCTCCTGACTGCTGAATATTTTATTTTCAGAGCTGAATTCAAAGCAACACACACCATATAGACGAGAATGTTTACGAGGCATATAAAAATTTGTATACTTTCTTAAATTGCACTTGGAGCTCCGCCTAGTTCTTGAAAATGCAGATTTTTTTTTTTTAAGAGCAGGATCAAAGGACAGATTTTCTTTCTTTTTAAATAACACTGATTTTCCCATTCTTGTAGTGAATGGAGTATATTGTCCTAATGCTTTATGATTTCAAATCTGGACTATCACTGCGCTCACTTTAATTACAGATTTATTTACATGGGTTGATTTTGCCCAATTAGACGGTGCTGCTGGCAGACACATTTTGTTAGAATAATAGGGTTAGAATGTTTTGCAGCTTTGATAGTTCTATTTGTCAAACAGAGCAATACTTTATCTGTGATCTGCAACAGCTTACTACAAAAACAGAAACTGAATTTCATCTAGATGGGAATAACCCATCAATTAAAAGAGTCTTCCTAGGGAAAGAATTAGATGAAATAACTTAGGTCTTCCAGATATCCAACTGTAACCCCAGAAGGGAAAATCGTAGAAGCCAGGCAAGACTTTGAGGAGGCCAGGTAATTCCAGCTACAGCCCTTGGGTCTCAGGCACAGCCAAGAGTTTAAAGGTTCCCAGAGACTTCATCCTGCTGGGTGCGTGGCTGGAAGATTTTACATGCAAAAACAATTAGCTTTAGGAGCCCGCAGAAAAAAAATACATTCTGCTATTCGATAACTGACCCAACGTATTTCTGAGGAGTATCCTGGATTTACAGTTATTACTCTTATTTTTATAAGTTCTTCTAATGATGGAAAATTCCCCAAGTGTCTCTTCTGGTAGCATCAAGTAGGTGTAGTACTTTTGCCCTTTCACCTAGCTGTGTCTTCCATATCTGTAATTATATTAAATGCTGGTTTTAGGTCAGAACTTTGCCACTGTTGTAGCTGGTTTGTACTTTTTGTATTTTGAGACTGTTTCCTTAAAGACTATCCATCTTTCCATTCATATCACTGTTCACGGACCACTGCTACGTTGACTAGTCGATTTATTACTAATAAGTGCTACTGTGCCTCTATATTTTATCTAGGTCTCTGATTCAGAGGCACAAAAGATTATATAACGAGATTGTGCCTACAAAAAGTTTGTTATTTCTAACTGAACTGTAATGAAGTAAAAAGAAAAAAAAACCCATCAGGAATACCTGACAGTTCCCCAATTAATCTTCAGAAGAATAAAGTATTATATAGTCTTATATATTATATAGGGGAACTTAAAGTAGAGGCCTAGGACTTCCTCACCCCCCCCTTCTGTTTCTGTTATCTATATACAACAGAATATTCACTTTTTTCCTTTTTTTTTTTCTTTTGTGCATCCAACTAACATTAAAACACACTCTTCCAGCACTGAAAAAGTAAGTACTTTATTTAGACAGAGATGTGGATGATGAGTGCCACACAGATGTTCATAGGTAGGAAAAGACAGGCATGACCCAAAGAAGGTCCAGTTCCGGACTAAGTTCAAGTGATCTAAGTCATACTATTCTAATAAGCTGCAGATGCTCGAGTTAATAGCAATTACCAAAGAACAGTCCCCATAATTTTTTACAAGGCAGTACCAGAAAATCTGGGTTCTGAGAGCTTGAAATCATCTTCCAGTTTCTAGACTAAATATTGTATACTGTATTTTTAACCTGTATTGTCCTTCTTCTCTTTGAATTCATCTTTATAAAATGTGAGTTGTAAAAACTGTACATAATATCAAAAGAAGCATTAGCAACATTTTATGCAACAGCTTCCAATTATTTTCATCTATGTAAACCCAGTTATTTACACATACTAAGAACTATGTTTTCCCCCAGCTGTCTCTCATAATCATTTGTTAATTGGCTGTTACAGTCAGAATCCTTCTTCCTTTATCACTTCCAACAGATAAGCTCTTAACTAATAGAATTACCTGTTGTTAGTCTCTAAGAACTTGCTCCTTGAGTAACTGAATGCTAAAAGCCTGAAACAGTTGTATCCAAATCTCATGTATTTAGGACCACAACCACATGCAAGGGAAAACAAGATCTTTTTAGCTAATCCTATAATTCTAGTTATGTACAGATCTCAGTATTGACTGACTATGTACTCTTAGCATATGCATCAAATTTTAGCTGTTCTTGAACTGCTTTCTGGAAATGATAGCCACTGTAAAATACTGTCTCAAAAAAAAAATGTCTAATCGCCCACCCAATTAAATTCTGGGTCTCATGAAGAAAAAAATTTCATTGGAGAAAAAAGTCTATGAAGACAATAATGATTTTACTGAGGCAGCAATGTTAGAGGGAACATAACAACTCAATGAACAACACCACAAGCTCTGGCACCACTCATTTCACAAATAAGTTGTCCAAAATAGACAATTCTAGAGTAGGAACAAGCTGAAAATTCCTCTTGAAAGCCAGTAGTCAAAGAAATACTAATTTTAATTTTTTTTTTTTTTCATGAGACTGTACTGAACTGCAGAGAGATGTTTCCATTCCCTGGGGAAAGCAGTTGCCATAAAAATGTGTATAGAGAAGTGCTATGAATCTCCCTTTAAGTAAAAGAAAGAAATAGTGGATAGGTGAATGTAGGAGTGCAGGGTGCTAGAATGATATGATATAGTATATGGTATAGTATGGTATGGTATGATGTGATATGATACAATACAATACGGTATGATTTCTAAGCAGAGCTTCACTTATTGTTTTTCTAGCTTTTAAATGTATTTCTTTTTATAGAAGTCAAAAGTTTTCAGAAGAAGAAAAACCCATCCAAACAAAAAAACAAAACAGAAGAGCATAGTATCAATTCCAATGGATTTTGACCTGCCCCTTGGATTTAACAGCAGTTTATCTAGAAGAAGTAGGAGGAGGTCATACATTGATTGTTCTTAGACTACTCCAAAGTAGTGGAAAGAAACAAAGTTATGGTTATGTGAGCATCAAATTGTGGCTGAAGCGAACCCTGTTCCATGCCAGGACATTTATGCAAAATATGAGACAAGAAACAGAAAAATTATTCTTACTGTATTGTGGAAGTTCCACAGGTATACTTACCCAAGCATACGTAATGAGTTCAAGTGAACTTTGGTACACAAAGCTTTTGAATATCAGGAACAGACAGGACAATCACTTTGACACACCATATTATTACACTTTCTGGCCTCAGCGACTGAGCATTTTGGGTTTTTTTTACTATGACTGAGAACCTGCCCCATTCTTTTCTATCCATCATTGCTCATTCTGCTCTGCTTTTCTGAAATGTGATGGAGAGTCTTCTCATGAGGCAAGGAGCAAAAATTCTCTATTTCTGACAGCACATCTACTGGGGTAATTCTGCAATGTGTAGAAGTCATTCACTTAAAAGCTGAAAAAAGAAATAGCTCCATCTAACCTTGTGTGCTAAAACATAAAGTAAAAATAAAAGTAATTGCCTGAAATATCAGTTTTGTTTTATTCTGAATGTCTACCAAAGCCAGTGACAGCTTGACAAGATCCATTCCAGTTTTACTGTTTCACCTGATCATCAGTTCAGAAACGGGTTGTTACTGTCCATGTTGCTGAGAGTCACCTAGAAGTTTTATAGGGGTGCATCCTTCAAGAAATATTATATTATATTATATTATATTATATTATATTATATTATATTATATTATATTATATTATATTATATTATATTATATTATATTATATTATATTATATTGCAATACAATATCATACCATTTTGGGCTCAATATTTTGGTATAGTTTTCACGTGCAATATGACATCTTTTTCTACTCTGCTCAATTATGTAGAATTACTTTGTGTTTTTTGTAGCTTAGCAACAGTTTCATTAAAAATGTTTCTACCTAGTGAGTTTTACAAAGAACCAAAGTAAGAAAACTCTAATTCTGAGGTTAATGCATATCATACAAATTAAAGTTTTGCACAAAGCTTATCCTCCTCAGGCTGGGGCCGCACACAGTGTCCTATTTTGAGGAGACCATCGCACTGGCAGGAAAACTTCTGTATGGCTTGCTGCAAGACCACCTCCTAAACATAGCTACTGACCTCTTCTTTCTTTTTACATTTTGTAGACCAGCAGTTAAAAATGCATGCCCCCTGTCCTGTGATTGTAAGTTTAAAATACGTCCTCGAGATTCCTTGCAGCATCTAGGACCTCTGTACTCTGCATGAGGGAAGGGTACTTCTCTTCCCAGAGCACAATTTATTAATTAAATTGGAAGAAAGCATTCAACTTCTTCCTCAGTTACAAAAAAAAAGAAAACAGACAAAATGTGAAAAGAAAGTGGAAGAGAGAAACTAGAAATACCAATAAATAAAAAATCCTGGTTTGAAATATTGTAGATAGAAATTCACGAGAAAATCTTGTATAAAACCAAACAAAATTATCTAAAATAAACCAAAAAGTTGGTACTTTCTCTCCTTGTGCTTCCCCCTGTTTTCAAACTCTGCAATGCCTTGTTTCAGTGTCAATCATCACAATTAATTGTTCTTTACAAACATGAGTGAACTCAGATTAAGTAGCTGTAAAAGAATTATATAAAATTGCATGCTTGGAGATCCAAGCCTAGGAAAATTCATTAAAAATAAATAATAAATCCACTGCTGAGCTGGTACAAAGCTTTTAGAGCAGAACTATGAAAAATAATAATCCATTCTAATTAATTTTACTCGGGATTTTTTGCATTTTTAAGGATTTTTCACAAGCTAATAAGTCATTCTAACTCAAACCTTCTACCTATTTTCTTTCTGTGTGCTGCAAGATTGAAATCGTATATAAATCTTAATTATTAGGTTTTTTGCTCTTTAAAGAACAGACAGTGCAGACATATGGCATTCTCATAGAAATGCTATTAATAGCTTCAAGACAGAGTACTTCTGGTTCTTTCATGGAAATTTTAATTGTAATTTCAGGAACACTTATTCTTTAAGAATATAAGAAAAACAGTCTAAGTATGATGGTTATGGAAGGTTTCCTTGTATACTGCTGACAATTTTGTATAGTTTAGAGATAATCAGGACAAGTATCACTTTTCAATAAAAAGGGATTTCTAGATGTGTATTGTTAACTATTGGTAGCAATTTATATAGATACAAAACTACCTTATGAAAATGAAGAAATAACATGATTGAAGAAATAACATGATTAAAGAAATATTTACTTATGAACTACCAGGTAGTGTTGACTTGCCGTTGATTACATTTTAACTGAATAGTGTAGTACTAGAGCATTCTATTATTGAAATATACTTTATATTTCAATTTCATATTTCAATTTCATTTTATATTTCAATGGAAATATACTTTATATTTCAATTTCTTTATGGCTTTCATAAAATGAAATTAAGACTATTACTGCTGGTCCTGGAATACTTATTCTATTCACATTTGGATTTGGTCTAAGCTGTGACTGGTTTATATCAAAGAGGAAAAAAGAATAGAAAAAAAATCTTTCGTAGCATATCTTCATTTCAAGAGTAAATCATCTGATAACACACTGTTGTAAGACACATAGTTATGAATCACCACCCACTAGCATACTCTTGTCATCTCTATGTCTATCTGTTATTGTATAGGAAGCTGAGAAATTACATATGTATACGTCAGAAGGTTTTATTTGTGAATATTAAATTCTGTTTCTTAATTGCAGTGGCCTGAACTGGAAACTCTTTAGAAGCCAGTCTTCCCAACAATTTTGACTATTCCTTGAAATATCTTGTATATAAGTAACTGAAAGAAGCACTTCAGAGGGATTTGTAGGGATTATTTTTTCTTTCTTTTTTTAAGTTTACTAACTAAATATCTCTGACTTGAGATGGATGAGCTTCATGACCCTAAGATTTGGTGATATCAGGTCCTCCTGGGATGTCTTTTCTCCAAAATCTCCTGTCCTTCAAGTAATTCCCTCTTGAGACTCCAGGTTACCAAAATGCATTGAAATTTCTAAGATGCAACATTAGTCAGAAAGAGAAAAAAAATCATTGACACATTCAGAGGATTCCTCTTAGGAATTAAGGAAGTTAATGTGCTAGTTTCATAACTGTATTTTGAAATGATAAATGGTTTGAGGCTAGGCATGAAAATGCCAGGCATCTTGAAGGCAAACTTCACATACGTGTCCTCACATAATAAGGATCCAAAGCAAAGAAGAAAGAAAGGGTACATCACACTCTGCTAGTGATTGTAGTAGCTGCTTCTGAATCCTGAATATCCTTTGCAGTAGGACTTGAGTTGAAGCAGACAGAGATTGCACATATATGAATTGTATAAATAATTGAGTACTGATGAAGTGATTTGTTTTGAGTAGCTTGTTTGATGACAAACATGGCACGTTACTTTGACAAATATTTCATTAGATGTTGCAGGAGAAACCCAGAGTGGGAAGAGAAAAGACATACCTGTTACTATTGAAATACTGTATACAGGGTAAAGTAGAAGAAAACAAGACTCCTGCAGACATCACATTTTTCCATACTTCATTACTATTTCTTATCACAGCATTTTCTAATCTAGACTATGATTGGCTTGCAGTCCAGAAAGCCAACTGTATCCTGGGCTGCATCGAAAGAAATGTAACAAGCACGTCAAGAGAGGTGATTCTGCCCCTCTACTCTGCTCTCACGAGACCTCACCTGAAGTACTGAATTTGGTTCTGGAGTACTCAGTACAGGAAGGACATGGATCTATTAAAGCCAATCCAGAGGGGTCCCACAAAGATGATCAGAGGGCTGGAGCATCTCTGCTATGAGGACAGGCTGAGAGAGCTGGGCTCCAGCTCACTGGAGAAGGCTCCAGTGAAATGATGATTTGTAAATGGTGAGACGGAATGTCAGCTGCAATGTGTTAAAACAAGATTGGTGACTAAGGTAACAGTAACAACCCTTATTTTCTTGTCAGCCAGCGTCAGTTAACCACTCAGATATGGACAAGCTTTAATGACTCTGGATAGGATTAATTTTAACCCCCTGAACATGCCATCAGGTTCCAGGAATAAGGTGTGCTTGTCATTTTGTGGGAAAACTATGAATGCGAAGATATCTCTTGGTATATAAAGTTCTCTGAAGTCACTATTGGGAAGAAGCACTCTGAGGACAAACCCCAGTGCTCTTCTAGTGCTAAATAAAAAGAATACCTACTTAATAACCACATTGGTTATTGAGTGTAAGTTTGTTTTACCAGGGAGACCTCAGAGCAGCCTTCCAGTGCTTAAAGGGAACCTATAAGAAAGCTGGGGATGGGCTCTTTATGTAGTGATAGAATGAAAGATAATGGTTTTAAACTGAGAAAGGGTAGATTTAGATTAGATATTAGAAAGATATTTTTTACTGTGAAGATGGTGAGGCACTGGGAAAGGATTCCCGGAGAGGTCATGGATGCCCCATCCCTGAAATTGTTCAAAAGCAAATTGAATGAGGCTTTGACCAACCTGAAATAGTGGAAGGTGTCCCTGCCAACAGTGTGGACCTTGGAACTAGATGAACTTTCAAGTCCCTTCCAATCCAAGTAATTCTATGATTCTTTGATTTTGTGATTCTATGATTCTATGAAATAAGTAGTTTAATTAAGTTCATAAAATAAAAAATATAGTTAAGAATATGTTAAACACATCCAATTAATTAAATTGAGTAAATGCTTTTTTAAAAAAAGTAACCACAAAACTGTGAGACAGATAAATGCAGTTGCATCCCTCTCCTTTATTTCTCTTATTTCTACTGCATTCCATTAAAATCTTAATTTACAATGTTAAATTGCATCCCTGAACCAGTATTTCTGTCTCTAAAGAGTTGAACTGGATTCAACACATAATTACCAATAATTCAGCAAAACATATAGAAGAAATACCCACCGATAAGACACTAGACAAGTTTCAGCATGATACAGTCTTCCACAGCATCTACTCAGTCTCTTCTAGCTTTTTTATCTCAGACTAACTTTCAGAGCACAAAACCATTCCACCTCTAAAAACATCCAATATATTGAAATGTATTACATAGGTAACAGAAAGCAGGGTGAAAGGCATGAATTTCACTGGAAAAAACCCCACACAAACAGACAATTGTGTGAATTTTATTTCAGCTTGACAATCCAGCACAATAAGCTTGCCTTCACCTGTTAATATGCTGATAGGTAAAAGATATTTCTTTTTATGATTTTCTCATTCTTTTTAAAGATATGAGACTGCATTACTAGAAAATACATTACATTTTTAAAGTGTTACAATCTGAAATTCATGCTTAGTAAGGAAGTATTTGTTTTATGTTTATTTTGTTTGTGTACTAGAGATATAGACATTTTTCTTAAAATATATATTTTCAAACCACATCTGTTAAAACCCACTCTTATATCTTAATTTTTTTTAAAGTAGGCACAAGAAAGTCTTTGCTAAAAAATAAACAAATAAACTGCTCCACAAATCTATTTTACAGATAGTACACTTGAAGAAAATTCATTCTGAAGGTCTATAGCACTAACATGGATATGCGTGCAGAAGCTGTAAACGGCATGTGCAATCTACTTCTCATATCCACTTTTCTGGGCTTTTTTCTGCTCTTTTAATGCAAACCACACCTCTTGCACCTGGGAATCTCAAGGCCTTGCTGCTTAGAATTTAACAATATTCTCAGCTGCTTCTGTACAAACGAGGGATTAGATAAGATGCTTAAATAACAACTGGAACAGAAGCTGGAAGCTGGGTCTGTCTCTTCTGAGTCACATCACTACATAAGACAATTATGTTCACTCCTATTTTTTGTTCTCTGACCACAGGCTACTTAGCAGCTCTAGGCAACACAGAAGGGGCACCAGTACAAGAACAGCCTTTTACATGTTTACACAGGCACTTGTCCCTGGTGAGGAAGAAAATGCTTATGTCCCCTCAGGCTGAATGGTGCACTGACATTAGGACTTCCACATCCCCAAGGAACCTTCTAGTGACTGGACTTTTTAATAAAAAGAGGAATAAGGCATGGAATGTTGTGGGAGGACTAAGTCTTGGCACCTTCTCCTGTCACAATGTGGTGCTTTGTTTATGTCTTCTCCTCTGTTGTCACCCTAGGATTTGGTAAGGTTAAAAAGCAAGGCAGGTGCTTAGACATTCAGAAGTATCAGCATCGGGGTGTTCTGAGAGCTGTAGATAGGGATATGACACTACTAGAAAAATAATGTGGACTGGATTTATCGCAGTCACAGGCGCACACATATGAGAACATAGGATATTTAGGGACCTTTCCTTCTGCCTGCTTATGTAGGGGAAAACCAGAATATTTGCTGCAACTCCTGAAATCCCTGTGAGGAAGATCCTTTTTATTTTGTCCTGGATAACAAAAAGATCATAAAATATTTCACCCCATCCTTGTCCTGAGAAAATGCCTGCTCAGAAGCATAGATCCACAGCAAGTTAAATGAGAACTCTAGCTACCAAAATCACCTCAGAAGATGGTGTTTAGAGACTCCTAACCATTGCCTGGGAACAATTTTAAGAATTGTTTCTTTACAAGTAGTGGTATTAAACAATAAGGGAATGTAAGGAACCTGCAAAAATAATATGGAGGCCCACAGTCTTTTCTCAGCTGTTTTTCAGAAAAAAAACCCTGCTTCTGCAAAAAAAGAACCACCTATCTTAAATTTTTTGTATAGCATAAAGGAATTGTTTCATGTAATACTTTTGCTGGATTGTTGCTTATTTGCAACTCATCCTACTGCTTATCCAGCACTTTTTTGAAGTTTTCTACAAACATCCAGATTATAATGGCAGCATCTGCTGGAACTAGATGATCTTTAAGGTCTCTTCCAACAGAAACTATTCAATAATTCTATGATTCTATAAAATAGAACATAGGTATATTCAATGACCTGATCATACTGGGGTCAGGATGGTGGGGTCCACATGGGCATATAAGAATCTTTGTGGTTCTGGGGTCGCCAGGTTCCCACAGACTTGTTATTGCTTCCAAATAAATCTTGCTTTAAAAGCTCTCTTAGTTTTAATCTGTGTGGAATCAGAGCCCTGACCATTCCGCACTCCAATACTGATCTCCAAAACTGGCAGTTGTTCTGGATGAGGACAAAACTGTGATGTAATGCATGAAGTCTGAAGTAATGGGATGGTAATGGTAATGGTCTGATGTAAAGTACAATCATTAAATTGCATCCAGGGACATATGCAGGAAAGAAGAGGAAAAGGAGTCCCAGTTGGTCTGTATTTTCAGAAGAATATAGTTCTGCTGCCTTCAGCCTGTGGAAGAGAATTCTGCATAAATACCCTTACAAAACCACTTCTTGTCACAACATTGCATCCACTCAAGTGCTACAGATTGCTGCTTTACAGCTGCTAGTTATAAGTCTGTGGAACAATTCAGTTATTTTTTGACATCTCACTATAAAGGTGTACTGATAGCTATACTGCTTTCAGGTAAGAAAACCTATCTAGGTTTAGTTTGTACATGCATACAAGTAGGAGCAAGATCTGATCTGCAGAGATGTGGCAAAAATAATCTGTAGAAAGATAATTCTGACCTCTGTGACTGCTCCCCACTCACTCTTCCCTACAACCAAGAGAACAATGTTTTTCCAAGCCAGTAACAATGAATTTACTTTAATCTCTGCATCTAATAAATAACCAAAATGACCTTATGCTCCATATGTGGGTGTTTAAAACAGTCAGATGACAGCACCAATAGCATTAATCCCTCTGGCAATTACAGTGATCAAAGAAAAAAATTGTGGATTTCAATGGGGAAACTGCCAGTTTATTTGTTTATTCCCTGGGATGTGTTGAAGAACTAATTACCTATATCATGGTGAGGTTTAGAGGTTTTTGTGTTTCCTAGAAATGAATTAGTTTTTTCATTAAAAAAAATAATGAGGCACTAAGTAGATTGATTTGTAACTGAAATGTACAGATTTGGAGATTTCAGGCTCTTAGTTTATGTCTTAATTTGTTTAAAATGATGTAATGACTTCCTGCACCTGCAGTCACAGGATGTTCACAAACAGCAGAGTGAAGTTCATAGCGCTGTTCACTTCTCACTTGCTGTCTCCCACTGCAATTTATTCTTGTATTATCCAAAGGGTCCCAATACATCTGTAATTGCATTGGTTTCCTCTTACACCCTACTGCTGGCCTCTTCTCAAAGACCAGCTTTGCTCCCAGCTAGTACCAGCATTTAAATAATGTGGCACTTTTCCACTGGTAATTCTTGAACCACATCTGGCAGTTCTTTTGGGGAATTTCAGAGGCCAGTAGCCGAAAGCACACCAGTGTTACTCCAATGATTTGTTGTTGTAAGCAAGGTGACTGTCCAAGTTCATTTTCAACAAATATGCTCAGAACAGGTCAATTTGCTACTACTGAATGCAGGAGTTTAGGTGCATTGGATTTCTTCTATAATTCATATATACGATTCTGTATCATCTATTAAGTCTCTGGCTACTAGAAAGATTTGTTGCTGATTAATGTTGTTATCATTTTTACATTGTGCACTTAAATTAGTGTTTTAGAAAACAGGGTAAAATGTGATGTGCTGTTACAGATGTAATCCATGGAGATTAATCTGCAGCCAGTAGACATTCGCTCTCACAGAGGTGTGCTCAGTCCTGGTGAAGAGCATAAAAAAGCAGCAGAATAGCTGTAACGAACACACATATGACACACATAAATAAAATATCACTTTGGAACAGTGATAACCATAAATTAAAAGTGGTGGATGAGGTGAACAGGGTGAAGGAAGCTAGCATGCAGTGACCCAAAAGGATGAATAGACATAAAAACTTTCATGACAGAGTGTGATTCAAACCCAAGACATAAAATACAGACATCAACACATCTCTCAAAAATTAAAGAAAACTTGTATGGATCTCTGAAGAAGCACAAATGGACTGACGTTGACAATGAGAACAATTTTTTTTCTTGCAGCTGTTGATTCCATTTGGACTTGTTTCTTCCTGAAAATAGCTTCTGACTCAGCAGTTGTTAAAAATAACTATGCTCCTTCTGTACTATATATACTGCTATATATGCAAAAAGAAATTGTGTGAAAAGGCTCTACTGTTGCATGAAGTATGGTGAAATACAGCCATAGTGAGAATAAATAATTATGTCCCTGAATTTGTGCAGTAAGACAAATGGTAAAGAACTTGGATGCCATTCCATTTCACATTGAAAGATAGAGGAAAAGAAAGCAGTTTTCCCAACCATTTTTATTTATATATATATATATCTATATATACAGATACACAAGATGGACTACATGAAACCACAGTAGAAGTAAGTCTGGGTGGCTCTAAGGTATCAGTTCTTCAAGGTCAACCTAGATAGGCAAGGAGACTACCACCTGAAACAGTAAAAACTTACAACAACATGTGAAGAATGGTCACCTGGAAGATACAAACACACAGAAAGAGTGTTCAAGAATCTTGCAAATAAAACCCAGAAATTCTCAAGGGGAGTGTTGAAGACATCCATTTTATGTTACATCCTCATCTTTCCACTAAATCAAGAGGAGTACGTGGGTGGTAGCAGTATCAACATAACCTGGGACAGCATGGGTGTTCTTGATTATTTTAATTGGTGTGATGTTACAGGCTATATGGATTAGAATGTACAATACAGGTTTTCAGAGAATAGAAACTACTTCACAGAGTTATTTATAGAATAAGGCATCTTCTAGGAAAGGCAGACATTAATTCTCAAAATTAGATATATTAAGATTAGATGTACATTGATATTAGATCTATCATTTAGATATATCGTTGCACAGTACTTCATTGCTCAAAAGTCAGCACTGTGTTCTTACATCTCCTTCTCTTTCATATTTTCTTTTTTCCCCCGCTTCCTCCTCCCCTCTCATTTGTTTTTTGTATAATTACCTATTCTCATATATATATATATATATACAGACACATATTTCATTATATTGCACATAATAAAATGTAGGTGTGCTCCTCTGAAAATCTGGCCTAGGGTCCTTAATACTTTATGAGATCCTATCCACATAGAGTTCAGGTGTTCAGGCATTTCTTTCCCACCATGAGTTGGGTTTTTTTTTATGCTTCTGTTAAAAGGTGTAACTCAGAATGTCAAAATATCAAGGAATGTTTGTTAATTTCTCGCTGATACTGTTTTCTGTACAGAAAAGCAAACCAAACCAATACAGGTTGCTGACAGCTTTAGAGGACTATTCATTACAGCAGGAAGCACACACTGCCTTACAGAGACTACAGCAGGGATTGCAGAATTCCATTTGAAAGAGAATATAGGGAATAGAAATTTTCTCAGAACAAAGTAAATGCAAAAAAAAACCAGAAAAAAAAGTGACAGGGAAGCTCAACTTTGTCTTGGCCTCTGTGAAGATTTTAAGTCATTTATTAGGAGCTGGTCCTACCAAGTGAGTAATGCTATCATTTCCCAATGAAATGCTGTGAAATGTTAGTTGATTCAAAGTGTGCTTTAAAGTGACACAGCTTGATGCTGTGAAAAAGCCAAATTCAAGGGTCAACACCAATTTGATTATTAAGCAGGTGTTCCTTTAATATGACGTTGGACACACAGTACACATTTCACCAAATGTGTACTCATTGAGGCTGGTTACAGGACTTTTATACCAGTTAAACATACATATTCATATAGATTCTTGGAAACACTGGTTACATATTCATACATATGCTGGGAAATACTGGTTAAACATACATATACGCATAGATTCTCAGAAATATTGGTTAAACGTACATATTCATACAGATTCCAGGCAATACTGGTTAAATTCTGGGAAATACTGGTTGAACATGCATAGAACTCATTATCATATGTTATCACCCACTCTTGTATGTACATCACAGTTCCTTTGTGTCTTCAGAATCCTCTGATGCTCTTCATCTTGTCTCCTTCATCATTGTGTCCTCTTGGTGAGCTTAAGTTTGTTCTTTGCTCTGGCCCTGGCTTAAAGCATCAGTCAGAGATAAATTTCTTTAAGATACACAATACTTGATTTGTTGCTTGTTTCAACTAGTAAACAAGCTAAACTCCTGTTACAGTCACATTCTTTCTAATTGCAAGCTGACCAAGATTCACTTAAGTTTATACTTATTTATCTTATTATTTTTATTATTGCTTAAGCTAATTTATTCCCTTAACATAATGATTTATTCCTTCCTTCAAGCGCCTACAAAATCTGAAACAGGTGCCTGAATTAAGCTTTTGAGAATTTGTACTTGGAGGTACCAGAGAGCTTCTGTTTAGGATGCAGCAGATGCTAAGACAAGAAGGGGAGTGGTCTAATATCATAGCATGAAATGGCAATGCACATGCACATAGTCATGCACATGTCACTAGTATTGCTTGGTCATGTTAGACGGCCTCTACATAGAGTTGCCCAAGATGGCACAGGAAAACTTGAGGAGCAGTGGAGCATTGCATTGGCCTGTTTCTTATCCCAACACCTATCTAAGACTCCACTGGATCTGAACTATTTCTAATTCCCAACAATACCTCATGTTGCAGATGTACAGCAGCTGCGAACTCATTCCATTTCATTTCCTGTTTGCATGTGAAAAAATGGACTTTAAAAACTTCAGATCAGTACCCAGAGAGTATTCTTTCCTTTTTAAATGAATAGATCTGTTTACTCAGGTCAATTTGTGAAACAACACTGCAGAACACTACATGGTGAAAAATGAGAGAGGTAACAGCAAAAATTTTCATGAGGGAAACTGTGAGAGTATAACAAGTGCCAAGTAGTCATGGCAAATTCAAGCTCCTCCTTTATACCTGTTCCAGAAAAATGCTGGCTCTTCTTTTCTGTAAGACTTGTGTTCGTGAAAAGGTAAAAGCAACTGACAAATTAGCACTTACATAAAGCGTGCTCAGAATTCACTGGCTCTTTAAGACACCTTCTGTTGTGCTGCAGGATCGGGCCTATCTGATTTATACTGACTACCAGGAAAGCTGGAGGTACACAAAGCTGAGTTAATGAGTTTTATCTACCATGAACTTCTTACATTGGAGCAGTTTTGACTTCAGCTGGATATTTTTAGACAATATTATGTCCCCACATCAACATGATAAAAGGTTTCTGCAATGAATACTGACTATATATGTTTCTAGAAATGAGCAAATGATATAATTCTTAGAACCTCAGAGTAAATATTATTTTCTTGTCAACTAAGGTGAAGCTTTGATTTCATTAGCTAAGGAAGAAAAAAAAAACCAAGTAGAACAGATGCTGGTTTTGGGGGTGCTTGTTTGTTTGTTTTCCCTAGTAAAAAGCTAAATGAGCTTTACAGCAGTTAACCAGTAGCAAGGAGCTGGCTCCAAAAGCATACTAGGAAGGCAGTGTTATACATACTTTGGCAAGTTTGTCCATGTTTTACCAATCTACTGCTTTCTGTGCTTATATATAAAACAAGAAGGATGCTGCTGCAATGATCCTATTCTTAAAACTGGCTTTCCAGCATGCATGCAAAACTATAGCAGCTGGACAGATATCCACAATCCCCCAGGGCTGATTCTTAGCCCCAGGCAATTGCCCTAATTTTGCAGGCTGAGATCTGGTAACACAGCAGGCTGCTTCTGCTGAGATAATTACTGGAGGTGAATAGAGGAGATGTGTTTCAAAACCAAAGGGTTTGGATATGTTAACACTTGAAGAGAAAACCCGAAGAGACATTTGACATTGATTTTAAAACAGTTTTCTAATTAATTTAAAATGCATATGTGTGTTAAGTTATTCATGTGTTGCAAGCAAGAACAGAATGCTTGCAAACACTTCAGCTTTTCCTGTTCAGAATTAGGGCTTTTTGAGAAAAGATCTTTCGCACAAGTGATTGATCTAAGCAAAATATTCATGGTACGTGGCTCATACCATGTGCTATGAATTCTGGTAGCGTGGAAGTTGAATACAAGAGATTGCCCATGTAGTTTAAAGTACCAGATTAGAGCTCCAGCAAGTGCTAGGGAACCCATTCGAATTCAGTTGTTGGTTTGAGAAATCAAGGCTTCATAATAACCTAATTCATATCAACATGTGAAATAGTACCATATTTGTCAATAATACATGAACCATAACTGACAAGTGTTGGAGACAATGTGAAAAGTCTACTGTGGTGGCAGTACTTCATGAAGGATGGATATGATACAAACATTAATAGAAATTCACGTTTAGAATAATGGTAGCAATTCTAAAATATTTTTCTTGCTATTTTGAACTCTACCTACATTCTTCACATCATGTGGGAAAGGGGAACTGCTGTTTCTTACACATGTTTATTAATTCATCTGTGGCTAACCTTGGAAGCTGTGTGAGAACAACAGGAGGTGGCTGTAGCAACTAGGCAGCCAGCTGTGCAACTTTCCAACATCAGACTAGTGACTTGCAGGGGAAGAAAAGTGTTCCTGTCTACTAGAAAGGAGGGCTCTGTTCATACTCAGTCTGTTATGTGACCATGGATGCAATAGTAGTTTCTCTGGTTACACCTACCCACTTACCTTCTGGAGTTTAGCTTTAGAAGCTTTAAAGGCCTCATTGTGCTATCCAGTTTTTAAATTCCTCTCTCTAGGTCAAGTGACAGGCTATGCTTTTAGTCTAAACCATAATTCACAACATGTTGATCACTACAGAATGACAGATACAGAAAAAACAAAGAGACTAGGAAAAATCTTGGGTTTGGCTTTTGTTTTCCTCATACTTATTCACTTAAAAGTAGTAATTGTAACATTAAATGTAACGGAGCCTATTGTTAGTTGTCAAAAGCCATAAAAATTACCATTAGCTCTGAAATGTTCTTGTTTTTCACAGCTTACCTTGCAGGACCTAAACAGTCCTTGTTGATGTAGTTGTGTAAAAATCCTTGGTGGCAAACTCCATTCAGCATTTTCATTGAAGTCTGACTTGCACTATACTTCTTTCCATATCAAAAGCACATTTTGTGAATGAAGGCTTACCTAAGAAGTCAACTGACTTTTGTTGCAATGTCCAGAGATCCAAACTGTGATTTCTGGCTTTAAAAGGCATGCGGCTGGTGAAATCCATAGCCTAGCCTTTTCTCTGGACTTAGAAAAGGAATAAAAAGATCACTGTCATCATGAAATTACTTCAAAAGCCATAGAGGTACTTTCAAAATTATCTTGTCTGGATACACCTGGTAAATAAGCTCAGTTGGGCAACAATCTGGGATTTTTTTTTCTTATAGGGCTCACGAAATTAAGTCTGAGATAAGGGAAAAAAAAAGGGAGTGTTAGGCAACTCCAAACTACAGTTCAGTACATAAATTACTTTAAATGAAGTTCAAAACCTGAAGATGAGTAAGAAAAGCTGGTGGGAAGTTGCCTATTTTATACAAGAAGTCATGAACCTGAAAAAAATAACACACAAATTGTCAAGCATGCAGGTGTCAGTCCTGTCTGTACGCTAGGTTTATTTTCATTTTTTGACAAGGCATTAGCAAATATATAACAGAAGGATTTCAGGGCTATGATTGTTGTTCATCACTAAACATTTAAGCCCCAGTAGGGCTACTATCTTTTCTATATCATAATTACAAAGTAAAGCATACAATACAGTGGTACAGAGAATTTTTAGATAAGCTTGAGCTAATCTTACTCTGCTCTCCTAACTAATCTATTGCAGAACACAGAAACTGAAAACAAAGTAATTACCAGTATTTCACAAGAGCCAAACAATCACTCATCTGCATGCATCTGGCACTAGTTTTCCCACTATCATTAGGAGCAGAAAATCCAAATGGAACATATCTTAACATGAAACTGTGTTCATCTCACCTAGAGAGGGCTATGTCTTCACACTAGAAGCCTGAATGGCCGTTGCTGGGAGTATTTGGTAAACCTTGCTCAGTAACACTGAAAGAGCACTTTCATATATAGCTAAAATTTGAATTCATTAAACTTCACAGAGGAAATTGTAAAAGAAGAAAAATACTAAATGTCAATTAATATTGAAAGAGGAAGAAAGGAAAACAAATAAAGATGCTCACCCTGGAGCTTCTTCACTCCTTCATTCTGTTATCAGAAAGGATTAAGACCCAAAAGCTAGACAGCCGTTTGCATGAGATAAAGCTATTCCGTAGAAACTCACTGTAAATTAACAGGCTTGTTCTATTTCCACAGCTTACCTAGCAGGTAAGACAATTCCTTACAGAAAAATTCTGTGCATATTACAACTGGTGTAAATCAAGATTAATTGTCAAAAAAAGCACCTCTACATGCATACACAAAATAACATCTGCAGCAAAACCCTTAGTGGATGGGGGAAGGGCAGGCATTTTCTGCTTGATCTGTACTGTTTGTAGCAAGGCAGCAACATAAAGGAGTGCTGCAGAAGTGATCTGTCGCAACTCAGCAAGGCAAGAGAATGTAAAAATTGTCCTCAAGCATGGCAAGTCCTTCAACAGTTGTTCTAGTTTTCACAGGCTTGCAAGATCAAGCATTTTACTGCAGTGACTGATAACTAACAAATAGACATATATCCGCAGAGAGAGACACAAAATTGGTGTGAATTGAAACATATTCGAAAACAAAGGTTCTTTGGTTCCAACAGCTATCTGTTAAACATGTAAAATTTCATTGCAAATGTTTCTTATTTGAAACAACAAAAAGCAATTTGGATATATCTGTTCTTTTTCAAATAATATGGAGATTGTATTTTCCATTTAGGTACAGCAGGCAAAATATTTTGCAACTTACGACAACAACCAATTAAGTTCTTAACCAGGCTCAAAAATTAACTTAATTTTTTTCAATCACCTAAACCGATCATTCTAAAGAAAAATATACTTGCCTGTGAAATTTCAGTGTTAGAAAATAAAATATTACTGAGGAAGAGAAGCAAAAGTTTTTGTTGGTAAGAGAAATGCAACCAGTTTTCTGACAAGTTCACTGAGTTCCAAAATCATGAAATGGCATTTGTAAATTTGCAGTAATTAAGAGTAAGTTATCCAGTCTCAGTGTTAACACAATCCATTTTATCAACCCAAACAGGCATAGGAGGAAAAAAGGCAAACCTAAATTTGTCACCATTCTTTTTAAGGACCATGTCCTCTGAAATTACTTTCAGATCTTCAGAGTCAACTTTTATTTAGCTTTGACTTTGATTTCAGTATTAAAACACAACAGGCCCTTACAAAGAGGTATTCAAGCAATGTAAAAGAAACTAAATGACCTGCCAAAGTTAGAACTTAAGAGGGCAGGTAGGTCAGCAGCAGCACCCTCATCCTGAATCCCACCCTTATATCTGCAATAAGGGGAATGGCAACACCTTTCCTTTTTTTTTTTTTAGACAGAAGCCTCCTTTTTCCTGGTAGATTATTTACACTAACAGTAACTTCCAGTGGCTGCAATATAATTTTGATATCCAAAATGAAGGAGTCCATAAAAATATGAGTTTGTTTTATACAGTTCCTCAAAGACCAGCACCAAGGTGAATAATGCATTTCAGATTAATTTTGTTTCAACTTTCTGCCCCCATGCCTGCAGTCCACTAATGAAAACATTCAAAGAGGGAAAAAAAAAGAAAAATACTTGGTGAAGTATTAATATTTCATATGAGAAATAGAATCAATTATAATAATCTTACAAAAAAGTAGCACCAAGGGATATGTTATAAAATAGTTTGTTTACAACAGGCTTCCTCCCTAGTGCCTCGCAATATATCTGAAAAACTACAAAAGCCAAAGTTCTTTTCATAAGTGGATAATTCATGGAATAGATTAAAGCTTTCCTAAGCTGAAATGAAAATTCATTTAAATAACAAAGACAAGCTTTTTTTAAAAAATAGCATTATATTTTAAGGGGATTTCTCCAAGAACCAGCCACATCTTTTGAGTATTTTTTCAGTAGTGAGACAGAGGAGATCTGATAATGAATGAGCACGAATATAGCCAATACAACTCTTCCCCACTAAGCACTTTCTTTGCCCATTTACCACATTGATTTTTCAGTACTTCATGGGTCCCTTTCCCCTTTTGGGATTTGGTTTTGTGGTGGGGTTTTTGTTTGGGTGGGTTTTTTTATTGTTTTCTAGCTGAAAGACCATTTCTGAATGTACATTAGAGTTAATGAAATTGCTGCTAAAACCCACAGAACATGAAGATCCCTTACACCTGTAGTCAACTCCCTTGTCTTGTTCACCAAGGCATATTAATCTGCTTTCCTCTGGAGGGAAAACTCACAGCAATAAAAAGAGAAGAATTTCTAACTATAGAGAGAATAAGAGACTGGCAGAGAAAATACAGAGGCTTGGAGCTACCAAGGACAAATCCATCCTGAGACAAGGGAAGCATCACGTAAGCCATAATACTGAAGTAGCAAATGCCACCTTCCATAATAAATATGATATTGTGCTCCTTTACTCACACTGTTTTGCTCAACTTATCCTGTGTATCAAACAGGGGAGTTTTGAGGGGGAGGGGGGAGGGAATAAACATATTTGCAACTCAGTGTGTTACTAATATTATGATTTCCAGAACAGTCTCTCACAGTCCATGAAGTTTACTACAATATACTCTAAAATTCTGAGGTTTGTTATTTTAAAATACTTCTATTATAGTCAAACAATGTTATCAGTATTATTCAACAGATTATGGTAACATTACTGAATTGCAAAACTACTGAACTCTTAGACAGAACTTCATAAATATGAGAACCACTTTTCCAGAAGAGAAAAACATTTGAACATGTGGCTAATCAGAAACACTGCATGGTAACCCAACCTCTCAGCATTCACTGCAAGGACAGTGACGCTACAGTGGACATTTTGGACAACTCCTTCTGAAGTACGTATTCATGACACTAAACTCCAAACCACCTAAACACAGAAGAAATGTGAACACAGGGAAATAAAATTTTGCACACAGCTTCACACTGGGGCTTCTCATTATTGTGCAATTTTCTTCATGTCTTTTGGCATAAAGGATATAAATATGCCTTATTAATTATAAACTCTCTTATGAAACCACTGAACACTCTATGTCTCTGTTTGATACAAATGAAGACATGTCTGAGAAGGTCCAGTTTAATATGCCAGGTTGAGAAGACAGACTGCAGAAGAATACCATCACCAAGAGAAACACACAGCAAATAGACTTGCTCTTCTTTCTTCCTCTTGCGCTTGTCCTCCCTTTGTCATGCAGTGGTCAGGCACCAGGTCCAAACTCAGACTTCTGTCTCATCATCGGAAAACATCAGGTGCAGTTTATGGAATAGCGTAACAGGAACTTCTGTCACAGTGATGCTGCTGGACATAGGCTGCAGAAGAAAAAAGTGTGTATACGGAGGCAAATTGCTGCAAATCTTGTCATTGCCTTAACAAGGGCTGCAGCAGAAGCACCCAAAGACACTATGGTGTCTATACACAGTTCCCTGAATGAAGAGTGGGTCTTCATTTCTTCACAGACATGCCTGCAGACAGTACAGGATTTGCACCCTACTGACCATCCAATGTGTCTGAGCCACACACACTGCTTGGGGGCCAGGAGGGATCAAGTTTGTTTCACATAAGCCCACCTAGATCCAGAGTGGTTTCTGGTCTAAGTTGTGACCCCTTTCCAAGGCACAAGGTGGGAAAGGTACTGCACATAGTGTGGCAGCTCCTGGTCCATCTCTGCTGCGAGATGCTAAAGCAGAGGAGAGGTGGCACAGCAAGGCACTGCTGCAGCCACTGCAAAACCCAAAGTAGGCCTGCTGCAGATGAGCAGGTGGTCATGTCTCAATGGCAGCTTTGGAGGGAAAAGCCTCCACTTCTGGTTTATCACTTCACCACTGGGAAAACAGTTGCAGTTTGCACCTCCGTGTGTGCTTAGCCTCCTGCAACTTGGTTTCCAGCCTTGTCTCCAGAACTTCTCTTGGACTAGCTTCAAAAGTAACTTGTGGGATACCAGTAGGTATTTTTTCCCCCCTTCTCTCTAAATACGCTTATCATATGTGTAGGTTTTCACCTCCAAAAATCTCTTGTGGCCTCCTACACTGTCCCAGGAGTGGTGCAATCAGCCAACCTGGTAAGGCAGGGAGCAGAGGAGCTCTGGACAGGGACTGCCAGGGGTGAAGAACCTTCCTACTGCAAACTGCTGCTCTTTTTCATGTGCAACAGCACATGAATGTTTGGAGGGAGCGGAGGGGCATGTGCCAAGGATTGCCAAGCAGGGATGAGTTGCAGCCTGACCATAATGGACAGGGTTTGTCCTGATGTGTCTACCCCATGGCAAGGTGGCCAGAGTCCGGAGCTATCATAAAGCCTGTGAGCAAGTGTTGCTGCCCAAGGCAGAGAAGAGGTGAGCTGAGCAAGCAAGGGAAAGACATGCAGGACTGCTTGCAATAGGGGAATCAAGGCTACGTATCCTGTAGTGTGCCACACTTGCTAGCAGAGCATGAGTTTCTCTCTCAGCCTAAAGCAATCATATATCTTCTCTGATACATGCGTTTCTACAGGTTCTTCCTAACAGATGGAAACAGCCAGCACCATGGTGCATGTTAGTCAGTACAAAGGTCATTGCCTTGTGCTTTCATCAAGCACTGAAACACTCACAAATGTTACCTTTTGATTTACAAAGTGAACTGGATTATTTTTTTAGCAATCATATCAGAGACATTCTGTAGTAAGCATCAACAGAACACTTCCCTGAAAGATTTTTCTAAATGACATGTATTATTTGGCTTATGTATTATCATTGCTATCCATAATTAATGAAATGTAGCATTTTTCAGTAATCGAAAACAATCCCTACAAAGAGCACTCTGATTGCATTATATTTATTACACATCTTAGGAACTAAAAATGCACTTAACCTGTAATTAAGATTACACAATAAAAGCTTAGTAAATATTGCACTTGGAAGGTGTTCTCTCTACATCATATACTACCATTAGGCAAAAAAATATTTGCTCTAAGGAATATGTCTTTGAAATTGTATTGGTTTTATTCTGGAGGAATAAAAGAAGGAAAGGAAAAACCATAAGTGCGGCACTGTTTCTCCACAGCCTTTGCACTTACTTGGCAAACACTGTTTGCCTAATCAATGATGCATGTGAGCAATAATTAAAAAAATAACCTGTGCTAATCTGAAACTTTTCTCACTATTGGGGATGTGAAGAATGGAACCAGATAGGGAAAAGAAATCTGATGGGGAAAAACCTGTTTGTTGAAGAAAAATGGTAATATTTTTGCCTGGGAGCTGCCCCATTGCATGGTAGTGTGCAGCAATTTGTATTTGGTTTGTGCTGTACAGAGAGTACTCACTTTTGATTTTACCCAGTATCTGTTCACTTTTGTTCCTCTTGGGATTAACACACTCACTTAATCCTGACTTTCAGGCTCTGTGGAGAATAGTTGAATGCTAGTGTACTATAGGAAGTGGAAAGGCTGTGTGCAAACATCATGCACTTGCTGTGCCTTCCAAACAGGGCCATATCTGACCTCACGGGCACATAAGTGCTATCCTGCCAGTACCACTAGAATAGTCATATTCCACAGAATGTCTTATGCATACCTATCTTGTTACCTACCTAAACAAGTATGAAGAGTGATTTTATGATTTTATATATAAGTTTCAAAAGAAAGGAAATAAGAACAAGTCATAATAACAATTAAGTTACTTGCAAGTTCTTTGCATAACTTCAGAAAGATCTTCTCAAACTCAAGAACAATAACTTTTTTCTTAAGAGTAATAAATATCAAATCCTTAGGCTCAAATGTTAAATCAGTGTACTCTAAACATCTAATGATGATTCATATTCCAGACATACGGATTTATTTATAATTATACATAAAATCCTAAAAAAATAATAATTTTAAAATTATTTTTTGCCTTTTCCATTTTTAGGATTTTGGCTGTGTTCTCCACTGAGCAAAAATATAGAGTAAACAGGTGGTATTTTATTAAAATTATCTGCTAAGCACTAAACCAGAACTTTCTACTAGTCACAGTCTGTCACAGCTGTGACTACAGAAGCCGACCAATTTGCTTTCAGTCCAACCGCTCCCAACATAATTTTAAAAATCTTGCAGCATAACGATACAAAATTCAAATTTTTTGGATATTAGTCACCAAACATATTACATAAACAGTCATTTTTTGCCCCCAGTTTAATCTAAGTATTTGTCTAATATTTTTCTTCTAATGTCCTCAGTGGATATGAAGTCTCCATTGTGCTGTGCACAAAACTAGGATCTTCTTGAAAGAGCTTACATGTCTACAAGGAAGAACACTGAAAAAGTAGTCTGAGAGGTGACCCCAAGGCAATCCACAAATTCTTCAAGGTGGGCAGTGGATGGAGAGGTTCTGATCACCTCTCTCTGATCACCAGTGATAGGACATAAGGAAAGGGAACGAAGCTACATCAGGGGAAGTACAACTTGAATATTAGGAAAAGGTTCTTCATTCGGGGTCCCCAGGGAAATGATTTTGGTATCAAGCCTGCCAGAGTTTAAGGATCATCAGTAAGATGCTCTCTGTTATACTGTTTAGGTTTAGACAGTCCTGTGAGGAGCAGGGAATTATACTTTCTGATCCTTGGGTCCCTCCCAACCTGAGATGATTTGTGATACTAGTATTCTGTATTTTATTTATTGATAAGCACACAATGCCTAAAGCTGCAATGAGGAATATCACCTTCCCAGGACAGAGTATTGCCAATGAGGCATCAAACCCATAATCATTCCAGTCTAGAGTACGGACCCTCATCACCTCTTACCTCCCTTGAGTTTGATCTCTGATTTTGTTGGAATCTCCAATCTTTGCACTGCAGAAATACTAATAAGTTGGCATGACTGTAGGTTACTGAAGTAATTTCAAAATTACAAAAAAGAAAATGGTGAGCCACAAACCAAGCTGGTTTGTTCAGCATTTTCATTCTCCTTATCTGGTGGATTACGGCCATATATTTCAGTCATCCTAAGTCTTGGAAACAGAATACTTTTTTCTTAAACTTCTCTACTGTCTTGGCCAATCCTTTGACACAATTCATATAAATGGGGAGGTGTGATAATCTGAGCATACTTTTGTCTGTTTGCTGGATGCTAATGCATGCACATGATTTTTCAAATAATTATAGGAGATGGAATGTACAGATTATTGTTGCTTTCATATTTTGATTTTTTGTAAGGGAAATACATTCTTGAAAACTTAATTTGCTTAGGCATAAAGAAATAAATAGAATAATATACAAAGAGAGGAAGTTGTGTTGATATCTGTAGCCTTTATGGTGGACTGTAAGTTACAGCTCATTATCTCCCCAAACACTGCAAATATGCAAACTACCTGCAAACATGCTCTCTTTGGACAAAATTCTGTTGCCCTCCTTAGCAGACAGAGATATACATATTTCAGTCACTCAGTGCAGCCGCAGATGGTTTAAAATCTCCTACATCTTCAAATGTCATAAACCCTGGGAATTTCTGGTGGGAATAGCAGGGAAGACTTAGTAGAAAAAAAGGCAAAGAATAATCAGTTTCTGCAGGTTTGTTTCCCAATCACAGTATCCATTATCTACAGATACCATTTAAAGAATCATAGAATCATAGAATCACCAGGTTGGAAAAGACCCATAGGATCACTGAGCCCAACCATTCCTATCAAACACTAAACCATGCCCCTCAGTAGCTTGTTCACCCATCCCTTAAACACCTCCAGGCAAGGTGACTCAACCACCTCCCTGGGCACCCTGTTCCAGTGCCCAGTGACCCTTTCTGTGAAAAATTCTTTCCTAATGTTCATCCTGAACCTCCCCTGGCAGAGCTTGAGGCCATTTCCTCTTGTCCTGTCCCCTGTCACTTGGGAGAAGAGCCCAGCACCCTCCTCTCCACAACCTCCTTTCAGGTAGTTGTAGAGAGCAATGAGGTCTCCCCTCAGCCTCCTCTTCTCCAGGCTAAACAACTCCAGCTCTCTCAGCCGCTCCTCATAAGGCCTGTTCTCCAGCTCCCTCACCAGCTTTGTTGCTCTTCTCTGGACTTGACGCTCCAGAGCATCAATATCCTTCTTATGGTGAGGGGCCCAGAACTGAACACAGTATTCAAGGAGCGGTCTCACCAGTGCCGAGTACAGGGGCAGAATAACCTCCCTGGACCTGCTGGTCACGCCGTTTCTGATCCAAGCCAAGATGCCATTGGCCTTCTTGGCCACCTGGGCACACTGCTGGATCGTGTTCCGTTGGCTGTCAACCAACACCCCCAGGTCTTTCTCCTCCAGGCAGCTTTCCAGCCAGTCTTCTCCTAGTCTGTAGCACTGCATAGGATTGTTGTGTCCCAAGTGCAGGACCCGGCATTTGGCCTTGTTAAACCTCATCCCACTGGTCTCAGCCCAGCGGTCCAGCCTGTTCAGATCCCTTTGCAGAGCCTCCCTACCGTCCAGCAGATCCACGCTTCCATCCAGCTTAGTGTCACCTGCAAACTTGCTAAGGGTGCGAGAGAACAAGATCCCTCTTACAAGTGTTTCTTTTAAAGAGCTGAATTTGAAAGGCATGATCTTTAAAAATGCCTTTTTTAAATTTAGAGGCAGGGCATGTGGTCATTTGAGCAGAGCATTTTCAGCTACTATTGTATAAAACTTTCTAGTGAAATCTAAGAAAGGCTTGATCTGGAAGTACAATGAATCATGAGCCATGGGTCTGTGCTGGGAACTGGGGGATAGTCAGCACATTTTTCCGTAATCTGGTATTGGAGTAACAGTAATCAGAAGTTCAAAAAAAATTCTTAAGAGGTTAAAGGCCTACTTCCAAAACATATTGTCAATATAAAGTGCTTTCTATCCACTGTTGGAAAGCGAGGGCTCATAATCAGCTTCCATCTCGCTGGCATGTAGACTGACATCTCCACATAAAGTATAAAAACCAGCCTAATGCATAGAGAAAAAAAACAAGATAGAAAGCAGCATTTCTATTCAGTTAAATAGTTTCATGAAGCTTTTAGGAAAACTGTTGGAATGTAATGTTACAAAGACTTTTATTCTCAACAGAGGCAGTCTCAATTAGCTGAATCTAGAACAGCTCTGTTCTCTGCATCTGTGTATCTGTTAGGCACTGCCTTTGTTATAAAAAGCAGAAAACCAACTGTTCTGTAACTGGCCAAATGTGTTATCAGTCATACAATCTGCTTGTACAATGAATATTCTTGCATGCATGGCAGAGCAAACCTAAGAACTGTACATTACACTCTGCAGAGGTCGCCACACAATGTTGAGTGTTCTGGTTAGAAAACCAGTTAGTAGCCAATTGATGGCACTGGTTAATGTTATTGTAAAAGGAAAAAACACCTCACCATAGTCATTGGCACTTAGGAAAACAGCTGAGGGAAGACAGTCAATTTGTGGTTTTCTGTATTGTAATAATCATGTTAGGGTATTCTCTGGTGTAAAAAAGCAAGTCCAAACTCAGCTGAATTCTCAAGTTGTTCGTCAGAGTAAGGTTCCTAGAATAAGACCTTCCACCTTCATAGTATGTAAGACACAGAAATTAGTAGATACTTAAAATGTCTATGAGTGGTAACTAATCTATAAAGGGAAAAGTTATCTGTGTAGTGATGGTCAAAGCTAGTTTAGAAGGTACTGAATTTCTCTAGACCTTGCCTTAAACTTGGCTTCCCAGGACTCCTCTGGTCCACACTTTCACAGTAGTACCTTGTTTCTGATCCACTAGCATCTTCAGCTGTGGACTTAAAAAGGATGCTGCTTTAGCCCAAAACCTCACTTGCTCACTGCACTGTAGCTGAGATGCAGAGAGGGTTCTTGGGCCTTTCTTGATCCAGAACCAAATGTAGCTACCTCAGTTTTATTCTTTCCCTACTAAAGCCTTCCAGCTTTTGGCACAGAAAGTCAGGTAAACCTTCTGGTACGTCCAGCATGACTGTGCTGTGGATCCTCCAATGGATGCGCCAGTAGAACCTCTTTTCACAGTGATAATTGCATCCCTTATCGGGATAAACACAAGCATTCCTTATAGACCTCATTCTTCCAGTCTTAAACATTTCAAAGTTGCTGCTGTCCATACCGCAGATCTAAACCATAGCCTGATGTCACCACAGATACAGCTCTAAATCTATTCTAAACAGGAGAGTTTTTATATATGCTTAGCTGTACTATATGAAAATGGTTTAAATTTTGAATTATAATCCTGATTTGCAACTGGAAATACAATTTTTCAGGAAAGAAAAAATATTATTCTTCCAACACTTTTTTCCTAAAGATCTCTTGCTAAACAAACTATTAAATACATTTACTAGAGTTAAAAAGTATCATTTAAAGCTGCAAACAATATGTTGCAATTAGTGCTGATAAGAATTTCTGCCAAAGGGTAATGAATATTTTAAAGTTGATTCTGCATAAATGTTACAGTTAGCTCTAACATTCCTGTGAGATTGCTTGAAAATATTTGAAGGCATTGTTGTATAAAACCATAGAAATATTATAAGGAAAAACACAAATATAGATGTGATAAGTATGTTAAAGAGATATTGTGGTATGGTATAAAAAATGTCAACTATGCTATCTACTCAAGAAGATTAGGCTCTTTAAGTTCAGAATGGAAATTTTAGATTGCACTACATGGTGTTATATAATGTATGATAACAGGATTCTGGTATTATCACTTCACTAATCCTGTCACTTTGGATTTTCATTTCTGGATTTATGATCTATTTATTGGAGCATAATCAAATCCATTTCTTTTGAGAACTTGTGTTCATGCAGAAGGAATATTTCTCATATTATATTTGGGAAAATGAAATTTGATTACAGAAATGCTCATTGCATCTTTGCACTGTATATCAGAATGCTCTGATTTACTCTACAACGATTAAACAAGATACATTTCCCAGATCCTTTCAGTTTTCATGACATGTATAGTCTTTCAAACCTAGATTCATTTTAAGAATAAGACCTCACTTTGCAGCCCCAATAGATTATGGAGAGAAAAAACACAGCACACACATTCTTTCCAGGTAGCATCATAGTCTGCATCGTCTACATCTAAAATGTGATGAATTTGAGTGTGGGTACAGGTCACATTTGAGTACTCCACAGGTAGTCTTCAATCTCCAAGTTGCATTTGTTAAGTTTTTCTCCCCAGATTGGGGAAGAGATGATGTGTTATGGGTATATGCTTGTGGTATGCTGAATGGAGTAATAATTCTAATTATTATTTTGCTGGGCTGGGGAGATAGGAAGTCTTAAGAAAGGCCACGTGCAGGAAACCCAGGGCTGCAAGCTGCCTGCTGAGGAACATTTCTCCATGCTGCCTCTGCAGCTCACTTTCCTCTAGAGTTAATTATTGTTAACATGTCTTCTAAGCACAGCAGTAGATTCTATTAAAAGCTACAAAAATAATATTCAGAAGCCATCAAAACAGAAGTGATGGTTGGGGCAATGTTCTGTTTCAGATTGTTGCTATTTTAGTAGACAATTTTATTTTATTTTAGTAGACAGTATTTTTACAATTATGCCAGCAGTAAATTTTACGACTAGCCAGCCTACACAGGTAGTAGTCTTTGAAACTTTAGAGTTCATTTGTATTCTATATTAGTTCCACATGTTCTATAAATAAACTATGTGAAAATTTAAGATTGTACTTTGAAACTAGGTTTAGCTGTCTGCATTTGAGGACCTAAATTTCCTTACCGTACAAGCCATTACAACTTCTTAAGTGATTAACTCAAGCAACCAGTGTGAAAATATGTGTGGAGGGATTCTATAATCAGCAGTGTATGAAAACAATAACAGAGCTAGCTCCCCAAATTATACTTTATCACGCTTGCAAGCCAAAGTTTTCTCACTAACTGTATAAGGAACAAAATACTAGACTACAAATGCATAAAACAAGACATCTTTGTAAGAAACTCATAGCCCATATAAAAGTTAATGCAAAGGATCTATGATGTCGTACTTCATTTCTCCCAAATCATAAGTTTTCCAGTTAAGACTTGACTAACTGAAACAAAGCGCAGAAAGAACCTTACACTTTTCTGGACAAACTCTGTCCTGCCAAAACCTGGTCTTTCTAAAATTTTCAATAGGTTGTCAGCTTTTCTGTTAAATAAGCTGACTTCTGTTAATGTCTGTGTTTCTGTGGTAATGCACGATGTTTTCTTCGGCAAGTACTCCATTAGCATTGGTACCCACAGCTAGGCAGGATGTCTGATTAGGAGCAGATTAAATAAAATTCGCGTTAAAGTCAATCTGGAATAATCGTATGTGAGGCTTATGCTGGTAACTCAAACATCTGAACCAGCTTTTGCTTGAATATGTTTACATGCAAGTAGCTCTTATCTAAGGAAACATTTGTCATTAAAATATTTCATTTACTTTACAACACAATCACTTAGCTCTTCAGGAGTGGTGTTAAGTTAAAAAGCAACTTAGTAATGTATTTGTGGCTTTTGTTACAGTTTTCCAGTTTGAGGTGTTTTTTCAAGCAGATTTTCTGGTTTTTAATAGAGAAACTATTTCTGAAAATGACACTTCATGATTTTCATTAAAATTACCTAAATAAATAAATAAATAAATTTAAAATACTGTGTCAGACAGAATCAGTGCCAGTTTTTGCTATGGATCTGCTCTGTGATTTCTTGTTAGGATAAGGAAGTATTTCAGCATGTTTAAGGCCTTTCTTTCCTGTAATTTCCATCACACATTAATTGCATTGTGGTATGCTGCCTATGTGATTGAATCAGATGAACTTGGAACACCTTAAAATATTTTTGAGGATCAAACCAGAAACATTAGAGATATCAAGGCAAGATTCAGAATAATATTCAAATGCCTGTCTGGATGCCTGCCTTGACAGAAGCTATCACAAAACTGAAGACGGATCATATTGCCACAAACAGGCAAAGTGTATTTAATAAAAAGTTTCTCTGCTCCTCTGTTACACAGTGTTTACATCAATGTTACATAATCCTAGAAATACAAAGCACTGCTTTTGAGACAATAACATGGAGGTATGCTTCTTTCACCCAGCTCTTTTATAGCGCCCTCATCAATCTGGCAGCTGTGTGTCCGAGCAGGAAATGTGGTACTTCTGTTCAAAACACACTAAACAGTCACAATAGTCCTCATTGAAAAATCAGTCTTAACTCTTAATCTCAGTTTACCTTATAGAAATAAAAAATAATTAATTACATAATGTACAATAAGAAAATATCCAAATTAGATTGTTACTTTCAAACAATAATGCAGTTTAGAGTAAAAATTATTTACACGAATTCTTTGATGAAAGTAAAACTGGTGCTATTTATCTTTAAAAGTCAATGATTTTCAAGGCTACCTTGAAAGAAAAACTATTGAAGGCATTGAGGATTTTACATAGTGTCATTCAGCATTTTTAAAAGCAGTGCTTGTTAGGATCATGTATACATCTTTGCTTTAAAGTCTGTCACTTCTTTGGTAAAAGAGGAATCAACTGCACTATTAAATTCTTCAGGGTGTTAGAAACACACATTCTGCACTGCCTGTAATATTCTCTTAAATACATAAAAAGAGCAATGGTTGCTCTCTCTTTTAGTTTTGCATTGGTAAATAGGTTACAGATGTTACATGGTCTTATCACACTTCACACTTTTCAAAAAGGAAATTCAAAATGCAAGGTCACTTATTCAGTTAAGCACCCACATTAAAAATACTAACCCCCCTCCCCCCCATTACATTGGTTTTGCACATATATATTGAAAAGTTTTAATAACTTTGGACACAGAAAATAACTGAGAAAAAACTGATTGTATGATATACGATCATTCTTTACTGCCCTGATAATACAGAACAATAACAAATAAACTAACTAGCCTGTGAGCTGGGTTTATTGCTGTTTTGAAGGCTCAGAGTAGTGAAAATTCACCAGTTTGCCATAAAACTAGATGAATTTAAAAGGTTTTTTATATTTTTTTCTGGCTGTACTTCCACAGAAATTGCTTATGAAGGCAATGCTAATGGTTTCAGTTTGTCTGTCTATGTAAAGGCAGCCTGGAGAAGTGAAATCTCCTGTGGACATTATTCTTTCAGGGTCTTGTTTTTCTCTAAAGCAAGCTGCTTCTGCAAGAACTTTATCGACAAATAATTGAAAGTAACTAAGTTACCACAGCTTAATGACATGCCACTTGTCAACTGAGCCAAAATAGCTCACCATGTCTATGTATCTACCTATCTTCAAGTAAGAAAAAAAGTGTGTTTGCTAATGCTGTCGTTTTCTTCATTAACCTAATCTATCACCAGTGTCTGGCAGAATCATTTCACAGTCACTGACATGTTTGGTTTTTTTTATAAGTGATAACGTAGGTTCAAAATTTCATAGAACAAATTCCTGAATTAAAAAGAGACTTCTACATGCATTTAATTTATACAGTGTTTCCTAATACTTGTGTGTGGATTATGAATATCTTGGGATTGCACGTTTTTCCCCATTCTCCAAGGTGCTAAAAAAACTTGGCTGTGCATTCAAAACCACCATCTGTTGAGGGAAGACACATTATGAGATATAACAAATAGAAGACACCTAGGAAAAGAGAAACACTGACGCAAAAATTTAAAGAAGACTCTGTAAAAATAAATCATATTTATGAAATGAAAGTGCTGCAGAATGTATTCTTTAACAGATTGAAAGCAGTAGTTTTAATTTTCAGTCAACTGCTTTATTTCAAGCCATCTAATAAATTAGTATCATCTGAAATATCATCATCATCATCAAGAACCGAGGCAGCCTTCAGGAATATAGCAGAATATTGCACAGTTCTACCAACAGAATAGAAACAATAGTTTTATGGAGTTACATAAAGGTTTATAAGCCTCAGAACCTGCATGACTTTCTTTGCCCAGGTGAAAAATCAGCTTAACGCAAGTTGTTAACTCTTCCTGCAAGTGTTTTATAACGATAAAAAATCTGCAGGCCTCAGTTGTCTACCATGATGGTTCATAACTAATGATGTTTTCTGGAATTCATGGTAATGTTTTTGAGGTATGAATCAGTGATTCACTAGATCTTACTTAATCTCACAAATGTATTACATTAGTCTTTTATTGTTGTAGAGAGAGAACACCTCAGGCAGTGGTCAGTGCTATACTATAAAAGACAGGACATGGTACAAAGATCAGTTAATTTGGACGTTTATCTAGTGGAAAATGACCCTTCAAAATATTACATAGCTGTTGGGCAAGACTGGGAACCACGGAAAAAAGAAGACATAGTAGACTGCTGTAGGTGGAATAGAGAGTACAAATACTTTATAAAAATCAGATGCCATCAACAGTGTTGTGTCTTATTCACTCTTTTTCCAAATTGTAGCACTAAACGGTCCCATGTATTGCCATGACTAAAGTGCACCTACTGAATCCCCATTGGATAAATGTAACAGAAATATCAGCTCAAGCGCATATTTTATCTTCCTGCTGCTTGAGAACAGTCGGTCCAGGGGTACTTTGTAAGACTATAATGCTTCATGACTTGAGTCATCAAAGATGATAGGAATAAAGATGAGTAATAATTTCATTCCAGCTGCCTCAAAACTCAGTGTGTTGTCTCTGCTTTCTATGTCCAGTTTGAGTTAACAGCACAAGTTCTTTGCTTTTTTTCTAAGCTGTCAACGTGGTCACTGTACTGCTGTCTTTAGACAAGGAAGCTTGGTCTCCATAGAGCACAAAGATGACTGCTCCTTGTGCAATTATATGTGAGCTAACTTGCAGCAGCAGAGATATCAAATTCATTGCAGGTCATAGGATGTGGTCAAATTTGTTCTAATGAACAGCATACCTCACACCACATGTGATCACAGCTGTCCACTTGTCAGCATGTAAGCCAGCTGGCTTGAAGCTGCAGTACCTGATTTAGGTATCTAAATTCTTCTGTGGCTCTGGTCCTAGATATCGAGCTGAATCTGTCTATATAACCAAGTCAGTGCATTAGAGGAAATGATCTTTCTGGGGAGAATTTATGTATGCTTGTACTTGAAGTCTTATGGGATGCCCTAGAGTATTCCAGGTGTGAACCTCAACAGGTTTTACTCTGAGTATAAGCAGGCTGTAGCTGTGCACTCAGGCCATCAACAAGAGCATGTCATGTACAGCGTGGGTGCATTTAGAGCTCTGCATGTCCACAGTACGCATCTAAGACCAAGAAGCGGCATAAGCATCATTACTTACAAAGGTGGCATGGATGCATCCCTCGTTCTGTGCATCACTCCAAATGCAGGTGCACCTGCTGAGAACCTAGGTGGTCGTGTTAAATATCTCTTTAAAAAAACCCCACCTATAAAATTTACTTGGTCTCTATAATCCCCACAGACAATGATCTTCTAGCACAGAAATTACAGAAGGCCAGGAAAAAGAAGAAATGCAGTGAATCACGTTAAGAGCTATAATTACAGAAAAGACTAAGCAAGGGGAAAAAAAGAAATTACATAATTAATCAGAAGATTAGCTTCAATTAAAGTTCAAATATTAGACTGCTGAGAGACATTTTTAGAGCTATGTAAAGACTAAATCATTTGCAGATCCAAGCAATCCAAGAACAACTTGAATTATCTTTATTTTAGAAAAGGCTAAAAATATGCTAAAAAAAACCCCAAAAAGTAAAAGATAAAAGACTTCTAGTCTCTAGACGGGTCAGTAAATATTAAAGGACTATGCACTTTAGTGTCCACATGGCAACAACCGTTAAATGCTGATCACTGTAAACAGGTGATCAGGTAGTGAGGGTAGAAATAACCATGTGATTGCAGGCTGAGTCATAAAATTAATGTCTCTGGTCACTTATATATCTTTCAGCTGAGCTTAAGTAACTTACTGAGAACCAGCCCCAGCATGAATTAAACCTGTCTTCAACTGCCTTCAGGATAGTAAGATATAACATTCATAAAACAGCACGTTAGCAGCATTTATCTTCTGACTTGCTTTCAAAAGGACCTGGTATAAATCAGTAGTCATATTCCATTGGCATTTGTAATAGATTATGTTAATGGAATAAACCAAATTAACATTTTAACTCTCATACTAACATTTGTCCAGCAATTATCTAACATGTTCCAGGAACTTTTCTGTTCCAGAGACTTTTATTGTTTCAGACTCTGGCCTTAAGAGCCCAGTCAGGATGAATACAATCCTTAAGAACAGTACCTTCCCATCAGATACCAGTTAAATGCTATCACTTATTATTTCATACAGTTAAGTCATAAGTAATCAGCTGGGTCAGCGAACATCTTGTTCTCCAGTATTTTTTTTTACTTTCTTGACAGTTATTTTGAGGTCATAAGCACAATATAGCTTAAGAAGCAATCTGTGTCAATCAAAGACACTAAAGTCTTACATTTTAAGGGCCTCTAATGACACTCCAATTTACCTGCAGACTATACTTAATAGAAGAAAACTCAAGCGGTGAGCTGGGGAACATCAACCAGGCAACCATAGAACTGGAGAAATAACGAATAAGACAGAAAGTCAGAAAAGTAAGAACAGTTTATTTTACATTTTGGAAAACAGACAAAAAAAAAGAAAAAGCATATGTAGTTACTATATGCACACAGCCTACTTTTTGAAATGAGTACACTAAATAGCTGCCAGGCTAATGATCCAGCATGAATTAGCTGTTCTGTGGGAAGTCTACAGAATGCAATGCCTTTTGTTAAGAAGCCTTTTAGAATAAAATAATGACATAGGTAACTTAAAGTTAATATCTGAGCATTTCCATGTAACACCGCAAGAAAATACTTTAAAAGGAAATTAAACTGAGTAATTAACATCAAAAAGGTGTGTTTCTCTTGATTTTCTTCCATGTACAGTTTTGTTTTCCTTAGTCTTGACTTTTAGCAAAGGCTTTTTTTCTGTAGTTTGGGAAAACATTGTAGTGTTCTGCAGTGCAGCTGCATGTTGTGTTGATCCACCCCTTGACACTGAGTGTGAACAAACATTGATCCAGGCAGCAACCCCAGCCTTGCCTGCTCAGTGCTGCAAATATTAGACTAAATGTCTTCAGAAGTTTTTTTCTATTGCTTCCTCATCCCTCTCCTCCCCAGAGAGGTACAAGCAACCTGCACATTTCCTGAAATAAGCAAGTCAAAGATACGTATGGACTGTACATTTTTATGGGTTAGGGAGGTTTGTAGGTATGAGGTATTACTGTGAGATCTCAGCAGCATCATGGACTGCATATATGAATAGAGATGAAAGCTATTATATGGGCCCCAACAGATTCAGTGGGCGCTGTCAGGATAAGAATATCCTATGCTACATTAACAGTTTTGTAGGAGTAAATCTATACAGTCTTTATAGCTGGGCATAATAATTTGCTTTCATGCTTTTATCTGAGGACCGCAGCTCTCACTGTAACTTAAGAGCAATACTTAATGTGCAGGCACAGGCAGCTGAGAATGCAGCAGCTCCTAGGTCACCCAAATTGGCCAAGTAAAGCTGCAGTGGTCCTGGCAGAGACATTATGTGTATGTATCTAATTATCCTTTTGCAAATGACAGTGTCATTCCACCTCCTCCAGGATGCATACTCCAGTCAACACTTGCCCAACAAATGTAGTCTGGCCTGTGAGCCTATTTCACAACAGAGCACATTCACATGCCTAGTTGATGGATCTTTTCTTCACAGATTCACCTTCAGAACTGGTGTTTCCAAGATGGATAAGTCATACATCAGTGTAAGGGATTCACTGTAAGTTCATAGAGATTTCTACTTTCACACATTTTTAAGGAGGTTGGTTTAAAAGGCAACGTTTAAAACATCAACAAATTTTGAGATCTTAAAAGTATGTGTTAAAATTATATAAATCCATCAATTTCCGTGAATCTAAAATCCAAAGTCTGAGTCTTCCACATGCTTTACATGGGTGCTTTCAGTAATGATGTTTTTTTCCCAGGTTAGCTACAGCTATACAACATGATTTCTCCCTGTGTCTCTGAAAAGAAATGTTCAAGGGCACTACTTTGAATGTTGTACTGAAAAGCTCCCAATTGCCTTGCAGTTATACATTGCTCTCTATTTTAACTTTTCATGATGTCAAACCACAAAACTCTTACCTAAGTCTGTAGTCTGACCCACAACCTGTTGCCTTCAGCCATGAATCGGCTCTGCTGTTCTGATTTGTTTTCTCAATGCTGATGCAAGCAGTATCTCTGTTACCAGTGAAAATAATATCTTCTGGGGATACAGGATGATTCCTGTATCAATAGGAATTGATAACAATCTTCTCTCTGTGGTGCAGGTGGGAGCACACTGCGTACTTTAGCACCAAATGCTCCCTGTGCTGCACTTCACTTTAATATAATTTTCTGCTAGATTATCCTGTGTGTATATGTGTATTTGACAATTTTATATATATACTGTTAGAGAAAAAATATATCCAATTGAATCTAAGAGCCTTGGAGAAGTGAGGCTGCTCAGCTTCATGTCCCGAGGTCTAACCACCAGCAAGGCTGGAGGCACATTCTCAGCAGGCAGATGCACACAGAGTAGGCATATACACCACATTTGTACATATACACACATCGAGCCATACGGATCAGACAGACACCCAGAGCACTCATACAAAGACAAGCAGCACCAGAAGACTCATTCTGCTCTTCTCGCCTTCCCTAACATCCCGTAACAAGTCTAATGCAATCTCAAAAAGATTTTCCCCTGTGTCTCACAAAGTATCCCCCACCTCTGGCCAGTAACCCACCCCTCACTCTGAAACGTGATCTGGAGGTAGCTTCCAGTGACTGGTGGTAGTAGGCTTCACACTGGGTGGGGGGAGCTGAGGGTCCCTTAGAACAGTTGTGGGATAGGCCCATGAAAGCTGTAGGATTTGTATCCTGGATTACCACCTGCTGTTGTGTCCCAGTGCTACTCTGGGCTTGTGTGGATAGGCTTATAACGGGCTCATGGTTCCTGGGATGGGCCTGGAAGTAGCCTGAAAGGGCTTTCTTTGCCCCACCCTCACCTTTGACTCTCTGTGTTCCTTGGTGGGTGCTCAGAAGAGCTTTATTACATAACCCAATATACATGTATAGAACTATGTATATAACTATGTATATACACACACATGCAAACACACACGCTTGACTACATTACTTCTCGTCCTTCTCAAGCACTTTAGAGTTCACATGCTGCATTCTATAATGGCACACTATACTTGTCACATTGCTCAGCCAGAAGTCAGTGCATCCTCTGTTCCCCAAAGACTGAGAGAAAACAAAGGTTTAACAAGGATTCTGATCTTGCAAGCATTCAGGTCTTGGGCCAGTGGTGCCCCTTCAGTGGTTCTCCCAATTATTATCAAAGGGCATGTCACAATGGATCACTCTCTTCACTTACGTCTTTGTGCTTCCTTTTTCTGCTTGTTTGTTTCTATACATCACAGAAAGAGGTAGAGATAAAGAACTCTGGAAAATTTAAAGAGGGACTTAATATTACCACTACTAGAAGGACTATTCTGACTTTGGGCAAAAGTTTGAAACAAAAATAAACCACATGATTCATAATGCATTAAGTAAGTTGGAAAGATAATTTGGAGACATGAAGCTGAATAAACATGCAGATTCTTTCATATCTAAGCATGGAATTTTGCACTTTCTTTCCTAGACCCTCTAGCACTGACATCTCTTTGGGCAGAACACTGAACAGATGTGATGCTGCATGGTGAGGCATATGTTACATGGTGAGGGAGCAGAAAAGAACAGAACTTCACTATTAACATTTTGGTAAGGACTCCATCAGTGAACCAAAGTAGGAAATTCTGTCTTTAAAATAGGACTTAGAATAAGCATACTAGCTTTAAAAATTGAAAACTAGAGCAAAGTGCCAGGTTTTATTTAATTCTATTTTTTCTGTGAATATCTCTGCCATTTGATTTTATTCTTACAGAATTCTGGGTGCTGGTGTTCTATTGAGTTCTTCATGCTTGCAAATGTGTGTGTGCCTATACTGACTCAGAAATTCTGTCAAAATTCTGTATTGTCTTAGGCTGTTTACCTTAGTGTTGTTTTTCTCCATGCCATCACATATTTCTGCCAGACACATATTTCAAGATTTGCAACTTGTAGCCCAAGAAGAGGTGAAAACAAAATTATAAAGATGTGGTTTTGAGGCAGAATTTTTTCTTGTCTTACATGTCCTATCAAGTCATATACTGCCCTATTACTCAGAAAATAACAAGTCACCTCCTAGTTTGCTTACAGCCAATAGTAGTCCCCTATGAAACCAATATAAAGAAATTATTTTTGATAATTCAAGAAGAGTATTTCAGAACAAAAGAAAATCACTTATTGTTAGTCTGGTACTTGAAAAGCTTATGGAGAAATCGCTTCTAACATCTGCTTCGTTAGGAGTGTAAGCAACTGTTTAAAGCCACCTACAACTTTGTAGGCAAGACTGGTTTTGCAGTAAGTTTTCTTGTGAATCATGATTGAAATTCCTCTCCGTTCTCTATATCATAACAGAATTTTGTAGCATGCACCCACAAACAACATTTCTTAGAAACAAGGGCCCATGGAGAAGACACAGTTGCCATAGCAACATTTTTGTATTCTGGAATGCTATCATAGTGCATTTTTTCATCTTAAGCTTCTCTAGACTGCAAATGCAATCTCCCCTCATTCAAGCTGTCAGTTAATCTCTCAAAATTTGTTTTGAATTACTTTCATTTTGTGATGGAATCCCTTAGCATTAAATTATGGGCTGCTCTACTGCTATTGTAGCTCAAACAATGCTTGCAAGTGTAGGTGCACAGAAGTTGGTTTTGGCTTCATTTGCCTTCAGATATTGGTATTATCTGCTGCTATTGGTTAGAGCTCAGAAACTTCTCTCCTGATTCTGAAACAAACATACAAATAAACTTGCACAGATCTCTCAACATTTATGCTCCTGCACATTTATAAAGTTTGAACAGTGGAGAGATGGTTAAGTAATTCAAGAGGCCACTGGTTTAACCTTCATGTACTAACCTGCTTTCTTAGTATTACAAACTTAGAATCTATTGAGTTATTACATTGATCAATTAAACTGTTTTCAGCATCTGTAACAAGTGTTGATTCTGTGATGTTACCTTTCTGAACTCCCTCGGCAGTAGTGGTAGGGATGCCTCCGGACAATAACACACCACTGCAACAAAATCATGAGACACTGGGAAGGATAAATGAAAAGCAAGAGGAGGAATAGCTAGGTCAAAGGATATAAACAGAATAATTAAACAGTAGTGTGAATTAGGTCTGCACTCCGCACAGGCTTTCTTTCACAACTGTTGTGTCTGACATCCAATAACTACTGCACAAAACCTTGTGCTCTGTAACTTTTTCTGCTGGATCTTCATTTCTCTTGGCTCTGGCTTCTTCACCCATTAGAAATGCAGCTAGCAATTGCTAGAGGAAGGTGAATGGCAGTCCTGGGCTCAGTAAGTCTCTGTGTGGGAAATTATGTTGTAGCAGGGACTGTAGGCAGGGGATCATCTCTCTGGGATCACTCAGTACAGAAGCCAAGAGACGAAGTGCTCAGGGATGTAGTTTAGGGGCAGATAGGGATGGTTGGGCTCAATGATCCAAGAGGTCTTTTCCAACCTGGTGTTCTATGATTCTATGATTCTTCCAGACTTCTGCAGAATGACCTTACAATACTAGAGAGTCTGAACTCAGATGATATCCTACAATTATACTGCCAGTCATGGGAATGAGAGTGCAAGCTCAGGATATAGCTGGTCGTTTAGCAGGAGGAACACACAGGACAGATACTTAGAAATCATGCACAGCTCTACCTTCTCCTTACTTAAGCTGATATGGGAAGCAGTCTCCAGCTGCAGGTTCAGACAGTAACAGGCACAGCATGTTTCAGACAGCTTAAGGTTATTTCTGACCTGAAGGATGCAAGGCTTAAAGGTCATTGTATTCTGAACTCATGGGTGTGCACACTCAAAGTGTTGTAACCGCGGGAAAGGCAGACATTGGCCTGATTCTGGGCCGTAACAGCTTGCCCTGTTCATATTACCCGATGTATCTTGCAGACATGAGGAGTGATTCATCAGGAGTAAGAATCCAGGCATTTGTAAGCTTGGATAGGAAATACTTTTGTTCTTTTTATTTCTTGGTTTACAGATAATCAATCAATTCAATAGTTCCCACTATATCCAGCAGAAGTCCACTGAAGAACTGAAGAACTCTCATGTAGAGCTCACAGGGAGTCTGCTCTCACTTTTCAAAAAACCAGCCAAACAGGCCACAGAGGCCACTGCTTGCTGCACTATTCCAAAATGAGATTTCACTTGAAAAATCTCATGATTTTCTGTGGAGGTTAACCATGATTACCTATGAACATCTTATGTTTTAAGTACATGTGTAGGATACTCCAGTGATAAGGAAGTTTGCAGTTTTTGGGTCTCTTTTGAGACTGAATTGTACATGGAGGGCTTTTGGAAGCAAAGAAAGGCACTGCTGCACTGTATTCATCCACTGTAATGTAACCACAGATAGGTGAGTATGTTGTTCCTCTCCTCTAGACAACAGTTCATCTGACCTCTGCTCCACTTTGCACCATACTCTCTCTCTCTCAATCAAATGATGTACTTCCCTTAGGCAGAGTTTTCTGCATATGAACAAGATGCAGGGTTGCTTCCTCACAACACTGAATACTATCACAGTTCTCAGATCAGTTTATTATCATAAATGCACGCTAGTGTACTGTTTAGGTGATCAACACTATTTTTAGCACCTTGACAACTTACTGCTAGTTCATACTAATGTTGCTCCTCATTGTTTCAGATTATAGTCTTCATTTAGACAGTAAAATCACTTTTTAGGTTGATCTTAAATATGCCTTTGATAGAACTTGCTTATTTCTTCCTATGTAATCTACCACCAGGAAAGGCAATGACAACTTTTCTCATCTAAAAGGAGTTGAAATTTATCAGCTTGCAAGACCCCAGCCTCCCAAGAGCAGAAAGATGTGATTGCCTATCTATCCACACAGACATCATGTTCTTCTATTTATACCTGCATAGAGTAGGTAACCTCTGTTACATCACTGAACAGATTGCTATTATCCCAGGCTGACAGAAATGTTAGAGAGAGAGTCAGAGTTTAGGGATCAAGGGTCATCAAGGTTACTACTGCATGCGATACTTATGTCTTGGCAGAAGGAGTCCTTCTAAAATATTCCTTTCTTCCTGGGGGTGTCAAATAAGAATTAGTATTACATAATGCCTTTGCTCAATGCCTTTTTTTTTCTTTCTTTTTTTTTTTTTTTTACTGAAATCACAGTGCTATTAGCCTTTTGTTACTTAGTACAAAAAAGATAGCTTATTTATATGCTTTTGTGTTGATAGATAGTGGCCTATAACAGGGAACTGATTCCCCCCAAATCGATAGGTAAGATCATACAAAATTTAAGACTTGCTGTTTTATACTGAGTATCTAATACAAAGTCACCAAAATGTAAGCAAGCAAACCCCCACGCTACATTGCAGAAGGAAAATACAGGAATTCTACCATTCTACTAAGTAGGAAAAAAATCTTCAAACATTGCATTACAATCATTATGTATAGAGCTGTTGGAAAGTTTCTTAAAGAATATTTTATATAACTGTTGAACAGTCCAGTGAAAGCACAAGTCTGTAACTTCTTAATTTAAAGATTGTAGCTTATTTTTCAAGCTGTATTTTGTAGTCAATATTTTATACCAGTTACTAGATTGCTCTGATCATTGAAAGGAAAATGGGAGTTTTCCAGAAGGGGAATACAAAAAACTGCTGGACACAAAACAACAACAAACCAAGCCCACTGTGAGAAACAGAATCAGAGCTACACATGCTGTGTATATAATACAATATAAAACCAGAAACCATAAGTATGACATACATAGTGCATCATAAGAACGGCAGACTATATAATCTTTTTTTCCCATATGGCATGTTTGCAGTCAACAGATGAAATCCTAGTTGATAGCTCTGAAGGCTTATTGCATAACAGGAACTGATTTGTTGATGAAAGCCAAGAAAAGATTAAACAGAGATTTTCAGGGTCAACCCGTTTCACATCCATTCAGATTTGTTGTAATTTCAAATGCTTTCTTTGCAGATCTAGAGCAGATAGCAATGGCTAAGCTTTAAATATAGTAAGGGATTAGACAAGCAAGTATCCTGTTGCTATTGCTATATCCATATTCATGCCTGAAGTACTCTCATGATTCCATTGAAATTGCAGGATCAAGAATTGTTAATTTTATAGCCAGTAGGTGAGTCTAATGAATTTTTGTCAGAAGAGTTAATCCATGAGCATTCTACTTCCTAGCTAGTAATTTATGCGAAATAACTTCTGCTCTAAAAGAAATTATCATACTTTTATGGAAAACCTTGCAGAAGATTAAATAAAAAATTCTTCCTCATTCTGGTATTAAGATATATGAAGCAGCATTTGAGTACCTCAGTGGTAAAAATTCACATGTATCTAAACAAATCATGGAACTGTAGTCATTGGTACCATCTTTGCAACAAGCTGGTATCTGCTTTTGCATGTGAAACTGGGCAAAAATTCCTCTTGGTGAGTCATGCAGCCTAAATAACCCCTTCAGTTTCAAAGCAACTAAAAGTAACTATAGGCTTATCTGAACAGGTTCAGCAGTAAATGTTGGAACTATTCAAATCATAATTACCCCTTCTCTGGAAGTGTTGTCCCCTCCCTGTAAGTGTTAAAGGCCAGGTTGGATGGGGCCTTGGGCAGCCTGATCTAATGGGAAGTGTCCCCTGCCCATGGCAGGAGGTTGGAACTAAATGATCTTTAAGGTTCTTTCCACCCCAGACTATTCTATGATTCTACGATTCTGCTTCTTTTGAGATTATTCACACAAAAAGGGACACAGATCTCATAGAAACATGGAATCATAGAATAACCAGGTTGGAAGAGACCCACAGGATCATCTAGTCCAACCATTCCTGATAGCTGAAAATATATACCTATGAAGTACATATAAAATAAAAGTATAACTGCATGTTATGTATTTCAATACAATTTTATATAAAAAAATAGGGGTTTAAGGTTAGAATTCTGACCATATATGCATATCACTTATATGTATATATCATAGATATATAGGAATGAAGAACTACTTAATTACTAAATAATATAAAAGCCACATGCATAGATATTCAAAACTCTGAAAACTTCGTAAACCTGCTGTTTAGCCCTCTAGAGTATATTTCTTGGCTTATTATCCCTATATTGCACTTACTTACAAAACAATAGTAAAATATTTGTTCTCCCACATGCACGATATACTTCAACTGCAAGATGTGAGAAATAAGTAATTTAGATCCAACAGAGGTGCTGCCCTTGCTATGTCTATCAGGTGTAAGGTGTACCTGCAGAATTTGAACAACTTCTGAAGTTACTTACAACCATTCTTTTAGAAGAGAAAAAAATCTAAACAGTCCTGGGCTAGACTACATCTAGGCTATCACCTGAAAAGAAAAAGCATCCGAAGTTTATTATCTGTGCCTTAGGATTTGTCTTTTGAGATATTCTAGATTCATACTTGGCTTTCTGGAAAGAGCATCTGAAATTCTAACCCAAAGATGGGCCCTCCATTCTGTGAGAACACTACCTAGTCAACATGCTCTCTACAGCCTCCTCCCAAATATTAAACAAAGAGCTTTCATTAACAAAAATTTGCACTGCAAATACAAAATACTAAAAAACTGCCCAAGGGAATTCCTCATAGTAATTTCAGCAGAACAGAGCAGTTAGCAGGTACACATTGAGAAGGACTGGAATGGGACATTATAACACTTCAAGTACATATAATGGCACTTACTCTACAAAGGGAACAACACCTTTAGAAGGTGGTTCTAAAGTTCTGTTTTACTAGTATGCGTACATACATAAAGATAACTCATTTTAAGGAAGCAATATATATATATAAATTGTATCTCCTTCATACTACATGAAGCACAGTCTTCACAAAGTATGCTCTTTAATTTCAGCTACAAGAGCAATTTGCAGTACAAGTAGGCTGTAATCCTCCTTTCATATCAGCTTCTGCAGGGAGATTGGAAGACAGAGTTAACTTGTTGGTATAATATTTTCTACACACTGCTTCTGCCTCCAGTGCCTAAATGAACTGTACTCTTTATCAACCCCTCTGCAATTTAGGCATCTCTAGTGATGTTTCCAAGTTGCTAGGCAGGTATGAAAACACTGGTGTTATTGAAGTTCCTCATTTGGTGTAAAGAGCAGTAATAAAATGAAAATGTTGCATTATATTATCCAGAATAACTATCAGCATATTACTTTATTGAAAAGTGGAAGAGGAATATTTCCTTTCATTAAAGGAAATATTCTATTTTCTATTCACAGCTGCTCATTTTGCTTTCAAGGTTACTTATCTTCTTGGATGATGAAAAATACCACATGTGGGAGACCAATACATAGTCTATGTGGACATTAAAGCTTTACAGCTTTAATACTGAAACAAATTCCCATGACTCATCTTTCGTTTTATAGCATTCATCTGCTATACAAGCATTTTTATATCAAGGCTCTCCTGCACTAAGGGGTGAGCTGTACACTGCACAGCAAAAAACAGGCTGATAATGCTTTTTTCTCCTTGCTTTCTACAGTCATTGTAGATAAATTTAAGTTACATAATAGTGTATTTCCATACATATACCCTTCTAGACAGAAGCAATTAAGTCAGCCTTGAATACAAGAAGAACTTGGAACACAGCTTTTGTGAAACCTCTGTAAGCTCAAATCAATTTAAATGAATTTTCTGCTCTACATGTACTGAAGTACGTGTTTTTAAATATCCTAACTAGATTTTTATCAGCCAGAACTAAGAAATAATGTCTTATTGCATAGCAGAATAAAATCTTGACCGGCTGCGTCTGGGGAGCAGAAAATAACAACAAATGGAAACAAAAAGACCTCTGGGCATCAGTTTTTATGGCTCTATGGGACCAAGAGTAGACAAAAAAGAGTAATTTCATATGAAACCTTTGAATACTAGTCTTCAGATAGGTCCAGATATCATACACAGTTTTTTTTTATCATCTGTTGGAAATACAACAGAATTATTCATAAAGGCTAAAAAATCTCTAATAAATAGAATAAAATCATCACAGAATAATAGAATTGCTAGGTTGGAAAATACCTTTGAGATGATCAAGTCACATTATACCTGTTCACTACTAAATCATATCCCTAAGCACTTAATCTATCTATCTTTTAAACACCTCCAGGGATGGTGACTCAACCACCTCCCTGAGCAGCCTGTTCCAGTGACCGATAAAGTTTTTGGTGGAACGCTTTTTCCTGATGTCTAATTGGAACCTCCTAGACTATTTCTGCTCTGCTGTATTATACTTCCAGCAGAAATCTGGTAGGCTGAAGTCTCCCACAAGGACAAGGGCTAGCAATCATGAGACTTCTCCCAGTTGCTTGTAGAATATCTCATCAGCCTCTTCTTCCTGGCTAGGTGGTCTATAACAGACTCCCACCACAATATCTCCCCTATTGAGCGTTTCACTGATTTTTACCCATAGACACTCAATTTTATCATCACAATCATTGAGCTCAAGGCAACCAAAACACTCGGACATAAAGGGTTACCCTGCTACCTCTCCTTCCTTGCCTATTCCACCTGAAGAGTTTACAGCCAACCATGGTAATGCTCCAGTAATGTGAGTCATCCCACCATGTTTCCACAATGGCAATTAGAGTATAGTTCTCTTGCCATACAATGACTTCTAGTTCCTCCTGTTTGTTGCCCATATTGTGTCCATTAGCGTAGATGCACTTCAGCTGGGCTATTGATCCTGCTATTCTCCTGAAGGGAATAGTCTTAATTCCTAGGTAACTACTTGCTGTAGTTTCTAACCCATCAATAACCTTTGCATCTTTGCTGCCACTTGGAGTGCTATCCCACACTTCCTCTGAGGTGGCAGACCAAAGGACCTTGCTGGGAAACTATTCCTTAGACACTGCAGTGCCATTCCTAGTTTTTTTTTTCAATTAAGCCTAGTTTTGTTCCCATCTCCCTTCATATCTACTTTAAATCTGTATTGATGAGCCCTGCTAGCTTCTTGTTAAGCGTCTTTTTGCCCCTTGGGGACAAGTGTACTCCATCCTTTGTCAGCAAGCCTTGTGTTGTGCAGGCCAACATGTGGTCAAAAACTCCAAAGTTTTGTTCATCACCCCAGGTTCAGAGCCAGGTGTTTATTTCCTGGCTCTTCTTACTCCTTCCCTCATTATAGTCTCTAATAGGAATGAGAACATTATCTGTGCACCCATCCCTTTACCATTTGTCCCAAGGCCCTGAAGTCCCTTTCAATTGCCCTCACATTTCTTGTTGTATTTTCATTACTTCCTACTTGGAAAATCTATAGCAGATAGCAATCTGTGGGCCTGACCAGAGCTGGAAGTTTTCTTTCCAACTACTGCTACAGAGGCTACTAGAGCTTTCTAGCTAAATTTAGCTACCACCATCTGAAAATGAAAAAAATGAAAGTGTAGGATGTAAAAGTAGTGTGCAAGATTTTCATGGGCTAGGTTAAGCCAAAAATAGTAGATCGTGGAACTTGTAACTTCAAACTACGTCTTGTGGTCTTATATCTAAACACAAGAGCAGTTCTGGATTGTTTTCTAAGACTTAGGACTCATTGGAAGTTGATTATCATATAGTTATGAACTGTTTTGGTCCTATTCGTCTTCTGATGTGTCAGAAATCACAGCAGTGGATAGTCAATCAGTATAAAATGAGTTATCTCTCCACTCTTTCTCACCCCTGACACCTTTTTTTTGAGGGTATATTATGTATGTATATTGTCCCTAAGGAGAAGAATAAGTGAAGACAAGAATAAGGAAAGACAGAATTTCACAGCTTCTCTGAAAAGAAACGGCCTTATGGGACCAGCTTTTATGATTCATGAGACTGTAAAAGCACTAAAATTAGCAGCTGCACCCAAGGGGAACAGATGACAACCTAAAGGGATAGCATGGTCTGACTGCCATATATTGTTTATATTCTAGGTTCTTTAATCCAGAAAGTAGAATGAGACCATAAAGGAAAAGAAAGAGGCAAATGATTTAGCACTGAGTTGATTTAGTATAGTGCCACACACACCCTGCATATTCTCTTCCAGATCCAAACTAGTTCAAATATATGGCTGAAGTATCTTTCCTTCCAATACAGTTGATCTACAGCTTGGATACTCAGGGATACTAAGATTTGATCAATTTTAATTTTGGGAAGTAGATATAGCTTAAAAAGCAAAAAGATCTCTTGAAGGTAGATCTGACAAATTCTTTTAAAATAAAATCATTTTTCAGAGATGATTTCCCATACCTTTACTTTTATTCCTCAGGACTGCTTTGAGCTGCAGAAAATAAAATGCCGTATAAAGAATTTTCTTATTATCTTTTACTGGGAGGGCTACATTATCTAGGATATTTCAGTCAAGAAATGTTATCTGAATGGCAAAGAATGAAACATTCTTCTCAGAAAACCCCAAAATGAATTATTTTTAATTGCTTTTTTAAAACTAGAACACTTCTTACTCAGAGTTGACCCACATGAGAGAAGATGTCATTTCAGTCTATGGTGCGTCAAAATGTGCATGTTTAAGTCAGATATGAGGTATAATTAAAACAGGAGGTATTATCTTGTAAGTCACATACAAAATTCTTAGTGGCTGTTCTAACTGTGTAAGGATTTACATATATCTACAAAATCTCTGTTGGGATAGTGTGTTTTCATGTGTTTTTGTCATGTTAAAGATTATTGGCAAGAATATAATTCTCATATACCATTATTAGCCTGCTGCTAAGAAATTTGGATCTCAGTCAGGCGTAAGAACAGACAGACCTACAGTTTCTGTAGGAACAAATTTTGAACTTCCTGTGTTATACAATGTCATCACACATACTTGATTACAAATGCATATGAATATGTATATTCATCATAAAAATGAGCCAGATATTAGTATTTTTTCATATTTTTGCTCTAAAATGACCAATGATTTCTTGAATTTATATAAAATTAAGTTTACGTTATTCACAGCAAAGACATATAAAACGTGTAATTTTCAACATTTTTCCTTACAAGGTATGCAGCCTAAAATATAAGAGGTCTTTACTTAATTTTATCTTTTAGAAACTAAGTACTACAGCTATTTGCATTTATTTTTGTGAGGCAGGAAGGAACCTTTTTTCTCCAGTAAGTTCATAGATAACTGCTAACTTGCTGTTGTGGTGTTAATTTCTATGTTGTGACCCATCAATTTTGCAGGTTTGAGTGAAGCGATGATCACCTGCAAGGTTACTGTAGCAGTGGACAGTGACATGGCTTAAGTACAAATTGATGGAAGCATTTTTAGATCAGGGAACATCGTTAGGAAATCTGCCTTCCCCACATGATGTTAACCAACTTGGCCATTGCCATCCTCCTTAAACTTCATATATTTTTATATGTTCTATATGCGAACACGACACCTACCCCCGTTCTTCCCCATGCATGCTGCCAGCAAGGCAGAGTGAAACACACTGCTGAGAGGGATGATGATCCAGCAAAAAAAGTTTAAAAATTTGTCTAGAGATCACAAAGCTGGCTGTGATTTATTATAGCACTGTTTCCAAGAGATAAAGAATGCATCACTGTGTCTAATACAGTCAGCTATATATCTGTTGTACCTATTACAGTTGCCTGATTCCTGTGTGTATTTTTGACATGAAGTAGGAAGTCTACAGGTGGGCAGGAAAATATGCTTAGTTCTTCACTAAGATCAAACAACACTTGGAGGCTGAAAAAGAAAAAGAGAAAGTGGTTCTGAACAGCCTTCAAAAGCTTTCTTCTGACTTATGTCTTAGCATTTTGTACATAGTAATACAAATATTTATCAAACGTATAAGATACTGATATATCTAACACCCTAACAGTAAGGAATCAAATAAAGAACTAAGTCTTGCATTTTTTCATTAGGTCACATAAGATACATGCTGAACTGCTAGGACTTTTGTAATAGCACAATGTTTACATGCATGTGTGTTCCCATACACATGAACACAGAGTGCCTCTCTGCTGCTTTTTGTTAGTTTTCAAGTTGCACTATTCACCATCACAACATGTATGTGAAACTAGTTCTTGTGAATGAGGTCTACTTCTCAGACGTAATTAAATAGCCATGCTCCGTATTTTAGAATTTGAGTTTTTTCAGCACTCCTTTCTCCTCTATTCAAGGGGCATGTGTTTTATGGAAATTCATGACCTGTTCATTATAATTTCAAACTTAGAATTACAAATACTTTGCCTTGATAAGACATAGCAGGCAGTGCAGTGTTGATAATCTATAGGAAGCCAGAAAAATTAAAGAGCCGTGTAAGGTATGTTTGGTTAATCATTTGAGGAAATCGCACTTGGTTCACTGAAGTTTGATGAGATAAAAAGAGAGTCTGACAGAAACCATGCACAGAGTGTGTGAAGCTCACTCTGATTTGATATCTGAAGGTCAGCGCATGTCCTTTATGAAATTTTTTCTAACCCTGCTAATACTTTCCCAAAGAGGATAGTCAAACCTCTTCTGTAGGAGCCATATTACAGCTGTACAAATTTTCCCATTATTTTCCTAGATGTTTCCATAGAGAAACCAGGACACACATAGATGCCAGGAGACGTGTGTCAGAAAGGGTATGCAGTCTGTGGCAACACGTCAACAGCTAAGGGTGGGGTGAGAACAGATACACACTTAACAGCTAACCTATTTATATCACTGACTACAGCAGATTCTGACAAGGTGTTTCTTCCTGTGATACTTCTATTAAAAAAATGCCAGTCTGGTAAATTGTGGGAAAAACCCTCAAAACCCAAAAAACAACCCCAAACCCAAAAACCAGAGCAATGAGAAAAGAGCCTGAATCAGACAAGTACTTCTCTGAAAGATTTCTTAACTCCAAGCAAAATTACTGATCAAATTTAGAAGGAAATAATGTCTAATGTAAGGAAGCAAACACATACATCTACCTATTCTTTGTCTCAGACAATCTTTCATGCTTATCTACCTATATATAATACGGAGCATGAAATATATGTGTAAGAAAACTTGAAAAAATGTTTCAGCTCTGTTGAGTAACTAACTCACTATTTGCGCAATGTCTAGGAAAGGTGAGTACAGGAGTATGCTCCTTTAGGGCACATAAAAATCCTTTTTATTCTCTTCTACATATTTAGACCTATCTTTCTAAATATAAACTTGATTTATTGAAAGTAAAACTAGCAGCTATGGGGATTCTGCATTTAATTATATTCAGCAACTCTGAAGAGTCTCAGAACATTATCAATCCAATTGTTCTGAAGCCTCAGATGTGCAAGAAGACCAAGTTTGAATGCAGACATCCTCATTTTTTCTTGTTTGTTATTTCTGAATGACAGTCACACTTTGGTTCTCATCTCCACCTTTCACAAGAAAGTCTGATTAGATGCTTAAAAATTTCTTATTCAAATGGAAATTGTGGTTACTGGAAAAAAATCAGCACTAAACCTTTGACAAAAAAAAAAATTTTCACAGTGTGATATGCTATAAAATGGTCCTAAAGCAGCACTACCATTCAATGGAATTAATAAAAAGGAAGGGATTTTACCCTACAGCTCTCCTTCTAGTAATATCTGGTTGCATTTTATTCTTCTGTCATTCCTACAGTCAATCCTATTACTAACTGAAGGTCCCCGTAATAACTTGCAAATGAGAGGAAACAATCCCCAGTTCAGCGGAAGTATGCATAGTAAAAAAAAGGGGTTATAATTTTGGTCAGATCTCTATTATTACTCCAGAAGCTCTACCTTAACTCTGTCCACTCACAGAAGAAGCCCAAATTACAAATCATACCCCTCTTTGAGCAATTTCAGGCAAGAAGAATTCATTATGCCTCCAATAAATGCTCAGTGCACAGGCAAATCAAGGATTTTACCATGCCCTAAAAAAATAGCAAATCTTTTGCTACCCTAAAATTTTTTGCAGATCTGTCTTCAGTTATGACAAAAAAGATATTGTAAGAAATTTCTTTAGATAAAAAGAGGTGTAATCTCATGGCTCCAAGGGTTAGCATGGTTTTCTTTAAGAATGCAATATACGAGGAGGTGGTCTTGGTTTGTAAAGAATGTTGGCGAATTCCTTGTTATGAATCCATGATGAATCACAAAGTCTTCTCCCAGCAAAGAGTTCATATCTAATACTGAGTATTCAAGGAAGGGTCACAAACATAAAAATATCACTGTAAAACTGAGGTATACAGAAAATCCTTGACTTCAAGTGATGTTTCAATTGTAGTCATGGTGATGCATAAATTACCGAATCATGCCATCCGCTTTATAGAATCTCTTCCTCTATTAATGTTCCCAGTTGATATTATTTAACTGCATTTTATAACTCTTCAGTAAATGCTTCTCCAGTAAAATATATTACTCCTTAATTGCAGGAGAGCAATTATTCCCCTGGATTTACTTTCTTTTTACTTGTTTTAGTAATCTTAATTAAGCATGCAGTGATTTAGTCAAGTACTCTGTGCATCGCAAATCCTTCTAAAAGCGTGTTATACTTTTGGACATAAACAGCTAGATGACTGAATTTGTACTTCTGAGCACCTCCACAAAATGCTATGTGGGCTGATTTATCACTGAAATACTAATGTTTGAAGACAAATGTTGGTGCTTTTGGTGCCTAAGCAATTCTATGTTTCCCAGGATTAAATGGCTTCAAAATATCATAGAACATATCTGTCACAGTTTAATATTGTTTCAAGCAACATACATTTAAGAGAATTCAGTGTAGGAAAAATGCACTAACAAGGAAACAATCAGAATCACAGAGAGAAACATGTAACAAGTACTCACTACAAAAGACTATGAACGGAGGTACTAGTATTTTATAACCTACAGACTTAGTGACAAAAGTTCACTGTATAACACCAAGTAAGGTTTTATTCTTATGAGACCAGTACCAACTTCTCTTAGTTATTCACTGCAACTGGTGATCCCTTAACCATTGTTAGATATTAGCCTAAACAAAGTAACAGCCCCAGGACTTTTCTCTTTAATAAGATGGAAGAGTTAATTTGATTAAAATTTTTATTTATACATTACTTAAAACCACACCAAAAGTAAATGAAATAAAAAGCTGCATTTCAGACATTGTGTCACTACCATAGAAAGGTGATATCAGAATGTTGATGCATCTTACGTGTTTATCACTTCCTTGCTTCCATCCTAAGAGATTAAAGTGAGCCCACATTTGATGAAAAGGAGATTTGTTGCTGCAAGTAAAGCACTGGACTGGAAGAGCTGTGTCTACCACAGCTTTAGTGTATAGTCTTAGGCAAGATTGTGCATTTCAATTTCACTTGTAAAATTATGATAGCATTTATTTTCTCTAGGCTTTTTAACTAGCAACTGTTAAAGCATGTTTGTTTGTGGCTTAATACATATAGAGTGTTTCTAAAGTGTCATTACTCCACAAGTTCATGAAATTTAGTGGTAGCTTCCCTGAAAGGCCCCAAATTCTATTCTCAAAACAATGGCAAGGCAAGGCTTACTTTTCTATACAGTTATCATGATGGATTACAGTATGTACCTGCATTGCTAAGGAACCATTTACACTGAATAGCAATTCTACCATGCAAGAATACACATCTTGGTGCTGATGTTGTCACTTGTTTGAATATTAAACCACAAGTGCCAATTTTAATCCCACAAGCCTACAGGTGCACAGAGACCTTCCTCTGGGGCAAATCACCAGACTGTGGTCTGGCATACATTGAAGGACAAACAGGACATGCCCAAACCATAAAACTTGTTCAAGTGCTTTTCCATTTCAGTAACGGTACAGGTTGAAATGATCAACACTCTGGAAATGTTGTTTCAACACTCTGGAATCTATTTTTCTGATGTCTACATTTCACAAAATAAAACATGTCAGGTTGTTGGTAAGTTCTGGCTGAAAAGGTCAGAATATTAAGGAGTTTCATGACCTGGAAATAACAGGTTTTGACACGTGCTGTACTAGACAAATCCTTGACTGTTTTCTTCCACAATGTTGCTTTGAATTCCATTCCATTTCCAAGAACCAGAGGTAATCAAAAACATTTTAGAAAAATACTTTCAGAGAGAAGGATGTTTTCAGTAGCATTGAACTTAAAGCTTTTTTGTAGTTTGACTTTCTGAAATACGTGTTGCTTTTCTAACACTTTGGAGTTTTTTTAAATCTTATTGGTCATGAAAAGCTATGTTCTGTTTTATCACAAATCTGACTTCTACGGGGTCTGAGATTCTCAGTTCTCTAATTACAGATGAACTGAATATCAGTCAGTGGCTTCAGATTTTTTAGCACTTCTGAATTTGTTCTCATAATTTAGCAATACGGACATCTATTAAAACAATAATAATAGAACACTTAAATTTTAGGAAGATGCAATTCAACTAACATATTGTTAGATCTTTGGAAAAGCATGCATAATTCTATGTTTATCAATGTAATGATGTCTAACATTCAGTTTTCATTTAATCAGTTTCACTTCCCATCCTTGTTACATCAATTATATAAATACTTCAAATAAAGTCCCAATATTTTATCAAATTAATTTATTAGCCTTAACGCCACAGTTCCTTTCTTGTTTTGATCAATTCATCAGGTTTCATAAAGCATTTTTTCAAAATTTAACATGTAAAGACAGCATTAAAAAATACCCACTTTGTATTCCCTGCCTAACATTAAAAATAATTAAACATCTGGATGAAAGCATAAGGATAAAATAAATTTACTTTATAGTGGATATGAAGTTTCCATCATATACCTTTATCTACCATCCAGTCTGGAAAATATTTCAGAAACTTAATCATGCAGTTTTCTTGAGTAAAAAGGTGATGCACACACTAAATTATTGACAATGTTGTTATATTTTTATAACCGGACTTGTGTTTTCTTAGATTTACAAGAGGATGAAAATATTAACTACAAAGACAGGATTTCTACTCTACTTGGATAATGAAAACTGAAGCAACAATAAATGTTTAGGTTTTAAGCCTGATTGAACATACATAATTTCTTTTTCTAGACAGGGATCATTAATAAGCAAAAAATGTTCATTAGACTCATAGAATGGTTTAGGTCGAAAGGCACCTGAAAGATCACCTAGTTCTAACTCCCTGCCATTGGCAAGGATGCTTCCCACACAATTGGGTTCTGCAAAGCCTCATCCTTGAACATATCCAGGGGTGAGACAACCACAACTTCTCTAGGCAACCTGTTCCAGCGCTTCACCACCCTCACAGTAAAATATTTCTTCCTAATACCTAATCTAAAACTAACTTCTTTCAGCTTAAAACTGGTACCCCTTGTCCTATCACTGCACTCCCTAAGGAAGAGCCCCTTCTCAGCTTTCCTGCAGGTACCTGTTAATAACTCAATGGCTGCTATAAGGTCTTCCCAGGGCCTTCTCTTCTCAAGGCTAAACAAACAAAACTTGCTCAGCATGTCTTCATAAGGAAGGTGCCCCAGCCCTCTGGTTATCTTCATGCCCATCCTCTGGACTGGCTGTAATGGATCCAATGTCCTTCCTGTGCTCAGGACTCTAGAGGTGGACACAGTATGCCAGGTGAGGTCTCGTAAGAGGAGAGTAGAGGGGCAGAATCACCTCCATCAGCCTGCTGGTCACGCTTGTTTTAATGCAGCTCTGGATATGGTTGGCTTTCTGGGCTGCAAGCGCACTTTCAAAGAATCATAGAATCACAGAGTTAGATCAGATATAGATCAGGCTGTTCAAGGCCCCATCTAACCTGACCTTGCGCTGGTGTCCCTGCCCATGGTGGGGGGTTGGAGCTAGTTGATTTTTAAGGTCCTGTCCAACCCAACACATTCTATGAGTCTACGATTCTATTATTTACTCTGTTTCTGCAACTAACATGCTTCTGCTTTGCATTTTCAATTACTGTGAGGCATAATGGTCAAGACTGAAAGCTAGTGTTTGGTTAAAGTCAGCAAAAGGAGAATGGGGAAATGCTTGTAATCCCTGTGCCTTTATGTCGGAGAAGTAAGAGTTCTCTGCTTCCACCTATTGGTAAAAAACAAACAAACAAACAAACAAACAAACAAAACCAAAAAAAAAGCCTCAGCCATGGAGATACCCTGCCCACATGCTCATCTGCAGAAATGCTCAGGAAGTAAACACATCTCCTAATTTCCTGTGACACTGTTGCTGAAGGTCTTTCACACCTCCCGTCCCTTCCTGAGGAAGGTCCCAGAAAGTGAAAGGGTTCTCCACAGCAAAACAGCTGGTTTAACCCTGTTGATGGCCCTCATCATCTAGTTGCAACAGCTGCAGTGTGTTGGGGAGCCTTATAACAAGAGTGAGCACCACTCCAATCACAGATATGAAGTTATGAGAGAAGGTGACTAGACACTGCATGCTTACGTAAGACTGTCCTCCACACCAGGAGAGCCAGACTTTGCAAAAAGTCCATATCATGGTAGAAACTAACACAAACTGCGGTGCTCACAATGATTCTTGTAACTCCCTATGATTTTCACATTGTTTCTGAACATAGTGAAGATAACATTAAGATGCATTCTGTTTATTTATTTTTAGTTTAAAAATATTGCCTTTTACCCAAGTGTCTGTCTTACTCCTTGCTCTACCCTCTCATACATCATATCCATCATCAAAATGCAAAACACCCACATTTACTTCTCTCCATAAGCAGTGATTTCATAGAAGTACCACACAGCCAGCTGCCCAGAAATTAGTTGGAATTTGTTTTTTCCAGTCCAGTCTGAACATCACTTTGTAGTGTGCAGCCACCATGTCATCCTTGAGAGGGATCTATTCTCCCTTTTCATCTCACCTCTTCATGTTTTTCCAGATCATTCAAAATGCTGCTCCTGCATTTTGATCTGACTTATTTCCCATACCCATATACTCTTGCACTTCTTTTCAAGTGCTACTCATCTGCTCCTCTTGCAGATTTTTTCTCTAAATATTTTATTTTTCCTTTGTGTCATTCATACTTTTGGACACTGAAATATTGTTTAAAATTTAATAATTCATGAAGTGAAATATTTAGGAAGTGACAAACCCTTATCCATAGTTTTTAATCTTTTGTCTTTTACATCAATAGTAAAAAGTTTAAGTATTCCTCCCATCAAATCAGAGACAAAATAAACAACCATATTTTCCACTAGCCTGTCCAGCTACATAGTTCACATAGAAATTCCAAGTTTTTCTTTACCTTCTTCCACAACTAATTTTCCCCTAAAATTTCAGCATGCAATTTCTAATGAGTTCTCATTCTATTACACAAGAACTGTATAAACCGAAGAACTAGTAATAAATGTAGGAGAAACAAGAAATAATGTTACCATAGTAGGATATTATACAGCACTAAGGATAAAGGAGAGGACTATAACAAAAACTTCATTTAGGCAAATATGAGGCTTACTACTATTCTTACAAGTACTGGTTCTCTGATTATTAAGTATACCTTCTCACTTTGTCTTTACTACCTAGAACATGATCTATGTTTTGGTGGTCTATTCTTTGTCCAGTCCACTATGGCCTTACTGCTAAGATGTATGCTTTCTAGCAGACATCTGACTTTTGCCATAAAAACATTCAGTTGCTTCTGAAAAGATCCATAGAAGATCGTTATTTGGTAGGACCTCACATGCAGCTTGAAATGAGCTCTCAGCTGCGTCACCCTTAGGCATGTTGAAATCCTCCAAATGATTACATTTCTCTGTCACATGATATTTAATGATGCCTTGTTTTGTCAAGCAAATCACATTTGAACAAGTAACCCTTTTAAACTGTTATGTTGCACAGGTCTTATCTTGCTGAGGCGATCTCTGAAATGCAAGACTGTAGCTGAAAAATTTATTAAAGTGCATGTCTAATACTGTAGTGCAGAGAAAGCTCAGAAACTATTCATAGTACGGTAGTTTGGAAGTTGTCGGATAAAAAGACTTGTAAGCATGTTCACAGAGAAGAAGTAAACACATATTCAGCTGTTCAACAGATTATTCAAAGTGAATGACTAAGAAAGGCAGCATAACTCATGTTTTCACTAGCTAGACGTAACTGTGCAATTGCTAATGTTCTTGACAATCTGCTTACCTAAGAATGACAATAAAGGAGTTTCATGTATGAAACATCAACTGCCAAAAACGTGCTGAAACCTCCCACATATGGAACTGTTTATCAAGACATTTAACTAAGCATGTTAACAACATGAAAATATAAATCACATATCAGACTGTAGGTGTCTTTTCTTCATTTTTCTGGATACTTTTCAGAACTGCTTTAAAACACCAAGGGAATAATTCATTCATTGTGCAAATCTGAACATTTCAACTAGGAATATTTGCTAAAGGTTGATGAAGAAATTGCATAATGTGAATGGACAAGACCTTATATCTGATCCTTGAAAATATACTTTCAGTATGTAGCAGGTAATTTTCCTTATTATGATGCAAATTAAGCTAATAACGAAGATTTACAGATCAATATGCTGTTTAAATTACAGCCATGCCCAGAAGCAACAACTGTACAGGACGTTGTACAAATTTATATAAGAACAAGATGTTTGTCCGAAGACTAAGTTAAGCAGGAAAAGAGTAGATTTTCTGTCTATGATCACAGATTCTTTTTTTTTTTTTTTCATTGCTCTTCTCTGTAAATGCTCCAGGATCTCAATGTCTTTCTTGTAATGAGGGGGTCAAAACTGAACACAATATTCAAAGTGCAGCCTCGTCAATGTCTGGTACAAGGGCACAATCAGTTCCCTGATCCTGCTGGTCACACTTTTTCTGATACAGGATAAGATGCTATTTCACAGCAGCAGCTTCCCAACTCTGTTGTATGTAGAAAATTGTTTGTGTTTTTTTACAAGAGCTCCCTCAATCAGGTTAAAATATGCATACTTCATGACCTTCACCACATAACCAAGATTTATTCTGTATATCTTACGGGCATGAATATCTAAATAAATGCATTTCAGGACAAGTAGTAAAAGATTTTCACCCTGAGACTTCACTGCTTCAACTTGTCCTTTATGCTCATCCAAGATAAAGCAAGTTTATTTAGGGAAGAATTATTTACCTGCCAGGTTGTATAAAAAATAAAGCTTAAATAAATTCACACACACTGAACTTCAGACAAATCATACTCTAAAGATACTGTAAAGATACTGCTGTGTAACCTGAACAACACAGATTGTGTCAGATTTAGGCTTTTGAGAACAGGTGGCACTGACACCAAATAAGAAAAAAAAAATCTACTTTTATTTATTTTAAGTTCATATCTATTCCTTATAGATTAATTTAATGATCTGAAAATATGGTAACTGATGACAGTAATGCCCTTTCATTCTAGGAAGGAAATTACCTCTGTGGAGCTTGAATTCTGTTTTATATCCTTGGGGTTTAAGAACAACTATACCACTCTTAGGGTGACTGGTTGAAACAAAATGAGATTTGACAGGTAGGACAAAGTGTATAGTGCCTGCCTGACGTTTAGTTTGATTATGAAATGAGTGTCTGAGAATTGAGGATCAGCATCACAGCATTGCATATTACTTTAGTGGAGAAGAGCAGAGGATATCAACAACATAGAAACACTTCAACAGTGTGCAGACTCCAACTGCTGCATGCTAGTTTCCAGAAATATTGAACACAGCAGACCCAGGATCAATAAGACACACTAGAAGTCTAGTGCAATAATGCCATGGATTGCAATGCTCTCAAATAGTATCACCTGGATGGAAACACCACACTGACAATTTGAGCCACTATGTGGGCGCAAGGTTCCATATAAGGAAATGGTAGGAAAATGTGAAAAACTGGTATTTTCTAATATCAGAATGGATTATCAAGAACTGGCAAAGGCTGCCCGGGGGGTGGTTGAGTCACTATCCCGGGAGGTATTTAGAAGACAGTAGAGGAAGTGCTTAGGGATATGATTTTGTGTTGGGCGTATATGGTTGGAGTTGATGATCTCAAATGTCTTTTCCAACTTACTGATTCTATGGTTCTATGAATATACCACCTGGTGCCAGCATCATGTAGAGCTTAGATGGCAAAAGCTTTCTAAAACACTAGCAAAAAAAGGAAATTTCACTGGTGACAATTTCATCCAAAGAAACAGTTTTTCAGATACTCCTATCTGATGGAGTCTCAAGACAACCGTGATTTCTTACGTCTATCAAATGCTCAAAGTCTTTTCTTGTTTACACTTTCATTTGACCATAAGGCAGTAAATGAGACCAGACATTACTCACATTTGCAGGAGAACATCATGTTATCAGTGAAAGAAAAGAAATAAAATTGAGTCTTTAGGCTCAGGAGTGATGGATGTTACCCTGCCAAAGTCTGTGCCAATCTCCTTGCCAATGCCAGATGGTTTCCCTAGGAGGCTCTTCAGTAGTCTCACAAATCTCATTATCAGAGGTTTGCTGTCAGTCAGCCCAAACTGTATTTTGCATTTTTGTCTCACTCTTTCTATGTATAATTTTATGCTTATTTACTATGCAAAAGTTTAAAACAAATCCATTCTTGATACCTAACTTCATGCATTAGTAGTAATGGTCTGGTTTCAATATCCAACCTGGTTTTAAGCATCTTTCACTTTACATTGCATCATTTAAACAACAGGCATATTTAAATAAAATATTTGTTCAAGAACTTCAGCTTGTTTGGGCTACATAAAGTTAACCTCTTTCTACTTTTTCTGCAATTCAGACTGCAGACCCCTAAATGCCTTCCGACATCCCCATAATTAGGAACAGACTGAGAATAAGGTTAAGCACTAATTTTGCACTGTAACAACTGTGTAAAATCATGCCTCTCATATTTACTTAAAAGATTAGTGGTGCACTTTATCAAGGCTACTAATAAACCCTAATTCTGTAACAGGAAGCTAGAATATTTGACAGTGACAGAATTTAAAACTAAGTCATGATTTCCTTTGGTATAGCTGTATTTAGCCAAAGGTTTGGTATTTTTTTAAATGTGTACATTAAAAAATACATCACTTACCATATGTATTAGCCAGACACATTTTTCTTTCCTGAGGGGTTCTTTGTTGTAGGAGTCTTCTGCATCTTCTTTATTTTTTCCAGACACCCTACAGTCTTCTCATACATGTTACAGCAAGCACAATAATGTACTATAATTTTCAGTGGTGTTCAGGTGCTCTATTTTCAGTGGCGTTCAACATGTAAGAACAATGTAAATGCGGTAGTTTTCAAGGACATGACCCAGAAATGCAGAATTAAAGACTGCTGCATGGGGATGTAGTCTGTTAGATAAGTTAGGAATGTTAGTAATCCTTATAGTGGCAATGCATACAACTGAACTGTCCTGCTAACTCTCTTCTCTATTTAAAAACTGGAACAAGAACCTCTCTGTATGTCCAAAACTTGAAGAAAGCTAGGCAGAAGCAGTTTAAATCTGAAACCAAACTTTATATCACCTCAGATGCTCAAATAATTGATTTATCTCATAACTGCAAATATTATTTGAATTTCTCTCCCAGCTTTTGCTGCTCTACTGTCAACATGAAACTGCATTGTGTCAGGACTCAGGTAATGCTACTATAGCACTCCATGCATTTCGATATATGCCGGCTATGCATTCTGTGGTATCACAAAATCTGAAAGAAAAATAATTGTTTAATATTAACTTGGAAGCATAATCCAATGCATTCTTTTGCAGGGGTAAAGAAATCGACATACTCGAGAGACAAGGGTTGCCTTTTCCTTTGGAGTAGACAGGAGATTCAGAGAAGTAAAGTACATGTTTCCCTGACATTTCCTTTGGCACAATACAGGTGAAATATGAGCATAAACAGCAAACACTTTAAGAGACATCATTACTATGTGTCATTTTCTGATACATAATCATTTGTGCTGATTCTAAAAATTTTTGTAAAGTATCAGATAGAAAATCACCATTTCCCTGCTTGCATTCCAGTACCTATTGGAAAGAAGAAGAAGAGAAACGTTTATGGGCTCTGGAAGAGGGGACAGGCCTCTTGGGTGGACTACAGGAGGGAAGTGAGATTGTGTAGAGAAAAAATCAGAAGGGCTAAGGCTCAACTAGAAATCAGATTGGCAAAGTCTGTGAAAGATAACAAAAAATCCTTCTATAAATACATAAATAATGAAAGGAGGACTAGGGAGACCATACAGTCCCTATTGGACGCAGAAGGAACAACAGTGACAGGGGATGAGGAAAAGGCTGAGGTACTTAATGCCTTCCTTGCCTCAGTCTTTAATTGTAAAGAAAGTCGTTCCGTCTGTGTACAAACCCAGGAGCTAGAGGAGCAAAATGAGGCTCCCATGATCCAAGAGGAGGTGGTCAGAGCCTTGCCAGCCCGACTAGACACCCACAAGTCTGTGGGGCCTGATGGGATTCATCCAAGGGTATTGAAGGAGCTGGCGGATGTGCTGGCCAAACCCCTTTCCATCATCTTCCAACAGTCCTGGAAGACTGGGGAAGTTCCACTGGACTGGAGGCTGGCTGATGTTGTGCCCATCTACAAGAAGGGTCGCAAGAAGGATCCAGGGAACTACAGGCCTGTCAGTCTGACCTCAGTGCCAGGGAAAGTCATGGAGCAGGTGATCTTGAGTGCTATCATGAAGCACATGCAAGAGAACCGGGTGCTCAGGCCCAGTCAACACGGGTTCACAAAAGGCAGGTCTTGCCAAACTAACCTGATCGCCTTCTATGCCAAAGTGACTCGGCTGATGGATGAGGGAAAGGCTGTGGATGTGGTCTTCCTGGACTTGAGTAAAGCCTTTGATACAGTTTCTCACAGCATTCTGCTTGAGAAACTGTCAGCCTCTGGCCTGGGCAGGCGCACACTCTCCCGGGTGGAAAACTGGTTGGATGGCCGGGCCCAGAGCGTGGTGGTAAAGGGTGTGAAATCCAGCTGGAGGCCAATGACAAGTGGGGTTCCCCAGGGCTCAGTGCTGGGTCCAGCCCTGTTCAATGTCTTTATCAGTGACCTAGATGAAGGCATTGAGTGCACCCTTAGCAACTTTGCGGACAACACTAAGCTGGGTGGAAGTGTTGATCTGCTGGAGGGCAGGGAGGCTCTGCAAAGGGATCTGAACAGGCTGGACCGCTGGGCAGAGTCAAATAGCATGAGGTTTAACAAGGCCAAATGCTGGGTCCTGCACTTGGGGCACAACAACCCTGTGCAGTGCTACAGACTAGGAGAAGTCTGTCTAGAAAGCTGCCTGGAGGAGAGGGACCTGGGTGTGTTGGTTGACAGCCGACTGAACATGAGCCAGCAGTGTGCCCAGGTAGCCAAGAAGGCCAATGGCATCTTGGCTTGTATCAGAAACGGTGTGACCAGCAGGTCCAGGGAGGTTATTCTCCCTCTGTACTCGGCACTGGTGAGACCGCTCCTTGAAAACTGTGTTCAGTTCTGGGCCCCTCACCACAAGAAGGATGTTGAGGCTCTGGAGCAAGTCCAGAGAAGAGCAACAAAGCTGGTGAAGGGTCTGGAGAACAAGTCTTACGAGGAGCGGCTGAGAGAGCTGGGGATGTTTAGCCTGGAGAAGAGGAGGCTGAGGGGAGACCTCATTGCTCTCTACAACTACCTGAAAGGAGGTTGTAGAGAGGAGGGTGCTGGCCTCTTCTCCCAAGTGACAGGGGACAGGACAAGAGGGAATGGCCTCAAGCTCTGCCAGGGGAGGTTTAGGCTGGACATAAGGAAAAAACTCTTCACAGAAAGGGTCATTGTGCACTGGAACAGGCTGCCCAGGGAGGTGGTTGAGTCACCTTGCCTGGAGTTGTTTAAGGCATGGGTGGACGAGGTGCTGAAGGGCATGGTTTAGTGTTTGATAGGAATGCTTGGACTCGATGACCCGGTGGGTCTCTTCCAAACTGGTTATTCTATGATTCTATGAAATATACTACACAGGAGCTTTTGTAAATCCAAAATGCACATCTCTGTTTCTAGGTCCATAACACCTTAGTTCATTGGAACCAATAGTTGAGAGAAGTTGACATTAATGAAAATTTCAGGTTACTGGCACTTTTGTTGATCCATAGTTTTTTCTATTATGGCTTTATAATTAAAACTCAGTTTGCTACTACTTTTACAGGCAGACACATGATCTTACTTTTGTTATAAAGGAGAAAATACTGTTCTTACAAACTATACAAGGCATCAGTGAAGGTTGTGGTTATTTCACATGTACATCAACTTGGAAATAAAGGTAGCATAAGGCTAATAGATTAGAACAATTCCCTAGAAGGCAAAATGTTACCTGCTTTGTGAAAGAAAAATTTAATAACAAAATTACAGTTTTGCCCTACAGAGAAGAAAATAATTAAGAAGAAAAACGTTCTAAAGGGACTGAATTTTCCACCTTATTTTTGTCAGGGTACTGGATCATAAATCACAAGGAAAACTTTAATCAAGATTTAGGAATCATTCCTCATGTTTTAATACATGATCTTCTAGATGGTAGCATAAAGAGCAACTCCCATTGCACAAAGCAACAAAGCTATGTCAGAGCTACAGAAATTTTCAAAACACTTGAAGTGTTCAGAGAAGTTTTCCTATTCACGATTCAGACAGGGTACAACAGTTCAGTCACAAGATGGACTAGCCGACAGGTTCCTGCAAGCTTCCTTCAGGTAAGGAAACCCTGACTCTTTTACTTGTTTCCCAAGTAGAAACTTCACTTTTCTAAATAATTCATGTTGCTTAATTGTCTTCCAGGTTTCTGTCAGAAACACTAACCACTGTGTTATTATAGTGCTAAAAGGGTAATTAAAAAGTTATTACCTTAACAGCAAAATTTTTTCCAAAGCAAAGGCAATCCATCAAGTTCTTAATTTATTTTTTGTGCATTTAAATTGCAGAAATATAAACCAGAGATTGTCATGCATCTGTAGCAAGTCTTTGAAATATCCTACATGGAACTTATTTGCAGTCAAATTGCTGAGCTTAGTCAGCGGGTTAAAAAATGTTATTTTGCCATTGAAATCAAGGGAGGAGGTAGCATTTCATTTGAAAACGTGATAACATATTCTATTCTGCTGGAGGCATGTGCAGCATATAAAATCTCTTCTGAGGTAATTACAAAATCCTTTCTAGGCTTATGGAAATATCACTCAGCCATTTGATTAACTGTTTGGATACAATAATCAGTTCTTTAACAGTTTATGAAGAGTAAACTAAATTACTAGCAGCATTCCACATTAATTTGGCAATTTACCGTACCCTGTCACTGAAAAAATCCCCCAAAACCCCAAACTGAGTAGCACTCCAGAGCAACACAAGGACTTCTCATGTTATACATTTTCTTACTCTAAGTGTGATATCAAGAAAGAACAAGCATCAGGTCTATTTTAAAGTCAACAATGATTTGTGACTAGACCACAATGTGTGTTTCTAAAATTGCACAATAAAGCTAGACCTAAATTTAAATCTTAAGCAGAGAAAAAAGAAGAAAACAGAAAGTTGAAATAATCCAAATATAGGTCATACTTTTGACCAGCAGGTTTTGATGCCTGCTGGCATCAAAAGACGTTGTTACTATACAGAATCTCACTTTATGGAGACTATTAAATCACAAAAACATACCATTAAAAAATTGTAATCAGTGGTGCTATATTTCAAAGTAGACAGAAAGTCTTTCACCTGCCTAAAATTTATTTAAGTAATATGTTATATTGTAATAGATCTTCTGTCAGAAAGCAAATTTACTTATACAGGGCTTTTCACTGGATACAAAAAGAGAATGTAGACATTCACTGTATGTCTGTCTCAAGATAGTTTAAAAAATGTGATAGTTTCTTTCTTTTTGTACTACCCACCCCCACAGCAGAATACCTTAAAAGGACACAGTGTAGGAATCAAGTTTTACTTTGTTTTAAGGTGGATACCTTAAAGATGTGATACCGTTCTCTAACAAGAGTTCCACCTTTGATGTCAAGGGATAAAACAACAGAAGCCAGGGATTAGTTCAATATGAAGGAAATAAATCTCTCTTTTAACAAATTATCTCGATAACTGCAGGACAAAACTCCTGAGTACCACAGAATCCACTTGAATATATATATAAGCTTGATTTATAGCTATTTGCAGATATAAAGTGTAACTTTCTGACATAGGTTCACGAAGTCACATAGAATTGTACTTTGTTGTATTAATACTATTAATATTAATGTTATCTCTAGAGTCATAGAATCATAGAATCATAGAATAGCCAGGTTGGAAGAAACCCACCGGATCATCGAGTCCAACCATTCCTATCAAACACTAAACCATGCCCCTTAGCACCTCGTCCACCCGTGCCTTAAACAACTCCAGGGAAGGTGAATCAACCACCTCCCTGGGCAGCCAATTCCAGTGCCCAGTGACCCTTTCTGTGAAAAATTTTTTCCTTATGTCCAGCCTAAACCTCCCCTGGCGGAGCTTGAGGCCATTCCCTCTCGTCCTGTCCCCCGTCACTTGGGAGAAGAGGCCAGCACCCTCCTCTCCACAACCTCATTTCAGGTAGTTATAGAGAGCAATGAGGTCTCCCCTCAGCCTTCTCTTCTCCAGGCTAAACATCTCCAGCTCTCTCAGCCGCTCCTCATAAGGCCTGTTCTCCAGCCCCTTCACCAGCTTTGTCGCTCTTCTCTGGACTCACTCCAGAGCCTCAACATCCTTCCTGTGGTGAGGGGCCCAGAACTGAACACAGGATTCAAGGAGCGGTCTCACCAGTGCCGAGTACAGAGGGAGAATAACCTCCCTGGACCTGCTGGTCACGCCGTTTCTGATCCAAGCCAAGATGCCATTGGCCTTCTTGGCCACCTGGGCACACTGCTGGCTCGTGTTCCGTTGGCTGTCAACCAACACGCCCAGGTCCCTCTCCTCCAGGCAGCTTTCTAGACAGACTTCTCCTAGTCTGTAGCACTGCACAGGGTTGTGCTACCATTATTTTAGGTGTCTAAGACAAAACTTAAATTAAACTTAAAATTAAAATCCTGTAACAGAAAATTCTGGCCAGCAAGAGAAGTGAGACTAAAGCTACTAGCTCTTTTGAGAAATAAAATCTGACAGATGTAAGACAATTAATTATCATCTGTTGGTGTTTTGCCAAGTACATTACTATGGCACACAGACATGTTTAAAACCCCTTCAATAATATTCCTGGGACACAATGTTTCACTGTCATGAGGAATACATGAAAAAGAAAAACCATTACATTTCCCTGTATTTTCAGAAGCATGACTATAGTCAGAGGCCTTGTGGTGATTTTATAATTCATTACCCAACTGGGCTCCGCAGGTTTGTCATGGCACTGCAGAAAGGCAATATCAATTCCTTGTTTCTCTGACATTTTCTATGTCTTTAAAGAAGACATGTACGCCTATATCTGCTTTAAAGAAAGTACCAGATCTGCCTCCTGTGTAAGCTAGTATTTCTTCTATGTTATTTCCATACAGACGAATACCTTACCACCCTAACAGTTCTGCCTAACATGTAATCTATATCTACCCTCTTTCAGCTTAAATGTGTTACCTTTTGTCCTATTACTACACTCCCTGATGAAGAATCTCTCCCCATCTTTTCTATAGACACCCTTTAAGTGCTGGAAGGCTGCTATATGGTCTCGTTGGAGTCTTGTCTCCTCTAGGCTAATCAAACCTGACTCTGTCAGCCTGCCCGCATATGGGAAGCTCTCCAACCCTCTCATCACCTTCATGGCCCTACTCTGGACTGGCTCTAACAGATCAATGTCCTTCCTGTAATGAGGACTCCAGAACTGAATGCAATTGACTGTGTGTTCCCATGCCAAGGTCCCTCTGCAGCCTCTCATGCTTCTCCTAGACTTGTTTCTAGGTTGACTCTTTCTTTGCTTCAAGGGACTCCTGGTAATTCTCCAGATGCTGTTTAATTCAGCCAACAGTCAACAGGTTAGACAGTTTGGGGCAAACATTTCTTCAGTGTATGTGAACTCAATACACTATTCTGTCTGTTATCCTCATAACTCTACCTGAGCTGCTGTTGTTATACAAGCTAGTTTTCCAAATGTAGGCCATATGAACACCCCACACTTCAGCAACAAAATTCCCATTCAATGCAGAGAAACATAAATTTGTAGAGTATTCCCAGGTCACGGAGTCTAGTCTATGCTGCTTAAGATACTATGTTATATAACCGTTTCTGTAAAGATATCTGAATCCTGTTCTCAAGAGAATCTTTGGTGGCATAAGGAATTGCATACATTATCCTTCTTTTCACTGAAATGTACAACAGTGTATGCAAGTTTGCTCTGTTTCCTAATGAAAATACAACTGGCCTTTGTAGATTAAAAAGTAACATGCAATGATTTTTCTTCATTCGGGTATACTTCATACACTTCTTAAAATAAGCTGTTCAATGGAAGAAAATTGCCTTTTATTTGATATGATGATGCTCTGTTTAGAAAAGTCGGGGCTGATAAATGCGAGGGAAGAGCTACCACTAAATATCTGGGTGCCAGCAGATATTTCCTTCATTCAGTGTTCTAGTTTATGTACAGAGAAAGAGACTAAAATACAAACCAGAAATTAGATAAACTAAGATACACTGCTTTCTTTTGCTTTCATGAACATCACATATAATGAGCAAAATAGAACAGGAAGCTGGGGTTCTGAAGGTCCATCAGCTCATTTGACTAGTTTTGCACCTGCATAAACTGCCCGGAAAATAACGAGCTCTCTGGTAAAATGTCATTGTGAACGTTGTATTCACTATTATGAGATGTTACACTTCAACCTTTTGTGAAACACTGGATAAGAACAGTAGACCTATTTGGCATTTATGATTGAAAAGCCATGATGTACCAAATTACAATCCATGGAATCCAGGACACAAAGTCTTCTCTTGGCTGAAAACCACATGAACTAGATAACTGAATCCACTGCACAAGCCCAAACCAATCTCAGTGAAAGGAGCTTGGGTTGAAGTAGGTACTAAAAATAGGTAAAATTTTAATTGTGGCCTTCACATAAAAAATTATTCTTGGTAAAACAGATGTCATAACCGTAAGTTTCCTTATACTGTTAATGGGCTTACTGTGTATGAACAATCAAGGTGTATATTTGGAACATTTGCCTCTCTGTCTCCTTTTCTCCCTTAAGAGAAATAAATAAACACAAATAAATAAATCGAGCCAAAGATCAGCTTCTGAGCAGGCAGACGTTTGATTGGGAAGGAAAACAAAAGGCATTTTTATTGTAAGCTTTTTTTCTCAATTGCTTTGCATGCCTTTTTACAATGCCACCTCCTGTTCATGTGATAGTATTGAATAAACAGCTGTTCCATTCTTCTAACTCATATCACAGTCGAATCAGTCCCTTCTCAAAACTATCAATCAGAAGAGAAGTAGCATATTTTATTTATTGTACATGGGACATAGATCTTGGGAAATGACCATTAAATAATTACTATTGTCTCACTCTAATCTTCTGAGTTAGGAAAGTTACAAAGTTTCAGCTGTGTTATTTATTTATTTCGTGTGTAGTTAAGACCTGCTAGGTTTTGTGTAAAGAAGAGAAGGTCTTCTAAATACTGAAGAGCACAAATTTTCTTGCCTTCTACTCTATAATTAATGTGGGACAGTTGCCAAGGCAGACAAAAAGAAGCGTGTGCATAAAGAGTCTCCAAGTCAAAGTCATCTATGATGATCTAGATGGTAAAAGATCTTTAGCTAGACACATGACTGCTGTATGTGAAAATACTCTTCTCTCTGATGCTAGCTTTAGTCACAGTTGGAGTAACAGGAAGTTATTGGTTGCATTATAAAGAGCAACATTATAGTAAAGATCCAGTATGTACTAGAATCAGGTTCCTATTAGAGACATGCAGCAAGCAACAGAGTACTGCATGTACTTGCAAAGTTTCTGGTGTGCTACTAGAAAGGCTACCAAAACCACTTCTTGTTGTAACTGTAGGTCTGGACTGCAATTGCATGGGGCTGATGGAACCTTTGCCTTGTGAAATCGCAGATTGTGACCTTTGTCTGAAGTGAGCAGGTGTAACATACTGAATACTTCAAAAATCACTGCACTGTCGTAGAAAGTAGTGCATAAAAAAGGATTGGATGCAAAAAAACCCCACAGCTCCAGACAAATGAGTATACTACTGAGGGAACAAGCTCTTAGAACTGCTGAACTTCATTCAAGTATCACTGACGTAAGGGACCTAAGGGAGATTTGCACATCACAGTCTGGATTTGCTTTTTCTCGGTATAAAAAACTCTGTCACAGTTCTCTCTTTCCTTCACTCCTCTCCTGAAAAAAAAAAAATATTTTCTAGGTTTACTGGAAAAAAGTTCTGCAAAACACCAGAGATTTCAGTTAACTGAAAAGCTCTTCTCTGAACATGCTCCAGAGCCTCATTCTTAGCCAATTTTGCGTCAAGTTGTCACTGTGAGTGAACATTCTCAATCTAGCGCGTACAGGCTGATGTGAGAGTCTAAACTAGGTTTAGGCTGGGATACTAAGTTTAAAAGAAGCAAAGCCCTCCTTGGAATTGGTGCAGAGCACCTATATTTGGATAGCATTAAGAGTTACCTTCTAGAAGAACATCCTTCTCTGCAGACAAGGGAATCAAACCAATAGTAGTTCCCTCGTGTATGGCTATAACTCAATTCCTTGGTTTTTTTGCTTGTTTAATAACAGTTCTTTATTGCTAAAAATGAAAGAGCAAAAGTAAAGGAATATTCTCCTATGTGGCGTGCATTTTTAAGCATGTAGAACACCCACTGCACATAGCCTCGCACAAGATTACTGCTGAGATTGAACTTGACCTCACAGGAACAGTTGCAAAAGTTCAAAAGCTCTGGTTCACTGTGAATGTGCTGACTCCATGTAAAACATCCTACAAGGAGGGCCAAGAATGACTACAGCATATTTTCTCGCTACTGGATCTTCCTGCGCACGCTGGCAGTTCCTGTAAAGCTTACTTACTGTAGCAAATACCACTTTTTCTCTTCATGTTGAATATTCTGTTTTCCCCTTATTTCTCCAGATTAACCGGGGGTAAAAAACTTAGCAAACAAAAAAAACCCTCAGTATGTTATAGATGGAGAAAAAACTGCAATCTACTTGGAGAAAAGAGTTTACAATAATCAAAATCAATCAAGCCTACATTGCAATACTATAGCTGACCTTGGATACTGAAGTTCAGCAACTCCTCTGGGACATCAAACTTTCAGGAACTGTGCTTCCGTTTATGAAAAATACCCCAATCATTGAACTGAATATGCTTATTTTTATCTAAAGACAGCCATGATTTATGGCACAGCTTCTCACCAATATGAAATCCCAGTGGCTACACATATCAAGGAATGCTAAATCACACAAGTCAGATTTTTCCTTCTCTGAGGAAGATTCCAGCCACTTTCAGTGCCCCAGATAAGACTGATATTATTGCAAACAGGGGAAAACTAACTCACTTTTTCAGATTTTGCCTTTGAACTTTTAGATAAGCGAAGGAATAACTCAGAACATATAAAGTCCTGCAACCCTAACGTAAAAATGACTACCAAGAATTAGTGGTGTTCCTTTGCTTTATGGACATCTAAATAAATTATAATACTAAAACACATCTCTACAGCAAAGGCTACTCTCCTCCTCACCTCTGAGGCAAACAATTCCCATAACCGCTCCTACTGGGCCTGTGTAGTCAAGATTTGGCATGAGAAGCAAGGATCTTTACTCCACCAATCAGCAGGGCTTGGTGTAGTGACTTCAGTCATTCAAGCTTCACCTAAAACTTCACCCTAAAGGTGCAAGTTATTATAAAATGAAAACAAATGGGAAGGTTTTTGGGGGAAGACGTCATTGAAATATTTTGGGGTCAGCTCATGGGTTGGACCTCATTTCCCTTCCCCACCCCAAATACGATGCCATTTAGGGTGATACCGTTGTATTTTTCATGCTAAAGATATATTCTAACATCAAGCTAATTATTCGTATCTCTCTGTACTAGGACCGTAACTACGTACTTCTTAGCTGCATATCGTTCCTAACTGTGATTGGTTGTTTGCCTATATGTTGTTGTTTAATGTGTTTTCACAGACACCCTTGAACACTTATTTAGTCATGTACTGTTAAAATGGAATTGTTACAATAAATCTGAATTGTTTGCACATAGATAAGTCTCAGGAATCTTACTAGCTGTTAAGAAGGATTTAAAGCAAGTTTCTGATTCAAACTCAGCAAAGCTAGACAATATTGTCTTTGTGAGATCATTGAAAAGAGCCCAAGTGAAAGCTTACTGGCCTTGGATGATTGCTCAGTGTTTACCGTAAAGTGACAAGCTGAACAGTTTATTTTTATTCTTGTGAGATTGTCAGAGAAAGGGTTAAGCAAACTTGTAAGCTCTTCCCCTGAAGTCTCTCACATTTTAACTTAAATTGTGACACCACTTTGCTGGGAAAGGTGAATGAGGATAGCAATAGGACAATATCTAGGGAATGAGGACTTGGTTTCCAAGCTAGGATGGGAAACTGGATTTTATTTTTTAAATTCAGAGCACTTGTCTATTGATAAAGGATTCTACTTCAGCTGGCAGAAAGAAATCCTTCACAGCCTATTCAAAGGAAAAAGTATGCAATCAGAGTGAGAAACACACAAACCAATATCTCTCACAAGATACTTCATGATTTTGAGGTACCCAGAGCTGTCCCAAAATACTTACGAAAAGCATAGCAGTGAGAAAGCCATATCTGCACTGCTACACCAGTTAACTATAATAAATATCAACATTTTAATAGCACTTCCGGCAGAGTATGAAGACATTATTTTTTAATAATAGGTGGATATTCAAGCAAAATTGTATGAATTTAAATTCACACTACTGTTCCAATATTTCAGAGGAGACAGTACAATTTTAGTGGTGTTTTGTCATTGAAGTTTAACCAGAAGGAAAAATAAATATGCAGATACACACTAGCTAACTGGCACCACTGGGACTTTTGGGAGCTCCACATTAAATTTGCATTCTGATCAGAAAATAAGCTAAAACAAAGAATGAGACAGCTCTGTAGGACTGAGTCAGTTTCAGATGAAGGTTGTCTCTGAAGGACTGCAGGAATGGGAAAGAAAGGAAGTGTGAATGTAAACAAAAAGATGCCCTAGAGGCATAGGTTTACATGCAGAATCAGATTTAAAACAAAACAAACTGTTGCTTCTTTTTTTTTTTTTTAATGATGGCTGTCCATCAAGTTTATATGTCAAATCCAGGGACAAAAATCAAATCAGGAAAACAAATACAGAAGAAGCAGGTTGTTACTGTTCGTGCTATAAATCCTGTTGTAACTTGAAATCTAAGGTGTTTTCTGAGTGTTTAAAACCAAGTCAATTTCACACTTCTTTGATGGACCTCATATACCTGCATCAGAACTTCTTTTAACCTTCTTTTTACGGGCACATCAGACACATGAAGAAGGCTGTGAACACAATGGTTTCTGCAGGAGAAGTATTTTAAGGAAGAGGGGAAAAAACAAAACAAAACAAAAATCAAGCTGCAGTGTATTGCTCTCACTGTGTTCTTGGCCAAGGCATACAAAGAGCCATATCTAATACGTAAACACCCTCAGAGTAAATTTGTCTACCAATTGTAAACAAGGTAATACATGCACAACAATATATTTTGAGGCCCTTCATATGAACTTATTCGTAAGTGCCTCCAAACTTCTGACTGACCGAAATAGGTAAAGGAAAATAAATTAATGAAAAGTGTAACATTTTTTGCTTTCTGTAAAATCGTATTAGAGAAGTTGGTATTTACCACACACAAAACTATGTAAAAATCTGAAGTCAAGGACAAAGTTTGGAACTGACAAGCTTAGGGATGGTATGAACAGCCCTTGTCTCATTCGATGCACAGAACAGAGAGAGGGAGCATTATAGGCAATAATGGAAGGGAACTATCCTATGGGGAGAAGAGGTGAACCCACCTTAAGAAACCAGGCTAATGAACGTATGCATGTTTGTGAAGCATTAAGATTTTCTAGCAGTAAGAACCAGAGAAAGCACCTAAGGAAATGAAAACGTTCACATAAATTGTTGGAGAGCAATTAAGGTACACAACAAGACTGACAAAGCAAACAAGAAGCAAAAGCAAATGCTAACTAGAGGATGATACAAGATATTGATTTCTAAAGGCAGAGGTCCTCTGCAAAATGAGTTTATGCTTGAAGATGTGATCACAACTTATTTATAGATGGTAACAAATGTTTGAGATCACAATGAAGAATCTCGATTCTGGCAATTCAGGTTTTTAAGCAGCATTACACGGTATTAGGGAAAGCAGTAAGGAGAACTGAAAACGTCTTAGCCTTTACTATAGACGATCATGTGCTTTCACGTTATGTTTTAGAAGAGGAATTGTGCTGCATCCCACACAGGATCACAGCTTCATTAAAATTTTCCAGTCTTTAAGTATTCATATTAGTGTTTCTAGAGCTTCTCTTCAGGGTTTCAGAGAAGCAGAATTGTAAAACTAACTGGTTAGTATTTATGCATTTTCCATTATCTGATACTGCCTGTCTTCCTGTAAGTGTAGCTACTGTTTTCATGCAAATTCCAAGATATCTGGAGTATTCCCAAGTTTTTTAAGTGACCCTTAGGGCACTCATTAATACTCATTAACTCATTAATATTTGAGAACGCAGAATCAGTTTACATCTACAAAAGGAAGTCTTTCTTCCATGCTCCCAAGTTTTATTAGGGTTAAGTCTAAAAAAGAACAGTAGGGAAATAAAAGGAATCTTGAAACAATTTTAAAAGTCATGGATTATTACTGATTAATTAGAATAGAACAGAACAGAATAGAATAGAACAAAACAGAACAAAATTTCCAATTGTAGTCATCATCTATTGCAATTTTCTCTCTTGGATTATATTTTTGTTTTACATTTATTTATTTGCTAGAGGATAGAAGAGAGGAACAGCAAAGGAGAAAGCAAAGATAGACCTCATAGTCATTCTTTGTTTAAATGATCATGACAGCATATGGAGCAATTGTTGTACCAGCAGGCATGCTATTAACAATAATTTGAGCCTTAATCCTCTTGCAAGCATTTTCCTGATCCAGTGCTTGGATAAAGTACCTGCTGAATTCAGGCCAAAAGTCAGCAACCATCAGAGCTTTAAGGAAGTTAAGGATAAGACGAAATAGGACATCACTGAATTTACTCTAGATTTAAAAGGTCAATGTAATTTTCAGTTCTGAAGTTTCAATTTTTATGTAATTCTGGCTAGTGAAAAAAGGCTAGACTATGCAGAAACTTTTTATGAGAAAAAGACCAATGTAATGACACTGTTGCCTCATATTTCAAATCAAGAAGACCACTGAACTACCATAGGCCAAGAAAAGTGAAGTCTCAAATTCAGATAGGGAATTGCATTCAACCTTTCTAGATGCAATTATAAGCCAGAAAAAAAAATGACTGTTGTACTAAATTATAACTCACAATGAAGGACAGAATTGTGCCTTAAAATGCAGCTGTCTCTCCACTATATTTTAAATGTTTGTATGTGGATAAACTGTACACGCAGCTGGAACCGGCACCTATTACTCAAAAAAGTCTCATGCTTGTGACATTAGGAAGATCTAAAAGCATTATTTAATACCTGAATTCTTTTTCCTCTCTGTTCTTTCCTCAACTTACACAAAACATGTTACAAACATCTAGACAGATCTTGATTTTCATGATAGAAACCATGTGATCCAAGAAAAATAATCCCAAAAGGGTGGTGTTTAGTATTGATTTATTTACTTAACTGGGATTTCAGTGTATTTCAAACACGTTTCCATAAAGACTAATCCATTTTTTCAAAGTCAAGAGTAAAAATGTACCATAAAGAGGTACGCAATTGAAACCACAAACCTGATTCCCCTTTACACTTGTACTTTATAAACCACAACACTGAGACAATGCACCATTGAGATTGTTCCTTGGGTAATAAGGATTCTGTGCTTGTCTGCTGCTCTCTTCAGTTTCCTGAAACCAACAGCGAAGCCCACATATTTAAATATGCTTTCATAGGTATACTGGAATTTACTTTCGATTTTGATCCTAGATTCTGCACAAATTAATCCTCAGTAATCCAGCACCAGAACTTCTATGAAGTCTATAATTATCCTATTCCATTTACTCTGGGTGTGAAAATACTCATCATAGGTAATTGTTTAATATGTTTCCTAAATTCAAACCTCTCCTTTTCTGGAAGAATTAGTTCTGTAAAAGAGATGATGAAACAGTAATGCCTGTCTTTTTACTCCTTACCTTTAACTGATTTATTTTAATTTTTTTAATGTTTTCCCCAGCCTTTTCAGCCTAAATTAAGTCCTGGCTTCTAAAAGTGAATAAGATGTCATTTGTTTTTCTTGACAAGTGAGCTTGTACCAATTTCTTGCATACACAGGATGGCAAGAACGATAGTCAACTGCCTGATTTGCTTCAAGAAATAATAGAATTCACCTCATAGAAGCAGACCGTGTTTTTAAGAAGGATCAGCAATTTGGTTTTTTGTTTATAGATTTTTGAGCTTCATAGTTTAAAAATCTGATGAGGTTGGACAACATCATTTCAAAATGCTACTGATCTTTCAAAGCAATTTCTGCATATTTTGCCTTCTAACAGAAAATACTTCAAAATATATACTCTGTTCACATCCTGTTATTTTTCTTACAAACTTTGGCACACAATTTCTCTTTATGTAACTGAGTCATTGCATAAGAAATGGAAGTATTTCTTCCTATCTGACCACTTCAGCAGAACTTGGTTTTATTTTTTTTTCTGGAAAAAAAAAGAGTTTTATATAATTACAAGAAGGGGAAACCAGTATCCGGATTGTCTTGATCTCATCAATAGTCTTTGCCCAAGCTTGTTAGGTGCTTTTTGGAAGTAGGTTAGGTAGTTAGCAAAATGACTTAGCATCACTTATCTGGACTTTCTTAGACAAAAGACCTACGAATTATTTAGGAAACCTAAGCAGTATTTACTGTAGACACTGTGCCTTATGCTGACAGATACGGTTAGCAAGATAGACAATCAGCTGGGCAGCCCTGATTAATGCAGAATCTTGTTTCCATATGCATAAATACCCTGTAGCTTCCTGTAACTGAAGATAGAATAGTTAAAGCATAACAGCCCACTGAATAAGCTTGTGTTAATGTTGTAAATCTTTCATATAAGAATCATGTCTTCATAGGAGCAGACATATTACATAGCACCTAGATATCATGCCACAAAGACATTTATAACTTTGATATTTATTATAGATGCTGGTTACATGCAATATTTCCCTCTGGAATATTCCCCTCACCCCTCCACTTCTCTCCCTTTTCTGCTTCTCAAGTAATTACTACTAGTATTTTTCTGGGTAGATTCTGAGGCTACGAATCTAACAGATTAACAACACAAACAACCAGATCTCCCTGTTTCTCATCTTGCATTCATTGCAACACAGAAACCGAGCAGCATGAAGAACAGAGACTCTTCAATACATTACACTCATCCACCATTTCCTGTTCCCTTTCTATTTAAAATTTAACCCTCTGTCTTTTCGAAATGACTTTTAAGCAAGCACCTTTGATGCAGATAAAAGTGAACACATTAGTCCCCAATGTTTCTTCCCCATTTTGCAGATTTTTACAGAGCTTCCATCGGTGTTGTTTTTGATGAAGCAAGAACTTCACACTTAGAGATATACCAAGAAGAAGCATGTTACATGTGGTAACTGGCACAAACCAGTTTCAGATGTCTCATTTCACACTAAAGGGTTTCAATTAATCACCACTATTCAAGCATTCACTACTATCTTTGGCTTTTTCCAGGAAGCTGTGCACGTGCTTCTCTCCTATTATTGTCACAGGTTTGTTACTTGAATGATGAAGTTAGTGCTATCTTCTGGAAGGCTACATTTTCCTTTACATTATCAAGTATTAATAAAGTGAAGTCAAAGTTTAGAGAGTTCTGCTGCAGATTGCACAGCGATGTACGAAAATTATATAGAATTTACAGTAGGAAAAATTATTGAAGTAAAGATAAGCCATGACAAACTAAGATAATGTGGTTCCCTCCATGGACAATGTGTTACACACAATGTATGTGTTAAGGGAAATAATACAGCATAAGAGTTATTTGGAGATCTTCAAAGGTATAAGTAGACTTTGAGTTAAGGAAAAGACAGACTGAAGGTGTTCTTATCAAGGGGTTACCAAGAACTAAAGACCTGTGTGGTACCACAGGAGCTTTGTTTGTTATGCTGATATAGGACATGTAACACCTATGCAGCTGTTAATACTGAAACAACCTTTTTCTATTATTGGCGAAAACTTGATTCTCGTTACCCTCACACGACTCTCTATGTTTGATTCCCTTACAACAAGGGAAAGACATTCTTTTTCATCAGCCTAAAATGCATTTGAAGTCTTTTGTCATGTTGCATGGTTATTTGGCAAGGTGGTCTTCACAGGATTTTATTTGCAGACACCTCACTTGTTAGCATTACATGACTTAGAGCTTACAGGGCAAACAGGAAAAAATAAAATACTTCTTTTTAAAGAGTAGGGATAATGGAAATGTGCTCCTCTTCACATCCCAGCAGTGCTGGGAATCTGAGCAGGCTTGTGCTTCTTCTATCCACCTGCTACCACTCTGTAGCTGAGTGTCTGTTATGATTCAGGTTGCTGCTTGCAGGGTTTCAGCTGGCTGGAAATTTCCAGTCTCATGCAATGCTGTTCCATCAAAGCTTTTTGGCTATTCCCACTTTTTTAGGGGAATAAGACACAGAGATGCTCCTTTAGTGTAAAACTTCTCTATCTCAGGGCCATCCTGAGCTAGTCAAGCTCACAAATGAACATTCTCTGTAGTCCTACTTCTACCCAGGGACATGAATCTTAGTCTAAGCTGAGCCACTCACTTTCCTCTTTCCCTAAATCATGAGAGGCTTTCTCCTTCACAGTCTGTTATCCCCATGATCCAGAATCAGACTTTATTAACACATTAATTGCACTTAATTGGTACTATACTTCCTGCGCCATTTGAGACAACAAAAGTGAAAAAACACCAAGTCTTTTCCATGATTTTAAAGAATAATTTTGAAAACGTAGAAATGAGATAACTTCTCAACATCCCCCCCCAGCATATGCATCTTCATCAAAACATTTGCTTTGTTTAGAACAAAATGTCAAAGTTCTTGATCTTAATCTTTCTGTCGTTGTTGCTGCTGTTAGAAAACCAGATCATTTTTTCTGACAAATTTTATTGCAGGTAATGTTAAGCTGTATGTTGAAGTATAGAAAGGATATTGCCCACACAAGTACCTCTTCAGCAAGAAAATGAAGGCAATAGCCTATAATAACTTGCCTGACTATGAAGGAATGTGGTGTGTCTGGACGAAATCCAAAAACAGTGGACAAATTACACTTAAATCTCAAGTTAATAGATATTCAGAATCTAAAGTTTCCTCTCATAAATTTCTGGGTTTACTGTTTACTCTCTGTTTTAGTAAATATTCTGTTCCACTTCAAAACTTTCTAGGAAGATGTTATCTTCAGCAGCACTCTGTGGAATTCAGTACTCTGCAGAAGCTGTTTACCAGACACAGATTTTTCATTTAATAGGGTTCATTGGTCAAGTATTAATGACAGAACAGCTCCAGGGAGCCCAGCAAATTTGAGTATTGCAGCATTAGCTTGTGTGCTTCACTACAAAGCCAGGAGCTAATAGCCCTAGGCACTCCATTCAAAATACATAAGCTGCAAGACATGATTTGTTCTCAATGATTTCACTTAAATTTAACCAAAAATTCTCAGGTTTGAATAACAACCAGAGAGTACTAAAGGGTATTTTCAAAAAGCAATGTCTCTTCCTATCACTTTGCTAGTCTCCATAGAAAATATTCTTATTTCTTATCTCTCAGTGTTAAAGTCTCTTAAACCCTGTCCATGCTTCTCAATCATAATGCAAGCTGAGCTTGTTCCTGATAAACTGACAGTTAGGAGACCAGAACAAGCACCATACTGCCCTTGATCATTTTCTCTAATGAAAACTGTGAAGAGTAAACGAATGTGGTGAGAAAGAAACAGGTTTTACTCTTACTGCTTCTGCTGATTCTACAGTGACATCTGCTGTCCTATTCTGACTTTTTAAATCAAATAAGTAAAAGCATGACAAGTGGCAGCCTCGGAATATAAAAACCTTCACAGAATACAAGAACCTCAGAATATAAGAACCTTCATAGTTAATTGTAATAATATTTCCCAAAGTATATTATAGAGTCAGTCTCACATAGGCTGGCACATTTTCAGGTTTCCTATTGAGGCTGAGAAATAGTGGAGGAAGTTACAACAGCAGAGTGCTTTCCTTGCCTACCTGTCTGTCCTAGACATTGCTGAATGCTGCATTCATATTTACTGTGAGTCAAATGATACAACAGGTGTTACGGTTATAATATACAACTGTTATGATTATGGCAGACAGTGACACTGAGATGCGGTTAAAATGAAAGATATCAATACAACAAATAGAATCATAGAATCGTAGAATAACCAAGTTGGAAGAGACCCACCGGATCATCGAGTCCAACCATTCCTATCAAACACTAAACCATGCCCCTTACCACCTCGTCCACCCGTGCCTTAAACACCTCCAGGGAAGGTGACTCAACCACCTCCCTGGGCAGCCAATTCCAGTGCCCAGTGACCCTTTCTGTGAAAAATTTTTTCCTTATGTCCAGCCTAAACCTCCCCTGGCGGAGCTTGAGGCCATTCCCTCTTGTCTTGTCCCCTATCACTTGGGAGAAAAGGCCAGCACCCTCCTCTCTACAACCTCCTTTCAGGCAGTTGTAGAGAGCAATGAGGTCTCCCCTCAGCCTCCTCTTCTCCAGGCTAAACAATCCCAGCTCTCTCAGCCATTCCTCATAAGACCTGTTCTCCAGCCCCTTCACCAGCTTTGTTGCTCTTCTCTGGACTCGCTCCAGAGCCTCAATATCCTTCTTGTGGTGAGGGGCCCAGAACTGAACACAGGATTCGAGGAGCGGTCTCACCAGTATTGAGTAAATGGGCAGAATAACCTCCCTGGACCTGCTGGTCACGCCGTTTCTGATCCAAGCCAAGATGCCATTGGCCTTCTTGGCCACCTGGGCACACTGCTGGCTCATGTTCAGTCGGCTGTCAACCAACACACCCAGGTCCCTCTCTTCCAGGCAGCTTTCTAGCCAGACTTCTCCTAGTCTGTAGCACTGCATAGGGTTGTTGTGCCCCAAGTGCAGGACCTGGCATTTGGCCTTGTTAAACCTCATCCCATTGGACTCAGCCCAGCGGTCCAGCCTGTTCAGATCCCTTTGCAGAGCCTCCCTACCCTCCAGCAGATCAACACTTCCACCCAGCTTAGTGTCGCCTGCAAACTTGCTAAGGGTGCACTCAATGCCTTCATCTAGGTCATTGATAAAGACATTGAACAGGGCTGGACCCACCACTGAGCCCTGGGGAACCCCACTTGTCACTGGCCTCCAGCTGGATTTCACGCCCTTTACCACCACTCTCTGGGCCCGGCCATCCAACCAGTTTTCCACCCAGTTCCTCATCATGCTCATCGTTTCTCAGTTCCTCATCACTTGCTGTGACATTAGCCACAATAAGATACTCAATAATTTTCATCTTCTGCCTCTTAAACTCCGCTAATACTCCTTTGACAACCACTTTTATTGCAAAGCCTATAGGGCACTGAATGGCACTATTGGAGTACAGAAAAGAATTAAGAAAGAAATTTTAAAAATAATTAAAACCCAAGATCTCTGTTAGTGTGATAATAAGTGTAGCTTTTGATTCCCATTCAAGCAACACAACACTACATGCAGTCTACATTTTTGAAGCCTTCATTGTCTGATCACCAACTTTATACATCCTTAAATCAGATATGCTGAGTTGGCAGTTCAGGCTGTAGTGCTGATTCAATTTATCTGTGGTTTGCATGAACCACTAGCAATATACTGCCACCTTCCACACTTAAGTACCTTAAGAACCAATTTAATTGTTTTTATAGAGCAGAAGGTAAAAAAAAAAAAAAAAAAAAAAGCAGCTTCTAAGGGCAAAGTAATCACTAACCTACTTCTCTCATTTAACAGGAGTCTTCACTTCCAGCTGTAATGTGAAAGGAGAAAGGAGTAAACTGTTCTCCAGTGTGGCAGCTTCTAAGCAGTATGTACACTGTGAGAAGACTGGTGATCTAATAGAAAAAAAATGTGCAAGCACACAAACATATATTTACACTGTCAGTTGGCTGAAATGATAAAAACACCTAATCTCTTTAAACAACAGGGTAACCAAGGGGAAAAAGAGCACCTCTGCCAGTAGGACCCTGTTCAGATCTCTGGAGAACTGAAGTTCTACGAGTAAAGCAAAACAACATAATCAGCAACTGATGCTGCATTTGATACTTGCAAAGAGCAGAAGCAGACTTATGCCTGGGGATATAACTTTAATGGATCACAACCTTTGAGTCAGGCAGCGTACATGTATAGATTCCTTTGGGCACTGATTTGGTCTTCGGCGAAAGGCAGGGAAAACACAGAGCCAGATCTCGTGAACAGGGTGGATGTTCAAGCACAGTCGATATTGTAATTAGCTAAAAACTGCTTCATAGACAAAGCGTTGTGGTCTGGCACACACCAACATTTTCTGACTGAGGTAAGAAAAATGTCTGTATTTGAACACACTTACACTCTATTGAGTGAAGTGATCAATTTTCTCACTGTGACCTATTAGAACATGTTCTGTAACCATTTTTTTGTCTCTCCCTTCCCACTCTTGGTTCCCAAGCTATAGGATTAGTCTCATTCTTTTTGTGTCAGAAATTGTATATTAAAAGATGTATAGGCTAAGGGGTAGATACTGTCCTGGTTTTGGCTGGGGTAGTCAATTTTCTTCCTAGTAACTGCTGTGGTTTGGATTTAGTATAAGACTAATATTGATAACATATTATTTCAGCAGTTGTCAGGTACTGGTTTTGCTCAGCTGGGACAGAGTTAATTGTCTTCCTAGCAACTGGTGTTTTTTTAGATTTTAGTATGAGAAGAATGCTGAAAAATGCACTGATGTTTTTGATTGTTGATAGGAATCGAGGTCTTCTTCAATTTACCATATTTTATGAATGAGTAGATAAATAATGCTGGAAGGAGAGGAGGCAGGACAGCTGACACAAACTGGCTAACAGAAATATTCCATACCATAAACATCATTCTCCATTTTTAAGCTGGAAGTTTGCCAGGGATGACCTTTTCTTTGCTCTTGGTGTCTAGTTTTCACAAGTCCTGGGTCTGGTTTCCATGTTCAGCATTCAGTGATCTGTCCACATTGGCTTCTATCTCCCTGTGCTGGTCAGAACCACTGTGGTCATTGTGTGCATCACCTGGTGTTCACTGCTTAGAGCAAGCATTCTGCAACGACTGCTTGGACAGGCTATCATTTTATATATTCAGCTAACATTGCTGCTGTTTTCCCTCCCCTTCTTTTCTTGTCAATTAAAATTTTTTTTGTCTAAATGTAGTTTTCTTTTCCTATTCTCCTCTCTGAGTGGGAAGGAGTGATGGAACGCTTGTACAGTATTTGGCTGCAGGCTAAGGGCTACACTAAGACCCATGTTCAGAGGTAAACATAAATATATTAGTAGTTTTGTATCAACGGAGAAGGTTAGACTGGGCAAGAGCATAATGCGATAAAAGAAAATGTCTTAAAAACCCAGGGACACATGCGAAAAAGAAGCTATTAAAGTCATTTGTATAGCTCACATCTGCTGAACTACTAATTTTGAAGTGAAGGGGGAGACACGACTAGTTCTCTCAAATACTTCACTTATAGCAGAACTAGAAAATAATCTACATCTGTATCCAAACAGCAAAGCAGTATGAGGAGGTGAGTGGAAATGATTTCTGTTCAGGACCTGGGGCAACGTTTGTATGTACTGCTGCAAACTCTCAGTCTGCTGTTAGCAGTAAGCTAGAATTTTATGCTTGTTCTGTTGGGCTTTTTTTGGTTTGTTCCCCCCGGCCCCAATCCTTTAAGTAAAAGCTTAGCCTCAAAAGGCCTTCAGAACTGTTACATAAAGTTTTTCCTTCAGCAATGTTCAAACTTATTACGAGCTGACAGATGAAGTGAGCCAAGCAAAGCAGAAAATGCTAACTCTCTTTGCATCTCTGTAGAGGCAGCAGGTTCAAATATATGTATGGTGACCTTGCAGCAATTTGTCTTTTTGGGCTTAGGGAAAAACTTTGCTAAATCCTCACCCACAAACTACCAGTGTGGGGGTTGCCTTGGACAACACTGAGTCTGGATGCTCTGATAAATTAGCACTGCTATTATAAGAAGCAATGGGAGTAGACATACTACAGGTCTGGGGAAGTCTTGGTCCAATGCACACCAGAGGAAATAGGATCCTAGGTCTTTTCCCACTCTTTTGCAATAGCAGAGTGTCCCCTTTGCAATCTCATTGGCAATTATGTAGCAACTTTGTCAACTGCAGCAGTTTTGAAGACATCCAAAATAAGGCTAAAAATTGTGTCTAGATTTCCCAGCTTTGGAACAATTTCTCAGAAGAGATTAAGAAAATTCAGAGTCTGATGGTCAAACACATCTTTCTTTGAGAAAGCATGTCCAATGATAAAAACATGGCTTTCTTTTCTCAAATGTCCACCAATCTTCTCATGTCAGAACCCAAAGAATTCAAACACAAAACCTGAACTTTAACTGCCAATGAAATACTAGAAGCTCTGAGGTCCAAGAAATGAGTGCAATTACTTTATAGTAAAAGCCTTGCTCTTACATGTGAGAAACACAAGTCAAATGGGTAAACTGAGGCACGCATCTTGTGAAGCAGCTTTATTTATTTATTTATTTATTTAATTGTAGAACAGTTTGAGTTGGAAGGGATCTTAAAGACCATTTAATTTCACCACCCTGCCACCACCTCCCACTAGATCAGGATGCTCAAGGCCCCATCCAACCTGGCCTTGAACACTTCCAGTTATGGGGCATTTATCACTGCCCAGGACATCCTGTTCCAGTGCCTCACCACCCACATTGTGAAGAATTTCCTCCTTATGTTTAGTCTAAATCCACCACTTTCCAATTTAAAGCCATTATCCTGTGTCCATGCCCTTGTAAAAAGTCCATCCCCAGCTTTATTGTACACCACCTTCAGGTACTAGAAGGGCATTATAAGGTCTCCCCAGAGCCTTCTCTTCTCCAGGCTGAACAACACCAACTCTCTCAGCCTGTCCTCATATGGGAGGTGCTCCAGCCCTCTGATCATCTTTGTAGCCCTCCTCTGGACCCATTCCAACAGCTCCATATCCTTCTTATGTTGAGGATTCCAGAGCTGGACACAATATTCCAGGTGGGGTCTCACAAGGGAGGAATAGAGGGGAAGAATCACCTCCCTCAACCTGCTAGCTATGCTTCTTTTGATGCAGCCCAAGTTATGGTTGGCCTTTTGGGCTGCAAGTGGGCATTGCAAGCTCATGTTGAGCTTCTCATCAATCAGCAACCCCAAGTCCTTCTCTGCAGGGCTGCTCTCAATCATATCATCACCCATCCTGTACTGAAACTGCAGACTGCCCCAAACTGCAGACCATGCACTGTAAGACCATGCACTTGGTCTTGTTGAACCCCACGAGGTTCACAGGGGCCCACTTCTCCAGCTTGTCCAGGTCCCTTTGGATGACATCCTGTCCTTCCAGTGTGTGGCAACTACACCACTCAGCTTGGTGTTATCTGCAGACTTGCTGAGAGTGCACTCGATCTCACTGTCAATACCATTGATGAAGATAGTAAACAGCACTGGTCCCAGCACAGACCCCTGGAGGGACACGACTTGTCACAGATCTCCATGTGGACATTGAGCCGTTGACCACTACTATTCGTGATTGCAACTGTGGGAGTGCTTCCTTCTGGCAAGGAGGAAAGTGCTCAACCTTTGTCAAAAAACAATCCCTTTCAAACTTCTTGCCAGAAGAAGGTGCTCCCGTGACTGCAATCACAAGTAAATAAATAATGCTGATTCACAAGGTGCATGCCTCAGTTTACCTATTTGACTCATTAGCATTTCTCACATAGAGCCCAGTATATCAACAAACACTTCTCAACTATTTCCATTCTTTTCAGTGTGACATATTTAGCCTTTCTAGTGAAAAAATATTACATCCAACCATTGTTCACCTTCCCCCCAAAAACACCCACTTGTATATAGCTTTTAAACTCCTTCTGATTTCACAAGAGAGTCCACTTTGTGCCTTTCCAGTCTTCACGGCAATCAGTGTTTTCCCTTTAAGACATCCTACACAGAAGCTCTGTATTACTTTGGGATTCCTCCCACACAGCCAAAGTATCTGATAGAATGGACATCAACCCTGTTTTCATCTAACTCTCATGTACCTCAATTAAAAAACTATTGGGTGGTTAGCCAAAGAGGGCCTTTGTTCTCTTGCTCGATCAGCTATCCACCAAAGAGCCTTACTGTGGCAGTAGGGCATTCAGTGATTAGTAAAGTTTCAGTTTGCTGTTGAATCTACCTCAGCAACAGAGGACGGTAGAAAGTTAATCACTGGCTCTATGATAAACAGTTTTGCAGTAGGGTTTCTGTACCTCAGGACTGAGAAATACTTAAGATACTTTCCAGCTAGGAAAAAAAATCACTCCTGTAATACAAAGAATAAAACAGAATTCAGGCCAACTTTCCAACCAAAGATGAAGGTATGACTAAAAACAGATAATCTTAAAATTCTTCTTGTTGTTATAAAGGCTGGAAAATGAATCAACATCTACTATAAGACAGAGAATGGACAAGAATTTTAAAACATTCAGCTGCATGTTCAACATTGAAACATAAACACAATATAGATATTTTCAGTCAATTTAAGTGAGGACATTTCATAGGATTTAAGGAAGCTTGTCTGGAAGTATGTTTATAGATGTCAAATAGCTACTCTACCGTGGAGACAGAGGACAGAAGGATCTGAAATCAAGGCAACTGGAAAACACTGTGCTGAGCAGATCCTGTGTTTTCTGACTTCATGTTCTCGCAACTGTTCTGTAGTGCCTGGCAGTACCTAGAAACGTAATTTACTGCTGGGAAGATGCTTTTTTTTTTTTTTTTTCCTGGGAACCTGAATTGCACAGTTCAGTCAGCAACATTTCACTGCTGAGATATCAGCTGAGAAATAGTGATCCTCCTAGAGCACTGATGCAGTTGCTACAGCTTCTGAAAAGAGAATGAAAGTTTTCTGGAAGCTGCCTGAGATACACACAAGCCCTGCTCCTACCATTATTACTAGGAAAAAATTTCTGTAAACAACAGTGCATTCAGATAAATAAGAAAGTTCTAACAAACAAAATTACTTATGATGTACTATTTATAGTTCCGGTTCAGTAGAACCAAACAAGTATTCTCAGGAATTTACCTTTGGGGGTGAGACCCTCTCTCCCATGCATTGCCTCATTTTCATCCATGTTTATGCAATATGTTTGCTATGATCTCCAAAACCGTCTGTGCAACATGAATGATTTTGCTACAGCTCATACCCTAAATACCAGGCAACTGTATCAAACGCTGTACTATAACAAGTGACATCACCAGTTTTTGTGGGGTGAACATCTTTTCTTTTCCTACATACATTTTTTCAGGCACACAAACATCTTGGTAATGGTCTCATCTTTCCTGCATGCTTAACATCACCTTTTTTTATAGTATTTATGCCTCAGAGTAATGGCAACAGTAAGTGCGAACACAAAATGCTCCTAAATACTGTGTAAGAAAACAAACAGGAAGCAACAAGAATGTCCCTTTCAATCCATAGGACATGAAACATACCGTGGGATAACTGGTGAGGACTGCACCAGGAATGGGATAAAGTGGAACAGGCTGGGCTTTTTTCTTCTTTCTCTCACTGCATTCTCAGATTTGTTACACTACTCCAAATAGACTAGTATCACAGTGTAACAATATTTAAAGAACTAACAGAACCCCATGTTCTCAGGGTTCTTACTCGTTTGATTGTCTGCCTTGAGACAGATCAGGTTTTGGATTTCATTTGCACTTGTATATATAGTCCTTTGAGTTTCTTGTTTTGAGAGTTTTTGAAAGGTAACATCCCAGTTGTTAAGTGAGGCACCTGGAAAGCCTAAATAACCCATGGGACATAATCTGAGAAGTACAGAGGACTGCTGATCCAGGATTACTTAAAGACATTTAGTATCTCAGAAACTTGCAACCCTTCTTTCCTTACCTCCCTTATCTTGGTCAGAGTCATGATCCCTCCTCACATACACGTCAGTTCCTGAGGAAAAAAAAGAAAATTGCATAGAGGCTGGGAAAATTTGGTAAAGTAATATAAGGCTTTCTCATTCTCTTTAGGTCAAACATTCAAGGAAAATTAGTGCTGAAGTACTCCTTAACCACAATGATCTCCATAGAAAAAAAAAATCTTAATACCAGAAGAAAGCTTTGCTATGAAACTATAGCCACGGCCTCTGTAAACAACTTTCTGCCACTAGATGGCAGAAAAGCTCAAATGTTAACCTACATTTTGTTCTTGCTTTTTGAAATAGGCAGAAAATACTGCTGATAAAATGCAATATTATATGCAACTGCAGTTTACCTTACGTGCGTAGTCAATGGATGCTGATCTTTCCCATACAGCTCAGACAGGTGAGCAAAGAGTATTCATTTACACTGACATCTTATTTAAATTCCTGAAAAAGTGCCTGTCAGTGGCAAAGAGAGCAAGGCAGCTAGAAGAAAGCAACAACAGTGAGATGCAGTGGACTGTTCCACAGAATAGCTAGGAAATTGCAGTAGCCACTGGTTTATTTTAAATCTAGATGGAGATGGTGTCTTCCCTGTTAAACCACCGAGGAAGAGACTGCTTTATTTTGATTGTATACCAGTATTGTGGTAGAGTTTAGAGGCAATACAAAGTCTCAGTGTCCTTGTCCAGCTTTACAGAAATACTTCCACATCTCCCAAGCTCTGGTATAAGTATAAAATGAGATTCAGAGAGCAGGGTACCATCAAATTCACCACAGGTAATGCCTATATCTGCATACATAAATTACCCAAAAAGCTTATCCCACAACCTTATGTGACCCTTCTAAGTCTAGTTTCAGGATGTAATTCCTTCTTATGGTGTGGGTAGCAGACTACCAAATTTTTCAAATGCAGAAGATAACTTCTTATGTAATGCCTGTCATGGGTGAGCTTTGTGTTAATAACCCTCTTCCCTTTCTATAAAAATAAAATTCACTGCCAATGATTCTTCCATCTCAGATTTCCCCAGCTCTCTACAACCTGAGCCCTTCAGCACAGCGTGCAAAAGCCTTCAGCGAGAGCCAAAGCAAGTCAACTTCTAACCCTGTACATCGCATTAAACAAATCTGGAGTCTAGGAGTGCATGGTAAGCGTGATCACAAAAACCAGGGGGCAGAGCCCTGTATAAATCCTGGGAAGTCTTCTCCCTAGCCTAGTGGTAAATGATAAGGGGTAAAAGATGGAGGGAAGGAGATGAAGCACTGGCAAAACAAATATCCCAGGCAAAAAGCTTAGCCACAGAGGCCTTCGGGATACTTAATTTTCATTTTGCCTAAGTATTTTTAACAAGAGAGTCTAAACATTAACAAATACTTATGTTGGGAGACATAATACTCATATCTGTTGCTAGCAGTGATGAATGTATGTCCTTTCCAGTACACTGCGCTTTTTCCGAATCGAGCGTTTCACAGCGCCAGGCACATGCAGGATTTGGTGGGCGTTTCATGAAGACAAGTAGAGAAGTCCTCATCTTTTTTCACCTGCACAGTCACCTCCCAGCACTGACTGCTACTGGGTCCCAGACCCCGGCCTGGCAGCCAGTCTGCGGACCCAACAGAATCAGAGAATCATAGAATCATAGAATCACCAGGATGGAAAAGACCCATCGGATCATCGAGTCCAACCATTCCTATCAGACACTAAACCATGCCCCTTAGCACCTCGTCCACCCGTCCCTTAAACACCTCCAGGGAAGGTGAATCAACCACCTCCCTGGGCAGCCTCTGCCAGTGCCCAATGAGCGTTTCCGTGAAAAATTTTTTCCTAATGTCCAGCCTAAATCTCCCCTGGTGGAGCTTGAGGCCATTCTCTCTTGTCCTGTCCCCTGTCACTTGGGAGAAGAGGCCAGCACCCTCCTCTCTACAACCTCCTCTCAGGTAGTTGTAGAGAGCAATGAGGTCTCCCCTCAGCCTCCTCTTCCCCAGGCTGCAGTCAGAGTCGCGGGTTGCCCCCTGATTGCCCTGCCGCCTGCAGGAGGAGCCAGAAGGTGGAGACACTTCACTGCAATCCAAGCCCCTAACCTCTTGCTAGAGCCGGGCAGCTGCAAGTGTGGCTGGGGGAGAGGCAGGGCTTTGACCTGGCAGAGCAGTACACTTGGGAGAAGGAGGGAAGACACACACACACACACACACACACAATCTGAGTATCATTTACAGTTACTTCTTTCATGACTAAATTCCTATGAAGACTTAAGGCATTCACATGAAATGGTGGCTTTTTTTTTTTGGTACCAATTGTTTAAATAAATTCTATGAATTACATTCTGAAGTTTGAATTGCAAGTTTTGCAGCTAGCCAGCAAATTGGAATTTGCTTAATTGCAAGCTTGTTTTGAAGCTTTGAAATCTGCTTTTGGTGGCTTATCTTTAAATTTTCATAAATACTTCTTCTAAAAAAAATCTTCTCTTCAATGTATACCTTGCAAATAAACCTAGAGTTGCGCAAACATAGATGATAAAGACTCCAGCTTGTGTATTTTCCTTCTGCCTTGAACGTAAAAGATGCCTGAGGAACCAGTCAGTAAGGTGGATGTATCCATGCACTCTAATCCTAAAGGACTATCTGAAAGAGCAATACAAAACTCTTTCTCTCTTTTGAACAGGCTATAGGTAAGAAAAACTTTCCTGTATCAATATATTTTGGTTATATCAGAACTATTCCTCTCAGTTTGGCTCACAAAGTATGGTCTTTAGCAATTCTGATGCACTGCACAAGTAGTGGGTCATCATGACATGGAACAAGACAACTGCCAGGGAGGGATGATGACGTCCAAGAGCTAGAAAGGGAAAGGGAGGAAGAGGATGAGTGTGCCAGATGAAAGTGCCCCAAGTACCAAAATCCTACAGTGCAGCTATGCCAGCCAGCCAGGGCTATCAGTAGAAAGCCAGAGGTGAGAAACACACAAGCCTTTTATGGCCAGCAGATTGCCTTCAGGAGATTTTGAAAAGGGAACTAGGGTCCTGGATTATGCTCTGGCTCTCTGCTAAAAAAAAAGTCAAACTGCTTGCATTATCTGAAAATTATTCCCAAAATTACATTCAGACCTTACTCACTGGTATGCAGGGGAGAGGTGGGGGGGAATGCTTTTATAATAAATAATATTTTACTGATGGCTGCCTTAAAATGTGTAGATGTATATATATAATCTGTCAATCTGTCAGTAGCCTACAATATAAATGATAGCATAAGCCACCATATCCTGTCCTCTGAAATATTTTCTGCTAGATGTTCCTCTACATTTGTTTACATTTTTCTTCTTCAGTATTATTTGTCTGCATTGTGATCGTGTTGTTCAGTAATGAATCGTAGCTGAAGGACTTTAAAAGAAGTTGGAGGTGAAGAAAGCATCTCAGATGGAAGAGCCAAGCCCATTAAAAGCACTTTTGCAAGATATATGTATGATGCCGATCATTGTGGGATTAGCTGGACAGAAAATGTTACTCTCCTGAAGACATTTCAATACTCACTTTAAAAACACTCAGGTAATGAAAAGGGTGGAAAAAATAGGTAGTTGTCCAGGAACTTCAACATTTTCTTCCACCATTAACTGAAAAAGATAGAAAACCATGTCACCAAAATTTACAATTCGTTAGGATAGAAATCCATGCGTGAGACTAATGCTCCCAGATCCTTGTTAAAAGAACTGATGTCGCTTGTTCACAGAACTATAAAGCTATGACGAAGTCAAAAAGTTTAAATTACTTTTCATGTAAGGCACATATGCTTCCAACTATATAGCTTGAATGGAAATAAAATCATAGAATCATAGAATTGTTTGGTTGGAAAGCACCTTTGAGAACATTAAGTCCAACCATACCTGTCCACTACTAAATCATATCCCTGAGCACCTCAAATCACTGCCCTTTTAGGAGTTACGCCACATTTGTCATTGCGAATTTCCTACAAATGCTCTTATTTAGTAGCCCTTCAGCACTGCTGATTCCATCATTACTTAAATTTCTGCAAATTCAGTCAATTCTGCCAGATCTTCTAACTGAGGCATATTCAATGCCTGTGCATTTTCTAAAACAAAGTCCAGACTAGAGGGAAGGGAAAGAATTTTCTTTAGGCAAGAAAAATGCAGCTGACAGACATGGAGGAGAGGCCCTAAATTATTTCTGTTCATCTTGAGGATGATTTCCTTGGCATTCCTTAAAAGAATGCAACAGCATTTCTGTGCATATGCAAGGGGCAAAGTGCCAGTCCTGTTACGGACCAAGCTCTTTCACCAGCAGAAGACAAAATAGTATCCTGATGCTGAACAATCAAAACTGTGGCTTGTTTGAAATGTTAAACTTGCGTAAATGTTAAACCAGAGCATACAGCGAGGTAACTTCTTGCAGCCCACAAAGGCATCAAAGATGGTTGGTGTTCACATGTGCTCCTCAAAAACGCCTAACATAATTTGCAAGCAAATACTTCCCTCAAGTACGTGCTGTGCTTGGTTTAGGTGCTCTGGATGCACCCCACTATACAGTTCCCAGCAGTTACTTGAAGATGATCAAAATGAAGCTTGCAAATGTTCACTGCCCAGTTCACTGGCTGCTGCCTTTTCCAGATCACTCTGCATCTTTTTTTGTTTGTTTTAATACAGCTTACAGTAGGCAAAAAGCCACAACTGTTCAACAGATGGGAGAAAGGTAGGACTGTAGTAGAAGGCTACAGCTAGACACATGTGCCTTCTACTGGTGCCAATCTGATTGCAAGGTCCACTTTTACTGGCTGCAGCACAACAGCTCCTGTTTTGTCTTTCAACGGCAGCCAGGAAGCAGGGATGGGGTGTTGCTTCATTACATATCAGAACACGCAAACTGCTTTAGCCCCATGGACGGATACAGCAGAAACGTGTAAATTGCTTTGCCAGTCACTCAGCTGCAATCCTGCCTGCAGCTGTAGGTCCTGATAACGAATCTTTGCAAGCCCACTCCTACCTTGCTATCACACAATGTTTTTAAGGTCCAATTTTTTTGGCCATTTCTTTATAATATAATTAGATTTATTACCTTGCTCCTCCACATCACCTCTAAATCAGACATATACCTTCTCACCTGCACAGAAGTAAAGCCTCTTTATGCAAAATAAAGGCATAGGGATCTTTTAATAAATTCTTCTTTGAAAGATACCGTATGTACTCTATCCACATTCACAAAGAAAAAAACCAATGCAGCTTCCAGCCCAGACTCACAGTTTTGCACTGCCCTAGCTATCTTTATTTAGAAATAAACTTAGCTGAATCTCGGTGGATCTCAGGTTTGACTTGCCATTACAATAGTATATAAAATAAATATATATCAGGAAAACATATGTCTAGAACTAAGCTTTTTACAATTTGTGCAGAGAACAATAGTGGCTTCTGTGACATAATGATAAAAAAATATTCCAGATACCAACATTTTGATAGCAAAAACAACTGTGTGAAAAGGAATTACAAGCATAAATTGGCCAACTGTCTTGCAGACTGAAGCACACGCCAGTTTTGCCTATTCCTATTTACTGGTTCTGTGGATTGAGCAAGGAGGGTAGAAGGAGAAAAACCTACTGGAAGAAAGCAGAACTAAAGCTAGAAGAAATGTCTGCCTCATTGTAACATATGCACATTTTGCTTTTTCGGAATGTACCTGGTGGTTCAGCAGATGAAGCAAGCGCTTCATGAGCCAGTCCCAAGCTAGCAAAGACAGCAGAGCCTGATTTCGTCAGTCAACTCCTGTATGTATTTCCCTGAGACAGTCTGATGTGCAAACTTCTCTAGGTATTATTGTTGTGAGTCAGTCAAGCAGTCACTGCGTGCCATGCCATGCACCAGCTGTCGCTGCATAATAGCATTCATTCCACTGAACAGTAAATTAAATCTCCCCCGAGTGCTGGCTGTAGTCTGTTCTGAGGCTTACTATCACTTAACACATATTACTTCATGCTCCACACACAGGAATTCAGAACTAACAACGCAGACACAGAGATTCTCACTTGAAATCCCTCATGAAATGCAGATTTTCTTTTCTTTTCCCCCTTTAAATACCAAATCTATAAGACTCTACAGTAAAGGATGAGCTCACACCCAGGTGGACAGAGGGGAGCAGAGTAAATGAAACTCTCATGACAGCTCATGCTTAAACTGCTGTGCAGGAGATAGTGACTGGCAGCTCTACACTGTCTGCTGTTCCTGGAGCCCTATTAAGAAAATAGACACATTTTGTGGGAGAAGTAATAGAGGCGTATTTTCAACTTGACCTTTGTTCTGCAGAGAAAACTACTTTCTTGCATTAAGGGCTGTGACATTTCTTACTTAGAAAAACGTACTGCATCTGAGAATTTTATATGTCTGAGATGAAGCAATTCTAGCTTATCCTAGATGCTCGCTGTCCTCTTCTCTGTGTCTTCCTTCATGCCAGCCAATTCCTTGCCACTTCCTCTTGACTTGTGTGAGATATCCTCAGCTTCACTCTATTTTCTTAACTGAAAGCAAGCTGTCAGCTCTTCAGCCTCAGGCACTACTTTGACCTCCTGAACTATGGCCAGCTGGCCCACAATTAACATCTTCATCCTTTGCTGTGTCACAATGTCTTTTATTCATATTTAGTGTGTCTTGAAGATCCCTGTGATTAGAAATCTGTTATGAGACATCATCCAAACTTGGGAAGCAGCAGGCAACCGCGAGGTAGCAGTAGTCCTTTTGAGATACCAAAAAAAAGTGTTCAGAACTTTGAAAAAAAAGCACTACAGTTTTCAACATTATTTGTCTCGAAACAGCAGAGGTTGGAATATTATAACTAATATTCCTGTGGTATAGAATTACCATTTCTGATCATCTCTGCAAGCCAACAATCAGTAGGAGCAACTATACAAACTGCAACAGGCCTGGGATGAACACGACTGTGTTCAGTTTCCTGCAAATTGTTTTGCTTTTGGAAGCATTGCTCAGCTTTCAATGTGTACTAGCCTTGAATTCAGGCTCCTCAGGAGCAACAAAGCCCTTCTTCTTTGTTCAGCCTGTGCACTGTTTACTGGCTACTGTCCCAAACAATAGTCAGAATGTCAGAATAATTAAGGTCATTGCTAAATACTTGCAAAATTACCAGAGGCCACTGTGCAAGTGATCACTGCCTGAAATACAAGCTTTCCATGCATGTTTGCATATCTGATTCAAGACAAAACATGTTGAAGTAGGTCATGTTGTGGTCTTGCAGAAACTCCCTGAGTTTATGAAAAACAAAAACAATATAAAAACAAACTAATCTGGAAATGTTCATATCACTGTTTCCTTTTATCCAAAACATAATTTATAAAAAAAAACTTAGAAGAGCACAGATGATAAACTATTAATGCTATTGTGTAGATCTGTTATTTAAACATCTGTAGACATTTAGCTAGTACTGCTGGTTAATAAAATGTTTAACATGAAGCAATCCTTATCAAGAGTTAGAAACATACAACAAGTAAATCTATTATTTGCTGCTTGTTTGAACTGTGAGAGGGGAAGAGTGAGCAACTTTTCAAAGACCCCATATTTTATATTGAAGTTCACTGTTACATGTAGATCAGATCAATATGTTTTGCTTTAATGGAAAGCTAGCCTCTGGCAACTGAAGTGGAACTGCTTCATGGCTTTGGATTTGTACATTTGTTAATTTTTTTCAACATGATATCTTACATTATCCAATCGTTTTGTATTACTCCATGCCAGCTTCCTGCACATCCTGTTCTGCTGACGGTTATCAGAAGAATAAACCAGTATATTCTGGTGAGTTCAGGGTCATAGATTTTAGGCCTTTTTTCTCCTTCCCTTTGTAAATGCTCCATATCAACACATTACCAGACATGCTGCTGAATCTAAATCTGGAGGCTGGTTTGAAATTTATGCTTCCTATCTTCAATATCCCTAAGATAACTTTTATGATTATTTTTCATGACTCCTCTGATTGGTGCAGCTAAGTTGCCAGTCCCACAGCCATCGAGAGCATTGGAGAAGGAACAGGCGAAGGCTATGTTATGCCGTGACAGCCAGGCAAATGTTCCTGAGCTTGTGGCACAACACAGGCAGAGACATTGGAACTGGAGACGGTGAGTGCTGCTGGTGGAGGGAAGAAAGGTGGTGCTGTCAGTGCAGACAAGTTGTAATGGCCAAAGCCAATTTTGGCAACAGAGGTGTCCCATTTCCAGATAGCATCTTCATTCCTCATAGCTGTGTGCTCCGTGTTAGCCTGAGTTGCATGCTGCTTAGTTACTCTCCTCCTGGCAAGAACATGGAGGAATTTTTGCAGGAGAATAAGGACAATTAATACAATGAAAGGGAGGATGCTGAAAATGTACTGTAAGCTGTCTCTCAGTATGACCAACACAATCAGCCACCACATCAGATTTCCTGGCTCCCACTGCACACACAGCCCCTTTGGTCCTCAAGAAAGCCAAGCCCTGCTGCAGCAGTAATGGGGCCTTCCAGGGCACATGATATGGAGGCCAGACACAGGCCAACCTGGGAAGCTACCACCCTTCAAAGCCCTTTCCTTTCCCCAACAGCTAGCAGGCTGCTCACTGCAGGTCTAAGCTCAGTCCTGTCCCCAGGGCTTGAGGATCTCCTTGCACACACAGGACCCTTGAGAGTCCTGTCTCTCTTCAAACACAAGCGCAGCTGGATCCTTCCTTCCAGCCGGGCACTGATGCTGTCGGTAGGACTGCACACACTGGGATTTTCCTGATGGGAAACAACTGCTCCTGGGTTTGTAAACGTCTTTAGAGAAAAACTTCAAAACATGCTTCTGAAGAAGAGATGAAAGTAGCACGAACACACACAGAGTAAATATAGCATCACAAAATCATAGAATAGTTTGGATTGGAAGGGACCTGAAAGATCATCTAGTTCCAACCCTTCTACCATCAGCAGGGACACCTCCCACCAGATCAATCTGCTCAAAGCCTTATCCAGCCTGGCCTTGAACACCTTCAGAGATGGGCATTCACAAGTTCTCTGGGCAACCTGTCCCTGTGCCTCACTACCCTCACAGTAAAAAAAAATCCTAATATCTAATCTAAACGTCCCCACTTCCAGTTTAAAACCATTACCCCTCATTCTGTCACTGCACACCCTGATAAGAGACCCTCCCCATCTTTCCTATAGACCCCCTTTAAGCACTGGAAGACTGCTATAAGGTCTCCCTGGAACCTTCTCTTCTCTAGGCTAAACAAGACCAACTCCCTCAGCCTGTTCTCATAGATAGACTACATCCATTGCTTTTCCCGTGTCCACTGCTGTGGTTACCTCATCATAGAAAGCTACTAAGTTGGTCAGTTGTCTTTCCTGAAGCCATGCTGGCTGCCTCTAATCACCTCTCATTCCTCCATGTGCTTTAGCATAGCTCCTAGGAGGCTCTGTTCTGTGACCTCCCCAGGCATAGAGGAAAGCCTCACAGATCATTAGTTCCCTGGTTTATCTTTTGTTCCCTATTTCTTCAGGATGCTGTGATTCACCTGATCAGGTTCCATAGACTTTTATATGTTCAGGTTCCTCAGATGGTTATGAACCCGATTGTCCCCTACAGTGGGAGGATATTTACCCCCCTGGTCCCCATCTTGCTGTCCATTTACCCAGAAGGGGTGAGCAGAGTCGTTGTCAGTGAAGACTGAGGCAAAAAAAGTTCTTGAGTACCTCAGCGTTCTCCTCTTCTGTTGGTACAATGTCACCATATTCATTCATACTCTTTGGTTTTGACCAGAACCTCTCATGGCATTTGTTCTGCTAAAAATTCCATGTCACTTTCTCAAAGTATAGAAATGGTTTTGACAGACTGATGTTGAATGTTTTGATTTTTGCTTCAAAAATTTCCAGACCAGATCCAGTAATTACAAAAGAATGACACTTCACTGAACTGAGAAAGGAATATGTTTAAAGGAAAATACTCCATTTGCATAGTAAATTGTTAACCAAGAAAATTTGGTAAATACTGCCAAGACCAAGAACTATGGGAAAAGCTTAAGTCCATACTGACATGACTTGTGCAGCTCCCAGGACAGTTTTACTCAATAGTTTGGTGTCACATTTGTAACTGCAGCATCTCCCTGCGCCAAAAAACATATGTTTACACTTAGGATAAGTTTCTTCCTTTGCTGAGTTCTTCTTGTCTACTACAGCTGTGAGACAGCTTGCGCCAAATTGCAGTAGAGTACCAGAGGCAAAGCCATATAATTAATACAGTAAACAATTAATTAATCTAGTGCTCAGTGAGGAGATTTGTTCTCAGCAACTTGATTCTGAATAATCACTTATCTCTTGCTTTCATTGAGTGAACAGTTTGCAAGCATCATCAGCTACTGCAGGCAATTACATCACTGATCTACCATTCTTTCATGGCCATACCATATGGACGATAATAACTTAAATGGAGCCTAGCAGATGTTAAGGACACAGTGCATGGCTGGGAATGCACAGATAGGCCCAGTGTGTTTGCATTAATTGAGATGTTTTATGCTAAGATTTTTATCTAATGATAACAAATATTTGTATATATCAACATATATGTAGTGAAAATCTGCAGCTATGTTTAATTTGACAAAAAAGCAGATGGCATTACAAAGCTAAATTTGTAAAGAGTTAATTGATTTTCTCAGATTGACTGCCTTTCTAAAAAACAGGGAGAAGTTCATATTTTTCATCAGTTAAATTAGCAAGAAGTTTTGTGTGTAGACATTCAAAAATAGGGAAGAGATTCTACTGAAACTGAGAGTAGATAAGAATTATAATCTTAATTTTCCTGACCTTCTTTGCCAAATACATTCCATCACTTGTTTAGGGAAAAGAATAGATGCTGCTCCACTGCTCATTAAATGTACACTAAGAAATCAAGAAACTCCATTTTTCAGTCACACTGGTTTTTTACTACCAGCATGCATGAGGAAGGGTGTCTGAACACCTTCTTCAGTCACCAGCACTGTCTCCAAATAGCACCCTCTCTCCTCCTTGCAGGGTCCCAAGAACAAAGGAAATGCCACAAGAAATCCTAGAGCCACAGATTGCCTCTTTGATAAGAGCACAAACATACCTTTCCCTCTCTTTTCCCCTTGCCTACTTGATGAAATGTGAAAAAAAAATAAAACAGTGGCTGGGTGCTTCACAAAATGAAGTGAATGCTTTCAAAAGTAAACAAGAAACGTAACGCTGCAATAAAGCTGGCACAATTTTATGTGCACACACACATACGTATGCACACATAAGCACCTTTCACAACTCTCAGAGGCTAGTGCTGGTCTAACTTGACATTTAGGATGGCCCACAACCTCTGTTTTTGTGACTAATGCAAATTCAAGAGCATTCTCTGAATTTTGTGGAAATTATTGTCACTGTGAACTTCTCTTCCAGAGCTAAAGTACTCTGCACAGTTTTTGTATCATCAGGGTTATAACGGTTTTTCTTCCTCCTCATAAGGTAAAAAGGAGTTAGGTTAATTGATCTATTATCTACCTGCAAGTCCATTTTTACACTAGCTTCACATATTTCTCTTCATATTGAGAACAGTGAAAAAAAGCAGAACTTGATCATGCAACCTGAAGTCAGTATTATAAATTTATAACATGGAATTGGAAATTGCATACGTTAGTCAAAATGGGAAAAAAAATTCTGTGTTGAACCAGTGAAACTTTCATAATAAAGTGAGATACTGAACTGTTTGTCATAACAAAAGATTGAGTTGTGTGAAGCAACTAAGAAGTCAAGAATTCCAGAAAGATAGAATTAAAGAAATATAGAATTCAAGAATCCAAGAATTCAAGAAAGAAAGGGAGGAAGAAGGAAGATGAAACAAAGAAAGAAAGAAGCTACCACACTAAAATTGTGCCATGATAATGAAAGTAGGATCTGTCAATGTTACAAATGTGGGACTGCTAGCCACCCTGTTCATATGAGTGGGCTCTACATTTTTTGGGGTTGGGTCACACAGTACATCAATAGACTTTAAATAATAAAAAAAGAGAAGCAGATAATTTCAGAAAGCAATGGGAACATGGGCCAGGTGGAAATCTTTGATTTTGTGTATTTTAAGCGAAGAAACTACTGACACCTGCTAAATGTGTATTTTTACTGAAATTCTGTATTGATTCTAAAACCCAGAAATACCCTGCTGCCTTGTGACACAGCGAAAATTGAGTACTTTGAAGAAGGATGTGTTGCATTTGTGTAGAAAGCTTGAGAGTGTGAACAGTTGATTTCCCAGCACCAGAATGCAAGAAAAATGGGACTTGAGGCATGTATGTCTTTAAGAGTACCACAGTATCCTAAGGGTTGCTCATTCCCTTCCCTCAAGTATAGTGGAACTATCAGGTCTCCCCAGGAAACCTACCCCACTTTGGAAAGAAGCCTAATCATTCTAGATGCCTGAAGTCATACTGTGCACTTGGGGTCAGCAGTATAGTAATGTGTGCTTCCCATCATAGCTTCAGCTTTGAACAAAACTCAACAAATGCATATGTGACAAAACACAGCTTTATCATTCCATCTCCATGGATGCCAAAATAAACAGAAGGATATACTGCTGAAACCTCCAAGCTCTGTTGATGCACAAATATATTGCAGTCACACACAAATATACATATACAATCAGCCAATGTGTTGCCTAAACATAGCAAAAATGGCACACAGAAGTTTCCCACAGTTAAGCCAGCCAATATGGCTTGTGGCAAAAATTCACAAACCTTTGCTGCTCCCACCCCACCTTGTGAAAATACATGTAACAAATCACAAAGTGTAAAGTACTAGTCTCATATCTATAACAGTTTGGCTTTGACCAGTTTTAACCTCTGAAAACAGGCAGAGCACGTACTTCCCATGTCCCCAGTCCGTAACCCAACCATTCAAGCTGAGGTTCAGATACACTTTTCTCACAGAAAGGTCTGATTTCTCAGTGCTGCTATCAACTTGCTACAGCTTTATAAAGAATTAAAACATAAATGTCATTTTGAGCAAAACTGAAGAGACTCATCTCCTTTTCTCCGCAAACTGTGGTATACCGGTTCATACCAGAGCTATTTCTTTTCATCATATCTTTGCCCTTTTCAGCTCATTAAAAAGGTCAGATGCCCAGGCATTCAACTGAAGTCTGTAAGAGTGCAGCATGGTTAATGTTTTTCCCAAGGAATAACAAGAAGAGGAGTGGACGGAGGGATGCTTTCTTATGTCTCTGTCACACCACTGCCCGAGAATAATTTGACTAGTGGACTATGGGGAGAACAACGAAGTGAGACTTCACTCCTGGCTTGTTCATGCTGTCTTCTTCCTTTTCCACCCACTGACTCGCAATCTGTAATTCTGTGAGCAATCTGGGTGTTGCCAGCTCTCCCCTACACATACTTTCAAGGTAATTAGTTAGCTGTTCCAGCCTTCCCTCTTCCTGGAGGGTCAGTACTACCTAGTGGGGTAAGAAGGAGGCAGAACACTGCACTGATGACATTTGCTGAGGATTTTAAGCAGAGAGGAGGTAAGGAGAAGAGAGTAGGAAAGCACTTACAGAGGCCCAGTGTAAGTCATCATGACATACCTACCTGAAAGAGCAGTGGTAAACTGAAACACACACAAAAAAAAAGAGTATTTTCAAGTCAGCATCTGCTTCACACTTGCAGGAAACAAATACACAAGAAGGCAGGATAATTTATTTTCATTAGTGGTTTGATTGTGACCAGAATGTCAGGCCTGTATTAAATGAAACAGAAGAGCTGCCGCCCATCTGAGCAAATCTGTCCTTTGTGTGTCAAGGCAGTTCAGTGCTTTCAGAAGAACTCAGCTTGTTGAGGACTGAGCTATTTTTAAAGAAGACAATATAAACAAACCCAAAAACCAGCTGTAACCAGTGCTGCTGAAATTATTGCATGCTTTAGAAAATGTTCTACAATTCAGCAGAATTGTGTAAGGGTTAAGAGAGAGCAGGGGAAAAGCCACTGCCTGACTGTTTCTTCCAAAGGAGATTCCTGCCTCTGCGTGCAGGTCCATGCACACGAAAGCATTTCCTCTTTGAGGAAAGTTTCTTTGCCTCATGGCTGTTTAAGCCTGAAACCTGAAATATTATAAAGAACCAAGTTTAACCCCACAAAAATGTGTGATCTGCTCCCTAATGTCTTCCCCTTTCTAATATGTGTCATGTTACACCAAGACTCATAGCGAAAGCCAATTCCCCTAGATAGCACTGGTTTTCTTCTAATAACTTTAACTAAATGTATGTGCAAAGAAGGAAAACATGGTTTTAAAACTGGCCATATAGGGAGGCACGGAGGTAGTAAGAAGAGCACAGTGCAGAGATGTGGTAAGAACTTCCAGTTTACATTTGTCTCTCTAGAAGTATGATGAAATTACTCTGCTTCATTTGGGTTGTAGGAACCTTGTAGACTCATTAGAAGAGTTCCAGACTCACTCAGAACCAAATTTCTATGCAATCAATTCAAATAGTAATGCTGGGGGAACAAAAAAAAAGGAAGAATATTGCCACAAAAAGTTCACACTACCTGTTGTAAACAACTATATCATTATTATCAGTTCCAGGCCCTTCATTTTGTGAAAGTGTAGCTGAAGATGCATGTGCTATCTGTTGGTCTTATCTCTCACTTTCCAGTTCCTCCGAGTCCAATGAATTACTGGTTTATCAAGTTGCCAAAACTAGTTTTTCAAATGGCATGGTATTTTCCAGCACAGCTCATGTTAAGAGACTCTGTCTAATTCTATATAGGCATTTGGAAAGTGTTTAAACCAGCAAATATACTCACAACTATATACTTACAACTTCAGAGGACTCAAAACCAGCTTTGGGGTCTAGAAAATGGATTTATAAGTCATATCCTACATCCCCCGCTGCATAGGACAAGGAGATCAAAGCAGGTAAACAAAAAAAAAATTCTGCCTTTGCAGATTCTTTATTAAGCTAACTTTTCCCACAAGTTTGAAGATCAATCAAGTAGAATAGACTAATTTATAAGGTGTTATCTTACATCTCCAAGCCTCTCACAAATATAGCCTTCAAAGGTTAAGCTTATGGAACGTATCATTATTTTGCACTTATACTACTGTAACGTAACGTGGGTCTCTTGATTCAGAGTGCCAGCATGTTAAAACTTGTGCAGGCTTTTTCCAATATAAATTCAGTGCAACAATTTTGTGACTGATGCAAGAAAGACTTTGAGGCCACTGTCAGGGGAAATAAAAACAAGTGTCCAAGTGATGAAGAGTATGGGGAAAGTCATAGTACCTACCAACGTACATGGACAAGAGCTAAAGACGTCACTGCCCTCAGGACTTGCACAACCCAGAGCTCAAAAGCAAACCTGAAAATCAGCAAGCTGCAATTGGCTGAGCATGGAGTTAAAAAATGTACTTCCAAAAAGTGAAGCTTAATCACAGCTGAGGAGTTCTCAGTCAAAACTGAAAACACAAACAATAAAGGAGACAAGTTTTACAATTCTTATCCTAGAAGTGGAAATTCTGCACAGCATTCCACAGGAAAATCACACAGTTGACTGTAGAAGAAAAGTTTCTCTTTTATCTGTAGCCCTTTTCCTGCAAGCTCCTTTCTTTTAACTTTGCTAGAAAATTCAGTCAGCATCACCACACAGCATATCCCACTAATTTCTGATATAAAACCAAATTATGATAATTTGGAAAAGACTTTACTAATGGCATTTGTCCTGTGGTCTTTCTTCAAAGCTAGTGAAGAGACATCAATGCTTCCTTGCCATGTACTAGGCATTTTGCTCTATCACCAAGTAAAGATTGGGCTTGTAGTTTAATATTTCTGTCAGTCAAGCTCTACAGCTCCAACCTTACACTGTGAACTCAGAAAGAGTTATGTCTGAGCAGAGGTTCTTGCCGTGGTTTGATGCCAAACAACTTTGCCTTCCCCTGTTTATTTTCAAGAAATGTTTTGTGGTTTTTTGTTCATTTGCAGGAGGGAACAATAAGGTTTTAAAGCTGGTGAAGATAATTTCACAAGCTGTATGCCTTCATTGGCAGGAAAGTTAAGAACATTGGGTTAGCTGTCTGAGGGAGGCAACAAGTACAGCACCTTCTTAAAATATCAGATGCCCAGTTTCCACACAGCTAGAACAAAAGCATCTACTGCTATGTGACAAGGAAGATCTATAAACTCACACTTCAGTCATTAACTGCACATCTTTGCTAGTTAAGACCATGTGAACTGTTAGCAAGCCTTAGCATCCCTAGTAAAAGAAAACAAGAGATGAGATGTCCTTCAGCAAGACTCCTTCCCAAGGCACCTGCCAATATTACAAGGTGCCAAACCCAAATTATACATTCCCCGAATGACTGAACTTCTGACAGTGAGCAAGGGGTATTCCTTGCTAGAGCTCCTGGATCTGTGGCTGTTGAGAAAGCTCTAATAACTTATGTATGGCCCTTCGCCTCTGATGCTGGATCTGCAGGTCAGCACCCCATTGCCCTTCTCAGCTGACTAGTAAGGTCACCAGCTACTGCCCATGGGTCTTACCATGCTTCAGTCACACCTTTTCTGTGCGCAAGGGCAAAGTCACTTCCCACCACAAGCAAAAGGCAGTTTTTTTAAGAACTTACATTTTTTAAAAAAGGTTTTAGGTTTTTTTTAAAAAGTCTTAGCATTTTTTAAGAACAATATACTTGCCCTGTATAGTCGTTATGGGGCTTGGCTACTTGCCCTAGTTTCTAAAAAAATTACAACTCTGAATTTGAGTTATATTTACTATTGTGAACAAGGCAGAATTCTCTTCCAATTAAATTTCTGTCAAAGTGGGAAAGATAAGTTTCCCTTATTCCTGTAAATATTTAGTGTACTTTAGTAAATGTTACAACTAGAAAATTGAGTGAGATCATAAGGTTTTCATTTCAAACCTGTTTTAAGAGCTACTGGTTTCCCATTAATACTCAAATCTCACTCTATAGCAATTGTATTTGAGTCCTGATTTTGGAGACACATAAAGACAGCTGTAATATTGTGCAAACAAGGAGCTTCATCTTGTCCAGAACATTCATCAGTCCCAATGCTTTCTGGACTGCAGTCTTATTTTGTAAGTCAACAGCACACCTTAGATTATACCTGCTTTTGTTGAAGATTTCTCATGGCCATATCACACAGATTCCCTGTGCATGACAGATGTGTACCCTATAGAATGGAAATTCCTATTTCTTTGGGTTTTTTTCACAGAACCTAATTCTCATAAGTAAGTTGGATAATGTGCCAGAATTTTTTAATCATATACATTAAAAGAGAAAATGAGCTAATGTTTAAAAAGTGTTTTGGAGATATTAATACATAAATCCTAACTAATGTTTCTGTGGAGTGCTGACAGAAAGATGCTATAACACTCAGGATCCTTTTTTTTCAGGAAAAAACAAGCTTCAGCTCTACACAAATTTCCTGAATTGTATTTCCATTGCAAACAGAGAGCTCAAAAATGCCTCCAGAGCCAGTCTTTCAGCAGCTAGTCTAAATTACACAGGAATTGTTCTGCTGTTGAGACAAACATCTGAACTTTCTGGTGATTCTTTGGAACATATCCCAACTTCTTGAGATTATGAAATTAGGTAGGAAATAAAGTAGCTGAGCACATTTGGTGGTGTTTCTGTTTCTTTTTGCTTCAGGCTAGACCAGAAAAAACATAAGAACAACAATTAGCTCAGGCAAGCCTCTTGAGGTTTCTGTTTTTCCCAGGCACTTGCTGCTTTTCATTCCTTTTTAAGAATTTAGAGGAAACCTTGGCTACACACCACTGTTTCTAATGACAAGCTTTACAACTGGTATGGGAGTGTGGATGCACCTGTGATTCCACACATGATCAGGTAATGACTTCTGTGCTCTGAAAAATAGAAATATTTCACCATGACAGTAAAAAAATTTCTGTCCAATTCAAATTGGTCAAGTTAATAAGAAACTGAACATTTTATTTAATGTATGTGAACCTGATTGCTTCATGATTCTGTTAATACTACCCTTTTCTAAACAAGCTTTCTTGTTTAATGGTTTCTTAATAATTCTGACTCTGGTGTCTCTGTGGAAAATATCCATAGAGATTATTTATTAAAACAAGAAAATAACAAAATTGACTTTACCTCATATAAGGATAAGAAATTCCATGCCAGGGAAGCCAAAGGTCAACAAAAAGGCAGAGCAGAGCATCTGTTGACAAAGTCCTTCTGCTTTTAAATACATAATTAAATAAATGTCTTCTCATCTCAATGCTCCTTTCCCTTCCAAACACAGGTAGAGGCAAAGCAAAAAGAAGATAATTGCATTTTGGGTTGGCTACTTCTTTTTCATGTTAAGTGACTATCTGAAATAATCAGATGACTTAACTCATATCAATGCTTTATCATTATCTGGTCAGTCTGGGAAAGTCAATGCTTTGAAATTTTAATGCTGTCTGTTTGCTCTTTAGTAGTGCTTGACAGAGGTTAAGTAGTCTAAATATGTGTCCAATACTGTATTTCTGTATTTATGTGCCATGTGTCCTGAGAATGCCATGTATCTTTTTGAAAATCAGTAAGTTTTGGCCCGACTGTTGTCAAGCCTTTGCAAAAACTAGGGCCTCACTTTTCCTAACCAGTAGTTTTCTTTCTGAGTGTAAGAATTGTACTTCTGGCCAGGTTTGTGGAAGGACCTGCGATAGTGCTCTAGGCGCTTTGTCTTCTTTGGATGAGTTTTTAAGGCTTGTTTTGCTAAATTCTTGATTCTTACTTGAGCTTTTACTGCCCTTGCTAACATCACATCCACACAAAACGTTGTTGCATCACCACTTGTTGCAGATGGAAACTGCTGTGGAGCCTGGTCTTCAGATGTTCACTTCTGTGCCATTTGGTCTTACTCCTAATAGCAAAAATAACCAAACTCAGATTATCCTGCAACAGTGTAGAGAATGGCAGCTGAAAAAAAAAAATCTGGTGTAGGTGTGGCCTGTCAAGGACGCAATCAGGAGCCAACTTTCCCAAGTAATAAAGCAGGAATATGTATGCTCGGTTGTGGGTGTACAACCAAATGAAGTTTTGCTGATGGTTTAATAATTGACCTGGTTGTTTACAAAATTGTTTCCTCTTTAGAATCAAAGTAAAAATGTTTTGTTACACAGCTGCTGTGTGCACGATGATGGCATCGAACATTAAGTCATTAAGCTACTGATACTTGATTGTATTGATTGCCTGAATCCTATTGCTCAGAGTTTGTGCAGAGAAGCAGTGACATAGAGCAGTGGGTTGCAGTATTGTAGTTAGTTGCTCTGCACTGTTTCCCAACAGCATACATATAGTGATTACAGAATCACAGAATCATTCAGGCTGGAATAGACCTTTAAGATCAAGTCCGACCATAAACCTAACACTGCCAAGTCTACCACTAGACCACGTCCCTATGTGCCACGTACACAAATCTTTTAAAAACATCAGAGATGGGGACTCAATCACTTCACTGGGCAACCTGTTCCAGTTCTTGACAACCTTGTGAAAAAAAGGTCAACTTCAAAACAAGGACAAACATTGAACAAGCACTGAAGCATTCAGGCACATGAAAGCTAGATATAAGGAAGAAATTTTTTAGAATGCACTGGTGAAAACCCAAAAGAGTTTGGCCCGAGAGGTGGTAGAAAATTCAATCTGGAAATATTCAGGATCAGGTAGGACTGGGGTCTGAGCAACCTGATCTAGTTGATGATGTCCCTGCTTGCTGCAGGGGAGTTGACTAGATGAAATTTAAAGGTCACTTCCAACCCAAACCATTCTATGATTCTGTTCTAAGATTCTTCCTTCATGAGCAAAGCATATCATGCAAATGTATTTACATGACTCCTCCAGTAAGGTTATCACCCTTAGATTTTGATTGTGGATAAAGATGGCCATATTTTAACCTGTACTATGCATTCTCCTCTGTTCGTTTTAACCTGTACTATGTATTCTCCTCTGTTCATCCCACATATTGTCAAAATAGTTGAAGAATCAAATTTCAATAATGTACATTTGTATCAAGTGTCCCAGAAATTACTGAGCTTTTGTTTAAGATTATTCTGTCACTAATACATATAAAATTGCATCGGAACATGGGCCCTGAACAGGCATATCCCAGTTAATACTGATCAGTGTGCCTTTGAAAAGGATACAAAGTAGTCATTCTTCAGTAAAATGAACAGAAGATGAAGCCATAGGCAGGCTTCAATCATCTTTCTTCTTCCTCTTTGGAGTTTGTCTTTCTTCACATAACCTGACACTGATTCTGCAGTCCTTGAGTGCAAGGTCTGCATTTTTATCCAGCCATACCTTCAGGATGAGGAAGGACAATATTTATTCTATATGCTCATATCCATTTTAGTATTTGTGTAGTATAATAAAAACCTTTCTCAGAACTAATATTTTTTAAATCTACTGGAGTACAATCGTATAAATTAGTGCCCCACAAATGAGGATGGGCAGGCAGACAGGGACGTAAATACTCCAGAGAAGGTTTGTCCTCAGTGTTACTAACATCTACTTTCCTAGGAAATCATACAATGAAGCTCTAGCCCACTGACGTTTGCTTATGAAGATCAACAACAATTCAGATGTGGTGGAACTGCTATATTTAAATACATAACCTTTAATTGTGAGATAACTCTTACCAGCAACTCAAATGTGGATTTGGAAGACTCAGCTTTAGCTAAAAAAAAATCATCCATTTCATTACTACAGTTACGATGCTCATATTCAAAAGTATGATCTGCTCCGTTGCTCTGTGCAGTAACATTCACTTTAACACATACATTATACTGAAATTTTTCTGACGATCCACATGAATATGGTGAAATTATCAGAGGCAAAGACCACATCCTCATAGCTACCTGCAGAATGTAGTTGTTATATAAGCTAAATTATCCATCCATCCCAAGGAGAGTCCTGCTGAGAGACACCAAGGAACAGTGACAAGGCAACATCCAAAATCATGTAGTGTCAACCTGTTATGCATCTTCTGTAGGCCTCAAGTCTCCACTGTATTTGATCCAGAGATCTTCTGGTACATTCAATATAAATTGAGATAAAGTGAGACTGCACCTCAAATACTGTGTTTAGTTCTGGGCCCCTTGCTACAAGAAGGATGTTGAGGCTCTGGGGCGAGTCCAGAGAAGAGCAACAGAGCTGCTGAAGGGGCAGGAGAACAGATCTTATGAGGAGCAGCTGAGAGAGCTGGGGTTGTTTAGCCTGGAGGAGAGGGGACTGAGGGAAGACCTTATTGCTCTCTACAACCACCTGAAAGGAGGTGCTGGCCTCTTCTCCCAAGTGACAGGGGGCAGGACAAGAGGGAATGGCCTCAAGCTGCACAAAGGGAGGTTCAGACTGGATGTCAGAAAGAAATTTTCACAGAAAGAGTGCACTGGAACAGGCTGCCCAGTGGGGTGGTTGAGTCACCTTCCCTGGAGGTGTTTAAAAGAAGGGTAGACGAGGTGCTCAGGGGCATGGCTGATAGGAATGGTTGGACTCAACGCTCCAAGAGGTCTTTTCCAACCTGGTGGTTATATGATTCTATGGTTCTATGAATCTAAATTCAGATGAGTATAGAGTTAAAAAATATCATAAAGATATGACCATTAAAACTTTGTTTGAAGGGTCAATTCTTTTTTTCTCAAAATAAATCAAAGCCTGCCATTCAACATAAAGACTCTTAAAAAGCATCCAGAAGGGCTTACCCCAAAATGTTAGCTTTCTACTAATATACGCTGTATCCTGTTGCTCTTAAGAATTGTATGATTGCTGTTTCAATATCAAATTAATGTGCCAATGTCCTTTTGCTCCCCAACTGTATTTTTCATTTACTGAGAACATCTGTATTATCAATTTTTTAATATATTTTGATAAAACTCTCTCTGTGGTTAAGGAAAGTATTTATGTAGTCCTACAGCATGCTGAACAATGAATCACTTTCCTCCCTTGCTTTGAAAAAAATGGTTATGACAGCACCAGGAAGGTGAAGAATTCAATTTACCCTTCATGTTCAAGGCTGCACAGTAAACCGTGGTACAGTTAGTCACCATAGTAGGGAGCTGGCAAGCACATGAAGATTTAATGCAATTACCACCTCTCTTTCATTCTACCTCCTGTCCTCTGAAAGTCAGTTCACTGTTTTTTCAGGAGTTCATTCCACTTCTAATTCCTTACATCACTTCCTGTTTTTTCACTCTGACAAAACTACTTTGTACTCATCATTTGTGTTTAGCATGGATTACACACATCCAGTATTATAAAAGGAAGGGTGTGTTATTAAGCATGTTGTCATGTTGCATATCTTCATATTCAAAAGATTCTTTTATGCTGTATCATTACCCAAAAATCTCTGCAAAATTATAATAAAAAGTTTTTAGTCTGTCATAACAGGGAAGGGGAATTCTTATATGTATAACAGTTATGCTGATATTTAACCTAAATATGAAATAATCAGGTCAAAAAGCTGCAGTAACACTTGCTAGAAACTGCTTCACATACCAGCATTTCCTACACTAATTTTAAGCGGCTTCCTTTTACTCTAGCCTACCCATTCCTTTAGCTTTGTAATTCCAGCTAGTAACACTTTCAAAATTATATGTTTGGATGCAGGTTTCAATTTGTAGTTTCCAGAACAACCCAGAAACCATAGTAGTTGGCAGCATTCATGAATAAATGTGATCCAGCTGACACTGGCTACTGTGGCCAGGTCTAAGACACTGGCAACTGCCTCAAGTTGTACAGGGTAAAAATATTAAAGATTAAGATGGTGATGATGATGACAATTATAATGCCTAGTTGGTCTTGAGGAGTAAGTTCACAATTAGAATACAAAACCTCTCATAGCAACAGGCTGATAAATCAAATTATTCTGCAGAAAATTGCATGTCAGCAGAATAGCACAACTCAGTGTAGATGAACAGAAATCAGTGAGCACTGATTTAAGGATATATAGCAAGGCTTTCTACACAGACTTTTTACTTTTGCAGCTGTGCTACAAATGAAAGTTCAGTGGAGGAGAACATACAGCACAGTGATCTTTCACAGATGTGAAATGCACTGGGACAGGGAATAATGACTAAGGATAAGAGATCTTTATGGCAAGCTGCTGAATTGGATGACATTGCATCACATTAATAATACAAATGTGTATTATGGAGGCAAAGTACCAGAAAAACTGTATTAACCCAAACCAGAATACTCAATTCTGTAGTAAGCACTTAAAAGATCTAAAAAAGAACTTAGAATGTCACTTATTAATGACTCACATTTTTACCTCAGTGTTTTCCCTTAGTACCGAAATCTTGCTTACATGTTGAAATCACTCCATATGTTCAGTTTGAAAACTGGAGTCACAAGATTTTTGTAATATATGCCTGTATTTTATGTGCCTATAATCTGGTTATCTATGGAACTTATGCGCTCAAATTATGTTGGAGAAGATAAGCAATAAGTGCAGGTTCCTTTGTATCTGACTTTTATTTTTCATAACACTAAAATTGCAGTCTCATTTATACTGAAAATCTGCTGTCTGAATCAGTGATACGTTTTGATTTTGGTTTGGTTAGTTGTTTTTTTTTCCTTTATGACAGAGATTCATAAAGATTTCTGAGCAATTAGGCCAAGTTTAGGTACTCCTGATGTGACACTAATTCTTGCTTAACTATAAAGATGGAAATGCACACATCTGTTTGTAACATTAAATGTTTTGGGTATTATTCTCAATAAAACAAAAAATGTTGACTTTTTCTCTCTCTCTGTTAGAGAACTAGGTAGGAAGTTCTATTCAGAAATGAAGGCAGACCTTGCTTAAAGTGACATTATGCCCTAATGTGACCTTCTTTATTTGAATTACAAGAGCATCTGGAGATAGAAACAAGGAATAGCATGCTAGTCCCTCATCAGGTATGACCACTATACAACTGCCTAGATTTTGCCAAGTACACCAAGCAAGTGAGTCTCACCATTAGATGAAGCACAGTGAAATTTTGACAAAATGTGTTTCCAGAGGGCTTCTCCCAGCGTGAGCAGTTGTTAGACTTGTAATGTTTTACAAATTTTTGCAAAAGTGAATTTTAAAGGTAGGGATAAGTGGAAGGGAGGGTTGCAACTTCAACATCAATTATTGTTTCTCTTCTTTTTTCAACAGCCTAAGTGAAAGCAAGGGAAGGTGTTTGTGTGACAGGTCTCCCCAATACGATATTATTACAGCCTGCCTATTTCATTCCTGCAAGGAGTTTTCTTCAGTTTTTTGTTGCAGTGATAACTGGTGAAGGACTGTGGCAATGAACAGTTCCAGGCTCTTTCAGATCTGAGGACTTCTCTCAGGTACAAAATCTGTGCGGTATAATCTGAGTATTAGAAAAATCACACTGGAAATTCAGGCTTCCCTCATTTACTTGTTGATTTGCCTGGGAGCTCAGGCAGAATCGTCAGTCAAATAAAACACCATACCTGATGTCTTCCAACTGACTCTGGAAAGCCTAAGACACTTCAGATTGTCCTAGGGATATTTTTGAAAGTGAGTATATTCCTGCTTTGAATCATTGGTTTGATGATGTGATTTTCTGGGGCTTAATCCATTGTCCTATCTTTTCTGTCTTCACAGATAAGCTTCAGATTTATACCGCTGAGGTAAAGAAACTAGCATATATACTCAGATATATACAATATCTGAATTGTTCTAACTGATGTACACGATTTATATTTTCTAAGATGTGAATGTCAAGTAGTGACATTCACAAAATTGTTCGGTGAATCTACAGTCTTTGTATTTCTTTTAGAATGAGCAATAAATGACTAGAGAAAAAAATGGGAGCTCTTGATTTGTATAAGGGACCATGGCTGTAAATTCTTTCCCTGAAAGCACAATAGAAGTTTGCATGTTTATATTTTTCCTTTATAGATCAATTTCAATGAAACTGGGGGAGGAGAACAGCAAGCATACTAATGTGAGTGAGGGTCAAAAAGTACTTCTAAGAATTATACATAAAATCCAGCTGGGGAAGAGTAAAGGACAACTTTCATTGAGTTCAGGTGCTAGCTTCCTTTAATGATAAAAGCAGTTGCAACTATGACACAAGCACAGTGACTGCACTTTGCAGGCAGCAGTAGCAACCTTATTGGCAAAGTACTGCTGTATTGAAGGCACTCAAATACCAAGTGAAAAATCCGCTTTTTCAGTTGACAAATTCCTGAAAATATTCACATACTGATGATTTGGGTGTGTACAAATGACAGGGAACAAGCTATTCCTGCTTCACTCTCAGATCCCATCAAAGTTAACCTCAGCTGAGGAGAATGAACATGTTTTCAACTTTAAAGACCCACCATATTTCCAGTGATAGATTTCACAGCCAACGATGAGTCATGCAAAAACGTAAGTAAAACTTGGTTAGGGTTTTTTTAAGCCTTTGCAGATCTTTATACTCACTGGTGTCAAATTCAGTATCCCATTTTCTGGGCTTTGGAGCAAAACTTTCTTCCAGCACTGAAGAGCTGGATCTTAAAAGGGGCAAACTGTGATGTTCAGTACTGAAAGATACCACCCTATGTTAAGTGTATGGCTGTATAAACCTAGAGAAGTGGGTTTATAATGCTCCTGGTTTTTTACTGCTCTGATTCAATTGTTATCTAAAATAGGGTTAGTGCAGCCCTGTATGGAGCCCTTGTGGGCTCCACAGGAGGACATTCACCCACTGCTGTGCTGCGGAGATATGGGAGCATGAATCTACTGGATCTCAATGTTATGTCCAAGCATTTTCTGAAGTTCAAGTTACTGAAGAGAGGACCCAGATCATTCCTGGAAAGACAGGTAGGCATGGAAAATTACAACGGGTCCCATTTCACTTGAGGAAAAGAGCCTGTAGTGAAGAATAGAAGGAGTATTGAAGGTCACCCACAAGGGTTCCCACCTCAAATGTCAGAAAAGAGACTGGAGCAGTCCTCTCTACAACATATTATCTCTGATAAATTGAGGCAATACACTACTGCTATTTTCCCAAATGAATATTTCAGTATTATACTGCTTAATTTACAAATGTAATATGCATGAAAATAACTGAGTAGACCAATAGGAAAAGAGTAAGAAAAAGGTATGTTTTGAAAACTCTTCCAAGGATATCATATGAACTTAGTATTTTTATGTTAGAAGAATTAAGACAGAAAGAAAGTTTTTTTCACAAAGAGTATGTTGAGTTTCAGACATACTCTTTAGTCTTTGGTCACCACATGAGAAGCTAAATGCTCTAAAAAATGATAGCACAGCATATGGTTGTATGGCCTGGGGAACACCGATATGGTCTTGCCACAAAAGCCTCACAGATCTGGGAATATATTAGGCCATCTAGGGAACAATGTAATTTCTATGGCCTTGACAATGTGGCAAGGGGATGATAGGTGTTGACTTTGGTAGAGAATTAAAAAAGCATCCTCCAAAACCAATGCTTACAAAATATGTCAGATTTTTTTAGTGCAGTGAACAGTGATCTGGGTGGGACTGATCATCTAGGAAGGGAGCAGATGGCACTGGGGAATCCTGGCAGAGACAAGACCATATGCTAATGAGTATTTTGAAAACAAGAAGGGGACTGGGAATGGGCAGATGGAGTTGTGTAAAGGCTGGGGGCAGTATGGGCAAAGGGGGCTTCATTTCAATTACTAATTTTTTAATTGAGGGTATTACAAACATGAATCAGGTGGGACTGTGCAGCTGTGAAAGGACATCTGGGACAGGATAAAGGATGGCAGAGATTTGGGACGAAACAGAGGGACACAGCGTTGTGAGGGCGCTTGACAGCACCATGTCATATCTACCCAGGCCTGAAAGCCAGCTGGGGACTTCTGTCCTCTGCCTCAAAGATGCTTTGTTTATCCCTGAGTGAGTATCCTAGGCCAAATGTAGATAGTGCCACTCACAATGCTTCACTTCCACATGTGTCACAGAGCAGTCAGTGCCATCCTCCATGAAAATGCTATGCGTGTGGTTTCTGTGCAGAATCATCAGCCAGGATTGTGTTCTCTTAATGCTTTTCAGCTACTTGTGTTGTTCAAATATTCCATTCCAAATGCTATGTAAACATTTGAAAATGTTCTATTTTAACATCTTGTTTAATACACAGTAGAAATAATCTGTCATTACTTATGTAGTGCCTTTACTTCACATGTTTATTTGGAGTTTTGAGCATTTTATATCAAATATAGTGATCTACTGTGTCAGCCACACTGACAGACATTAAACCTGAAACTTATCATACACTTAAAAAAACCTGCAGGGTTGTTTTACTTGTAATGAGAGAATAATCTCCTTAAAAGACAGGAAGTTAATCAGGTCAAAATACATTGGCCATCATGAGCAACAAAGGGTTTTAATGTGATCTTTCATGAGTACGTAATTGAAATGCAAACGGTTTATTAATATCAAAAGCATATTTCTCTAGAGTTACATCTTGCTGCTTATTTTAAGAGTATAAAATAAACACATTATAAAAATGGCAAATAATTGGGTGGTTTTTTTCCTTAACCATGCTACTTCTTTCACTGCTCAAAGGAACTTTAAAAGCAGAATGAGGTGATTTTGGGGAGATCATTCTAACGTACTTTATATGAAGCAACATGTAGGCAGAAAATCTGCAGCTGGCAGCAGTCATGCTTCTGAAGAGTACAAAGCATGGGCTGATGCATCTATAAATGTTTATAAACATATATAGATACAACTGTACAGAAAGTAAGACAGTCATCAGTTACAGTTGCTGTTACCTTCTAAAGGCAGTATTAAAAATCAGTTAAGACCACTTAAGCTGAAATTCTGACATGAGTAATTCGTTTTGCATCCACAGAGTAGTGATAACCATTTTCAGCCAAGCAGAGTAAAAATATGCTGATCCTTTGAATATCAATAGATTCATAATAGTTTATTTCAGCCAAGGATCATGCTTGTTGACACTATCATCTTTTGCAGTAATATAGCTTCTCTTTATTTTAAAATATTTTCATTTATAATATATGCAGTAAGAAGTAGCAATTTTGTTGCTGCAAGGTGACACAGAGTTTGAGTCCTCAACTGAAACTCCTTAATGAAGTATTTAAGCAGTTGTCCTTAAGAGGGAAAAATCTTAGCCATGTTAGGAAGAGATTTGCAAATAACTCCAGTGATGTCAAGATTTGCTCAAAGCCTAATATCTGAACCATGTGGCCAAATGAATGCACTAAGTTCTCAGCTTCTTGATTTTGACTGACTCTTGACATACTGTGGTTCCATCATTTTCCAATCCATTAAGCAACAAGGACTGAGAAGAAAAAGTTAGGAGTAATAATTCCTGTTCCATATACACTCCCAAAATACATACTTTGAAAACTAAATGTGAAACAGCTATGGACGGTTTTATTCACATACATGGGGATTACATGTGTTCCTGGGAGAACTGACACATAAAGGAGCCCATGTATTCTCTAATCTTTTCTAGCTGGCTGTGACATCCTGCCTGCATCCTTTGTTTTACACAAATGCAAAAGATATGGCTGTTGGCCCAGTAAGATTCATGACTAGTTAGACACGATTGCTTAACTGCATAGGGGGCCATAAAAATTAAAGTGGTAGCTATAATACCATCACATGAGATGGGATTTTGTCAAATTTTTGGCACTGATGATACAGGACAGACCGCCAACTGCAACAGAAGTCATGTTTTTGTACAAGCCCTTCACCAGTTACTCATACCATTTATGAATCTATGAATTTGTCTGGAACGAAGCCCCAGTTATTGTAACCAAAATGCTAATACGTCTAGAATGTGCGAAAAATAGAATTTCTTCCCCAAGATCACATTTTATCAAAAAATTTTTTTAAAAATAATTGTTTTAAAAGGATCATAAAAAGAGAGCATTACAAGTCAACTGTTTATAGTAGCACAGTTATAATTATTTTATGCCTGATTGGTGTTTATATGGGATGTTCCTTAAAGACTTACAATGGTATAGGTTTTATATCCTTTATATTCTAACCTTGCACCTAAAAGTTTTTCTTCTACAACAAATATCCCTTGCACATTTGAAGTTTAACATGAGTCTCCTCTCCAGATTAAACTAATCCAAATATGTCATTCTTGTCCCAGTTTTCATATTTTTCAGATGATTTCTGTTTCACTCCATTAGATTCCTTTATTAGTCTATATATTTCTTGAAATTCAGCATACAAAACTAGACAGTACGCTTGTCAGGACTTCACAGATTGCAGCCCCAGAAAACCTACTGGGTGAATGCCCCATTCAATAATTAATTTCATACACGAAATGGTAGCAGGGCCAACACAGATCTCTGAAATCTGACTTGATTCTTCTGTTCATTTAGTAATTATTCTCTTCCCACAAAAGCTCCACTTTGATTATGACTGCCCAAGTACTTCTGTGCAGGTGAAGACTCATTGATTTGCCTTTGGGATATTATGTGAGACAGTGTCACATTCTGTCACTTTTCTCACAAGTGCAGAACTCTGGTGAGTTATAACTTTGAAAATTTCATGCTATCTAATATTAATTACTTCATTATGTTGTAGGTACTCCCATGCTATTACTTGTTCCACTGCTTTTGGCAAAATAAACTTCACTGGAGATCTAGCTTGGAAGTTTGTAAAGAACACTTTCAATTTGCTTCTCACAGTAATGAATATTAAATATAGAATCATAGAATATTTTGGGTTGGAAGGGACCACTAGATCAGGCTGCTTAACACTCCACCCAACCTGGCCTTGAACAACTTTCCTGGGCAACCTTTTCCAGTGCCTCACCACTCTTGCTGTGAAGAATTTCCCCCTAATATCTAATCTAAATCTTCCCCTCTCCAATTTATGGTTGTTCCTCAAACCTGCCATTACATGCCTATATAAGAAGTCCCACCCCAGCTTTCTTGTAGGCCTCCTTCAGATACTGGAAGGTCACCATAAGGTCTCCCTAGAGTCTTCTCTTCTCCAGGCTGAACACCAGTTTTCTCAGCCTGTCCTTATATGGGAGGTGCTCCATTCCTCTGATCATCTTTGTAGCCCTCCTCTGGACCCATCCCAACAGTTCCATATTCTTTCCATGTTGAGGATTCCGGAACTGGACACACTACTCCAAGAGCAGAATAGAGAGGCAGAATCACATTCCTAAACCTGCTGACCACACTTCTTTTGATGCAGCCCAGGATACAGTTGACCTTTCGGGCTGCAAGAGGCCACTGCCAGCTCATGGAATCATGGAATCATAGAATCATAGAATCATAGAACCACCAGGTTGGAAAAGACCTCTTGGAGCATCGAGTTCAAACATTCCTATCTGACACTACACCATGTCCCTGAGCACATTCCAGGGATGGTGACTCAACCACCTCTCTTAAGCAGCTTGTTCCAGGGCCTGATGACCCTTTCTGTGAAAAATTTTCTGTAAGAAGTCATTCTCTGTCTGCCTGATCTTTTTGCAGGCTGCAGGGAGGAGCCCTGCTAGGGATGGTAGTTTCTGCCCTGAGGGAACAGCCTGTGCTTGTAGGCACTTTTCAGAAATGCCGCAGAAGACGCCAGCAAGAGCATTGCGCCTCCTCCCCTACCAGGAACTGAGATCCTCTTTCACTAGGCAAGTACTGTGTTCCCCTACTTGTTGGCCCAGGCATACAGCAGAACCAAACAAGGTCACGCTGATGTCAATAGTGAGGAGGCATAGCCATTTAATGCTAAGCCTTTTTTTACTGGCTTTGTATTTTCAGCACAGCTCTTGTGGAAAAGTTCTCAGTTGTGTCCTGGGACCTTCTGCCATTCACACTTGCCTTTCTTAAATCATTTCTCTGTGATGTCTACAAAAGCATTAATAATACATGACTGGAAACAGCTATTTGGAAAACTCAGGCTGAACCCTGGTGCTCTATATATTGCTTTCAAGAACCCACTAGTCTTCAAATGTATGGAATTCCTCTCTTTCAAGTGCTATTTTTATTTGAAGAACCTAAATTTCAGAGATGGTAACATAAAATATACTACCAAAGCCTCACTTTCACAAATCCAGAGTATGAAGTGCAGGGCCACAGCTATATTAATGAATATGGCCAACAGCTCAGCTACAGTCATGCCAGGTTCAATATGCCTCATTAATGGAAATGTTACCATGACTTATAGTATAACTTGTGTTAAGGAGTAAATTGCTCTACAGAACATTAAGCGATTACACTGGGTGGGTCGTTAGTTTGTACAAGGCAGAAAACTATGTAGACCTTTACTTACAGCAAACCAAATATTGTCATCTGTATCGGATAAACATGTACACGAGATTTTCTAAGCGCCAAAATAAAAGCTCACCTTAAGTCTGTCTAAATCAGGTGAAAGAGAAGACAAATGGTCTTCTTGGCTTAAAAAAAGAAAAGATCCATGAGCCAGTCAAATATTATCACAGCATAGACAATATCTCTTACATTAACCAGAGAATGGTCCCAATGCACATGGGAGTCTGCCACCTCCCCCTCCTTGCTCAGAATCACTCCTAACACACTCCTGACACACACCATGCCCTTTTTCAGGGTCACGAGTTTGTGAAGTGCTAAATTCCTGCTACTCTAACTTGGCTTTGACACTGCTAGGCTGTTGATATACAATACCTGCTCCAGTACACTAGCTAGTCAGCATGGCACCGTTCTTATCATTGCTTGTTTACTATAATCTTGGGGAAGGGTTTAGCTGTTTGCAAATACTTATTTTCTTAAAATATTGGACAGATATGTCTGCCTCTCTGTGTCCTTCCTTCCTTTAGTTTTTGCATGTAAATTCTTCCTCCCTGAAAATACAGTTTGTAGGTAACTTCTTGTTTGATCTGTCAAATTGGGCAGCTTCAGTTTCTCTTTTTTTTTTTTGATATTACAACTCATGAAACTTAAAGACAGGTGATGATTTAAAGTTTATGTCTGCATGAAAAGACTCCTGGAATATATCATCTGACCTGGATGAACTCACTGTTAGACAAATGGAAGGGAATAGGGAATCTTGTTTTTGCTAACACTATACAGAGGCAAGCATGAAAATGTGGCAACATGACTTTAAGTTTCATTTTATTACAAAAGATGGCTTTATTGCTTTACTAATGCTCCCAGGTATGTTTTACTGACAAGCAATAGCATTGTAGATAGTGTTATATTTGAGTAAGGAGATTGTAATTCATAGAATAGTATTGGTACTGTGCCTTTAAGGTTTCTTCAAATCCTCTGTTTTTGTTGCCAGTACTCTAATACTCCTGATATGTCTGTGGTAAGATGATTTGCTATGCTTTGCTGGGGCAGGAAAAGAATTTGAAGAAGGCTTTTTGGCATAAATTCAAGATAAAAGCATGTCTCTTATATGCAGTATCTCAATTCCCTGAATGATTAACAAACCACATTTAGCATACGTTTCTAATGCTTTGAATACCTTTCCAAAGATGTGGTCGTAACATTTTTTATAATCTTAGGAAATAATGAAGGGATCAAGTCTAGTGGAAACCACTATGTTGGATTCCTTAACTTACAACACCACCAAATAATTTCCCTTGCAATTTTGGGTGCCTTGAAAAATGTCCTTATGACAATGTATCTGAGAATAAGGAAAGAAATTGTAAGGGAAATGCTAATAATACGGTTATGCAACACTTGCAGCTTTATTTTCAGTCACATTATATACTGTACATAATATACTAGGAGTTTTGGTTTAAGAAAACAATGTGACCAGATTCAGCCAAGTATAAACATAAAGAAAGAAAAAAAAAAACTTACACGTAGATCCCAAAGCTGGTTATTTTCCCCTTGTAAGTGCCAGTGGTAGATATTAAATGAATCAAACATGCAGACCTTAAATTTAGCCCATCAGTTACCACAACAGCTGAACCACTCCATAGAGGGGCAGGTGCCATTGATGGTATACACATTTCTGTGCTCAGAGTTATGCTCGTGGAAAGTGTGTACAGTACATTCCAGATTCATGATGAAACAGCTGTACCCCAGGACAAGCATTTCTGTACTGCAGATGTCCCTCATCTGCCAGGACTTCTGATGCTTATAAGCCCTGGTTAGAGCTGGCACTGTCACAGGCAGTTTCTAAGCACACAGCCTCACCGTTACTGACAAAGAGCTGGTAATAAAATCCATAAATGAATGGATAAAGTTCATAAAGATGTCCAGAAATTTCCTTCGTGGTCCTTGCATGAATTATGACAACTTTTTAAAGGCAGTTAGCTAAGACTACTGCTCTCTGCTGCTTAGGCTTGCCTTGTCTAAAACAGGAGACAAGAACATATGTCATTTTATACGGGAGGAAGTGTATAGAGGAACAAGGATAATTTTGGAAGGGAGTCAGCTTGATGGCAGGAGGAAAAAGCACACCAGCTTTGACATAACGGAGCACAAGTGACATAGGTCAGCCAGGCACCTCTGCAGGAGCCGCACTTCTGAACTGGAGGTTGTCACCTGTGTATCATCAACATTATGACTGCTGCTCCACAGACTTCTTGATGAATCTAGTCCTAGGTCTTACAGAACTTCAAAGATCAAATCATCTATGTAAAAGGTACACACTTCTACAATGAGTCATCTCACATGTCCTTTCCTACCCCTCAGTTTCTCAATTTGACTTTTGATACAGACCTGAGCTCGTCTCTGAGCAAGGTTTCTTTTGCCTCCCCGTATTCCCACAGAAGAGGGTGTCATTGAGTATGCTTTTCTGCACTTAGCACTTCAAATTTATATTAGAGAAAAATATTCAGTGAGCAAAAAAACAACAGCAGAAAGTTTTAAAGACACCATGGGAAATGCAGAGCATAGAAAGGAGGAAAAGCTTTCAGCTGGGCAAGCTGGAAGCAAGGAAGGGGGCCATCTTCATCACAGAGCCAGTGTTCAGCTGCAGGAACAGGAGCAGTCTTGCCTACTAAAGCAGAACAATCAGGGGAAAGAAAATCTGGAACCTATTTACAGCTGAACTAGTTGCCACAAATAATTTGATTTTCTTCATCCTGGCTCCAGGACATTAAACTAGTCTCACAGTTGTATTATAAGGAGACTGACAACACCTAAATATTGGAAAAATACAAGACTGGTCATGGGCTGTGGGGAGAATAAAGGTTAATTACATGAATCTGGGGCTGCTCAGATGGGTCCAGCAAGGAGCACCCATGCAATACTGTTCTCAAGAACAGCTGTTCTGAACACGAGGTGTGAAGCTGAAAGAGACTTGAAGATGGGGAATAGTTAAGAAAGGAAATATTAAGTAGGAAAACTGAATCACCTTTTGTTCTTTTATTGTATGTTTGAAGGAGGTGGAGAGTATGTGGTAGTCAATGACCTCCATGGACTATTTAAACCGCCCAAGGTCTCCTCTAACAGTCAGGTTTTTCTTCTCTTCTGACAGAAGTGAAGTGAGTTCAGGACAGTGTTCCTGGGTTTAGTTCAAATGTTTGACGTCAGTCACTGAAATGGAAGACAATAACCCTACAAATAACATGCAAATGTATTTAGAAGGCTAGAGTTTGCACATACACCTGAGCCTGGTGCTGGAAATGTAAACATCAGAACTTTTTTATTGTAAAACTGGCACATAATCTCTGACTTGCTCCTGCAAAAAATATCTCTCATAATATTACTTTTGGTGAAATGCAGCCACACTGCAAGTGGTTTGTATTCCCTGTGGCTGAAAAGAATAAATCATATAGAAATATCTGTAAAACATTACTTACGGTTAAATAAAACAAGCAAACGAACACACACACACCATACTTTGCAAGTAAGGCAGTTTTATTCATTTTTAGTAATCAAACCACCAAGTTTCTGGCCATACACTCACTGAATTAAATGACACATTAAGATGATGACAGTACTACTGAATGCAAAATGCCTGGAGACTGGAACAAATAAAGGTCTTATATAATTTTATTGCTGAGATAAGCCTTTGTAACTGCAATCCAACACTATAACATAGCTGAGCCTCATGAGGATATCAAAAAGAAGGTATTTAAGACAGAATTTTCCTTTCCTATGAGTTTTTCTTAACACACAGTTACAGCTTTGTTTTTAATACTCAGAAAAAGACCTTTAATACCTGTGAATGAATTTGTCAGGCAAAAACCCATCAAGTTTTCAGAGTATGAACTTTACCGTACTACTCATGGGTCTCATCTTAGTTGTCTCTTCGTACTGCTAACACAAGTAGCAGCACAACTATGCCCTACATTAGAGACCAAAACTGACATGTGTTAGGTCTGAGGGTGGTTGAAAGCCATTTATTAGTTTTAATTAGAGGAAATTTTTAAATTAATTAATTTTTCACCGATTTC